>NW_028225267.1:0-600000 GCF_052327205.1 Somniosus microcephalus | reverse complement strand
CTTCACCTTCTCCTTCTCCTTCTTCTACTTCTTCTGCTTCACCCCCCTGACTTCACCTGCTCCTTCTCCTTCTTCTGCTTCTTCTGATTCACCCTCCTAACTTCACCTTCTCCTTCTCCTTCTTCTGCTTCTTCTGATTCACCCTCCAGACTTCACCTTCTCCTTCTCCTTTTTCTACTTCGTCTGATTCACCCTCCAGACTTCACCTTCTCCTTCTCCTTCTTCTACTTCTTCTGATTCACCCTCCAGTCTTCACC
The DNA here is from genome assembly GCF_052327205.1 of Somniosus microcephalus. NCBI lineage: Eukaryota > Metazoa > Chordata > Chondrichthyes > Squaliformes > Somniosidae > Somniosus > Somniosus microcephalus. Next base: position 599,743 of record NW_028225267.1, on the reverse strand, counting down.
TACTCCTTCTCCTTCTTCTGTTTCTTCTGCTTCACCCTCCAGACTTCACCTTCTCCTTCTCTTTCTTCTGCTTCTTCTGATTCACCCTCCAGACTTCATCTTCTCCTTCTCCTTCTTCTGATTCTTCTGATTCACCCTCCAGACTTCACCTTCTCCTTCTCCTTCTTCTGCTTCTTCTGATTCACCCTCCTGACTTCACCTTCTCCTTCTCCTTCTTCTACTTCTTCTGCTTCACCCTCCAGACTTCACCTTCTCCTTCTCCTTCTTCTACTTCTTCTGATTCACCCTCCAGACTTCACCTTCTCCTTCTCCTTCTTCTGCTTCTTCTGATTCACCCTCCAGACTTCACCTTCTCCTTCTCCTTATTCTGCATCTTCTGATTCACCCTCCAGACTTCACCTTCTCCTTCTCCTTCTTCTGCTTCTTCTGATTCACCCTCCAGACTTCACCTTTTCCTTCTCCTTCTTCTGCTTCTTCTGATTCACCCTCCAGACTTCACCTTCTCCTTCTCCTTCTTCTGCTTCTTCTGATTCACCCTCCAGACTTCACCTTCTCCTTCTCCTTCTTCTACTTCTTCTGATTCACCCTCCAGACTTCACCTTCTCCTTCTCTTTCTTCTGCTTCTTCTGATTCACCCTCCAGACTTCACCTTCTCCTTCTCCTTCTTCTAATTCTTCTGATTCACCCTCCAGACTTCACCTTCTCCTTCTCCTTATTCTGCATCTTCTGATTCACCCTCCAGACTTCACCTTCTCCTTCTCCTTCTTCTCTTTCTTCTGATTCACACTCCAGACTTCATCTTCTCCTTCTCCTTCTTCTACTTGTTCTGATTCACCCTCCAGACTTCACCTTCTCCTTCTCCTTCTTCTACTTCTTCTGATTCACCCTCCAGACTTCATCTTCTCCTTCTCCTTCTTCTGCTTCTTCTGATTCACCCTCCAGACTTCACCTTCTCCTTCTCCTTCTTCTGCTTCTTCTGATTCACCCTCCAGACTTCAACTTCTCCTTCTCCTTCTTCTACTTCTTCTGATTCACCCTCCAGACTTCACCTTCTCCTTCTCCTTCTTCTACTTCTTCTGATTCACCCTCCAGTCTTCAACTTCTCCTTCTCCTTCTTCTGTTTCTTCTGCTTCACCCTCCAGACTTCACCTTCTCCTTCTCCTTCTTCTGCTTCTTCTGCTTCACACTCCAGACTTCACCTTCTCCTTCTCCTTCTTCTGCTTCTTCTGCTGCGCCCTCCAGGCTTCACCTTCTCCTTCTCCTTCTTCTGCTTCTTCTGCTTCACCCTCCTGACATCACCTTCTCCTTCTCCTTCTTCTACTTCTTCTGCTACACCCCCCTGACTTCACCTGCTCCTTCTCCTTTTTCTGCTTCTTCTGATTCACCCTCCTAAATTCACCTTCTCCTTCTCCTTCTTCTGCTTCTTCTGATTCACCCTCCTGACTTCACCTTCTCCTTCTCCTTCTTCTGCTTCTTCTGATTCACCCTCCAGACTTCACCTTCTCCTTCTCCTTCTTCTGCTTCTTCTGATTCACCCTCCAGACTTCACCTTCTCCTTCTCCTTCTTCTGCTTCTTCTGCTTCACCCTCCAGACTTCACCTTCTCCTTCTCCTTCTTCTGCTTCTTCTGCTTCACCCTCCTGACTTCACCTTCTCCTTCTCCTTCTTCTGCTTCTTCTGCTTCACCCTCCAGACTTCACCTTCTCCTTCTCCTTCTTCTGCTTCTTCTGCTTCACTCTCCTGACTTCACCTTCTCCTTCTCCTTCTTCTACTTCTTCTGATTCACCCTCCAGACTTCACCCTCTCCTTCTCCTTCTTCTGCTTCTTCTGCTTCACCCTCCAGACTTCACCTTCTCTTTCTCCTTCTTCTGCTTCTTCTGCTGTGCCCTCCAGACTTCACCTTCTCCTTCTCCTTCTTCTGCTTCTTCTGATTCACCCTCCAGACTTCACCTTCTCCTTCTCCTTCTTCTACTTCTTCTGATCCCCCCTCCTGACTTCACCTTCTCCTTCTCCTTCTTCTGCTTCTTCTGCTTCACCCTCCAGACTTCACCTTCTCCTTCTCCTTCTTCTGCTTCTTCTGCTTCACCCACCAGACTTCACCTTCTCCTTCTCCTTCTTCTGCTTCTTCTGCTTCACCCTCCTGACTTCACCTACTCCTTCTCCTTCTTCTGCTTCTTCTGCTTCACCCTCCAGACTTCACCTACTCCTTCTACTTCTTCTGCTTCTTCTGCTTCGCCCTCCAGACTTCACCTTCTCCTTCTCCTTCTTCTGCTTCTTCTGCTTCACTCTCCTGCCTTCACCTTCTCCTTCTCCTTCTTCTACTTCTTCTGATTCACCCTCCAGACTTCACCCTCTCCTTCTCCTTCTTCTGCTTCTTCTGCTTCACCCTCCATACTTCACCTTCTCTTTCTCCTTCTTCTGCTTCTTCTGCTGCGCCCTCCAGACTTCACCTTCTCCTTCTCCTTCTTCTGCTTCTTCTGATTCACCCTCCAGACTTCACCTTCTCCTTCTCCTTCTTCTACTTCTTCTGATCCACCCTCCTGACTTCACCTTCTCCTTCTCCTTCTTCTGCTTCTTCTGCTTCACCCTCCAGACTTCACCTTCTCCTTCTCCTTCTTCTGCTTCTTCTGCTTCACCCACCAGACTTCACCTTCTCCTTCTCCTTCTTCTGCTTCTTCTGCTTCACCCTCCTGACTTCACCTTATCCTTCTCCTTCTTCTACTTCTTCTGATTCACCCTCCAGACTTCACCTACTCCTTCTCCTTCTTCTGCTTCTTCTGCTTCACCCTCCAGACTTCACCTTCTCCTTCTCCTTCTTCTGCTTCTTCTGCTTCGCCCTCCAGACTTCACCTTCTCCTTCTCCTTCTTCTGCTTCTTCTGCTTCACTCTCCTGACTTCACCTTCTCCTTCTCCTTCTTCTACTTCTTCTGATTCACCCTCCAGACTTCACCCTCACCTTCTCCTTCTTCTGCTTCTTCTGCTTCACCCTCCAGACTTCACCTTCTCCTTCTCCTTCTTCTGCTTCTTCTGCTTCACTCTCCTGACTTCACCTTATCCTTCTCCTTCTTCTACTTCTTCTGATTCACCCTCCAGACTTCACCTACTCCTTCTCCTTCTTCTGCTTCACCCTCCAGACTTCACCTTCTCCTTCTCCTTCTTCTGCTTCTTCTGCTTCGCCCTCCAGACTTCACCTTCTCCTTCTCCTTCTTCTGCTTCTTCTGCTTCACTCTCCTGACTTCACCTTCTCCTTCTCCTTCTTCTACTTCTTCTGATTCACCCTCCAGACTTCACCCTCTCCTTCTCCTTCTTCTGCTTCTTCTGCTTCACCCTCCAGACTTCACCTTCTCCTTCTCCTTCTTCTGCTTCTTCTGCTTCACCGTCCTGACTTCACCTTCTCCTTCTCCTTCTTCTACTTCTTCTGCTTCACCCCCCTGACTTCACCTGCTCCTTCTCCTTCTTCTGCTTCTTCTGATTCACCCTCCTAACTTCACCTTCTCCTTCTCCTTCTTCTGCTTCTTCTGATTCACCCTCCAGACTTCACCTTCTCCTTCTCCTTTTTCTACTTCGTCTGATTCACCCTCCAGACTTCACCTTCTCCTTCTCCTTCTTCTACTTCTTCTGATTCACCCTCCAGTCTTCACCTACTCCTTCTCCTTCTTCTGTTTCTTCTGCTTCACCCTCCAGACTTCACCTTCTCCTTCTCTTTCTTCTGCTTCTTCTGATTCACCCTCCAGACTTCATCTTCTCCTTCTCCTTCTTCTGATTCTTCTGATTCACCCTCCAGACTTCACCTTCTCCTTCTCCTTCTTCTGCTTCTTCTGATTCACCCTCCTGACTTCACCTTCTCCTTCTCCTTCTTCTACTTCTTCTGCTTCACCCTCCAGACTTCACCTTCTCCTTCTCCTTCTTCTACTTCTTCTGATTCACCCTCCAGACTTCACCTTCTCCTTCTCCTTCTTCTGCTTCTTCTGATTCACCCTCCAGACTTCACCTTCTCCTTCTCCTTATTCTGCATCTTCTGATTCACCCTCCAGACTTCACCTTCTCCTTCTCCTTCTTCTGCTTCTTCTGATTCACCCTCCAGACTTCACCTTTTCCTTCTCCTTCTTCTGCTTCTTCTGATTCACCCTCCAGACTTCACCTTCTCCTTCTCCTTCTTCTGCTTCTTCTGATTCACCCTCCAGACTTCACCTTCTCCTTCTCCTTCTTCTACTTCTTCTGATTCACCCTCCAGACTTCACCTTCTCCTTCTCTTTCTTCTGCTTCTTCTGATTCACCCTCCAGACTTCACCTTCTCCTTCTCCTTCTTCTAATTCTTCTGATTCACCCTCCAGACTTCACCTTCTCCTTCTCCTTCTTCTGCTTCTTCTGATTCACCCTCCAGACTTCACCTTCTCCTTCTCCTTCGTCTACTTCTTCTGATTCACCCTCCAGACTACACCTTCTCCTTCTCCTTCTTCTACTTCTTCTGATTCACCCTCCAGACTTCACCTTCTCCTTCTCCTTCTTCTCTTTCTTCTGATTCACACTCCAGACTTCATCTTCTCCTTCTCCTTCTTCTACTTGTTCTGATTCACCCTCCAGACTTCACCTTCTCCTTCTCCTTCTTCTACTTCTTCTGATTCACCCTCCAGACTTCATCTTCTCCTTCTCCTTCTTCTGCTTCTTCTGATTCACCCTCCAGACTTCACCTTCTCCTTCTCCTTCTTCTGCTTCTTCTGATTCACCCTCCAGACTTCAACTTCTCCTTCTCCTTCTTCTACTTCTTCTGATTCACCCTCCAGACTTCACCTTCTCCTTCTCCTTCTTCTACTTCTTCTGATTCACCCTCCAGTCTTCAACTTCTCCTTCTCCTTCTTCTGTTTCTTCTGCTTCACCCTCCAGACTTCACCTTCTCCTTCTCCTTCTTCTGCTTCTTCTGCTTCACACTCCAGACTTCACCTTCTCCTTCTCCTTCTTCTGCTTCTTCTGCTGCGCCCTCCAGGCTTCACCTTCTCCTTCTCCTTCTTCTGCTTCTTCTGCTTCACCCTCCTGACATCACCTTCTCCTTCTCCTTCTTCTACTTCTTCTGCTACACCCCCCTGACTTCACCTGCTCCTTCTCCTTCTTCTGCTTCTTCTGATTCACCCTCCTAAATTCACCTTCTCCTTCTCCTTCTTCTGCTTCTTCTGATTCACCCTCCTGACTTCACCTTCTCCTTCTCCTTCTTCTGCTTCTTCTGATTCACCCTCCAGACTTCACCTTCTCCTTCTCCTTCTTCTGCTTCTTCTGATTCACCCTCCAGACTTCACCTTCTCCTTCTCCTTCTTCTGCTTCTTCTGCTTCACCCTCCAGACTTCACCTTCTCCTTCTCCTTCTTCTGCTTCTTCTGCTTCACCCTCCTGACTTCACCTTCTCCTTCTCCTTCTTCTGCTTCTTCTGCTTCACCCTCCAGACTTCACCTTCTCCTTCTCCTTCTTCTGCTTCTTCTGCTTCACTCTCCTGACTTCACCTTCTCCTTCTCCTTCTTCTACTTCTTCTGATTCACCCTCCAGACTTCACCCTCTCCTTCTCCTTCTTCTGCTTCTTCTGCTTCACCCTCCAGACTTCACCTTCTCTTTCTCCTTCTTCTGCTTCTTCTGCTGTGCCCTCCAGACTTCACCTTCTCCTTCTCCTTCTTCTGCTTCTTCTGATTCACCCTCCAGACTTCACCTTCTCCTTCTCCTTCTTCTACTTCTTCTGATCCCCCCTCCTGACTTCACCTTCTCCTTCTCCTTCTTCTGCTTCTTCTGCTTCACCCTCCAGACTTCACCTTCTCCTTCTCCTTCTTCTGCTTCTTCTGCTTCACCCACCAGACTTCACCTTCTCCTTCTCCTTCTTCTGCTTCTTCTGCTTCACCCTCCTGACTTCACCTACTCCTTCTCCTTCTTCTGCTTCTTCTGCTTCACCCTCCAGACTTCACCTACTCCTTCTACTTCTTCTGCTTCTTCTGCTTCGCCCTCCAGACTTCACCTTCTCCTTCTCCTTCTTCTGCTTCTTCTGCTTCACTCTCCTGCCTTCACCTTCTCCTTCTCCTTCTTCTACTTCTTCTGATTCACCCTCCAGACTTCACCCTCTCCTTCTCCTTCTTCTGCTTCTTCTGCTTCACCCTCCATACTTCACCTTCTCTTTCTCCTTCTTCTGCTTCTTCTGCTGCGCCCTCCAGACTTCACCTTCTCCTTCTCCTTCTTCTGCTTCTTCTGATTCACCCTCCAGACTTCACCTTCTCCTTCTCCTTCTTCTACTTCTTCTGATCCACCCTCCTGACTTCACCTTCTCCTTCTCCTTCTTCTGCTTCTTCTGCTTCACCCTCCAGACTTCACCTTCTCCTTCTCCTTCTTCTGCTTCTTCTGCTTCACCCACCAGACTTCACCTTCTCCTTCTCCTTCTTCTGCTTCTTCTGCTTCACCCTCCTGACTTCACCTTATCCTTCTCCTTCTTCTACTTCTTCTGATTCACCCTCCAGACTTCACCTACTCCTTCTCCTTCTTCTGCTTCTTCTGCTTCACCCTCCAGACTTCACCTTCTCCTTCTCCTTCTTCTGCTTCTTCTGCTTCGCCCTCCAGACTTCACCTTCTCCTTCTCCTTCTTCTGCTTCTTCTGCTTCACTCTCCTGACTTCACCTTCTCCTTCTCCTTCTTCTACTTCTTCTGATTCACCCTCCAGACTTCACCCTCACCTTCTCCTTCTTCTGCTTCTTCTGCTTCACCCTCCAGACTTCACCTTCTCCTTCTCCTTCTTCTGCTTCTTCTGCTTCACCGTCCTGACTTCACCTTCTCCTTCTCCTTCTTCTACTTCTTCTGCTTCACCCCCCTGACTTCACCTGCTCCTTCTCCTTCTTCTGCTTCTTCTGATTCACCCTCCTAACTTCACCTTCTCCTTCTCCTTCTTCTGCTTCTTCTGATTCACCCTCCAGACTTCACCTTCTCCTTCTCCTTCTTCTACTTCTTCTGCTTCACCCCCCTGACTTCACCTGCTCCTTCTCCTTCTTCTGCTTCTTCTGATTCACCCTCCTAACTTCACCTTCTCCTTCTCCTTCTTCTGCTTCTTCTGATTCACCCTCCAGACTTCACCTTCTCCTTCTCCTTCTTCTACTTCGTCTGATTCACCCTCCAGACTTCACCTTCTCCTTCTCCTTCTTCTACTTCTTCTGATTCACCCTCCAGTCTTCACCTACTCCTTCTCCTTCTTCTGTTTCTTCTGCTTCACCCTCCAGACTTCACCTTCTCCTTCTCTTTCTTCTGCTTCTTCTGATTCACCCTCCAGACTTCATCTTCTCCTTCTCCTTCTTCTGATTCTTCTGATTCACCCTCCAGACTTCACCTTCTCCTTCTCCTTCTTCTGCTTCTTCTGATTCACCCTCCTGACTTCACCTTCTCCTTCTCCTTCTTCTACCTCTTCTGCTTCACCCTCCAGACTTCACCTTCTCCTTCTCCTTCTTCTACTTCTTCTGATTCACCCTCCAGACTTCACCTTCTCCTTCTCCTTCTTCTGCTTCTTCTGATTCACCCTCCAGACTTCACCTGCTCCTTCTCCTTATTCTGCTTCTTCTGATTCACCCTCCAGACTTCACCTTCTCCTTCTCCTTCTTCTGCTTCTTCTGATTCACCCTCCAGACTTCACCTTTTCCTTCTCCTTCTTCTGCTTCTTCTGATTCACCCTCCAGACTTCACCTTCTCCTTCTCCTTCTTCTGCTTCTTCTGATTCACCCTCCAGACTTCACCTTCTCCTTCTCCTTCTTCTACTTCTTCTGATTCACCCTCCAGACTTCACCTTCTCCTTCTCTTTCTTCTGCTTCTTCTGATTCACCCTCCAGACTTCACCTTCTCCTTCTCCTTCTTCTACTTCTTCTGATTCACCCTCCAGACTTCACCTTCTCCTTCTCCTTCTTCTGCTTCTTCTGATTCACCCTCCAGACTTCACCTTCTCCTTCTCCTTCGTCTACTTCTTCTGATTCACCCTCCAGACTACACCTTCTCCTTCTCCTTCTTCTACTTCTTCTGATTCACCCTCCAGACTTCACCTTCTCCTTCTCCTTCTTCTCTTTCTTCTGATTCACCCTCCAGACTTCATCTTCTCCTTCTCCTTCTTCTACTTGTTCTGATTCACCCTCCAGACTTCACCTTCTCCTTCTCCTTCTTCTACTTCTTCTGATTCACCCTCCAGACTTCATCTTCTCCTTCTCCTTCTTCTGCTTCTTCTGATTCACCCTCCAGACTTCACCTTCTCCTTCTCCTTCTTCTGCTTCTTCTGATTCACCCTCCAGACTTCAACTTCTCCTTCTCCTTCTTCTACTTCTTCTGATTCACCCTCCAGACTTCACCTTCTCCTTCTCCTTCTTCTACTTCTTCTGATTCACCCTCCAGTCTTCACCTTCTCCTTCTCCTTCTTCTGTTTCTTCTGCTTCACCCTCCAGACTTCACCTTCTCCTTCTCCTTCTTCTGCTTCTTCTGCTTCACACTCCAGACTTCACCTTCTCCTTCTCCTTCTTCTGCTTCTTCTGCTGCGCCCTCCAGGCTTCACCTTCTCCTTCTCCTTCTTCTGCTTCTTCTGGTTCACCGTCCAGACTTCACCTTCTCTTTCTCCTTCTTCTGCTTCTTCTGCTGCGCCCTCCAGACTTCACCTTCTCCTTCTCCCTCTTCTGCTTCTTCTGATTCACCCTCCAGACTTCACCTTCTCCTTCTCCTTCTTCTACTTCTTCTGATGCACCCTCCTGACTTCACCTTCTCCTTCTCCTTCTTCTGCTTCTTCTGCTTCACCCTCCAGACTTCACCTTCTCCTTCTCCTTCTTCTGCTTCTTCTGCTTCACCCACCAGACTTCACCTTCTCCTTCTCCTTCTTCTGCTTCTTCTGCTTCACCCTCCTGACTTCACCTTATCCTTCTCCTTCTTCTACTTCTTCTGATTCACCCTCCAGACTTCACCTACTCCTTCTCCTTCTTCTGCTTCTTCTGCTTCACCCTCCAGACTTCACCTTCTCCTTCTCCTTCTTCTGCTTCTTCTGCTTCGCCCTCCAGACTTCACCTTCTCCTTCTCCTTCTTCTGCTTCTTCTGCTTCACTCTCCTGACTTCACCTTCTCCTTCTCCTTCTTCTACTTCTTCTGATTCACCCTCCAGACTTCACCCTCTCCTTCTCCTTCTTCTGCTTCTTCTGCTTCACCCTCCAGACTTCACCTTCTCCTTCTCCTTCTTCTGCTTCTTCTGCTTCACCGTCCTGACTTCACCTTCTCCTTCTCCTTCTTCTACATCTTCTGCTTCACCCCCCTGACTTCACCTGCTCCTTCTCCTTCTTCTGCTTCTTCTGATTCACCCTCCTAACTTCACCTTCTCCTTCTCCTTCTTCTGCTTCTTCTGATTCACCCTCCAGACTTCTCCTTCTCCTTCTCCTTCTTCTACTTCGTCTGATTCACCCTCCAGACTTCACCTTCTCCTTCTCCTTCGTCTACTTCTTCTGATTCACCCTCCAGACTACACCTTCTCCTTCTCCTTCTTCTACTTCTTCTGATTCACCCTCCAGACTTCACCTTCTCCTTCTCCTTCTTCTCTTTCTTCTGATTCACCCTCCAGACTTCATCTTCTCCTTCTCCTTCTTCTACTTCTTCTGATTCACCCTCCAGACTTCACCTTCTCCTTCTCCTTCTTCTCTTTCTTCTGATTCACCCTCCAGACTTCATCTTCTCCTTCTCCTTCTTCTACTTGTTCTGATTCACCCTCCAGACTTCACCTTCTCCTTCTCCTTCTTCTACTTCTTCTGATTCACCCTCCAGACTTCATCTTCTCCTTCTCCTTCTTCTGCTTCTTCTGATTCACCCTCCAGACTTCACCTTCTCCTTCTCCTTCTTCTGCTTCTTCTGATTCACCCTCCAGACTTCAACTTCTCCTTCTCCTTCTTCTACTTCTTCTGATTCACCCTCCAGACTTCACCTTCTCCTTCTCCTTCTTCTACTTCTTCTGATTCACCCTCCAGTCTTCACCTTCTCCTTCTCCTTCTTCTGTTTCTTCTGCTTCACCCTCCAGACTTCACCTTCTCCTTCTCCTTCTTCTGCTTCTTCTGCTTCACACTCCAGACTTCACCTTCTCCTTCTCCTTCTTCTGCTTCTTCTGCTGCGCCCTCCAGGCTTCACCTTCTCCTTCTCCTTCTTCTGCTTCTTCTGCTTCACCGTCCTGACTTCACCTTCTCCTTCTCCTTCTTCTACTTCTTCTGCTACACCCCCCTGACTTCACCTGCTCCTTCTCCTTCTTCTGCTTCTTCTGATTCACCCTCCTAAATTCACCTTCTCCTTCTCCTTCTTCTGCTTCTTCTGATTCACCCTCCTGACTTCACCTTCTCCTTCTCCTTCTTCTGCTTCTTCTGATTCACCCTCCAGACTTCACCTTCTCCTTCTCCTTCTTCTGCTTCTTCTGATTCACCCTCCAGACTTCACCTTCTCCTTCTCCTTCTTCTGCTTCTTCTGCTTCACCCTCCAGACTTCACCTTCTCCTTCTCCTTCTTCTGCTTCTTCTGCTTCACCCTCCTGACTTCACCTTCTCCTTCTCCTTCTTCGACTTCTTCTGATTCACCCTCCAGACTTCACCTACTCCTTCTCCTTCTTCTGCTTCTTCTGCTTCACCCTCCAGACTTCACCTTCTCCTTCTCCTTCTTCTGCTTCTTCTGCTTCGCCCTCCAGACTTCACCTTCTCCTTCTCCTTCTTCTGCTTCTTCTGCTTCACTCTCCTGACTTCACCTTCTCCTTCTCCTTCTTCTACTTCTTCTGATTCACCCTCCAGACTTCACCCTCTCCTTCTCCTTCTTCTGCTTCTTCTGCTTCACCCTCCAGACTTCACCTTCTCTTTCTCCTTCTTCTGCTTCTTCTGCTGTGCCCTCTAGACTTCACCTTCTCCTTCTCCTTCTTCTACTTCTTCTGATTCACCCTCCAGACTTCACCTTCTCCTTCTCCTTCTTCTACTTCTTCTGATCCACCCTCCTGACTTCACCTTCTCCTTCTCCTTCTTCTGCTTCTTCTGCTTCACCCTCCAGACTTCACCTTCTCCTTCTCCTTCTTCTGCTTCTTCTGCTTCACCCACCAGACTTCACCTTCTCCTTCTCCTTCTTCTGCTTCTTCTGCTTCACCCTCCTGACTTCACCTACTCCTTCTCCTTCTTCTGCTTCTTCTGCTTCACCCTCCAGACTTCACCTACTCCTTCTACTTCTGCTTCTTCTGCTTCGCCCTCCAGACTTCACCTTCTCCTTCTCCTTCTTCTGCTTCTTCTGCTTCACTCTCCTGACTTCACCTTCTCCTTCTCCTTCTTCTACTTCTTCTGATTCACCCTCCAGACTTCACCCTCTCCTTCTCCTTCTTCTGCTTCTTCTGCTTCACCCTCCAGACTTCACCTTCTCTTTCTCCTTCTTCTGCTTCTTCTGCTGCGCCCTCCAGACTTCACCTTCTCCTTCTCCTTCTTCTGCTTCTTCTGATTCACCCTCCAGACTTCACCTTCTCCTTCTCCTTCTTCTACTTCTTCTGATCCACCCTCCTGACTTCACCTTCTCCTTCTCCTTCTTCTGCTTCTTCTGCTTCACCCTCCAGACTTCACCTTCTCCTTCTCCTTCTTCTGCTTCTTCTGCTTCACCCACCAGACTTCACCTTCTCCTTCTCCTTCTTCTGCTTCTTCTGCTTCACCCTCCTGACTTCACCTTATACTTCTCCTTCTTCTACTTCTTCTGATTCACCCTCCAGACTTCACCTACTCCTTCTCCTTCTTCTGCTTCTTCTGCTTCACCCTCCAGACTTCACCTTCTCCTTCTCCTTCTTCTGCTTCTTCTGCTTCGCCCTCCAGACTTCACCTTCTCCTTCTCCTTCTTCTGCTTCTTCTGCTTCACTCTCCTGACTTCACCTTCTCCTTCTCCTTCTTCTACTTCTTCTGATTCACCCTCCAGACTTCACCCTCTCCTTCTCCTTCTTCTGCTTCTTCTGCTTCACCCTCCAGACTTCACCTTCTCCTTCTCCTTCTTCTGCTTCTTCTGCTTCACCGTCCTGACTTCACCTTCTCCTTCTCCTTCTTCTACTTCTTCTGCTTCACCCCCCTGACTTCACCTGCTCCTTCTCCTTCTTCTGCTTCTTCTGATTCACCCTCCTAACTTCACCTTCTCCTTCTCCTTCTTCTGCTTCTTCTGATTCACCCTCCAGACTTCACCTTCTCCTTCTCCTTCTTCTACTTCGTCTGATTCACCCTCCAGACTTCACCTTCTCCTTCTCCTTCGTCTACTTCTTCTGATTCACCCTCCAGACTACACCTTCTCCTTCTCCTTCTTCTACTTCTTCTGATTCACCCTCCAGACTTCACCTTCTCCTTCTCCTTCTTCTCTTTCTTCTGATTCACCCTCCAGACTTCATCTTCTGCTTCTCCTTCTTCTACTTCTTCTGATTCACCCTCCAGACTTCACCTTCTCCTTCTCCTTCTTCTACTTCTTCTGATTCACCCTCCAGACTTCATCTTCTCCTTCTCCTTCTTCTGCTTCTTCTGATTCACCCTCCAGACTTCACCTTCTCCTTCTCCTTCTTCTGCTTCTTCTGATTCACCCTCCAGACTTCAACTTCTCCTTCTCCTTCTTCTACTTCTTCTGATTCACCCTCCAGACTTCACCTTCTCCTTCTCCTTCTTCTACTTCTTCTGATTCACCCTCCAGTCTTCACCTTCTCCTTCTCCTTCTTCTGTTTCTTCTGCTTCACCCTCCAGACTTCACCTTCTCCTTCTCCTTCTTCTGCTTCTTCTGCTTCACACTCCAGACTTCACCTTCTCCTTCTCCTTCTTCTGCTTCTTCTGCTGCGCCCTCCAGGCTTCACCTTCTCCTTCTCCTTCTTCTGCTTCTTCTGCTTCACCGTCCTGACTTCACCTTCTCCTTCTCCTTCTTCTACTTCTTCTGCTACACCCCCCTGACTTCACCTGCTCCTTCTCCTTCTTCTGCTTCTTCTGATTCACACTCCTAAATTCACCTTCTCCTTCTCCTTCTTCTGCTTCTTCTGATTCACCCTCCTGACTTCACCTTCTCCTTCTCCTTCTTCTGCTTCTTCTGATTCACCCTCCAGACTTCACCTTCTCCTTCTCCTTCTTCTGCTTCTTCTGATTCACCCTCCAGACTTCACCTTCTCCTTCTCCTTCTTCTGCTTCTTCTGCTTCACCCTCCAGACTTCACCTTCTCCTTCTCCTTCTTCTGCTTCTTCTGCTTCACCCTCCTGACTTCACCTTCTCCTTCTCCTTCTTCGACTTCTTCTGATTCACCCTCCAGACTTCACCTACTCCTTCTCATTCTTCTGCTTCTTCTGCTTCACCCTCCAGACTTCACCTTCTCCTTCTCCTTCTTCTGCTTCTTCTGCTTCGCCCTCCAGACTTCACCTTCTCCTTCTCCTTCTTCTGCTTCTTCTGCTTCACTCTCCTGACTTCACCTTCTCCTTCTCCTTCTTCTACTTCTTCTGATTCACCCTCCAGACTTCACCCTCTCCTTCTCCTTCTTCTGCTTCTTCTGCTTCACCCTCCAGACTTCACCTTCTCTTTCTCCTTCTTCTGCTTCTTCTGCTGTGCCCTCTAGACTTCACCTTCTCCTTCTCCTTCTTCTACTTCTTCTGATTCACCCTCCAGACTTCACCTTCTCCTTCTCCTTCTTCTACTTCTTCTGATCCACCCTCCTGACTTCACCTTCTCCTTCTCCTTCTTCTGCTTCTTCTGCTTCACCCTCCAGACTTCACCTTCTCCTTCTGCTTCTTCTGCTTCTTCTGCTTCACCCACCAGACTTCACCTTCTCCTTCTCCTTCTTCTGCTTCTTCTGCTTCACCCTCCTGACTTCACCTACTCCTTCTCCTTCTTCTGCTTCTTCTGCTTCACCCTCCAGACTTCACCTACTCCTTCTACTTCTGCTTCTTCTGCTTCGCCCTCCAGACTTCACCTTCTCCTTCTCCTTCTTCTGCTTCTTCTGCTTCACTCTCCTGACTTCACCTTCTCCTTCTCCTTCTTCTACTTCTTCTGATTCACCCTCCAGACTTCACCCTCTCCTTCTCCTTCTTCTGCTTCTTCTGCTTCACCCTCCAGACTTCACCTTCTCTTTCTCCTTCTTCTGCTTCTTCTGCTGCGCCCTCCAGACTTCACCTTCTCCTTCTCCTTCTTCTGCTTCTTCTGATTCACCCTCCAGACTTCACCTTCTCCTTCTCCTTCTTCTACTTCTTCTGATCCACCCTCCTGACTTCACCTTCTCCTTCTCCTTCTTCTGCTTCTTCTGCTTCACCCTCCAGACTTCACCTTCTCCTTCTCCTTCTTCTGCTTCTTCTGCTTCACCCACCAGACTTCACCTTCTCCTTCTCCTTCTTCTGCTTCTTCTGCTTCACCCTCCTGACTTCACCTTATCCTTCTCCTTCTTCTACTTCTTCTGATTCACCCTCCAGACTTCACCTACTCCTTCTCCTTCTTCTGCTTCTTCTGCTTCACCCTCCAGACTTCACCTTCTCCTTCTCCTTCTTCTGCTTCTTCTGCTTCGCCCTCCAGACTTCACCTTCTCCTTCTCCTTCTTCTGCTTCTTCTGCTTCACTCTCCTGACTTCACCTTCTCCTTCTCCTTCTTCTACTTCTTCTGATTCACCCTCCAGACTTCACCCTCTCCTTCTCCTTCTTCTGCTTCTTCTGCTTCACCCTCCAGACTTCACCTTCTCCTTCTCCTTCTTCTGCTTCTTCTGCTTCACCGTCCTGACTTCACCTTCTCCTTCTCCTTCTTCTACTTCTTCTGCTTCACCCCCCTGACTTCACCTGCTCCTTCTCCTTCTTCTGCTTCTTCTGATTCACCCTCCTAACTTCACCTTCTCCTTCTCCTTCTTCTGCTTCTTCTGATTCACCCTCCAGACTTCACCTTCTCCTTCTCCTTCTTCTACTTCGTCTGATTCACCCTCCAGACTTCACCTTCTCCTTCTCCTTCGTCTGCTTCTTCTGATTCACCCTCCAGACTACACCTTCTCCTTCTCCTTCTTCTACTTCTTCTGATTCACCCTCCAGACTTCACCTTCTCCTTCTCCTTCTTCTCTTTCTTCTGATTCACCCTCCAGACTTCATCTTCTGCTTCTCCTTCTTCTACTTCTTCTGATTCACCCTCCAGACTTCACCTTCTCCTTCTCCTTCTTCTACTTCTTCTGATTCACCCTCCAGACTTCATCTTCTCCTTCTCCTTCTTCTGCTTCTTCTGATTCACCCTCCAGACTTCACCTTCTCCTTCTCCTTCTTCTGCTTCTTCTGATTCACCCTCCAGACTTCAACTTCTCCTTCTCCTTCTTCTACTTCTTCTGATTCACCCTCCAGACTTCACCTTCTCCTTCTCCTTCTTCTACTTCTTCTGATTCACCCTCCAGTCTTCACCTTCTCCTTCTCCTTCTTCTGTTTCTTCTGCTTCACCCTCCAGACTTCACCTTCTCCTTCTCCTTCTTCTGCTTCTTCTGCTTCACACTCCAGACTTCACCTTCTCCTTCTCCTTCTTCTGCTTCTTCTGCTGCGCCCTCCAGGCTTCACCTTCTCCTTCTCCTTCTTCTGCTTCTTCTGCTTCACCGTCCTGACTTCACCTTCTCCTTCTCCTTCTTCTACTTCTTCTGCTACACCCCCCTGACTTCACCTGCTCCTTCTCCTTCTTCTGCTTCTTCTGATTCACCCTCCTAAATTCACCTTCTCCTTCTCCTTCTTCTGCTTCTTCTGATTCACCCTCCTGACTTCACCTTCTCCTTCTCCTTCTTCTGCTTCTTCTGATTCACCCTCCAGACTTCACCTTCTCCTTCTCCTTCTTCTGCTTCTTCTGATTCACCCTCCAGACTTCACCTTCTCCTTCTCCTTCTTCTGCTTCTTCTGCTTCACCCTCCAGACTTCACCTTCTCCTTCTCCTTCTTCTGCTTCTTCTGCTTCACCCTCCTGACTTCACCTTCTCCTTCTCCTTCTTCTACTTCTTCTGATTCACCCTCCAGACTTCACCTACTCCTTCTCCTTCGCTTCACCCTCCAGACTTCACCTTCTCCTTCTCCTTCTTCTGCTTCTTCTGCTTCGCCCTCCAGACTTCACCTTCTCCTTCTCCTTCTTCTGCTTCTTCTGCTTCACTCTCCTGACTTCACCTTCTCCTTCTCCTTCTTCTACTTCTTCTGATTCAACCTCCAGACTTCACCCTCTCCTTCTCCTTCTTCTGCTTCTTCTGCTTCACCCTCCAGACTTCACCTTCTCTTTCTCCTTCTTCTGCTTCTTCTCTGCGCCCTCCAGACTTCACCTTCTCCTTCTCCTTCTTCTGCTTCTTCTGATTCACCCTCCAGACTTCACCTTCTCCTTCTCCTTCTTCTACTTCTTCTGATCCACCCTCCTGACTTCACCTTCTCCTTCTCCTTCTTCTGCTTCTTCTGCTTCACCCTCCAGACTTCACCTTCTCCTTCTCCTTCTTCTGCTTCTTCTGCTTCACCCACCAGACTTCACCTTCTCCTTCTCCTTCTTCTGCTTCTTCTGCTTCACCCTCCTGACTTCACCTTATCCTTCTCCTTCTTCTACTTCTTCTGATTCACCCTCCAGACTTCACCTACTCCTTCTCCTTCTTCTGCTTCTTCTGCTTCACCCTCCAGACTTCACCTTCTCCTTCTCCTTCTTCTGCTTCTTCTGCTTCGCCCTCCAGACTTCACCTTCTCCTTCTCCTTCTTCTGCTTCTTCTGCTTCACTCTCCTGACTTCACGTTCTCCTTCTCCTTCTTCTACTTCTTCTGATTCACCCTCCAGACTTCACCCTCTCCTTCTCCTTCTTCTGCTTCTTCTGCTTCACCCTCCAGACTTCACCTTCTCCTTCTCCTTCTTCTGCTTCTTCTGCTTCACCGTCCTGACTTCACCTTCTCCTTTTCCTTCTTCTACTTCTTCTGCTTCACCCCCCTGACTTCACCTGCTCCTTCTCCTTCTTCTGCTTCTTCTGGTTCACCCTCCTAACTTCACCTTCTCCTTCTCCTTCTTCTGCTTCTTCTGATTCACCCTCCAGACTTCACCTTCTCCTTCTCCTTCTTCTACTTCGTCTGATTCACCCTCCAGACTTCACCTTCTCCTTCTCCTTCTTCTACTTCTTCTGATTCACCCTCCAGTCTTCACCTACTCCTTCTCCTTCTTCTGTTTCTTCTGCTTCACCCTCCAGACTTCACCTTCTCCTTCTCTTTCTTCTGCTTCTTCTGATTCACCCTCCAGACTTCATCTTCTCCTTCTCCTTCTTCTGATTCTTCTGATTCACCCTCCAGACTTCACCTTCTCCTTCTCCTTCTTCTGCTTCTTCTGATTCACCCTCCTGACTTCACCTTCTCCTTCTCCTTCTTCTACTTCTTCTGCTTCACCCTCCAGACTTCACCTTCTCCTTCTCCTTCTTCTACTTCTTCTGATTCACCCTCCAGACTTCACCTTCTCCTTCTCCTTCTTCTGCTTCTTCTGATTCACCCTCCAGACTTCACCTTCTCCTTCTCCTTATTCTGCTTCTTCTGATTCACCCTCCAGACTTCACCTTCTCCTTCTCCTTCTTCTGCTTCTTCTGATTCACCCTCCAGACTTCACCTTTTCCTTCTCCTTCTTCTGCTTCTTCTGATTCACCCTCCAGACTTCACCTTCTCCTTCTCCTTCTTCTGCATCTTCTGATTCACCCTCCAGACTTCACCTTCTCCTTCTCCTTCTTCTACTTCTTCTGATTCACCCTCCAGACTTCACCTTCTCCTTCTCTTTCTTCTGCTTCTTCTGATTCACCCTCCAGACTTCACCTTCTCCTTCTCCTTCTTCTACTTCTTCTGATTCACCCTCCAGACTTCACCTTCTCCTTCTCCTTCTTCTACTTCTTCTGATTCACCCTCCAGACTTCATCTTCTCCTTCTCCTTCTTCTGCTTCTTCTGATTCACCCTCCAGACTTCACCTTCTCCTTCTCCTTCTTCTGCTTCTTCTGATTCACCCTCCAGACTTCAACTTCTCCTTCTCCTTCTTCTACTTCTTCTGATTCACCCTCCAGACTTCACCTTCTCCTTCTCCTTCTTCTACTTCTTCTGATTCACCCTCCAGTCTTCACCTTCTCCTTCTCCTTCTTCTGTTTCTTCTGCTTCACCCTCCAGACTTCACCTTCTCCTTCTCCTTCTTCTGCTTCTTCTGCTTCACACTCCAGACTTCACCTTCTCCTTCTCCTTCTTCTGCTTCTTCTGCTGCGCCCTCCAGGCTTCACCTTCTCCTTCTCCTTCTTCTGCTTCTTCTGCTTCACCGTCCTGACTTCACCTTCTCCTTCTCCTTCTTCTACTTCTTCTGCTACACCCCCCTGACTTCACCTGCTCCTTCTCCTTCTTCTGCTTCTTCTGATTCACCCTCCTAAATTCACCTTCTCCTTCTCCTTCTTCTGCTTCTTCTGATTCACCCTCCTGACTTCACCTTCTCCTTCTCCTTCTTCTGCTTCTTCTGATTCACCCTCCAGACTTCACCTTCTCCTTCTCCTTCTTCTGCTTCTTCTGATTCACCCTCCAGACTTCACCTTCTCCTTCTCCTTCTTCTGCTTCTTCTGCTTCACCCTCCAGACTTCACCTTCTCCTTCTCCTTCTTCTGCTTCTTCTGCTTCACCCTCCTGACTTCACCTTCTCCTTCTCCTTCTTCTACTTCTTCTGATTCACCCTCCAGACTTCACCTACTCCTTCTCCTTCGCTTCACCCTCCAGACTTCACCTTCTCCTTCTCCTTCTTCTGCTTCTTCTGCTTCGCCCTCCAGACTTCACCTTCTCCTTCTCCTTCTTCTGCTTCTTCTGCTTCACTCTCCTGACTTCACCTTCTCCTTCTCCTTCTTCTACTTCTTCTGATTCAACCTCCAGACTTCACCCTCTCCTTCTCCTTCTTCTGCTTCTTCTGCTTCACCCTCCAGACTTCACCTTCTCTTTCTCCTTCTTCTGCTTCTTCTCTGCGCCCTCCAGACTTCACCTTCTCCTTCTCCTTCTTCTGCTTCTTCTGATTCACCCTCCAGACTTCACCTTCTCCTTCTCCTTCTTCTACTTCTTCTGATCCACCCTCCTGACTTCACCTTCTCCTTCTCCTTCTTCTGCTTCTTCTGCTTCACCCTCCAGACTTCACCTTCTCCTTCTCCTTCTTCTGCTTCTTCTGCTTCACCCACCAGACTTCACCTTCTCCTTCTCCTTCTTCTGCTTCTTCTGCTTCACCCTCCTGACTTCACCTTATCCTTCTCCTTCTTCTACTTCTTCTGATTCACCCTCCAGACTTCACCTACTCCTTCTCCTTCTTCTGCTTCTTCTGCTTCACCCTCCAGACTTCACCTTCTCCTTCTCCTTCTTCTGCTTCTTCTGCTTCGCCCTCCAGACTTCACCTTCTCCTTCTCCTTCTTCTGCTTCTTCTGCTTCACTCTCCTGACTTCACGTTCTCCTTCTCCTTCTTCTACTTCTTCTGATTCACCCTCCAGACTTCACCCTCTCCTTCTCCTTCTTCTGCTTCTTCTGCTTCACCCTCCAGACTTCACCTTCTCCTTCTCCTTCTTCTGCTTCTTCTGCTTCACCGTCCTGACTTCACCTTCTCCTTTTCCTTCTTCTACTTCTTCTGCTTCACCCCCCTGACTTCACCTGCTCCTTCTCCTTCTTCTGCTTCTTCTGGTTCACCCTCCTAACTTCACCTTCTCCTTCTCCTTCTTCTGCTTCTTCTGATTCACCCTCCAGACTTCACCTTCTCCTTCTCCTTCTTCTACTTCGTCTGATTCACCCTCCAGACTTCACCTTCTCCTTCTCCTTCTTCTACTTCTTCTGATTCACCCTCCAGTCTTCACCTACTCCTTCTCCTTCTTCTGTTTCTTCTGCTTCACCCTCCAGACTTCACCTTCTCCTTCTCTTTCTTCTGCTTCTTCTGATTCACCCTCCAGACTTCATCTTCTCCTTCTCCTTCTTCTGATTCTTCTGATTCACCCTCCAGACTTCACCTTCTCCTTCTCCTTCTTCTGCTTCTTCTGATTCACCCTCCTGACTTCACCTTCTCCTTCTCCTTCTTCTACTTCTTCTGCTTCACCCTCCAGACTTCACCTTCTCCTTCTCCTTCTTCTACTTCTTCTGATTCACCCTCCAGACTTCACCTTCTCCTTCTCCTTCTTCTGCTTCTTCTGATTCACCCTCCAGACTTCACCTTCTCCTTCTCCTTATTCTGCTTCTTCTGATTCACCCTCCAGACTTCACCTTCTCCTTCTCCTTCTTCTGCTTCTTCTGATTCACCCTCCAGACTTCACCTTTTCCTTCTCCTTCTTCTGCTTCTTCTGATTCACCCTCCAGACTTCACCTTCTCCTTCTCCTTCTTCTGCTTCTTCTGATTCACCCTCCAGACTTCACCTTCTCCTTCTCCTTCTTCTACTTCTTCTGATTCACCCTCCAGACTTCACCTTCTCCTTCTCTTTCTTCTGCTTCTTCTGATTCACCCTCCAGACTTCACCTTCTCCTTCTCCTTCTTCTACTTCTTCTGATTCACCCTCCAGACTTCACCTTCTCCTTCTCCTTCTTCTGCTTCTTCTGATTCACCCTCCAGACTTCACCTTCTCCTTCTCCTTCGTCTACTTCTTCTGATTCACCCTCCAGACTACACCTTCTCCTTCTCCTTCTTCTACTTCTTCTGATTCACCCTCCAGACTTCACCTTCTCCTTCTCCTTCTTCTCTTTCTTCTGATTCACCCTCCAGACTAAATCTTCTCCTTCTCCTTCTTCTACTTGTTCTGATTCACCCTCCAGACTTCACCTTCTCCTTCTCCTTCTTCTATTTCTTCTGATTCACCCTCCAGACTTCATCTTCTCCTTCTCCTTCTTCTGCTTCTTCTGATTCACCCTCCAGACTTCACCTTCTCCTTCTCCTTCTTCTGCTTCTTCTGATTCACCCTCCAGACTTCAACTTCTCCTTCTCCTTCTTCTACTTCTTCTGATTCACCCTCCAGACTTCACCTTCTCCTTCTCCTTCTTCTACTTCTTCTGATTCACCCTCCAGTCTTCATCTTCTCCTTCTCCTTCTTCTGTTTCTTCTGCTTCACCCTCCAGACTTCACCTTCTCCTTCTCCTTCTTCTGCTTCTTCTGCTTCACACTCGAGACTTCACCTTCTCCTTCTCCTTCTTCTGCTTCTTCTGCTGCGCCCTCCAGGCTTCACCTTCTCCTTCTCCTTCTTCTGCTTCTTCTGCTTCACCGTCCTGACTTCACCTTCTCCTTCTCCTTCTTCTACTTCTTCTGCTACACCCCCCTGACTTCACCTGCTCCTTCTCCTTCTTCTGCTTCTTCTGATTCACCCTCCTAAATTCACCTTCTCCTTCTCCTTCTTCTGCTTCTTCTGATTCACCCTCCTGACTTCACCTTCTCCTTCTCCTTCTTCTGCTTCTTCTGATTCACCCTCCAGACTTCACCTTCTCCTTCTCCTTCTTCTGCTTCTTCTGATTCACCCCCCAGACTTCACCTTCTCCTTCTCCTTCTTCTGCTTCTTCTGCTTCACCCTCCAGACTTCACCTTCTCCTTCTCCTTCTTCTGCTTCTTCTGCTTCACCCTCCTGACTTCACCTTCTCCTTCTCCTTCTTCGACTTCTTCTGATTCACCCTCCAGACTTCACCTACTCCTTCTCCTTCTTCTGCTTCTTCTGCTTCACCCTCCAGACTTCACCTTCTCCTTCTCCTTCTTCTGCTTCTTCTGCTTCGCCCTCCAGACTTCAACTTCTCCTTCTCCTTCTTCTGCTTCTTCTGCTTCACTCTCCTGACTTCACCTTCTCCTTCTCCTTCTTCTACTTCTTCTGATTCACCCTCCAGACTTCACCCTCTCCTTCTCCTTCTTCTGCTTCTTCTGCTTCACCCTCCAGACTTCACCTTCTCTTTCTCCTTCTTTTGCTTCTTCTGCTGTGCCCTCCAGACTTCACCTTCTCCTTCTCCTTCTTCTGCTTCTTCTGATTCACCCACCAGACTTCACCTTCTCCTTCTCCTTCTTCTACTTCTTCTGATCCACCCTCCTGACTTCACCTTCTCCTTCTCCTTCTTCTGCTTCTTCTGCTTCACCCTCCAGACTTCACCTTCTCCTTCTCCTTCTTCTGCTTCTTCTGCTTCACCCACCAGACTTCACCTTCTCCTTCTGCTTCTTCTGCTTCTTCTGCTTCACCCTCCTGACTTCACCTCCTCCTTCTCCTTCTTCTGCTTCTTCTGCTTCACCCTCCAGACTTCACCTACTCCTTCTACTTCTTCTGCTTCTTCTGCTTCGCCCTCCAGACTTCACCTTCTCCTTCTCCTTCTTCTGCTTCTTCTGCTTCACTCTCCTGACTTCACCTTCTCCTTCTCCTTCTTCTACTTCTTCTGATTCACCCTCCAGACTTCACCCTCTCCTTCTCCTTCTTCTGCTTCTTCTGCTTCACCCTCCAGACTTCACCTTCTCTTTCTCCTTCTTCTGCTTCTTCTGCTGCGCCCTCCAGACTTCACCTTCTCCTTCTCCTTCTTCTGCTTCTTCTGATTCACCCTCCAGACTTCACCTTCTCCTTCTCCTTCTTCTACTTCTTCTGATCGACCCTCCTGACTTCACCTTCTCCTTCTCCTTCTTCTGCTTCTTCTGCTTCACCCTCCAGACTTCACCTTCTCCTTCTCCTTCTTCTGCTTCTTCTGCTTCACCCACCAGACTTCACCTTCTCCTTCTCCTTCTTCTGCTTCTTCTGCTTCACCCTCCAGACTTCACCTTCTCTTTCTCCTTCTTTTGCTTCTTCTGCTGTGCCCTCCAGACTTCACCTTCTCCTTCTCCTTCTTCTGCTTCTTCTGATTCACCCACCAGACTTCACCTTCTCCTTCTCCTTCTTCTACTTCTTCTGATCCACCCTCCTGACTTCACCTTCTCCTTCTCCTTCTTCTGCTTCTTCTGCTTCACCCTCCAGACTTCACCTTCTCCTTCTCCTTCTTCTGCTTCTTCTGCTTCACCCACCAGACTTCACCTTCTCCTTCTGCTTCTTCTGCTTCTTCTGCTTCACCCTCCTGACTTCACCTCCTCCTTCTCCTTCTTCTGCTTCTTCTGCTTCACCCTCCAGACTTCACCTACTCCTTCTACTTCTTCTGCTTCTTCTGCTTCGCCCTCCAGACTTCACCTTCTCCTTCTCCTTCTTCTGCTTCTTCTGCTTCACTCTCCTGACTTCACCTTCTCCTTCTCCTTCTTCTACTTCTTCTGATTCACCCTCCAGACTTCACCCTCTCCTTCTCCTTCTTCTGCTTCTTCTGCTTCACCCTCCAGACTTCACCTTCTCTTTCTCCTTCTTCTGCTTCTTCTGCTGCGCCCTCCAGACTTCACCTTCTCCTTCTCCTTCTTCTGCTTCTTCTGATTCACCCTCCAGACTTCACCTTCTCCTTCTCCTTCTTCTACTTCTTCTGATCGACCCTCCTGACTTCACCTTCTCCTTCTCCTTCTTCTGCTTCTTCTGCTTCACCCTCCAGACTTCACCTTCTCCTTCTCCTTCTTCTGCTTCTTCTGCTTCACCCACCAGACTTCACCTTCTCCTTCTCCTTCTTCTGCTTCTTCTGCTTCACCCTCCTGACTTCACCTTATCCTTCTCCTTCTTCTACTTCTTCTGATTCACCCTCCAGACTTCACCTACTTCTTCTCCTTCTTCTGCTTCTTCTGCTTCACCCTCCAGACTTCACCTTCTCCTTCTCCTTCTTCTGCTTCTTCTGCTTCGCCCTCCAGACTTCACCTTCTCCTTCTCCTTCTTCTGCTTCTTCTGCTTCACTCTCCTGACTTCACCTTCTCCTTCTCCTTCTTCTACTTCTTCTGATTCACCCTCCAGACTTCACCCTCTCCTTCTCCTTCTTCTGCTTCTTCTGCTTCACCCTCCAGACTTCACCTTCTCCTTCTCCTTCTTCTGCTTCTTCTGCTTCACCGTCCTGACTTCACCTTCTCCTTCTCCTTCTTCTACTTCTTCTGCTTCACCCCCCTGACTTCACCTGCTCCTTCTCCTTCTTCTGCTTCTTCTGATTCACCCTCCTAAATTCACCTTCTCCTTCTCCTTCTTCTGCTTCTTCTGATTCACCCTCCTGACTTCACCTTCTCCTTCTCCTTCTTCTGCTTCTTCTGATTCACCCTCCAGACTTCACCTTCTCCTTCTCCTTCTTCTGCTTCTTCTGATTCACCCTCCAGACTTCACCTTCTCCTTCTCCTTCTTCTGCTTCTTCTGCTTCACCCTCCAGACTTCACCTTCTCCTTCTCCTTCTTCTGCTTCTTCTGCTTCACCCTCCTGACTTCACCTTCTCCTTCTCCTTCTTCGACTTCTTCTGATTCACCCTCCAGACTTCACCTACTCCTTCTCCTTCTTCTGCTTCTTCTGCTTCACCCTCCAGACTTCACCTTCTCCTTCTCCTTCTTCTGCTTCTTCTGCTTCGCCCTCCAGACTTCAACTTCTCCTTCTCCTTCTTCTGCTTCTTCTGCTTCACTCTCCTGACTTCACCTTCTCCTTCTCCTTCTTCTACTTCTTCTGATTCACCCTCCAGACTTCACCCTCTCCTTCTCCTTCTTCTGCTTCTTCTGCTTCACCCTCCAGACTTCACCTTCTCCTTCTCCTTCTTCTGCTTCTTCTGCTTCACCGTCCTGACTTCACCTTCTCCTTCTCCTTCTTCTACTTCTTCTGCTTCACCCCCCTGACTTCACCTGCTCCTTCTCCTTCTTCTGCTTCTTCTGATTCACCCTCCTAAATTCACCTTCTCCTTCTCCTTCTTCTGCTTCTTCTGATTCACCCTCCTGACTTCACCTTCTCCTTCTCCTTCTTCTGCTTCTTCTGATTCACCCTCCAGACTTCACCTTCTCCTTCTCCTTCTTCTGCTTCTTCTGATTCACTCTCCAGACTTCACCTTCTCCTTCTCCTTCTTCTGCTTCTTCTGCTTCACCCTCCAGACTTCACCTTCTCCTTCTCCTTCTTCTGCTTCTTCTGCTTCACCCTCCTGACTTCACCTTCTCCTTCTCCTTCTTCGACTTCTTCTGATTCACCCTCCAGACTTCACCTACTCCTTCTCCTTCTTCTGCTTCTTCTGCTTCACCCTCCAGACTTCACCTTCTCCTTCTCCTTCTTCTGCTTCTTCTGCTTCGCCCTCCAGACTTCAACTTCTCCTTCTCCTTCTTCTGCTTCTTCTGCTTCACTCTCCTGACTTCACCTTCTCCTTCTCCTTCTTCTACTTCTTCTGATTCACCCTCCAGACTTCACCCTCTCCTTCTCCTTCTTCTGCTTCTTCTGCTTCACCCTCCAGACTTCACCTTCTCTTTCTCCTTCTTTTGCTTCTTCTGCTGTGCCCTCCAGACTTCACCTTCTCCTTCTCCTTCTTCTGCTTCTTCTGATTCACCCTCCAGACTTCACCTTCTCCTTCTCCTTCTTCTACTTCTTCTGATCCACCCTCCTGACTTCACCTTCTCCTTCTCCTTCTTCTGCTTCTTCTGCTTCACCCTCCAGACTTCACCTTCTCCTTCTCCTTCTTCTGCTTCTTCTGCTTCACCCACCAGACTTCACCTTCTCCTTCTCCTTCTTCTGCTTCTTCTGCTTCACCCTCCTGACTTCACCTCCTCCTTCTCCTTCTTCTGCTTCTTCTGCTTCACCCTCCAGACTTCACCTACTCCTTCTACTTCTTCTGCTTCTTCTGCTTCGCCCTCCAGACTTCACCTTCTCCTTCTCCTTCTTCTGCTTCTTCTGCTTCACTCTCCTGACTTCACCTTCTCCTTCTCCTTCTTCTACTTCTTCTGATTCACCCTCCAGACTTCACCCTCTCCTTCTCCTTCTTCTGCTTCTTCTGCTTCACCCTCCAGACTTCACCTTCTCTTTCTCCTTCTTCTGCTTCTTCTGCTGCGCCCTCCAGACTTCACCTTCTCCTTCTCCTTCTTCTGCTTCTTCTGATTCACCCTCCAGACTTCACCTTCTCCTTCTCCTTCTTCTACTTCTTCTGATCGACCCTCCTGACTTCACCTTCTCCTTCTCCTTCTTCTGCTTCTTCTGCTTCACCCTCCAGACTTCACCTTCTCCTTCTCCTTCTTCTGCTTCTTCTGCTTCACCCACCAGACTTCACCTTCTCCTTCTCCTTCTTCTGCTTCTTCTGCTTCACCCTCCTGACTTCACCTTATCCTTCTCCTTCTTCTACTTCTTCTGATTCACCCTCCAGACTTCACCTACTCCTTCTCCTTCTTCTGCTTCTTCTGCTTCACCCTCCAGACTTCACCTTCTCCTTCTCCTTCTTCTGCTTCTTCTGCTTCGCCCTCCAGACTTCACCTTCTCCTTCTCCTTCTTCTGCTTCTTCTGCTTCACTCTCCTGACTTCACCTTCTCCTTCTCCTTCTTCTACTTCTTCTGATTCACCCTCCAGACTTCACCCTCTCCTTCTCCTTCTTCTGCTTCTTCTGCTTCACCCTCCAGACTTCACCTTCTCCTTCTCCTTCTTCTGCTTCTTCTGCTTCACCGTCCTGACTTCACCTTCTCCTTCTCCTTCTTCTACTTCTTCTGCTTCACCCCCCTGACTTCACCTGCTCCTTCTCCTTCTTCTGCTTCTTCTGATTCACCCTCCTAACTTCACCTTCTCCTTCTCCTTCTTCTGCTTCTTCTGATTCACCCTCCAGACTTCACCTTCTCCTTCTCCTTCTTCTACTTCGTCTGATTCACCCTCCAGACTTCACCTTCTCCTTCTCCTTCTTCTACTTCTTCTGATTCACCCTCCAGTCTTCACCTACTCCTTCTCCTTCTTCTGTTTCTTCTGCTTCACCCTCCAGACTTCACCTTCTCCTTCTCTTTCTTCTGCTTCTTCTGATTCACCCTCCAGACTTCATCTTCTCCTTCTCCTTCTTCTGATTCTTCTGATTCACCCTCCAGACTTCACCTTCTCCTTCTCCTTCTTCTGCTTCTTCTGATTCACCCTCCTGACTTCACCTTCTCCTTCTCCTTCTTCTACTTCTTCTGCTTCACCCTCCAGACTTCACCTTCTCCTTCTCCTTCTTCTACTTCTTCTGATTCACCCTCCAGACTTCACCCTCTCCTTCTCCTTCTTCTGCTTCTTCTGCTTCACCCTCCAGACTTCACCTTCTCTTTCTCCTTCTTCTGCTTCTTCTGCTGCGCCCTCCAGACTTCACCTTCTCCTTCTCCTTCTTCTGCTTCTTCTGATTCACCCTCCAGACTTCACCTTCTCCTTCTCCTTCTTCTACTTCTTCTGATCCACCCTCCTGACTACACCTTCTCCTTCTCCTTCTTCTGCTTCTTCTGCTTCACCCTCCAGACTTCACCTTCTCCTTCTCCTTCTTCTGCTTCTTCTGCTTCACCCACCAGACTTCACCTTCTCCTTCTCCTTCTTCTGCTTCTTCTGCTTCACCCTCCTGACTTCACCTTATCCTTCTCCTTCTTCTACTTCTTCTGATTCACCCTCCAGACTTCACCTACTCCTTCTCCTTCTTCTGCTTCTTCTGCTTCACCCCCCAGACTTCACCTTCTCCTTCTCCTTCTTCTGCTTCTTCTGCTTCGCCCTCCAGACTTCACCTTCTCCTTCTCCTTCTTCTGCTTCTTCTGCTTCACTCTCCTGACTTCACCTTCTCCTTCTCCTTCTTCTACTTCTTGTGATTCACCCTCCAGACCTCACCCTCTCCTTCTCCTTCTTCTGCTTCTTCTGCTTCACCCTCCAGACTTCACCTTCTCCTTCTCCTTCTTCTGCTTCTTCTGCTTCACCGTCCTGACTTCACCTTCTCCTTCTCCTTCTTCTACTTCTTCTGCTTCACCCCCCTGACTTCACCTGCTCCTTCTCCTTCTTCTGCTTCTTCTGATTCACCCTCCTAACTTCACCTTCTCCTTCTCCTTCTTCTGCTTCTTCTGATTCACCCTCCAGATTTCACCTTCTCCTTCTCCTTCTTCTACTTCGTCTGATTCACCCTCCAGACTTCACCTTCTCCTTCTCCTTCTTCTACTTCTTCTGATTCACCCTCCAGTCTTCACCTACTCCTTCTCCTTCTTCTGTTTCTTCTGCTTCACCCTCCAGACTTCACCTTCTCCTTCTCTTTATTCTGCATCTTCTGATTCACCCTCCAGACTTCATCTTCTCCTTCTCCTTCTTCTGATTCTTCTGATTCACCCTCCAGACTTCACCTTCTCCTTCTCCTTCTTCTGCTTCTTCTGATTCACCCTCCTGACTTCACCTTCTCCTTCTCCTTCTTCTACTTCTTCTGCTTCACCCTCCAGACTTCACCTTCTCCTGCTCCTTCTTCTACTTCTTCTGATTCACCCTCCAGACTTCACCTTCTCCTTCTCCTTCTTCTGCTTCTTCTGATTCACCCTCCAGACTTCACCTTCTCCTTCTCCTTATTCTGCTTCTTCTGATTCACCCTCCAGACTTCACCTTCTCCTTCTCCTTCTTCTACTTCTTCTGCTTCACCCTCCAGACTTCACCTTCTCCTTCTCCTTCTTCTACTTCTTCTGATTCACCCTCCAGACTTCACCTTCTCCTTCTCCTTCTTCTACTTCTTCTGATTCACCCTCCAGACTTCACCTTCTCCTTCTCCTTCTTCTACTTCTTCTGATTCATCCTCCAGACTTCACCTTCTCCTTCTCCTTCTTCTGCTTCTTCTGATTCACCCTCCAGACTTCACCTTCTCCTTCTCCTTATTCTGCTTCTTCTGATTCACCCTCCAGACTTCACCTTCTCCTTCTCCTTCTTCTGCTTCTTCTGATTCATCCTCCAGACTTCACCTTCTCCTTCTCCTTCTTCTACTTCTTCTGATTCACCCTCCAGACTTCACCTTCTCCTTCTCCTTCTTCTACTTCTTCTGATTCATCCTCCAGACTTCACCTTCTCCTTCTCCTTCTTCTGCTTCTTCTGATTCACCCTCCAGACTTCACCTTCTCCTTCTCCTTATTCTGCTTCTTCTGATTCACCCTCCAGACTTCACCTTCTCCTTCTCCTTCTTCTGCTTCTTCTGATTCACCCTCCAGACTTCACCTTCTCCTTCTCCTTCTTCTGCTTCTTCTGATTCACCCTCCAGACTTCACCTTCTCCTTCTCCTTCTTCTACTTCTTCTGATTCACCCTCCAGACTTCACCTTCTCCTTCTCCTTATTCTGCTTCTTCTGATTCACCCTCCAGACTTCACCTTCTCCTTCTCCTTCTTCTGCTTCTTCTGATTCATCCTCCAGACTTCACCTTCTCCTTCTCCTTCTTCTACTTCTTCTGATTCACCCTCCAGACTTCACCTTCTCCTTCTCCTTCTTCTACTTCTTCTGATTCATCCTCCAGACTTCACCTTCTCCTTCTCCTTCTTCTGCTTCTTCTGATTCACCCTCCAGACTTCACCTTCTCCTTCTCCTTATTCTGCTTCTTCTGATTCACCCTCCAGACTTCACCTTCTCCTTCTCCTTCTTCTGCTTCTTCTGATTCACCCTCCAGACTTCACCTTCTCCTTCTCATTCTTCTGCTTCTTCTGATTCACCCTCCAGACTTCACCTTCTCCTTCTCCTTCTTCTACTTCTTCTGATTCACCCTCCAGACTTCATCTTCTCCTTCTCCTTCTTCTGCTTCTTCTGATTCACCCTCCAGACTTCACCTTCTCCTTCTCCTTCGTCTACTTCTTCTGATTCACCCTCCAGACTACACCTTCTCCTTCTCCTTCTTCTACTTCTTCTGATTCACCCTCCAGACTTCACCTTCTCCTTCTCCTTCTTCTGTTTCTTCTGATTCTCCCTCCAGACTTCACCTTCTCCTTCTCCTTCTTCTACTTCTTCTGATTCAACCTCCAGACTTCACCTTCTCCTTCTCCTTCTGCTACTTCTTCTGATTCACCCTCCAGACTTCATCTTCTCCTTCTCCTTCTTCTGCATCTTCTGATTCACCCTCCAGACTTCACCTTCTCCTTCTCCTTCTTCTGCTTCTTCTGATTCACCCTCCAGACTTCACCTTCTCCTTCTCCTTCTTCTACTTCTTCTGATTCACCCTCCAGACTTCACCTTCTCCTTCTCCTTCTTCTACTTCTTCTGATTCACCCTCCAGTCTTCACATTCTCCTTCTCCTTCTTCTGTTTCTTCTGCTTCAGCCTCCAGACTTCACCTTCTCCTTCTCTTTCTTCTGATTCTTCTGATTCACCCTCCAGACTTCACCTTCGCCTTCTCCTTCTTCTGATTCTTCTGATTCACCGTCCAGATTTCACCTTCTCCTTCTCCTTCTTCTGCTTCTTCTGATTCACCCTCCTGGCTTCACCTTCTCCTTCTCCTTCTTCTACTTCTTCTGATTCACCCTCCTGACTTCACCTTCTCCTTCTCCTTCTTCTCCTTCTTCTGCTTCACCCTCCAGACTTCACCTTCTCCTTCTCCTTCTTCTGCTTCTTCTGATTCACCCTCCAGACTTCACCTTTTCCTTCTCCTTCTTTTGCTTCTTCTGATTCACCCTCCAGACTTCACCTTCTCCTTCTCCTTATTCTGCTTCTTCTGATTCACCCTCCAGACTTCACCTTCTCCTTCTCCTTCTTCTGCTTCTTCTGATTCACCCTCCAGACTTCACCTTTTCCTTCTCCTTCTTCTGCTTCTTCTGATTCACTCTCCAGACTTCACCTTCTCCTTCTCCTTCTTCTGCTTCTTCTGATTCACCCTCCAGACTTCACCTTCTCCTTCTCCTTCTTCTACTTCTTCTGATTCACCCTCCAGACTTCACCTTCTCCTTCTCTTTCTTCTGCTTCTTCTGATTCACCCTCCAGACTTCACCTTCTCCTTCTCCTTCTTCTGCTTCTTCTGCTTCACCCACCAGACTTCACCTTCTCCTTCTCCTTCTTCTGCTTCTTCTGCTTCACCCTCCTGACTTCACCTTATCCTTCTCCTTCTTCTACTTCTTCTGATTCACCCTCCAGACTTCACCTACTCCTTCTCCTTCTTCTGCTTCTTCTGCTTCACCCCCCAGACTTCACCTTCTCCTTCTCCTTCTTCTGCTTCTTCTGCTTCGCCCTCCAGACTTCACCTTCTCCTTCTCCTTCTTCTGCTTCTTCTGCTTCACTCTCCTGACTTCACCTTCTCCTTCTCCTTCTTCTACTTCTTGTGATTCACCCTCCAGACCTCACCCTCTCCTTCTCCTTCTTCTGCTTCTTCTGCTTCACCCTCCAGACTTCACCTTCTCCTTCTCCTTCTTCTGCTTCTTCTGCTTCACCGTCCTGACTTCACCTTCTCCTTCTCCTTCTTCTACTTCTTCTGATTCACCCTCCAGACTTCACCTTCTCCTTCTCCTTCTTCTACTTCTTCTGATTCATCCTCCAGACTTCACCTTCTCCTTCTCCTTCTTCTGCTTCTTCTGATTCACCCTCCAGACTTCACCTTCTCCTTCTCCTTATTCTGCTTCTTCTGATTCACCCTCCAGACATCACCTTCTCCTTCTCCTTCTTCTGCTTCTTCTGATTCACCCTCCAGACATCACCTTCTCCTTCTCCTTCTTCTGCTTCTTCTGATTCACCCTCCAGACTTCACCTTCTCCTTCTCCTTCTTCTACTTCTTCTGATTCACCCTCCAGACTTCATCTTCTCCTTCTCCTTCTTCTGCTTCTTCTGCTTCACCCTCCTGACTTCACCTTCTCCTTCTCCTTCTTCTACCTCTTCTGATTCACCTTCCAGACTTCACCTTCTCCTTCTCCTTCTTCTACTTCTTCTGATTCACCCTCCAGACTTCACCTACTCCTTCTCCTTCTTCTGCTTCTTCTGCTTCACCCCCCAGACTTCACCTTCTCCTTCTCCTTCTTCTGCTTCTTCTGCTTCGCCCTCCAGACTTCACCTTCTCCTTCTCCTTCTTCTGCTTCTTCTGCTTCACTCTCCTGACTTCACCTTCTCCTTCTCCTGCTTCTACTTCTTCTGATTCACCCTCCAGACTTCACCCTCTCCTTCTCCTTCTTCTGCTTCTTCTGCTTCACCCTCCAGACTTCACCTTCTCCTTCTCCTTCTTCTGCTTCTTCTGCTTCACCGTCCTGACTTCACCTTCTCCTTCTCCTTCTTCTACTTCTTCTGCTTCACCCCCCTGACTTCACCTGCTCCTTCTCCTTCTTCTGCTTCTTCTGATTCACCCTCCTAACTTCACCTTCTCCTTCTCCTTCTTCTGCTTCTTCTGATTCACCCTCCAGATTTCACCTTCTCCTTCTCATTCTTCTACTTCTTCTGATTCACCCTCCAGTCTTCACCTACTCCTTCTCCTTCTTCTGTTTCTTCTGCTTCACCCTCCAGACTTCACCTTCTCCTTCTCTTTCTTCTGCATCTTCTGATTCACCCTCCAGACTTCATCTTCTCCTTCTCCTTCTTCTGATTCTTCTGATTCACCCTCCAGACTTCACCTTCTCCTTCTCCTTCTTCTGCTTCTTCTGATTCACCCTCCTGACTTCACCTTCTCCTTCTCCTTCTTCTACTTCTTCTGCTTCACCCTCCAGACTTCACCTTCTCCTTCTCCTTCTTCTACTTCTTCTGATTCACCCTCCAGACTTCACCTTCTCCTTCTCCTTCTTCTGCTTCTTCTGATTCACCCTCCAGACTTCACCTTCTCCTTCTCCTTATTCTGCTTCTTCTGATTCACCCTCCAGACTTCACCTTCTCCTTCTCCTTCTTGTGCTTCTTCTGATTCACCCTCCAGACTTCACCTTTTCCTTCTCCTTCTTCTGCTTCTTCTGATTCACCCTCCAGACTTCACCTTCTCCTTCTCCTTCTTCTGCTTCTTCTGATTCACCATCCAGACTTCACCTTCTCCTTCTCCTTCTTCTACTTCTTCTGATTCACCCTCCAGACTTCACCTTCTCCTTCTCTTTCTTCTGCTTCTTCTGATTCACCCTCCAGACTTCACCTTCTCCTTCTCCTTCTTCTGCTTCTTCTGCTTCACCCTCCAGACTTCACCTTCTCCTTCTCCTTCTTCTGCTTCTTCTGCTTCACCCTCCTGACTTCACCTTCTCCTTCACCTTCTTCTACTTCTTCTGATTCACCCTCCTGACTTCACCTTCTCCTTCTCCTTCTTCTACTTCTTCTGCTTCACCCTCCAGACTTCACCTTCTCCTTCTCCTTCTTCTACTTCTTCTGATTCACCCTCCAGACTTCACCTTCTCCTTCTCCTTCTTCTACTTCTTCTGATTCACCCTCCAGACTTCACCTTCTCCTTCTCCTTCTTCTACTTCTTCTGATTCATCCTCCAGACTTCACCTTCTCCTTCTCCTTCTTCTGCTTCTTCTGATTCACCCTCCAGACTTCACCTTCTCCTTCTCCTTATTCTGCTTCTTCTGATTCACCCTCCAGACTTCACCTTCTCCTTCTCCTTCTTGTGCTTCTTCTGATTCACCCTCCAGACTTCACCTTCTCCTTCTCCTTCTTCTGCTTCTTCTGATTCACCCTCCAGACTTCACCTTCTCCTTCTCCTTCTTCTACTTCTTCTGATTCACCCTCCAGACTTCATCTTCTCCTTCTCCTTCTTCTGCTTCTTCTGATTCACCCTCCAGACTTCACCTTCTCCTTCTCCTTCGTCTACTTCTTCTGATTCACCCTCCAGACTACACCTTCTCCTTCTCCTTCTTCTACTTCTTCTGATTCACCCTCCAGACTTCACCTTCTCCTTCTCCTTCTTCTGTTTCTTCTGATTCACCCTCCAGACTTCACCTTCTCCTTCTCCTTCTTCTACTTCTTCTGATTCACCCTCCAGACTTCACCTTCTCCTTCTCCTTCTTCTACTTCTTCTGATTCACCCTCCAGACTTCATCTTCTCCTTCTCCTTCTTCTGCATCTTCTGATTCACCCTCCAGACTTCACCTTCTCCTTCTCCTTCTTCTGCTTCTTCTGATTCACCCTCCAGACTTCACCTTCTCCTTCTCCTTCTTCTACTTCTTCTGATTCACCCTCCAGACTTCACCTTCTCCTTCTCCTTCTTCTACTTCTTCTGATTCACGCTCCAGTCTTCACATTCTCCTTCTCCTTCTTCTGTTTCTTCTGCTTCAGCCTCCAGACTTCACCTTCTCCTTCTCTTTCTTCTGATTCTTCTGATTCACCCTCCAGACTTCACCTTCGCCTTCTCCTTCTTCTGATTCTTCTGATTCACCCTCCAGACTTCACCTTCTCCTTCTCCTTCTTCTGCTTCTTCTGATTCACCCTCCTGGCTTCACCTTCTCCTTCCCCTTCTTCTACTTCTTCTGATTCACCCTCCTGACTTCACCTTCTCCTTCTCCTTCTTCTCCTTCTTCTGCTTCACCCTCCAGACTTCACCTTCTCCTTCTCCTTCTTCTACCTCTTCTGATTCACCCTCCAGACTTCACCTTCTCCTTCTCCTTCTTCTGCTTCTTCTGATTCACCCTCCAGACTTCACCTTCTCCTTCTCCTTATTCTGCTTCTTCTGATTCACCCTCCAGACTTCACCTTCTCCTTCTCGTTATTCTGCTTCTTCTGATTCAACCTCCAGACTTCACCTTCTCCTTCTCCTTCTTCTGCTTCTTCTGATTCACCCTCCAGACTTCACCTTTTCCTTCTCCTTCTTCTGCTTCTTCTGATTCACCCTCCAGACTTCACCTTCTCCTTCTCCTTATTCTGCTTCTTCTGATTCACCCTCCAGACTTCACCTTCTCCTTCTCCTTCTTCTGCTTCTTCTGATTCACCCTCCAGACTTCACCTTTTCCTTCTCCTTCTTCTGCTTCTTCTGATTCACCCTCCAGACTTCACCTTCTCCTTCTCCTTCTTCTGCTTCTTCTGATTCACCCTCCAGACTTCACCTTCTCCTTCTCCTTCTTCTGCTTCTTCTGATTCACCCTCCAGACTTCACCTTCTCCTTCTCCTTCTTCTACTTCTTCTGATTCACCCTCCAGACTTCATCTTCTCCTTCTCCTTCTTCTGCTTCTTCTGATTCACCCTCCAGACTTCACCTTCTCCTTCTCCTTCGTCTACTTCTTCTGATTCACCCTCCAGACTACACCTTCTCCTTCTCCTTCTTCTACTTCTTCTGATTCACCCTCCAGACTTCACCTTCTCCTTCTCCTTCTTCTGTTTCTTCTGATTCACCCTCCAGACTTCACCTTCTCTTTCTCCTTCTTCTACTTTCTACTTCTTCTGATTCACCCTCCAGACTTCACCTTCTCCTTCTCCTTCTTCTACTTCTTCTGATTCACCCTCCAGACTTCATCTTCTCCTTCTCCTTCTTCTGCATCTTCTGATTCACCCTCCAGACTTCACCTTCTCCTTCTCCTTCTTCTGCTTCTTCTGATTCACCCTCCAGACTTCACCTTCTCCTTCTCCTTCTTCTACTTCTTCTGATTCTCCCTCCAGACTTCACCTTCTCCTTCTCCTTCTTCTACTTCTTCTGATTCACCCTCCAGTCTTCACATTCTCCTTCTCCTTCTTCTGTTTCTTCAGCTTCAGCCTCCAGACTTCACCTTCTCCTTCTCTTTCTTCTGATTCTTCTGATTCACCCTCCAGACTTCACCTTCGCCTTCTCCTTCTTCTGATTCTTCTGATTCACCCTCCAGACTTCACCTTCTCCTTCTCCTTCTTCTGCTTCTTCTGATTCACCCTCCTGGCTTCACCTTCTCCTTCTCCTTCTTCTACTTCTTCTGATTCACCCTCCTGACTTCACCTTCTCCTTCTCCTTCTTCTCCTTCTTCTGCTTCACCCTCCAGACTTCACCTTCTCCTTCTCCTTCTTCTACCTCTTCTGATTCACCCTCCAGACTTCACCTTCTCCTTCTCCTTCTTCTGCTTCTTCTGATTCACCCTCCAGACTTCACCTTCTCCTTCTCCTTATTCTGCTTCTTCTGATTCACCCTCCAGAATTCACCTTCTCCTTCTCGTTATTCTGCTTCTTCTGATTCAACCTCCAGACTTCACCTTCTCCTTCTCCTTCTTCTGCTTCTTCTGATTCACCCTCCAGACTTCACCTTTTCCTTCTCCTTCTTCTGCTTCTTCTGATTCACCCTCCAGACCTCACCTTCTCCTTCTCCTTATTCTGCTTCTTCTGATTCACCCTCCAGACTTCACCTTCTCCTTCTCCTTCTTCTGCTTCTTCTGATTCACCCTCCAGACTTCACCTTTTCCTTCTCCTTCTTCTGCTTCTTCTGATTCACTCTCCAGACTTCACCTTCTCCTTCTCCTTCTTCTGCTTCTTCTGATTCACCCTCCAGACTTCACCTTCTCCTTCTCCTTCTTCTACTTCTTCTGATTCACCCTCCAGACTTCACCTTCTCCTTCTCTTTCTTCTGCTTCTTCTGATTCACCCTCCAGACTTCACCTTCTCCTTCTCCTTCTTCTGCTTCTTCTGCTTCACCCTCCAGACTTCACCTTCTCCTTCTCCTTCTTCTGCTTCTTCTGCTTCACCCTCCTGACTTCACCTTCTCCTTCTCCTTCTTCTACTTCTTCTGATTCACCCTCCTGACTTCACCTTCTCCTTCTCCTTCTTCTACTTCTTCTGCTTCACCCTCCAGACTTCACCTTCTCCTTCTCCTTCTTCTACTTCTTCTGATTCACCCTCCAGACTTCACCTTCTCCTTCTTTTACTTCTTCTGATTCACCCTCCAGACTTCACCTTCTCCTTCTCCTTCTTCTACTTCTTCTGATTCATCCTCCAGACTTCACCTTCTCCTTCTCCTTCTTCTGCTTCTTCTGATTCACCCTCCAGACTTCACCTTCTCCTTCTCCTTATTCTGCTTCTTCTGATTCACCCTCCAGACTTCACCTACTCCTTCTCCTTCTTCTGCTTCTTCTGATTCACCCTCCAGACTTCACCTTCTCCTTCTCCTTCTTCTGCTTCTTCTGATTCACCCTCCAGACTTCACCTTCTCCTTCTCCTTCTTCTACTTCTTCTGATTCACCCTCCAGACTTCATCTTCTCCTTCTCCTTCTTCTGCTTCTTCTGCTTCACCCTCCTGACTTCACCTTCTCCTTCTCCTTCTTCTACCTCTTCTGATTCACCCTCCAGACTTCACCTTCTCCTTCTCCTTCTTCTACTTCTTCTGATTCACCCTCCAGACTTCACCTACTCCTTCTCCTTCTTCTGCTTCTTCTGCTTCACCCCCCAGACTTCATCTTCTCCTTCTCCTTCTTCTGCTTCTTCTGCTTCGCCCTCCAGACTTCACCTTCTCCTTCTCCTTCTTCTGCTTCTTCTGCTTCACTCTCCTGACTTCACCTTCTCCTTCTCCTTCTTCTACTTCTTCTGATTCACCCTCCAGACTTCACCCTCTCCTTCTCCTTCTTCTGCTTCTTCTGCTTCACCCTCCAGACTTCACCTTCTCCTTCTCCTTCTTCTGCTTCTTCTGCTTCACCGTCCTGACTTCACCTTCTCCTTCTCCTTCTTCTACTTCTTCTGCTTCACCCCCCTGACTTCACCTGCTCCTTCTCCTTCTTCTGCTTCTTCTGATTCACCCTCCTAACTTCACCTTCTCCTTCTCCTTCTTCTGCTTCTTCTGATTCACCCTCCAGATTTCACCTTCTCCTTCTCCTTCTTCTACTTCGTCTGATTCACCCTCCAGACTTCACCTTCTCCTTCTCCTTCTTCTACTTCTTCTGATTCACCCTCCAGTCTTCACCTACTCCTTCTCCTTCTTCTGTTTCTTCTGCTTCACCCTCCAGACTTCACCTTCTCCTTCTCTTTGTTCTGCATCTTCTGATTCACCCTCCAGACTTCATCTTCTCCTTCTCCTTCTTCTACTTCTTCTGATTCACCCTCCTGACTTCACCTTCTCCTTCTCCTTCTTCTCCTTCTTCTGCTTCACCCTCCAGACTTCACCTTCTCCTTCTCCTTCTTCTACCTCTTCTGATTCACCCTCCAGACTTCACCTTCTCCTTCTCCTTCTTCTGCTTCTTCTGATTCACCCTCCAGACTTCACCTTCTCCTTCTCCTTATTCTGCTTCTTCTGATTCACCCTCCAGACTTCACCTTCTCCTTCTCGTTATTCTGCTTCTTCTGATTCAACCTCCAGACTTCACCTTCTCCTTCTCCTTCTTCTGCTTCTTCTGATTCACCCTCCAGACTTCACCTTTTCCTTCTCCTTCTTCTGCTTCTTCTGATTCACCCTCCAGACTTCACCTTCTCCTTCTCCTTATTCTGCTTCTTCTGATTCACCCTCCAGACTTCACCTTCTCCTTCTCCTTCTTCTGCTTCTTCTGATTCACCCTCCAGACTTCACCTTTTCCTTCTCCTTCTTCTGCTTCTTCTGATTCACCCTCCAGACTTCACCTTCTCCTTCTCCTTCTTCTGCTTCTTCTGATTCACCCTCCAGACTTCACCTTCTCCTTCTCCTTCTTCTGCTTCTTCTGATTCACCCTCCAGACTTCACCTTCTCCTTCTCCTTCTTCTACTTCTTCTGATTCACCCTCCAGACTTCATCTTCTCCTTCTCCTTCTTCTGCTTCTTCTGATTCACCCTCCAGACTTCACCTTCTCCTTCTCCTTCGTCTACTTCTTCTGATTCACCCTCCAGACTACACCTTCTCCTTCTCCTTCTTCTACTTCTTCTGATTCACCCTCCAGACTTCACCTTCTCCTTCTCCTTCTTCTGTTTCTTCTGATTCACCCTCCAGACTTCACCTTCTCTTTCTCCTTCTTCTACTTCTTCTGATTCACCCTCCAGACTTCACCTTCTCCTTCTCCTTCTTCTACTTCTTCTGATTCACCCTCCAGACTTCATCTTCTCCTTCTCCTTCTTCTGCATCTTCTGATTCACCCTCCAGACTTCACCTTCTCCTTCTCCTTCTTCTGCTTCTTCTGATTCACCCTCCAGACTTCACCTTCTCCTTCTCCTTCTTCTACTTCTTCTGATTCTCCCTCCAGACTTCACCTTCTCCTTCTCCTTCTTCTACTTCTTCTGATTCACCCTCCAGTCTTCACATTCTCCTTCTCCTTCTTCTGTTTCTTCAGCTTCAGCCTCCAGACTTCACCTTCTCCTTCTCTTTCTTCTGATTCTTCTGATTCACCCTCCAGACTTCACCTTCGCCTTCTCCTTCTTCTGATTCTTCTGATTCACCCTCCAGACTTCACCTTCTCCTTCTCCTTCTTCTGCTTCTTCTGATTCACCCTCCTGGCTTCACCTTCTCCTTCTCCTTCTTCTACTTCTTCTGATTCCCCCTCCTGACTTCACCTTCTCCTTCTCCTTCTTCTCCTTCTTCTGCTTCACCCTCCAGACTTCACCTTCTCCTTCTCCTTCTTCTACCTCTTCTGATTCACCCTCCAGACTTCACCTTCTCCTTCTCCTTCTTCTGCTTCTTCTGATTCACCCTCCAGACTTCACCTTCTCCTTCTCCTTATTCTGCTTCTTCTGATTCACCCTCCAGACTTCACCTTCTCCTTCTCGTTATTCTGCTTCTTCTGATTCAACCTCCAGACTTCACCTTCTCCTTCTCTTTCTTCTGCTTCTTCTGATTCACCCTCCAGACTTCACCTTTTCCTTCTCCTTCTTCTGCTTCTTCTGATTCACCCTCCAGACTTCACCTTCTCCTTCTCCTTATTCTGCTTCTTCTGATTCACCCTCCAGACTTCACCTTCTCCTTCTCCTTCTTCTGCTTCTTCTGATTCACCCTCCAGACTTCACCTTTTCCTTCTCCTTCTTCTGCTTCTTCTGATTCACTCTCCAGACTTCACCTTCTCCTTCTCCTTCTTCTGCTTCTTCTGATTCACCCTCCAGACTTCACCTTCTCCTTCTCCTTCTTCTACTTCTTCTGATTCACCCTCCAGACTTCACCTTCTCCTTCTCTTTCTTCTGCTTCTTCTGATTCACCCTCCAGACTTCACCTTCTCCTTCTCCTTCTTCTGCTTCTTCTGCTTCACCCTCCAGACTTCACCTTCTCCTTCTCCTTCTTCTGCTTCTTCTGCTTCACCCTCCTGACTTCACCTTCTCCTTCTCCTTCTTCTACTTCTTCTGATTCACCCTCCTGACTTCACCTTCTCCTTCTCCTTCTTCTACTTCTTCTGCTTCACCCTCCAGACTTCACCTTCTCCTTCTCCTTCTTCTACTTCTTCTGATTCACCCTCCAGACTTCACCTTCTCCTTCTCCTTCTACTTCTTCTGATTCACCCTCCAGACTTCACCTTCTCCTTCTCCTTCTTCTACTTCTTCTGATTCATCCTCCAGACTTCACCTTCTCCTTCTCCTTCTTCTGCTTCTTCTGATTCACCCTCCAGACTTCACCTTCTCCTTCTCCTTATTCTGCTTCTTCTGATTCACCCTCCAGACTTCACCTTCTCCTTCTCCTTCTTCTGCTTCTTCTGATTCACCCTCCAGACTTCACCTTGTCCTTCTCCTTCTTCTGCTTCTTCTGATTCACCCTCCAGACTTCACCTTCTCCTTCTCCTTCTTCTACTTCTTCTGATTCACCCTCCAGACTTCATCTTCTCCTTCTCCTTCTTCTGCTTCTTCTGCTTCACCCTCCTGACTTCACCTTCTCCTTCTCCTTCTTCTACCTCTTCTGATTCACCCTCCAGACTTCACCTTCTCCTTCTCCTTCTTCTACTTCTTCTGATTCACCCTCCAGACTTCACCTACTCCTTCTCCTTCTTCTGCTTCTTCTGCTTCACCCCCCAGACTTCACCTTCTCCTTCTCCTTCTTCTGCTTCTTCTGCTTCGCCCTCCAGACTTCACCTTCTCCTTCTCCTTCTTCTGCTTCTTCTGCTTCACTCTCCTGACTTCACCTTCTCCTTCTCCTTCTTCTACTTCTTCTGATTCACCCTCCAGACTTCACCCTCTCCTTCTCCTTCTTCTGCTTCTTCTGCTTCACCCTCCAGACTTCACCTTCTCCTTCTCCTTCTTCTGCTTCTTCTGCTTCACCGTCCTGACTTCACCTTCTCCTTCTCCTTCTTCTACTTCTTCTGCTTCACCCCCCTGACTTCACCTGCTCCTTCTCCTTCTTCTGCTTCTTCTGATTCACCCTCCAGACTTCACCTTCTCCTTCTCCTTCTTCTACTTCTTCTGATTCATCCTCCAGACTTCACCTTCTCCTTCTCCTTCTTCTGCTTCTTCTGATTCACCCTCCAGACTTCACCTTCTCCTTCTCCTTATTCTGCTTCTTCTGATTCACCCTCCAGACTTCACCTTCTCCTTCTCCTTCTTCTGCTTCTTCTGATTCACCCTCCAGACTTCACCTTCTCCTTCTCCTTCTTCTGCTTCTTCTGATTCACCCTCCAGACTTCACCTTCTCCTTCTCCTTCTTCTACTTCTTCTGATTCACCCTCCAGACTTCATCTTCTCCTTCTCCTTCTTCTGCTTCTTCTGATTCACCCTCCAGACTTCACCTTCTCCTTCTCCTTCGTCTACTTCTTCTGATTCACCCTCCAGACTACACCTTCTCCTTCTCCTTCTTCTACTTCTTCTGATTCACCCTCCAGACTTCACCTTCTCCTTCTCCTTCTTCTGTTTCTTCTGATTCACCCTCCAGACTTCACCTTCTCCTTCTCCTTCTTCTACTTCTTCTGATTCACCCTCCAGACTTCACCTTCTCCTTCTCCTTCTTCTACTTCTTCTGATTCACCCTCCAGACTTCATCTTCTCCTTCTCCTTCTTCTGCATCTTCTGATTCACCCTCCAGACTTCACCTTCTCCTTCTCCTTCTTCTGCTTCTTCTGATTCACCCTCCAGACTTCACCTTCTCCTTCTCCTTCTTCTACTTCTTCTGATTCACCCTCCAGACTTCACCTTCTCCTTCTCCTTCTTCTACTTCTTCTGATTCACCCTCCAGTCTTCACATTCTCCTTCTCCTTCTTCTGTTTCTTCTGCTTCAGCCTCCAGACTTCACCTTCTCCTTCTCTTTCTTCTGATTCTTCTGATTCACCCTCCAGACTTCACCTTCGCCTTCTCCTTCTTCTGATTCTTCTGATTCACCCTCCAGACTTCACCTTCTCCTTCTCCTTCTTCTGCTTCTTCTGATTCACCCTCCTGGCTTCACCTTCTCCTTCTCCTTCTTCTACTTCTTCTGATTCACCCTCCTGACTTCACCTTCTCCTTCTCCTTCTTCTCCTTCTTCTGCTTCACCCTCCAGACTTCACCTTCTCCTTCTCCTTCTTCTACCTCTTCTGATTCACCCTCCAGACTTCAACTTCTCCTTCTCCTTCTTCTGCTTCTTCTGATTCACCCTCCAGACTTCACCTTCTCCTTCTCCTTATTCTGCTTCTTCTGATTCACCCTCCAGACTTCACCTTCTCCTTCTCGTTATTCTGCTTCTTCTGATTCAACCTCCAGACTTCACCTTCTCCTTCTCCTTCTTCTGCTTCTTCTGATTCACCCTCCAGAC
The DNA here is from genome assembly GCF_052327205.1 of Somniosus microcephalus. Taxonomy (NCBI): domain Eukaryota; kingdom Metazoa; phylum Chordata; class Chondrichthyes; order Squaliformes; family Somniosidae; genus Somniosus; species Somniosus microcephalus. The sequence goes on along the minus strand of NW_028225267.1, from coordinate 557,544 downwards.
TTCACCTTCTCCTTCTCCTTCTTCTGCTTCTTCTGATTCACCCTCCAGACTTCACCTTCTCCTTCTCCTTCTTCTGCTTCTTCTGATTCAACCTCCAGACTTCACCTTTTCCTTCTCCTTCTTCTGCTTCTTCTGATTCACTCTCCAGACTTCACCTTCTCCTTCTCCTTCTTCTGCTTCTTCTGATTCACCCTCCAGACTTCACCTTCTCCTTCTCCTTCTTCTACTTCTTCTGATTCACCCTCCAGACTTCACCTTCTCCTTCTCTTTCTTCTGCTTCTTCTGATTCACCCTCCAGACTTCACCTTCTCCTTCTCCTTCTTCTGCTTCTTCTGCTTCACCCTCCAGACTTCACCTTCTCCTTCTCCTTCTTCTGCTTCTTCTGCTTCACCCTCCTGACTTCACCTTCTCCTTCTCCTTCTTCTACTTCTTCTGATTCACCCTCCTGACTTCACCTTCTCCTTCTCCTTCTTCTACTTCTTCTGCTTCACCCTCCAGACTTCACCTTCTCCTTCTCCTTCTTCTACTTCTTCTGATTCACCCTCCAGACTTCACCTTCTCCTTCTCCTTCTTCTACTTCTTCTGATTCACCCTCCAGACTTCACCTTCTTCTTCTCCTTCTTCTACTTCTTCTGATTCATCCTCCAGACTTCACCTTCTCCTTCTCCTTCTTCTGCTTCTTCTGATTCACCCTCCAGACTTCACCTTCTCCTTCTCCTTATTCTGCTTCTTCTGATTCACCCTCCATACTTCACCTTCTCCTTCTCCTTCTTCTGCTTCTTCTGATTCACCCTCCAGACTTCACCTTCTCCTTCTCCTTCTTCTCCTTCTTCTGATTCACCCTCCAGACTTCACCTTCTCCTTCTCCTTCTTCTACTTCTTCTGATTCACCCTCCAGACTTCATCTTCTCCTTCTCCTTCTTCTGCTTCTTCTGCTTCACCCTCTTGACTTCACCTTCTCCTTCTCCTTCTTCTACCTCTACTGATTCACCCTCCAGACTTCACCTTCTCCTTCTCCTTCTTCTGCTTCTTCTGATTCACCCTCCAGACTTCACCTTCTCCTTCTCCTTATTCTGCTTCTTCTGATTCACCCTCCAGACTTCACCTTCTCCTTCTCGTTATTCTGCTTCTTCTGATTCAACCTCCAGACTTCACCTTCTCCTTCTCCTTCTTCTGCTTCTTCTGATTCACCCTCCAGACTGCACCTTCTCCTTCTCCTTCTTCTACTTCTTCTGATCCACCCTCCTGACTTCACCTTCTCCTTCTCCTTCTTCTGCTTCTTCTGATTCACCCTCCTGGCTTCACCTTCTCCTTCTCCTTCTTCTACTTCTTCTGATTCACCCTCCTGACTTCACCTTCTCCTTCTCCTTCTTCTCCTTCTTCTGCTTCACCCTCCAGACTTCACCTTCTCCTTCTCCTTCTTCTACCTCTTCTGATTCACCCTCCAGACTTCACCTTCTCCTTCTCCTTCTTCTGCTTCTTCTGATTCACCCTCCAGACTTCACCTTCTCCTTCTCCTTATTCTGCTTCTTCTGATTCACCCTCCAGACTTCACCTTCTCCTTCTCGTTATTCTGCTTCTTCTGATTCAACATCCAAACTTCACCTTCTCCTTCTCCTTCTTCTGCTTCTTCTGATTCACCCTCCAGACTTCACCTTCTCCTTCTCCTTCTTCTGTTTCTTCTGATTCGCCCTCCAGACTTCACCTTCTCCTTCTCCTTCTTCTACTTCTTCTGATTCACCCTCCTAACTTCACCTTCTCCTTCTCCTTCTTCTACTTCTTCTGATTCACCCTCCAGACTTCATCTTCTCCTTCTCCTTCTTCTGCTTCTTCTGCTTCACCCTCCTGACTTCACCTTCTCCTTCTCCTTCTTCTACCTCTTCTGATTCACCCTCCAGACTTCACCTTCTCCTTCTCCTTCTTCTGCTTCTTCTGATTCACCCTCCAGACTTCACCTTCTCCTTCTCCTTATTCTGCTTCTTCTGATTCACCCTCCAGACTTCACCTTCTCCTTCTCGTTATTCTGCTTCTTCTGATTCAACCTCCAGACTTCACCTTCTCCTTCTCCTTCTTCTGCTTCTTCTGATTCAACCTCCAGACTGCACCTTCTCCTTCTCCTTCTTCTACTTCTTCTGATCCACCCTCCTGACTTCACCTTCTCCTTCTCCTTCTTCTGCTTCTTCTGATTCACCCTCCTGGCTTCACCTTCTCCTTCTCCTTCTTCTACTTCTTCTGATTCACCCTCCTGACTTCACCTTCTCCTTCTCCTTCTTCTCCTTCTTCTGCTTCACCCTCCAGACTTCACCTTCTCCTTCTCCTTCTTCTACCTCTTCTGATTCACCCTCCAGACTTCACCTTCTCCTTCTCCTTCTTCTGCTTCTTCTGATTCACCCTCCAGACTTCACCTTCTCCTTCTCCTTATTCTGCTTCTTCTGATTCACCCTCCAGACTTCACCTTCTCCTTCTCCTTCTTCTGCTTCTTCTGATTCACCCTCCAGACTTCACCTTCTCCTTCTCCTTCTTCTGCTTCTTCTGATTCACCCTCCAGACTTCACCTTTTCCTTCTCCTTCTTCTGCTTCTTCTGATTCACTCTCCAGACTTCACCTTCTCCTTCTCCTTCTTCTGCTTCTTCTGATTCACCCTCCAGACTTCACCTTCTCCTTCTCCTTCTTCTACTTCTTCTGATTCACCCTCCAGACTTCACCTTCTCCTTCTCTTTCTTCTGCTTCTTCTGATTCACCCTCCAGACTTCACCTTCTCCTTCTCCTTCTTCTGCTTCTTCTGCTTCACCCTCCAGACTTCACCTTCTCCTTCTCCTTCTTCTGCTTCTTCTGCTTCACCCTCCTGACTTCACCTTCTCCTTCTCCTTCTTCTACTTCTTCTGATTCACCCTCCTGACTTCACCTTCTCCTTCTCCTTCTTCTACTTCTTCTGCTTCACCCTCCAGACTTCACCTTCTCCTTCTCCTTCTTCTACTTCTTCTGATTCACCCTCCAGACTTCACCTTCTCCTTCTCCTTCTTCTACTTCTTCTGATTCACCCTCCAGACTTCACCTTCTCCTTCTCCTTCTTCTACTTCTTCTGATTCATCCTCCAGACTTCACCTTCTCCTTCTCCTTCTTCTGCTTCTTCTGATTCACCCTCCAGACTTCACCTTCTCCTTCTCCTTATTCTGCTTCTTCTGATTCACCCTCCAGACTTCACCTTCTCCTTCTCCTTCTTCTGCTTCTTCTGATTCACCCTCCAGACTTCACCTTCTCCTTCTCCTTCTTCTGCTTCTTCTGATTCACCCTCCAGACTTCACCTTCTCCTTCTCCTTCTTCTACTTCTTCTGATTCACCCTCAAGACTTCATCTTCTCCTTCTCCTTCTTCTGCTTCTTCTGCTTCACCCTCCTGACTTCACCTTCTCCTTCTCCTTCTTCTACCTCTTCTGATTCACCCTCCAGACTTCACCTTCTCCTTCTCCTTTTTCTGCTTCTTCTGATTCACCCTCCAGACTTCACCTTCTCCTTCTCCTTATTCTGCTTCTTCTGATTCACCCTCCAGACTTCACCTTCTCCTTCTCGTTATTCTGCTTCTTCTGATTCAACCTCCAGACTTCACCTTCTCCTTCTCCTTCTTCTGCTTCTTCTGATTCACCCTCCAGACTGCACCTTCTCCTTCTCCTTCTTCTACTTCTTCTGATCCACCCTCCTGACTTCACCTTCTCCTTCTCCTTCTTCTGCTTCTTCTGATTCACCCTCCTGGCTTCACCTTCTCCTTCTCCTTCTTCTACTTCTTCTGATACACCCTCCTGACTTCACCTTCTCCTTCTCCTTCTTCTCCTTCTTCTGCTTCACCCTCCAGACTTCACCTTCTCCTTCTCCTTCTTCTACCTCTTCTGATTCACCCTCCAGACTTCACCTTCTCCTTCTCCTTCTTCTGCTTCTTCTGATTCACCCTCCAGACTTCACCTTCTCCTTCTCCTTATTCTGCTTCTTCTGATTCACCCTCCAGACTTCACCTTCTCCTTCTCGTTATTCTGCTTCTTCTGATTCAACCTCCAGACTTCACCTTCTCCTTCTCCTTCTTCTGCTTCTTCTGATTCACCCTCCAGACTGCACCTTCTCCTTCTCCTTCTTCTACTTCTTCTGATCCACCCTCCTGACTTCACCTTCTCCTTCTCCTTCTTCTGCTTCTTCTGATTCACCCTCCTGGCTTCACCTTCTGCTTCTCCTTCTTCTACTTCTTCTGATTCACCCTCCTGACTTCACCTTCTCCTTCTCCTTCTTCTCCTTCTTCTGCTTCACCCTCCAGACTTCACCTTCTCCTTCTCCTTCTTCTACCTCTTCTGATTCACCCTCCAGACTTCACCTTCTCCTTCTCCTTCTTCTGCTTCTTCTGATTCACCCTCCAGACTTCACCTTCTCCTTCTCCTTATTCTGCTTCTTCTGATTCACCCTCCAGACTTCACCTTCTCCTTCTCGTTATTCTGCTTCTTCTGATTCAACCTCCAGACTTCACCTTCTCCTTCTCCTTCTTCTGCTTCTTCTGATTCACCCTCCAGACTTCTCCTTCTCCTTCTTCTGCTTCTTCTGATTCACCCTCCAGACTTCACCTTCTCCTTCTCCTTATTCTGCTTCTTCTGATTCACCCTCCAGACTTCACCTTCTCCTTCTCGTTATTCTGCTTCTTCTGATTCAACCTCCAGACTTCACCTTCTCCTTCTCCTTCTTCTGCTTCTTCTGATTCACCCTCCAGACTTCACCTTCTCCTTCTCCTTCTTCTGTTTCTTCTGATTCGCCCTCCAGACTTCACCTTCTCCTTCTCCTTCTTCTGCTTCTTCTGATTCACCCTCCTAACTTCACCTTCTCCTTCTCCTTCTTCTACTTCTTCTGATTCACCCTCCAGACTTCATCTTCTCCTTCTCCTTCTTCTGCTTCTTCTGCTTCACCCTCCTGACTTCACCTTCTCCTTCTCCTTCTTCTACCTCTTCTGATTCACCCTCCAGACTTCACCTTCTCCTTCTCCTTCTTCTGCTTCTTCTGATTCAGCCTCCAGACTTCACCTTCTCCTTCTCCTTATTCTGCTTCTTCTGATTCACCCTCCAGACTTCACCTTCTCCTTCTCGTTATTCTGCTTCTTCTGATTCAACCTCCAGACTTCACCTTCTCCTTCTCCTTCTTCTGCTTCTTCTGATTCACCCTCCAGACTGCACCTTCTCCTTCTCCTTCTTCTACTTCTTCTGATCCACCCTCCTGACTTCACCTTCTCCTTCTCCTTCTTCTGCTTCTTCTGATTCACCCTCCTGGCTTCACCTTCTCCTTCTCCTTCTTCTACTTCTTCTGATTCACCCTCCTGACTTCACCTTCTCCTTCTCCTTCTTCTCCTTCTTCTGCTTCACCCTCCAGACTTCACTTTCTCCTTCTCCTTCTTCTACCTCTTCTGATTCACCTTCCAGACTTCACCTTCTCCTTCTCCTTCTTCTGCTTCTTCTGATTCACCCTCCAGACTTCACCTTCTCCTTCTCCTTATTCTGCTTCTTCTGATTCACCCTCCAGACTTCACCTTCTCCTTCTCGTTATTCTGCTTCTTCTGATTCAACCTCCAGACTTCACCTTCTCCTTCTTCTTCTTCTGCTTCTTCTGATTCACCCTCCAGACTTCACCTTCTCCTTCTCCTTCTTCTGTTTCTTCTGATTCGCCCTCCAGACTTCACCTTCTCCTTCTCCTTCTTCTGCTTCTTCTGATTCACCCTCCTGACTTCACCTTCTCCTTCTCCTTCTTCTACTTCTTCTGATTCACCCTCCTGACTTCACCTTCTCCTTCTCCTTCTTCTACTTCTTCTGATTCACCCTCCAGACTTCACCTTCTCCTTCTCCTTCTTCTTCTTCTTCTGATTCACCCTCCAGACTTCACCTTCTCATTCTCCTTCTTCTGCTTCTTCTGCTGCGCCCTCCAGACTTCACCTTCTCCTTCTCCTTCTTCTGCTTCTTCTGCTTCACACTCCAGACTTCACCTTCTCCTTCTCCTTCTTCTGCTTCTTCTGCTTCACACTCCAGACTTCACCTTCTCCTTCTCCTTCTTCTGCTTCTTCTGCTGCGCCCTCCAGGCTTCACCTTCTCCTTCTCCTTCTTCTGCTTCTTCTGCTTCACCGTCCTGACTTCACCTTCTCCTTCTCCTTCTTCTACTTCTTCTGATTCACCCTCCAGACTTCACCTTCTCCTTCTCCTTCTTCTGCTTCTTCTGATTCACCCTCCAGACTTCACCTTCTCCTTCTCCTTCTTCTACTTCTTCTGATTCACCCTCCAGACTTCATCTTCTCCTTCTCCTTCTTCTGCTTCTTCTGATTCACCCTCCAGACTTCACCTTCTCCTTCTCCTTCGTCTACTTCTTCTGATTCACCCTCCAGACTACACCTTCTCCTTCTCCTTCTTCTACTTCTTCTGATTCACCCTCCAGACTTCACCTTCTCCTTCTCCTTCTTCTGTTTCTTCTGATTCACCCTCCAGACTTCACCTTCTCCTTCTCCTTCTTCTACTTCTTCTGATTCACCCTCCAGACTTCACCTTCTCCTTCTCCTTCTTCTACTTCTTCTGATTCACCCTCCAGACTTCATCTTCTCCTTCTCCTTCTTCTGCATCTTCTGATTCACCCTCCAGACTTCACCTTCTCCTTCTCCTTCTTCTGCTTCTTCTGATTCACCCTCCAGACTTCACCTTCTCCTTCTCCTTCTTCTACTTCTTCTGATTCACCCTCCAGACTTCACCTTCTCCTTCTCCTTCTTCTACTTCTTCTGATTCACCCTCCAGTCTTCACATTCTCCTTCTCCTTCTTCTGTTTCTTCTGCTTCAGCCTCCAGACTTCACCTTCTCCTTCTCTTTCTTCTGATTCTTCTGATTCACCCTCCAGACTTCACCTTCGCCTTCTCCTTCTTCTGATTCTTCTGATTCACCCTCCAGACTTCACCTTCTCCTTCTCCTTCTTCTGCTTCTTCTGATTCACCCTCCTGGCTTCACCTTCTCCTTCTCCTTCTTCTACTTCTTCTGATTCACCCTCCTGACTTCACCTTCTCCTTCTCCTTCTTCTCCTTCTTCTGCTTCACCCTCCAGACTTCACCTTCTCCTTCTCCTTCTTCTACCTCTTCTGATTCACCCTCCAGACTTCAACTTCTCCTTCTCCTTCTTCTGCTTCTTCTGATTCACCCTCCAGACTTCACCTTCTCCTTCTCCTTATTCTGCTTCTTCTGATTCACCCTCCAGACTTCACCTTCTCCTTCTCGTTATTCTGCTTCTTCTGATTCAACCTCCAGACTTCACCTTCTCCTTCTCCTTCTTCTGCTTCTTCTGATTCACCCTCCAGACTTCACCTTCTCCTTCTCCTTCTTCTGCTTCTTCTGATTCACCCTCCAGACTTCACCTTCTCCTTCTCCTTCTTCTGCTTCTTCTGATTCAACCTCCAGACTTCACCTTTTCCTTCTCCTTCTTCTGCTTCTTCTGATTCACTCTCCAGACTTCACCTTCTCCTTCTCCTTCTTCTGCTTCTTCTGATTCACCCTCCAGACTTCACCTTCTCCTTCTCCTTCTTCTACTTCTTCTGATTCACCCTCCAGACTTCACCTTCTCCTTCTCTTTCTTCTGCTTCTTCTGATTCACCCTCCAGACTTCACCTTCTCCTTCTCCTTCTTCTGCTTCTTCTGCTTCACCCTCCAGACTTCACCTTCTCCTTCTCCTTCTTCTGCTTCTTCTGCTTCACCCTCCTGACTTCACCTTCTCCTTCTCCTTCTTCTACTTCTTCTGATTCACCCTCCTGACTTCACCTTCTCCTTCTCCTTCTTCTACTTCTTCTGCTTCACCCTCCAGACTTCACCTTCTCCTTCTCCTTCTTCTACTTCTTCTGATTCACCCTCCAGACTTCACCTTCTCCTTCTCCTTCTTCTACTTCTTCTGATTCACCCTCCAGACTTCACCTTCTTCTTCTCCTTCTTCTACTTCTTCTGATTCATCCTCCAGACTTCACCTTCTCCTTCTCCTTCTTCTGCTTCTTCTGATTCACCCTCCAGACTTCACCTTCTCCTTCTCCTTATTCTGCTTCTTCTGATTCACCCTCCATACTTCACCTTCTCCTTCTCCTTCTTCTGCTTCTTCTGATTCACCCTCCAGACTTCACCTTCTCCTTCTCCTTCTTCTCCTTCTTCTGATTCACCCTCCAGACTTCACCTTCTCCTTCTCCTTCTTCTACTTCTTCTGATTCACCCTCCAGACTTCATCTTCTCCTTCTCCTTCTTCTGCTTCTTCTGCTTCACCCTCTTGACTTCACCTTCTCCTTCTCCTTCTTCTACCTCTTCTGATTCACCCTCCAGACTTCACCTTCTCCTTCTCCTTCTTCTGCTTCTTCTGATTCACCCTCCAGACTTCACCTTCTCCTTCTCCTTATTCTGCTTCTTCTGATTCACCCTCCAGACTTCACCTTCTCCTTCTCGTTATTCTGCTTCTTCTGATTCAACCTCCAGACTTCACCTTCTCCTTCTCCTTCTTCTGCTTCTTCTGATTCACCCTCCAGACTGCACCTTCTCCTTCTCCTTCTTCTACTTCTTCTGATCCACCCTCCTGACTTCACCTTCTCCTTCTCCTTCTTCTGCTTCTTCTGATTCACCCTCCTGGCTTCACCTTCTCCTTCTCCTTCTTCTACTTCTTCTGATTCACCCTCCTGACTTCACCTTCTCCTTCTCCTTCTTCTCCTTCTTCTGCTTCACCCTCCAGACTTCACCTTCTCCTTCTCCTTCTTCTACCTCTTCTGATTCACCCTCCAGACTTCACCTTCTCCTTCTCCTTCTTCTGCTTCTTCTGATTCACCCTCCAGACTTCACCTTCTCCTTCTCCTTATTCTGCTTCTTCTGATTCACCCTCCAGACTTCACCTTCTCCTTCTCGTTATTCTGCTTCTTCTGATTCAACATCCAAACTTCACCTTCTCCTTCTCCTTCTTCTGCTTCTTCTGATTCACCCTCCAGACTTCACCTTCTCCTTCTCCTTCTTCTGTTTCTTCTGATTCGCCCTCCAGACTTCACCTTCTCCTTCTCCTTCTTCTACTTCTTCTGATTCACCCTCCTAACTTCACCTTCTCCTTCTCCTTCTTCTACTTCTTCTGATTCACCCTCCAGACTTCATCTTCTCCTTCTCCTTCTTCTGCTTCTTCTGCTTCACCCTCCTGACTTCACCTTCTCCTTCTCCTTCTTCTACCTCTTCTGATTCACCCTCCAGACTTCACCTTCTCCTTCTCCTTCTTCTGCTTCTTCTGATTCACCCTCCAGCCTTCACCTTCTCCTTCTCCTTATTCTGCTTCTTCTGATTCACCCTCCAGACTTCACCTTCTCCTTCTCGTTATTCTGCTTCTTCTGATTCAACCTCCAGACTTCACCTTCTCCTTCTCCTTCTTCTGCTTCTTCTGATTCAACCTCCAGACTGCACCTTCTCCTTCTCCTTCTTCTACTTCTTCTGATCCACCCTCCTGACTTCACCTTCTCCTTCTTCTGCTTCTTCTGATTCACCCTCCTGGCTTCACCTTCTCCTTCTCCTTCTTCTACTTCTTCTGATTCACCCTCCTGACTTCACCTTCTCCTTCTCCTTCTTCTCCTTCTTCTGCTTCACCCTCCAGACTTCACCTTCTCCTTCTCCTTCTTCTACCTCTTCTGATTCACCCTCCAGACTTCACCTTCTCCTTCTCCTTCTTCTGCTTCTTCTGATTCACCCTCCAGACTTCACCTTCTCCTTCTCCTTATTCTGCTTCTTCTGATTCACCCTCCAGACTTCACCTTCTCCTTCTCCTTCTTCTGCTTCTTCTGATTCACCCTCCAGACTTCACCTTCTCCTTCTCCTTCTTCTGCTTCTTCTGATTCACCCTCCAGACTTCACCTTTTCCTTCTCCTTCTTCTGCTTCTTCTGATTCACTCTCCAGACTTCACCTTCTCCTTCTCCTTCTTCTGCTTCTTCTGATTCACCCTCCAGACTTCACCTTCTCCTTCTCCTTCTTCTACTTCTTCTGATTCACCCTCCAGACTTCACCTTCTCCTTCTCTTTCTTCTGCTTCTTCTGATTCACCCTCCAGACTTCACCTTCTCCTTCTCCTTCTTCTGCTTCTTCTGCTTCACCCTCCAGACTTCACCTTCTCCTTCTCCTTCTTCTGCTTCTTCTGCTTCACCCTCCTGACTTCACCTTCTCCTTCTCCTTCTTCTACTTCTTCTGATTCACCCTCCTGACTTCACCTTCTCCTTCTCCTTCTTCTACTTCTTCTGCTTCACCCTCCAGACTTCACCTTCTCCTTCTCCTTCTTCTACTTCTTCTGATTCACCCTCCAGACTTCACCTTCTCCTTCTCCTTCTTCTACTTCTTCTGATTCACCCTCCAGACTTCACCTTCTCCTTCTCCTTCTTCTACTTCTTCTGATTCATCCTCCAGACTTCACCTTCTCCTTCTCCTTCTTCTGCTTCTTCTGATTCACCCTCCAGACTTCACCTTCTCCTTCTCCTTATTCTGCTTCTTCTGATTCACCCTCCAGACTTCACCTTCTCCTTCTCCTTCTTCTGCTTCTTCTGATTCACCCTCCAGACTTCACCTTCTCCTTCTCCTTCTTCTGCTTCTTCTGATTCACCCTCCAGACTTCACCTTCTCCTTCTCCTTCTTCTACTTCTTCTGATTCACCCTCAAGACTTCATCTTCTCCTTCTCCTTCTTCTGCTTCTTCTGCTTCACCCTCCTGACTTCACCTTCTCCTTCTCCTTCTTCTACCTCTTCTGATTCACCCTCCAGACTTCACCTTCTCCTTCTCCTTTTTCTGCTTCTTCTGATTCACCCTCCAGACTTCACCTTCTCCTTCTCCTTATTCTGCTTCTTCTGATTCACCCTCCAGACTTCACCTTCTCCTTCTCGTTATTCTGCTTCTTCTGATTCAACCTCCAGACTTCACCTTCTCCTTCTCCTTCTTCTGCTTCTTCTGATTCACCCTCCAGACTGCACCTTCTCCTTCTCCTTCTTCTACTTCTTCTGATCCACCCTCCTGACTTCACCTTCTCCTTCTCCTTCTTCTGCTTCTTCTGATTCACCCTCCTGGCTTCACCTTCTCCTTCTCCTTCTTCTACTTCTTCTGATACACCCTCCTGACTTCACCTTCTCCTTCTCCTTCTTCTCCTTCTTCTGCTTCACCCTCCAGACTTCACCTTCTCCTTCTCCTTCTTCTACCTCTTCTGATTCACCCTCCAGACTTCACCTTCTCCTTCTCCTTCTTCTGCTTCTTCTGATTCACCCTCCAGACTTCACCTTCTCCTTCTCCTTATTCTGCTTCTTCTGATTCACCCTCCAGACTTCACCTTCTCCTTCTCGTTATTCTGCTTCTTCTGATTCAACCTCCAGACTTCACCTTCTCCTTCTCCTTCTTCTGCTTCTTCTGATTCACCCTCCAGACTGCACCTTCTCCTTCTCCTTCTTCTACTTCTTCTGATCCACCCTCCTGACTTCACCTTCTCCTTCTCCTTCTTCTGCTTCTTCTGATTCACCCTCCTGGCTTCACCTTCTGCTTCTCCTTCTTCTACTTCTTCTGATTCACCCTCCTGACTTCACCTTCTCCTTCTCCTTCTTCTCCTTCTTCTGCTTCACCCTCCAGACTTCACCTTCTCCTTCTCCTTCTTCTACCTCTTCTGATTCACCCTCCAGACTTCACCTTCTCCTTCTCCTTATTCTGCTTCTTCTGATTCACCCTCCAGACTTCACCTTCTCCTTCTCCTTCTTCTGCTTCTTCTGATTCACCCTCCAGACTTCACCTTCTCCTTCTCCTTCTTCTGCATCTTCTGATTCACCCTCCAGACTTCACCTTCTCCTTCTCCTTCTTCTACTTCTTCTGATTCACCCTCAAGACTTCATCTTCTCCTTCTCCTTCTTCTGCTTCTTCTGCTTCACCCTCCTGACTTCACCTTCTCCTTCTCCTTCTTCTACCTCTTCTGATTCACCCTCCAGACTTCACCTTCTCCTTCTCCTTTTTCTGCTTCTTCTGATTCACCCTCCAGACTTCACCTTCTCCTTCTCCTTATTCTGCTTCTTCTGATTCACCCTCCAGACTTCACCTTCTCCTTCTCGTTATTCTGCTTCTTCTGATTCAACCTCCAGACTTCACCTTCTCCTTCTCCTTCTTCTGCTTCTTCTGATTCACCCTCCAGACTGCACCTTCTCCTTCTCCTTCTTCTACTTCTTCTGATCCACCCTCCTGACTTCACCTTCTCCTTCTCCTTCTTCTGCTTCTTCTGATTCACCCTCCTGGCTTCACCTTCTCCTTCTCCTTCTTCTACTTCTTCTGATACACCCTCCTGACTTCACCTTCTCCTTCTCCTTCTTCTCCTTCTTCTGCTTCACCCTCCAGACTTCACCTTCTCCTTCTCCTTCTTCTACCTCTTCTGATTCACCCTCCAGACTTCACCTTCTCCTTCTCCTTCTTCTGCTTCTTCTGATTCACCCTCCAGACTTCACCTTCTCCTTCTCCTTATTCTGCTTCTTCTGATTCACCCTCCAGACTTCACCTTCTCCTTCTCGTTATTCTGCTTCTTCTGATTCAACCTCCAGACTTTACCTTCTCCTTCTCCTTCTTCTGCTTCTTCTGATTCACCCTCCAGACTGCACCTTCTCCTTCTCCTTCTTCTACTTCTTCTGATCCACCCTCCTGACTTCACCTTCTCCTTCTCCTTCTTCTGCTTCTTCTGATTCACCCTCCTGGCTTCACCTTCTGCTTCTCCTTCTTCTACTTCTTCTGATTCACCCTCCTGACTTCACCTTCTCCTTCTCCTTCTTCTCCTTCTTCTGCTTCACCCTCCAGACTTCACCTTCTCCTTCTCCTTCTTCTACCTCTTCTGATTCACCCTCCAGACTTCACCTTCTCCTTCTCCTTCTTCTGCTTCTTCTGATTCACCCTCCAGACTTCACCTTCTCCTTCTCCTTATTCTGCTTCTTCTGATTCACCCTCCAGACTTCACCTTCTCCTTCTCGTTATTCTGCTTCTTCTGATTCAACCTCCAGACTTCACCTTCTCCTTCTCCTTCTTCTGCTTCTTCTGATTCACCCTCCAGACTTCTCCTTCTCCTTCTTCTGCTTCTTCTGATTCACCCTCCAGACTTCACCTTCTCCTTCTCCTTATTCTGCTTCTTCTGATTCACCCTCCAGACTTCACCTTCTCCTTCTCGTTATTCTGCTTCTTCTGATTCAACCTCCAGACTTCACCTTCTCCTTCTCCTTCTTCTGCTTCTTCTGATTCACCCTCCAGACTTCACCTTCTCCTTCTCCTTCTTCTGTTTCTTCTGATTCGCCCTCCAGACTTCACCTTCTCCTTCTCCTTCTTCTGCTTCTTCTGATTCACCCTCCTAACTTCACCTTCTCCTTCTCCTTCTTCTACTTCTTCTGATTCACCCTCCAGACTTCATCTTCTCCTTCTCCTTCTTCTGCTTCTTCTGCTTCACCCTCCTGACTTCACCTTCTCCTTCTCCTTCTTCTACCTCTTCTGATTCACCCTCCAGACTTCACCTTCTCCTTCTCCTTCTTCTGCTTCTTCTGATTCAGCCTCCAGACTTCACCTTCTCCTTCTCCTTATTCTGCTTCTTCTGATTCACCCTCCAGACTTCACCTTCTCCTTCTCGTTATTCTGCTTCTTCTGATTCAACCTCCAGACTTCACCTTCTCCTTCTCCTTCTTCTGCTTCTTCTGATTCACCCTCCAGACTGCACCTTCTCCTTCTCCTTCTTCTACTTCTTCTGATCCACCCTCCTGACTTCACCTTCTCCTTCTCCTTCTTCTGCTTCTTCTGATTCACCCTCCTGGCTTCACCTTCTCCTTCTCCTTCTTCTACTTCTTCTGATTCACCCTCCTGACTTCACCTTCTCCTTCTCCTTCTTCTCCTTCTTCTGCTTCACCCTCCAGACTTCACTTTCTCCTTCTCCTTCTTCTACCTCTTCTGATTCACCTTCCAGACTTCACCTTCTCCTTCTCCTTCTTCTGCTTCTTCTGATTCACCCTCCAGACTTCACCTTCTCCTTCTCCTTATTCTGCTTCTTCTGATTCACCCTCCAGACTTCACCTTCTCCTTCTCGTTATTCTGCTTCTTCTGATTCAACCTCCAGACTTCACCTTCTCCTTCTTCTTCTTCTGCTTCTTCTGATTCACCCTCCAGACTTCACCTTCTCCTTCTCCTTCTTCTGTTTCTTCTGATTCGCCCTCCAGACTTCACCTTCTCCTTCTCCTTCTTCTGCTTCTTCTGATTCACCCTCCTGACTTCACCTTCTCCTTCTCCTTCTTCTACTTCTTCTGATTCACCCTCCTGACTTCACCTTCTCCTTCTCCTTCTTCTACTTCTTCTGATTCACCCTCCAGACTTCACCTTCTCCTTCTCCTTCTTCTTCTTCTTCTGATTCACCCTCCAGACTTCACCTTCTCATTCTCCTTCTTCTGCTTCTTCTGCTGCGCCCTCCAGACTTCACCTTCTCCTTCTCCTTCTTCTGCTTCTTCTGCTTCACACTCCAGACTTCACCTTCTCCTTCTCCTTCTTCTGCTTCTTCTGCTGCGCCCTCCAGGCTTCACCTTCTCCTTCTCCTTCTTCTGCTTCTTCTGCTTCACCGTCCTGACTTCACCTTCTCCTTCTCCTTCTTCTACTTCTTCTGCTACACCCCCCTGACTTCACCTGCTCCTTCTCCTTCTTCTGCTTCTTCTGATTCACCCTCCTAAATTCACCTTCTCCTTCTCCTTCTTCTGCTTCTTCTGATTCACCCTCCTGACTTCACCTTCTCCTTCTCCTTCTTCTGCTTCTTCTGATTCACCCTCCAGACTTCACCTTCTCCTTCTCCTTCTTCTGCTTCTTCTGATTCTCCCTCCAGACTTCACCTTCTCCTTCTCCTTCTTCTGCTTCTTCTGCTTCACCCTCCAGACTTCACCTTCTCCTTCTCCTTCTTCTGCTTCTTCTGCTTCACCCTCCTGACTTCACCTTCTCCTTCTCCTTCTTCTACTTCTTCTGATTCACCCTCCAGACTTCACCTACTCCTTCTCCTTCTTCTGCTTCTTCTGCTTCACCCTCCAGACTTCACCTTCTCCTTCTCCTTCTTCTGCTTCTTCTGCTTCGCCCTCCAGACTTCACCTTCTCCTTCTCCTTCTTCTGCTTCTTCTGCTTCACTCTCCTGACTTCACCTTCTCCTTCTCCTTCTTCTACTTCTTCTGATTCACCCTCCAGACTTCACCCTCTCCTTCTCCTTCTTCTGCTTCTTCTGCTTCACCCTCCAGACTTCACCTTCTCTTTCTCCTTCTTCTGCTTCTTCTGCTGCGCCCTCCAGACTTCACCTTCTCCTTCTCCTTCTTCTGCTTCTTCTGATTCACCCTCCAGACTTCACCTTCTCCTTCTCCTTCTTCTACTTCTTCTGATCCACCCTCCTGACTTCACCTTCTCCTTCTCCTTCTTCTGCTTCTTCTGCTTCACCCTCCAGACTTCACCTTCTCCTTCTCCTTCTTCAGCTTCTTCTGCTTCACCCACCAGACTTCACCTTCTCCTTCTCCTTCTTCTGCTTCTTCTGCTTCACCCTCCTGACTTCACCTTCTCCTTCTCCTTCCTCTACCTCTTCTGATTCACCCTCCAGACTTCACCTTCTCCTTCTCCTTCTCCTTCTTCTGCTTCTTCTGATTCACCCTCCAGACTTCACCTTCTCCTTCTCCTTATTCTGCTTCTTCTGATTCACCCTCCAGACTTCACCTTCTCCTTCTCGTTATTCTGCTTCTTCTGATTCAACCTCCAGACTTCACCTTCTCCTTCTCCTTCTTCTGCTTCTTCTGATTCACCCTCCAGACTTCACCTTCTCCTTCTCCTTCTTCTCCTTCTTCTGCTTCACCCTCCAGACTTCACCTTCTCCTTCTCCTTCTTCTACCTCTTCTGATTCACACTCCAGACTTCACCTTCTCCTTCTCCTTCTTCTACTTCTTCTGATTCACCCTCCAGACTTCACCTTCTCCTTCTCCTTCTTCTACTTCTTCTGATTCATCCTCCAGACTTCACCTTCTCCTTGTCCTTCTTCTGCTTCTTCTGATTCACCCTCCAGACTTCACCTTCTCCTTCTCCTTATTCTGCTTCTTCTGATTCACCCTCCAGACTTCACCTTCTCCTTCTCCTTCTTCTGCTTCTTCTGATTCACCCTCCAGACTTCACCTTCTCCTTCTCCTTCTTCTGCTTCTTCTGATTCACCCTCCAGACTTCACCTTCTCCTTCTCCTTCTTCTACTTCTTCTGATTCACCCTCAAGACTTCATCTTCTCCTTCTCCTTCTTCTGCTTCTTCTGCTTCACCCTCCTGACTTCACCTTCTCCTTCTCCTTCTTCTACCTCTTCTGATTCACCCTCCAGACTTCACCTTCTCCTTCTCCTTCTTCTGCTTCTTCTGATTCACCCTCCAGACTTCACCTTCTCCTTCTCCTTATTCTGCTTCTTCTGATTCACCCTCCAGACTTCACCTTCTCCTTCTCGTTATTCTGCTTCTTCTGATTCAACCTCCAGACTTCACCTTCTCCTTCTCCTTCTTCTGCTTCTTCTGATTCACCCTCCAGACTGCACCTTCTCCTTCTCCTTCTTCTACTTCTTCTGATCCACCCTCCTGACTTCACCTTCTCCTTCTCCTTCTTCTGCTTCTTCTGATTCACCCTCCTGGCTTCACCTTCTCCTTCTCCTTCTTCTACTTCTTCTGATACACCCTCCTGACTTCACCTTCTCCTTCTCCTTCTTCTCCTTCTTCTGCTTCACCCTCCAGACTTCACCTTCTCCTTCTCCTTCTTCTACCTCTTCTGATTCACCCTCCAGACTTCACCTTCTCCTTCTCCTTCTTCTGCTTCTTCTGATTCACCCTCCAGACTTCACCTTCTCCTTCTCCTTATTCTGCTTCTTCTGATTCACCCTCCAGACTTCACCTTCTCCTTCTCGTTATTCTGCTTCTTCTGATTCAACCTCCAGACTTCACCTTCTCCTTCTCCTTCTTCTGCTTCTTCTGATTCACCCTCCAGACTTCACCTTCTCCTTCTCCTTCTTCTGTTTCTTCTGATTCGCCCTCCAGACTTCACCCTCTCCTTCTCCTTCTTCTGCTTCTTCTGATTCACCCTCCTAACTTCACCTTCTCCTTCTCCTTCTTCTACTTCTTCTGATTCACCCTCCAGACTTCATCTTCTCCTTCTCCTTCTTCTGCTTCTTCTGCTTCACCCTCCTGACTTCACCTTCTCCTTCTCCTTCTTCTACCTCTTCTGATTCACCCTCCAGACTTCACCTTCTCCTTCTCCTTCTTCTGCTTCTTCTGATTCACCCTCCAGACTTCACCTTCTCCTTCTCCTTATTCTGCTTCTTCTGATTCACCCTCCAGACTTCACCTTCTCCTTCTCGTTATTCTGCTTCTTCTGATTCAACCTCCAGACTTCACCTTCTCCTTCTCCTTCTTCTGCTTCTTCTGATTCACCCTCCAGACTGCACCTTCTCCTTCTCCTTCTTCTACTTCTTCTGATCCACCCTCCTGACTTCACCTTCTCCTTCTCCTTCTTCTGCTTCTTCTGATTCACCCTCCTGGCTTCACCTTCTCCTTCTCCTTCTTCTACTTCTTCTGATTCACCCTCCTGACTTCACCTTCTCCTTCTCCTTCTTCTCCTTCTTCTGCTTCACCCTCCAGACTTCACCTTCTCCTTCTCCTTCTTCTACCTCTTCTGATTCACCCTCCAGACTTCACCTTCTCCTTCTCCTTCTTCTGCTTCTTCTGATTCACCCTCCAGACTTCACCTTCTCCTTCTCCTTATTCTGCTTCTTCTGATTCACCCTCCAGACTTCACCTTCTCCTTCTCGTTATTCTGCTTCTTCTGATTCAACCTCCAGACTTCACCTTCTCCTTCTCCTTCTTCTGCTTCTTCTGATTCACCCTCCAGACTTCTCCTTCTCCTTCTTCTGCTTCTTCTGATTCACCCTCCAGACTTCACCTTCTCCTTCTCCTTCTTCTGCTTCTTCTGATTCACCCTCCAGACTTCACCTTCTCCTTCTCCTTCTTCTGCTTCTTCTGATTCTCCCTCCAGACTTCACCTTCTCCTTCTCCTTCTTCTGCTTCTTCTGCTTCACCCTCCAGACTTCACCTTCTCCTTCTCCTTCTTCTGCTTCTTCTGCTTCACCCTCCTGACTTCACCTTCTCCTTCTCCTTCTTCTACTTCTTCTGATTCACCCTCCAGACTTCACCTACTCCTTCTCCTTCTTCTGCTTCTTCAGCTTCACCCTCCAGACTTCACCTTCTCCTTCTCCTTCTTCTGCTTCTTCTGCTTCGCCCTCCAGACTTCACCTTCTCCTTCTCCTTCTTCTGCTTCTTCTGCTTCACTCTCCTGACTTCACCTTCTCCTTCTCCTTCTTCTACTTCTTCTGATTCACCCTCCAGACTTCACCCTCTCCTTCTCCTTCTTCTGCTTCTTCTGCTTCACCCTCCAGACTTCACCTTCTCTTTCTCCTTCTTCTGCTTCTTCTGCTGCGCCCTCCAGACTTCACCTTCTCCTTCTCCTTCTTCTGCTTCTTCTGATTCACCCTCCAGACTTCACCTTCTCCTTCTCCTTCTTCTACTTCTTCTGATCCACCCTCCTGACTTCACCTTCTCCTTCTCCTTCTTCTGCTTCTTCTGCTTCACCCTCCAGACTTCACCTTCTCCTTCTCCTTCTTCTGCTTCTTCTGCTTCACCCACCAGACTTCACCTTCTCCTTCTCCTTCTTCTGCTTCTTCTGCTTCACCCTCCTGACTTCACCTTCTCCTTCTCCTTCCTCTACCTCTTCTGATTCACCCTCCAGACTTCACCTTCTCCTTCTCCTTCTCCTTCTTCTGCTTCTTCTGATTCACCCTCCAGACTTCACCTTCTCCTTCTCCTTATTCTGCTTCTTCTGATTCACCCTCCAGACTTCACCTTCTCCTTCTCGTTATTCTGCTTCTTCTGATTCAACCTCCAGACTTCACCTTCTCCTTCTCCTTCTTCTGCTTCTTCTGATTCACCCTCCTGACTTCACCTTCTCCTTCTCCTTCTTCTCCTTCTTCTGCTTCACCCTCCAGACTTCACCTTCTCCTTCTCCTTCTTCTACCTCTTCTGATTCACACTCCAGACTTCACCTTCTCCTTCTCCTTCTTCTACTTCTTCTGATTCACCCTCCAGACTTCACCTTCTCCTTCTCCTTCTTCTACTTCTTCTGATTCATCCTCCAGACTTCACCTTCTCCTTCTCCTTCTTCTGCTTCTTCTGATTCACCCTCCAGACTTCACCTTCTCCTTCTCCTTATTCTGCTTCTTCTGATTCACCCTCCAGACTTCACCTTCTCCTTCTCCTTCTTCTGCTTCTTCTGATTCACCCTCCAGACTTCACCTTCTCCTTCTCCTTCTTCTGCTTCTTCTGATTCACCCTCCAGACTTCACCTTCTCCTTCTCCTTCTTCTACTTCTTCTGATTCACCCTCAAGACTTCATCTTCTCCTTCTCCTTCTTCTGCTTCTTCTGCTTCACCCTCCTGACTTCACCTTCTCCTTCTCCTTCTTCTACCTCTTCTGATTCACCCTCCAGACTTCACCTTCTCCTTCTCCTTCTTCTGCTTCTTCTGATTCACCCTCCAGACTTCACCTTCTCCTTCTCCTTATTCTGCTTCTTCTGATTCACCCTCCAGACTTCACCTTCTCCTTCTCGTTATTCTGCTTCTTCTGATTCAACCTCCAGACTTCACCTTCTCCTTCTCCTTCTTCTGCTTCTTCTGATTCACCCTCCAGACTGCACCTTCTCCTTCTCCTTCTTCTACTTCTTCTGATCCACCCTCCTGACTTCACCTTCTCCTTCTCCTTCTTCTGCTTCTTCTGATTCACCCTCCTGGCTTCACCTTCTCCTTCTCCTTCTTCTACTTCTTCTGATACACCCTCCTGACTTCACCTTCTCCTTCTCCTTCTTCTCCTTCTTCTGCTTCACCCTCCAGACTTCACCTTCTCCTTCTCCTTCTTCTACCTCTTCTGATTCACCCTCCAGACTTCACCTTCTCCTTCTCCTTCTTCTGCTTCTTCTGATTCACCCTCCAGACTTCACCTTCTCCTTCTCCTTATTCTGCTTCTTCTGATTCACCCTCCAGACTTCACCTTCTCCTTCTCGTTATTCTGCTTCTTCTGATTCAACCTCCAGACTTCACCTTCTCCTTCTCCTTCTTCTGCTTCTTCTGATTCACCCTCCAGACTTCACCTTCTCCTTCTCCTTCTTCTGGTTCTTCTGATTCGCCCTCCAGACTTCACCCTCTCCTTCTCCTTCTTCTGCTTCTTCTGATTCACCCTCCTAACTTCACCTTCTCCTTCTCCTTCTTCTACTTCTTCTGATTCACCCTCCAGACTTCATCTTCTCATTCTCCTTCTTCTGCTTCTTCTGCTTCACCCTCCTGACTTCACCTTCTCCTTCTCCTTCTTCTACCTCTTCTGATTCACCCTCCAGACTTCACCTTCTCCTTCTCCTTCTTCTGCTTCTTCTGATTCACCCTCCAGACTTCACCTTCTCCTTCTCCTTATTCTGCTTCTTCTGATTCACCCTCCAGACTTCACCTTCTCCTTCTCGTTATTCTGCTTCTTCTGATTCAACCTCCAGACTTCACCTTCTCCTTCTCCTTCTTCTGCTTCTTCTGATTCACCCTCCAGACTGCACCTTCTCCTTCTCCTTCTTCTACTTCTTCTGATCCACCCTCCTGACTTCACCTTCTCCTTCTCCTTCTTCTGCTTCTTCTGATTCACCCTCCTGGCTTCACCTTCTCCTTCTCCTTCTTCTACTTCTTCTGATTCACCCTCCTGACTTCACCTTCTCCTTCTCCTTCTTCTCCTTCTTCTGCTTCACCCTCCAGACTTCACCTTCTCCTTCTCCTTCTTCTACCTCTTCTGATTCACCCTCCAGACTTCACCTTCTCCTTCTCCTTCTTCTGCTTCTTCTGATTCACCCTCCAGACTTCACCTTCTCCTTCTCCTTATTCTGCTTCTTCTGATTCACCCTCCAGACTTCACCTTCTCCTTCTCGTTATTCTGCTTCTTCTGATTCAACCTCCAGACTTCACCTTCTCCTTCTCCTTCTTCTGCTTCTTCTGATTCACCCTCCAGACTTCTCCTTCTCCTTCTTCTGCTTCTTCTGATTCACCCTCCAGACTTCACCTTCTCCTTCTCCTTATTCTGCTTCTTCTGATTCACCCTCCAGACTTCACCTTCTCCTTCTCGTTATTCTGCTTCTTCTGATTCAACCTCCAGACTTCACCTTCTCCTTCTCCTTCTTCTGCTTCTTCTGATTCACCCTCCAGACTTCACCTTCTCCTTCTCCTTCTTCTGTTTCTTCTGATTCGCCCTCCAGACTTCACCTTCTCCTTCTCCTTCTTCTGCTTCTTCTGATTCACCCTCCTAACTTCACCTTCTCCTTCTCCTTCTTCTACTTCTTCTGATTCACCCTCCAGACTTCATCTTCTCCTTCTCCTTCTTCAGCTTCTTCTGCTTCACCCTCCTGACTTCACCTTCTCCTTCTCCTTCTTCTACCTCTTCTGATTCACCCTCCAGACTTCACCTTCTCCTTCTCCTTCTTCTGCTTCTTCTGATTCACCCTCCAGACTTCACCTTCTCCTTCTCCTTATTCTGCTTCTTCTGATTCACCCTCCAGACTTCACCTTCTCCTTCTCGTTATTCTGCTTCTTCTGATTCAACCTCCAGACTTCACCTTCTCCTTCTCCTTCTTCTGCTTCTTCTGATTCACCCTCCAGACTGCACCTTCTCCTTCTCCTTCTTCTACTTCTTCTGATCCACCCTCCTGACTTCACCTTCTCCTTCTCCTTCTTCTGCTTCTTCTGATTCACCCTCCTGGCTTCACCTTCTCCTTCTCCTTCTTCTACTTCTTCTGATTCACCCTCCTGACTTCACCTTCTCCTTCTCCTTCTTCTCCTTCTTCTGCTTCACCCTCCAGACTTCACTTTCTCCTTCTCCTTCTTCTACCTCTTCTGATTCACCCTCCAGACTTCACCTTCTCCTTCTCCTTCTTCTGCTTCTTCTGATTCACCCTCCAGACTTCACCTTCTCCTTCTCCTTATTCTGCTTCTTCTGATTCACCCTCCAGACTTCACCTTCTCCTTCTCGTTATTCTGCTTCTTCTGATTCAACCTCCAGAATTCACCTTCTCCTTCTTCTTCTTCTGCTTCTTCTGATTCACCCTCCAGACTTCACCTTCTCCTTCTCCTTCTTCTGTTTCTTCTGATTCGCCCTCCAGACTTCACCTTCTCCTTCTCCTTCTTCTGCTTCTTCTGATTCACCCTCCTGACTTCACCTTCTCCTTCTCCTTCTTCTACTTCTTCTGATTGACCCTCCTGACTTCACCTTCTCCTTCTCCTTCTTCTACTTCTTCTGATTCACCCTCCAGACTTCACCTTCTCCTTCTCCTTCTTCTTCTTCTTCTGATTCACCCTCCAGACTTCACCTTCTCATTCTCCTTCTTCTGCTTCTTCTGCTGCGCCCTCCAGACTTGACCTTCTCCTTCTCCTTCTTCTGCTTCTTCTGCTTCACACTCCAGACTTCACCTTCTCCTTCTCCTTCTTCTGCTTCTTCTGCTGCGCCCTCCAGGCTTCACCTTCTCCTTCTCCTTCTTCTGCTTCTTCTGCTTCACCGTCCTGACTTCACCTTCTCCTTCTCCTTCTTCTACTTCTTCTGCTACACCCCCCTGACTTCACCTGCTCCTTCTCCTTCTTCTGCTTCTTCTGATTCACCCTCCTAAATTCACCTTCTCCTTCTCCTTCTTCTGCTTCTTCTGATTCACCCTCCTGACTTCACCTTCTCCTTCTCCTTCTTCTGCTTCTTCTGATTCACCCTCCAGACTTCACCTTCTCCTTCTCCTTCTTCTGCTTCTTCTGATTCTCCCTCCAGACTTCACCTTCTCCTTCTCCTTCTTCTGCTTCTTCTGCTTCACCCTCCAGACTTCACCTTCTCCTTCTCCTTTTCTGCTTCTTCTGCTTCACCCTCCTGACTTCACCTTCTCCTTCTCCTTCTTCTACTTCTTCTGATTCACCCTCCAGACTTCACCTACTCCTTCTCCTTCTTCTGCTTCTTCTGCTTCACCCTCCAGACTTCACCTTCTCCTTCTCCTTCTTCTGCTTCTTCTGCTTCGCCCTCCAGACTTCACCTTCTCCTTCTCCTTCTTCTGCTTCTTCTGCTTCACTCTCCTGACTTCACCTTCTCCTACTCCTTCTTCTACTTCTTCTGATTCACCCTCCAGACTTCACCCTCTCCTTCTCCTTCTTCTGCTTCTTCTGCTTCACCCTCCAGACTTCACCTTCTCTTTCTCCTTCTTCTGCTTCTTCTGCTGCGCCCTCCAGACTTCACCTTCTCCTTCTCCTTCTTCTGCTTCTTCTGATTCACCCTCCAGACTTCACCTTCTCCTTCTCCTTCTTCTACTTCTTCTGATCCACCCTCCTGACTTCACCTTCTCCTTCTCCTTCTTCTGCTTCTTCTGCTTCACCCTCCAGACTTCACCTTCTCCTTCTCCTTCTTCTGCTTCTTCTGCTTCACCCACCAGACTTCACCTTCTCCTTCTCCTTCTTCTGCTTCTTCTGCTTCACCCTCCTGACTTCACCTTCTCCTTCTCCTTCTTCTACCTCTTCTGATTCACCCTCCAGACTTCACCTTCTCCTTCTCCTTCTTCTGCTTCTTCTGATTCACCCTCCAGACTTCACCTTCTCCTTCTCCTTATTCTGCTTCTTCTGATTCACCCTCCAGACTTCACCTTCTCCTTCTCGTTATTCTGCTTCTTCTGATTCAACCTCCAGACTTCACCTTCTCCTTCTCCTTCTTCTGCTTCTTCTGATTCACCCTCCTGACTTCACCTTCTCCTTCTCCTTCTTCTCCTTCTTCTGCTTCACCCTCCAGACTTCACCTTCTCCTTCTCCTTCTTCTACCTCTTCTGATTCACACTCCAGACTTCACCTTCTGCTTCTCCTTCTTCTACTTCTTCTGATTCACCCTCCAGACTTCACCTTCTCCTTCTCCTTCTTCTACTTCTTCTGATTCACCCTCCAGACTTCACCTTCTCCTTCTCCTTCTTCTGCTTCTTCTGATTCACCCTCCAGACTTCACCTTCTCCTTCTCCTTATTCTGCTTCTTCTGATTCACCCTCCAGACTTCACCTTCTCCTTCTCCTTCTTCTGCTTCTTCTGATTCACCCTCCAGACTTCACCTTTTCCTTCTCCTTCTTCTGCTTCTTCTGATTCACCCTCCAGACTTCACCTTCTCCTTCTCCTTCTTCTGCTTCTTCTGATTCACCCTCCAGACTTCACCTTCTCCTTCTCCTTCTTCTACTTCTTCTGATTCACCCTCCAGACTTCACCTTCTCCTTCTCTTTCTTCTGCTTCTTCTGATTCACCCTCCAGACTTCACCTTCTCCTTCTCCTTCTTCTGCTTCTTCTGCTTCACCCTCCAGACTTCACCTTCTCCTTCTCCTTCTTCTGCTTCTTCTGCTTCACCCTCCTGACTTCACCTTCTCCTTCTCCTTCTTCTACTTCTTCTGATTCACCCTCCTGACTTCACCTTCTCCTTCTCCTTCTTCTACTTCTTCTGCTTCACCCTCCAGACTTCACCTTCTCCTTCTCCTTCTTCTACTTCTTCTGATTCACCCTCCAGACTTCACCTTCTCCTTCTCCTTCTTCTACTTCTTCTGATTCACCCTCCAGACTTCACCTTCTCCTTCTCCTTCTTCTACTTCTTCTGATTCATCCTCCAGACTTCACCTTCTCCTTCTCCTTCTTCTGCTTCTTCTGATTCACCCTCCAGACTTCACCTTCTCCTTCTCCTTATTCTGCTTCTTCTGATTCACCCTCCAGACTTCACCTTCTCCTTCTCCTTCTTCTGCTTCTTCTGATTCACCCTCCAGACTTCACCTTCTCCTTCTCCTTCTTCTGCTTCTTCTGATTCACCCTCCAGACTTCACCTTCTCCTTCTCCTTCTTCTACTTCTTCTGATTCACCCTCCAGACTTCATCTTCTCCTTCTCCTTCTTCTGCTTCTTCTGATTCACCCTCCAGACTTCACCTTCTCCTTCTCCTTCGTCTACTTCTTCTGATTCACCCTCCAGACTACACCTTCTCCTTCTCCTTCTTCTACTTCTTCTGATTCACCCTCCAGACTTCACCTTCTCCTTCTCCTTCTTCTGTTTCTTCTGATTCACCCTCCAGACTTCACCTTCTCCTTCTCCTTCTTCTACTTCTTCTGATTCACCCTCCAGACTTCACCTTCTCCTTCTCCTTCTTCTACTTCTTCTGATTCACCCTCCAGACTTCATCTTCTCCTTCTCCTTCTTCTGCATCTTCTGATTCACCCCCCAGACTTCACCTTCTCCTTCTCCTTCTTCTGCTTCTTCTGATTCACCCTCCTGACTTCACCTTCTCCTTCTCCTTCTTCTACTTCTTCTGATTCACCCTCCAGACTTCACCTTCTCCTTCTCCTTCTTCTACTTCTTCTGATTCACCCTCCAGTCTTCACATTCTCCTTCTCCTTCTTCTGTTTCTTCTGCTTCAGCCTCCAGACTTCACCTTCTCTTTCTCTTTCTTCTGATTCTTCTGATTCACCCTCCAGACTTCACCTTCGCCTTCTCCTTCTTCTGATTCTTCTGATTCACCCTCCAGACTTCACCTTCTCCTTCTCCTTCTTCTGCTTCTTCTGATTCACCCTCCTGGCTTCACCTTCTCCTTCTCCTTCTTCTACTTCTTCTGATTCACCCTCCTGACTTCACCTTCTCCTTCTCCTTCTTCTCCTTCTTCTGCTTCACCCTCCAGACTTCACCTTCTCCTTCTCCTTCTTCTACCTCTTCTGATTCACCCTCCAGACTTCACCTTCTCCTTCTCCTTCTTCTGCTTCTTCTGATTCACCCTCCAGACTTCACCTTCTCCTTCTCCTTATTCTGCTTCTTCTGATTCACCCTCCAGACTTCACCTTCTCCTTCTCGTTATTCTGCTTCTTCTGATTCAACCTCCAGACTTCACCTTCTCCTTCTCCTTCTTCTGCTTCTTCTGATTCACCCTCCAGACTTCACCTTCTCCTTCTCCTTCTTCTGCTTCTTCTGATTCACCCTCCAGACTTCACCTTCTCCTTCTCCTTATTCTGCTTCTTCTGATTCACCCTCCAGACTTCACCTTCTCCTTCTCCTTCTTCTGCTTCTTCTGCTTCACCCTCCAGACTTCACCTTCTCCTTCTCCTTCTTCTGCTTCTTCTGCTTCACCCTCCTGACTTCACCTTCTCCTTCTCCTTCTTCCACTTCTTCTGATTCACCCTCCTGACTTCACCTTCTCCTTCTCCTTCTTCTACTTCTTCTGCTTCACCCTCCAGACTTCACCTTCTCCTTCTCCTTCTTCTACTTCTTCTGATTCACCCTCCAGACTTCACCTTCTCCTTCTCCTTCTTCTACTTCTTCTGATTCATCCTCCAGACTTCACCTTCTCCTTCTCCTTCTTCTGCTTCTTCTGATTCACCCTCCAGACTTCACCTTCTCCTTCTCCTTATTCTGCTTCTTCTGATTCACCCTCCAGACTTCACCTTCTCCTTCTCCTTCTTCTGCTTCTTCTGATTCACCCTCCAGACTTCACCTTCTCCTTCTCCTTCTTCTGCTTCTTCTGATTCACCCTCCAGACTTCACCTTCTCCTTCTCCTTCTTCTACTTCTTCTGATTCACCCTCCAGACTTCACCTTCTCCTTCTCCTTCTTCTGCTTCTTCTGATTCACCCTCCAGACTTCACCTTCTCCTTCTCCTTCTTCTACTTCTTCTGATTCACCCTCCAGACTTCACCTTCTCCTTCTCCTTCTTCTACTTCTTCTGATTCACCCTCCAGTCTTCACATTCTCCTTCTCCTTCTTCTGTTTCTTCTGCTTCAGCCTCCAGACTTCACCTTCTCCTTCTCTTTCTTCTGATTCTTCTGATTCACCCTCCAGACTTCACCTTCGCCTTCTCCTTCTTCTGATTCTTCTGATTCACCCTCCAGACTTCACCTTCTCCTTCTCCTTCTTCTGCTTCTTCTGATTCACCCTCCTGGCTTCACCTTCTCCTTCTCCTTCTTCTACTTCTTCTGATTCACCCTCCTGACTTCACCTTCTCCTTCTCCTTCTTCTCCTTCTTCTGCTTCACCCTCCAGACTTCACCTTCTCCTTCTCCTTCTTCTACCTCTTCTGATTCACCCTCCAGACTTCACCTTCTCCTTCTCCTTCTTCTGCTTCTTCTGATTCACCCTCCAGACTTCACCTTCTCCTTCTCCTTATTCTGCTTCTTCTGATTCACCCTCCAGACTTCACCTTCTCCTTCTCGTTATTCTGCTTCTTCTGATTCAACCTCCAGACTTCACCTTCCCCTTCTCCTTCTTCTGCTTCTTCTGATTCACCCTCCAGACTTCACCTTCTCCTTCTCCTTCTTCTGCTTCTTCTGATTCACCCTCCAGACTTCACCTTCTCCTTCTCCTTATTCTACCTCTTCTGATTCACCCTCCAGACTTCACCTTCTCCTTCTCCTTCTTCTGCTTCTTCTGATTCACCCTCCAGACTTCACCTTCTCCTTCTCCTTATTCTGCTTCTTCTGATTCACCCTCCAGACTTCACCTTCTCCTTCTCGTTATGCTGCTTCTTCTGATTCAACCTCCAGACTTCACCTTCTCCTTCTCCTTCTTCTGCTTCTTCTGATTCACCCTCCAGACTTCACCTTCTCCTTCTCCTTCTTCTGCTTCTTCTGATTCACCCTCCAGACTTCACCTTCTCCTTCTCCTTATTCTGCTTCTTCTGATTCACCCTCCAGACTTCACCTTCTCCTTCTCCTTCTTCTGCTTCTTCTGCTTCACCCTCCAGACTTCACCTTCTCCTTCTCCTCCTTCTGCTTCTTCTGCTTCACCCTCCTGACTTCACCTTCTCCTTCTCCTTCTTCCACTTCTTCTGATTCACCCTCCTGACTTCACCTTCTCCTTCTCCTTCTTCTACTTCTTCTGCTTCACCCTCCAGACTTCACCTTCTCCTTCTCCTTCTTCTACTTCTTCTGATTCACCCTCCAGACTTCACCTTCTCCTTCTCCTTCTTCTACTTCTTCTGATTCACCCTCCAGACTTCACCTTCTCCTTCTCCTTCTTCTACTTCTTCTGATTCATCCTCCAGACTTCACCTTCTCCTTCTCCTTCTTCTGCTTCTTCTGATTCACCCTCCAGACTTCACCTTCTCCTTCTCCTTATTCTGCTTCTTCTGATTCACCCTCCAGACTTCACCTTCTCCTTCTCCTTCTTCTGCTTCTTCTGATTCACCCTCCAGACTTCACCTTCTCCTTCTCCTTCTTCTGCTTCTTCTGATTCACCCTCCAGACTTCACCTTCTCCTTCTCCTTCTTCTACTTCTTCTGATTCACCCTCCAGACTTCATCTTCTCCTTCTCCTTCTTCTGCTTCTTCTGATTCACCCTCCAGACTTCACCTTCTCCTTCTCCTTCGTCTACTTCTTCTGATTCACCCTCCAGACTACACCTTCTCCTTCTCCTTCTTCTACTTCTTCTGATTCACCCTCCAGACTTCACCTTCTCCTTCTCCTTCTTCTGTTTCTTCTGATTCACCCTCCAGACTTCACCTTCTCCTTCTCCTTCTTCTACTTCTTCTGATTCACCCTCCAGACTTCACCTTCTCCTTCTCCTTCTTCTACTTCTTCTGATTCACCCTCCAGACTTCACCTTCTCCTTCTCCTTCTTCTCCTTCTTCTGCTTCACCCTCCAGACTTCACCTTCTCCTTCTCCTTCTTCTACCTCTTCTGATTCACCCTCCAGACTTCACCTTCTCCTTCTCCTTCTTCTGCTTCTTCTGATTCACCCTCCAGACTTCACCTTCTCCTTCTCCTTCTTCTGCTTCTTCTGATTCACCCTCCAGACTTCACCTTCTCCTTCTCCTTCTTCTACTTCTTCTGATTCACCCTCCAGACTTCACCTTCTCCTTCTCCTTCTTCTACTTCTTCTGATTCACCCTCCAGTCTTCACATTCTCCTTCTCCTTCTTCTGTTTCTTCTGCTTCAGCCTCCAGACTTCACCTTCTCCTTCTCTTTCTTCTGATTCTTCTGATTCACCCTCCAGACTTCACCTTCGCCTTCTCCTTCTTCTGATTCTTCTGATTCACCCTCCAGACTTCACCTTCTCCTTCTCCTTCTTCTGCTTCTTCTGATTCACCCTCCTGGCTTCACCTTCTCCTTCTCCTTCTTCTACTTCTTCTGATTCACCCTCCTGACTTCACCTTCTCCTTCTCCTTCTTCTCCTTCTTCTGCTTCACCCTCCAGACTTCACCTTCTCCTTCTCCTTCTTCTACCTCTTCTGATTCACCCTCCAGACTTCACCTTCTCCTTCTCCTTCTTCTACCTCTTCTGATTCACCCTCCAGACTTCACCTTCTCCTTCTCCTTCTTCTGCTTCTTCTGCTTCACCCTCCAGACTTCACCTTCTCCTTCTCCTTCTTCTGCTTCTTCTGATTCACCCTCCAGACTTCACCTTCTCCTTCTCCTTCTTCTACTTCTTCTGATTCACCCTCCAGACTTCACCTTCTCCTTCTCCTTCTTCTACTTCTTCTGATTCACCCTCCAGTCTTCACATTCTCCTTCTCCTTCTTCTGTTTCTTCTGCTTCAGCCTCCAGACTTCACCTTCTCCTTCTCTTTCTTCTGATTCTTCTGATTCACCCTCCAGACTTCACCTTCGCCTTCTCCTTCTTCTGATTCTTCTGATTCACCCTCCAGACTTCACCTTCTCCTTCTCCTTCTTCTGCTTCTTCTGATTCACCCTCCTGGCTTCACCTTCTCCTTCTCCTTCTTCTACTTCTTCTGATTCACCCTCCTGACTTCACCTTCTCGTTCTCCTTCTTCTCCTTCTTCTGCTTCACCCTCCAGACTTCACCTTCTCCTTCTCCTTCTTCTACCTCTTCTGATTCACCCTCCAGACTTCACCTTCTCCTTCTCCTTCTTCTGCTTCTTCTGATTCACCCTCCAGACTTCACCTTCTCCTTCTCCTTATTCTGCTTCTTCTGATTCACCCTCCAGACTTCACCTTCTCCTTCTCGTTATTCTGCTTCTTCTGATTCAACCTCCAGACTTCACCTTCCCCTTCTCCTTCTTCTGCTTCTTCTGATTCACCATCCAGACTTCACCTTCTCCTTCTCCTTCTTCTGCTTCTTCTGATTCACCCTCCAGACTTCACCTTCTCCTTCTCCTTATTCTACCTCTTCTGATTCACCCTCCAGACTTCACCTTCTCCTTCTCCTTCTTCTGCTTCTTCTGATTCACCCTCCAGACTTCACCTTCTCCTTCTCCTTATTCTGCTTCTTCTGATTCACCCTCCAGACTTCACCTTCTCCTTCTCGTTATTCTGCTTCTTCTGATTCAACCTCCAGACTTCACCTTCTCCTTCTCCTTCTTCTGCTTCTTCTGATTCACCCTCCAGACTTCACCTTCTCCTTCTCCTTCTTCTGCTTCTTCTGATTCACCCTCCAGACTTCACCTTCTCCTTCTCCTTATTCTGCTTCTTCTGATTCACCCTCCAGACTTCACCTTCTCCTTCTCCTTCTTCTGCTTCTTCTGCTTCACCCTCCAGACTTCACCTTCTCCTTCTCCTCCTTCTGCTTCTTCTGCTTCACCCTCCTGACTTCACCTTCTCCTTCTCCTTCTTCCACTTCTTCTGATTCACCCTCCTGACTTCACCTTCTCCTTCTCCTTCTTCTACTTCTTCTGCTTCACCCTCCAGACTTCACCTTCTCCTTCTCCTTCTTCTACTTCTTCTGATTCACCCTCCAGACTTCACCTTCTCCTTCTCCTTCTTCTACTTCTTCTGATTCACCCTCCAGACTTCACCTTCTCCTTCTCCTTCTTCTACTTCTTCTGATTCATCCTCCAGACTTCACCTTCTCCTTCTCCTTCTTCTGCTTCTTCTGATTCACCCTCCAGACTTCACCTTCTCCTTCTCCTTATTCTGCTTCTTCTGATTCACCCTCCAGACTTCACCTTCTCCTTCTCCTTCTTCTGCTTCTTCTGATTCACCCTCCAGACTTCACCTTCTCCTTCTCCTTCTTCTGCTTCTTCTGATTCACCCTCCAGACTTCACCTTCTCCTTCTCCTTCTTCTACTTCTTCTGATTCACCCTCCAGACTTCATCTTCTCCTTCTCCTTCTTCTGCTTCTTCTGATTCACCCTCCAGACTTCACCTTCTCCTTCTCCTTCGTCTACTTCTTCTGATTCACCCTCCAGACTACACCTTCTCCTTCTCCTTCTTCTACTTCTTCTGATTCACCCTCCAGACTTCACCTTCTCCTTCTCCTTCTTCTGTTTCTTCTGATTCACCCTCCAGACTTCACCTTCTCCTTCTCCTTCTTCTACTTCTTCTGATTCACCCTCCAGACTTCACCTTCTCCTTCTCCTTCTTCTACTTCTTCTGATTCACCCTCCAGACTTCACCTTCTCCTTCTCCTTCTTCTCCTTCTTCTGCTTCACCCTCCAGACTTCACCTTCTCCTTCTCCTTCTTCTACCTCTTCTGATTCACCCTCCAGACTTCACCTTCTCCTTCTCCTTCTTCTGCTTCTTCTGATTCACCCTCCAGACTTCACCTTCTCCTTCTCCTTCTTCTGCTTCTTCTGATTCACCCTCCAGACTTCACCTTCTCCTTCTCCTTCTTCTACTTCTTCTGATTCACCCTCCAGACTTCAACTTCTCCTTCTCCTTCTTCTACTTCTTCTGATTCACCCTCCAGTCTTCACATTCTCCTTCTCCTTCTTCTGTTTCTTCTGCTTCAGCCTCCAGACTTCACCTTCTCCTTCTCTTTCTTCTGATTCTTCTGATTCACCCTCCAGACTTCACCTTCGCCTTCTCCTTCTTCTGATTCTTCTGATTCACCCTCCAGACTTCACCTTCTCCTTCACCTTCTTCTGCTTCTTCTGATTCACCCTCCTGGCTTCACCTTCTCCTTCTCCTTCTTCTACTTCTTCTGATTCACCCTCCTGACTTCACCTTCTCCTTCTCCATCTTCTCCTTCTTCTGCTTCACCCTCCAGACTTCACCTTCTCCTTCTCCTTCTTCTACCTCTTCTGATTCACCCTCCAGACTTCACCTTCTCCTTCTCCTTCTTCTGCTTCTTCTGATTCACCCTCCAGACTTCACCTTCTCCTTCTCCTTATTCTGCTTCTTCTGATTCACCCTCCAGACTTCACCTTCTCCTTCTCGTTATTCTGCTTCTTCTGATTCAACCTCCAGACTTCACCTTCTCCTTCTCCTTCTTCTGCTTCTTCTGATTCACCCTCCAGACTTCACCTTCTCCTTCTCCTTCTTCTGCTTCTTCTGATTCACCCTCCAGACTTCACCTTCTCCTTCTCCTTATTCTGCTTCTTCTGATTCACCCTCCAGACTTCACCTTCTCCTTCTCCTTCTTCTGCTTCTTCTGCTTCACCCTCCAGACTTCACCTTCTCCTTCTCCTTCTTCTGCTTCTTCTGCTTCACCCTCCTGACTTCACCTTCTCCTTCTCCTTCTTCCACTTCTTCTGATTCACCCTCCTGACTTCACCTTCTCCTTCTCCTTCTTCTACTTCTTCTGCTTCACCCTCCAGACTTCACCTTCTCCTTCTCCTTCTTCTACTTCTTCTGATTCACCCTCCAGACTTCACCTTCTCCTTCTCCTTCTTCTACTTCTTCTGATTCACCCTCCAGACTTCACCTTCTCCTTCTCCTTCTTCTACTTCTTCTGATTCATCCTCCAGACTTCACCTTCTCCTTCTCCTTCTTCTGCTTCTTCTGATTCACCCTCCAGACTTCACCTTCTCCTTCTCCTTATTCTGCTTCTTCTGATTCACCCTCCAGACTTCACCTTCTCCTTCTCCTTCTTCTGCTTCTTCTGATTCACCCTCCAGACTTCACCTTCTCCTTCTCCTTCTTCTGCTTCTTCTGATTCACCCTCCAGACTTCACCTTCTCCTTCTCCTTCTTCTACTTCTTCTGATTCACCCTCCAGACTTCATCTTCTCCTTCTCCTTCTTCTGCTTCTTCTGATTCACCCTCCAGACTTCACCTTCTCCTTCTCCTTCGTCTACTTCTTCTGATTCACCCTCCAGACTACACCTTCTCCTTCTCCTTCTTCTACTTCTTCTGATTCACCCTCCAGACTTCACCTTCTCCTTCTCCTTCTTCTGTTTCTTCTGATTCACCCTCCAGACTTCACCTTCTCCTTCTCCTTCTTCTACTTCTTCTGATTCACCCTCCAGACTTCACCTTCTCCTTCTCCTTCTTCTACTTCTTCTGATTCACCCTCCAGACTTCACCTTCTCCTTCTCCTTCTTCTCCTTCTTCTGCTTCACCCTCCAGACTTCACCTTCTCCTTCTCCTTCTTCTACCTCTTCTGATTCACCCTCCAGACTTCACCTTCTCCTTCTCCTTCTTCTGCTTCTTCTGATTCACCCTCCAGACTTCACCTTCTCCTTCTCCTTCTTCTGCTTCTTCTGATTCACCCTCCAGACTTCACCTTCTCCTTCTCCTTCTTCTACTTCTTCTGATTCACCCTCCAGACTTCACCTTCTCCTTCTCCTTCTTCTACTTCTTCTGATTCACCCTCCAGTCTTCACATTCTCCTTCTCCTTCTTCTGTTTCTTCTGCTTCAGCCTCCAGACTTCACCTTCTCCTTCTCTTTCTTCTGATTCTTCTGATTCACCCTCCAGACTTCACCTTCGCCTTCTCCTTCTTCTGATTCTTCTGATTCACCCTCCAGACTTCACCTTCTCCTTCTCCTTCTTCTGCTTCTTCTGATTCACCCTCCTGGCTTCACCTTCTCCTTCTCCTTCTTCTACTTCTTCTGATTCACCCTCCTGACTTCACCTTCTCCTTCTCCTTCTTCTCCTTCTTCTGCTTCACCCTCCAGACTTCACCTTCTCCTTCTCCTTCTTCTACCTCTTCTGATTCACCCTCCAGACTTCACCTTCTCCTTCTCCTTCTTCTACTTCTTCTGATTCACCCTCCAGACTTCACCTTCTCCTTCTCCTTCTTCTACTTCTTCTGATTCACCCTCCAGACTTCACCTTCTCCTTCTCCTTCTTCTCCTTCTTCTGCTTCACCCTCCAGACTTCACCTTCTCCTTCTCCTTCTTCTACCTCTTCTGATTCACCCTCCAGACTTCACCTTCTCCTTCTCCTTCTTCTGCTTCTTCTGATTCACCCTCCAGACTTCACCTTCTCCTTCTCCTTCTTCTGCTTCTTCTGATTCACCCTCCAGACTTCACCTTCTCCTTCTCCTTCTTCTACTTCTTCTGATTCACCCTCCAGACTTCACCTTCTCCTTCTCCTTCTTCTACTTCTTCTGATTCACCCTCCAGTCTTCACATTCTCCTTCTCCTTCTTCTGTTTCTTCTGCTTCAGCCTCCAGACTTCACCTTCTCCTTCTCTTTCTTCTGATTCTTCTGATTCACCCTCCAGACTTCACCTTCGCCTTCTCCTTCTTCTGATTCTTCTGATTCACCCTCCAGACTTCACCTTCTCCTTCTCCTTCTTCTGCTTCTTCTGATTCACCCTTCTGGCTTCACCTTCTCCTTCTCCTTCTTCTACTTCTTCTGATTCACCCTCCTGACTTCACCTTCTCCTTCTCCTTCTTCTCCTTCTTCTGCTTCACCCTCCAGACTTCACCTTCTCCTTCTCCTTCTTCTACCTCTTCTGATTCACCCTCCAGACTTCACCTTCTCCTTCTCCTTCTTCTGCTTCTTCTGATTCACCCTCCTGGCTTCACCTTCTCCTTCTCCTTCTTCTACTTCTTCTGATTCACCCTCCTGACTTCACCTTCTCCTTCTCCTTCTTCTCCTTCTTCTGCTTCACCCTCCAGACTTCACCTTCTCCTTCTCCTTCTTCTACCTCTTCTGATTCACCCTCCAGACTTCACCTTCTCCTTCTCCTTCTTCTGCTTCTTCTGATTCACCCTCCAGACTTCACCTTCTCCTTCTCCTTATTCTGCTTCTTCTGATTCACCCTCCAGACTTCACCTTCTCCTTCTCGTTATTCTGCTTCTTCTGATTCAACCTCCAGACTTCACCTTCCCCTTCTCCTTCTTCTGCTTCTTCTGATTCACCCTCCAGACTTCACCTTCTCCTTCTCCTTCTTCTGCTTCTTCTGATTCACCCTCCAGACTTCACCTTCTCCTTCTCCTTATTCTGCTTCTTCTGATTCACCCTCCAGACTTCACCTTCTCCTTCTCCTTCTTCTGCTTCTTCTGATTCACCCTCCAGACTTCACCTTTTCCTTCTCCTTCTTCTGCTTCTTCTGAATCACTCTCCAGACTTCACCTTCTCCTTCTCCTTCTTCTGCTTCTTCTGATTCACCCTCCAGACTTCACCTTCTCCTTCTCCTTCTTCTACTTCTTCTGATTCACCCTCCAGACTTCACCTTCTCCTTCTCTTTCTTCTGCTTCTTCTGATTCACCCTCCAGACTTCACCTTCTCCTTCTCCTTCTTCTGCTTCTTCTGCTTCACCCTGCAGACTTCACCTTCTCCTTCTCCTTCTTCTGCTTCTTCTGCTTCACCCTCCTGACTTCACCTTCTTCTTCTCCTTCTTCTACTTCTTCTGATTCACCCTCCTGACTTCACCATCTCCTTCTCCTTCTTCTACTTCTTCTGCTTCACCCTCCAGACTTCACCTTCTCCTTCTCCTTCTTCTACTTCTTCTGATTCACCCTCCAGACTTCACCTTCTCCTTCTCCTTCTTCTACTTCTTCTGATTCACCCTCCAGACTTCACCTTCTCCTTCTCCTTCTTCTACTTCTTCTGATTCATCCTCCAGACTTCACCTTCTCCTTCTCCTTCTTCTGCTTCTTCTGATTCACCCTCCAGACTTCACCTTCTCCTTCTCCTTATTCTGCTTCTTCTGATTCACCCTCCAGACTTCACCTTCTCCTTCTCCTTCTTCTGCTTCTTCTGATTCACCCTCCAGACTTCACCTTCTCCTTCTCCTTCTTCTGCTTCTTCTGATTCACCCTCCAGACTTCACCTTCTCCTTCTCCTTCTTCTACTTCTTCTGATTCACCCTCCAGACTTCATCTTCTCCTTTTCCTTCTTCTGCTTCTTCTGCTTCACCCTCCTGACTTCACCTTCTCCTTCTCCTTCTTCTACCTCTTCTGATTCACCCTCCAGACTTCACCTTCTCCTTCTCCTTCTTCTGCTTCTTCTGATTCACCCTCCAGACTTCACCTTCTCCTTCTCCTTATTCTGCTTCTTCTGATTCACCCTCCAGACTTCACCTTCTCCTTCTCGTTATTCTGCTTCTTCTGATTCAACCTCCAGACTTCACCTTCTCCTTCTCCTTCTTCTGCTTCTTCTGATTCACCCTCCAGACTGCACCTTCTCCTTCTCCTTCTTCTACTTCTTCTGATCCACCCTCCTGACTTCACCTTCTCCTTCTCCTTCTTCTGCTTCTTCTGATTCACCCTCCTGGCTTCACCTTCTCCTTCTCCTTCTTCTACTTCTTCTGATTCACCCTCCTGACTTCACCTTCTCCTTCTCCTTCTTCTCCTTCTTCTGCTTCACCCTCCAGACTTCACCTTCTCCTTCTCCTTCTTCTACCTCTTCTGATTCACCCTCCAGACTTCACCTTCTCATTCTCCTTCTTCTGCTTCTTCTGATTCACCCTCCAGACTTCACCTTCTCCTTCTCCTTATTCTGCTTCTTCTGATTCACCCTCCAGACTTCACCTTCTCCTTCTCGTTATTCTGCTTCTTCTGATTCAACCTCCAGACTTCACCTTCTCCTTCTCCTTCTTCTGCTTCTTCTGATTCACCCTCCAGACTTCACCTTCTCCTTCTCCTTCTTCTGTTTCTTCTGATTCGCCCTCCAGACTTCACCTTCTCCTTCTCCTTCTTCTGCTTCTTCTGATTCACCCTCCTAACTTCACCTTCTCCTTCTCCTTCTTCTACTTCTTCTGATTCACCCTCCAGACTTCATCTTCTCCTTCTCCTTCTTCTGCTTCTTCTGCTTCACCCTCCTGACTTCACCTTCTCCTTCTCCTTCTTCTACCTCTTCTGATTCACCCTCCAGACTTCACCTTCTCCTTCTCCTTCTTCTGCTTCTTCTGATTCACCCTCCAGACTTCACCTTCTCCTTCTCCTTATTCTGCTTCTTCTGATTCACCCTCCAGACTTCACCTTCTCCTTCTCGTTATTCTGCTTCTTCTGATTCAACCTCCAGACTTCACCTTCTCCTTCTCCTTCTTCTGCTTCTTCTGATTCACCCTCCAGACTGCACCTTCTCCTTCTCCTTCTTCTACTTCTTCTGATCCACCCTCCTGACTTCACCTTCTCCTTCTCCTTCTTCTGCTTCTTCTGATTCACCCTCCTGACTCCACCTTCTCCTTCTCCTTCTTCTCCTTCTTCTGCTTCACCCTCCAGACTTCACCTTCTCCTTCTCCTTCTTCTACCTCTTCTGATTCACCCTCCAGACTTCACCTTCTCCTTCTCCTTCTTCTGCTTCTTCTGATTCACCCTCCAGACTTCACCTTCTCCTTCTCCTTATTCTGCTTCTTCTGATTCACCCTCCAGACTTCACCTTCTCCTTCTCGTTATTCTGCTTCTTCTGATTCAACCTCCAGACTTCACCTTCTCCTTCTCCTTCTTCTGCTTCTTCTGATTCACCCTCCAGACTTCACCTTCTCCTTCTCCTTCTTCTGTTTCTTCTGATTCGCCCTCCAGACTTCACCTTCTCCTTCTCCTTCTTCTGCTTCTTCTGATTCACCCTCCTGACTTCACCTTCTCCTTCTCCTTCTTCTACTTCTTCTGATTCACCCTCCTGACTTCACCTTCTCCTTCTCCTTCTTCTACTTCTTCTGATTCACCCTCCAGACTTCACCTTCTCCTTCTCCTTCTTCTTCTTCTTCTGATTCACCCTCCAGACTTCACCTTCTCATTCTCCTTCTTCTGCTTCTTCTGCTGCGCCCTCCAGACTTCACCTTCTCCTTCTCCTTCTTCTGCTTCTTCTGCTTCACACTCCAGACTTCACCTTCTCCTTCTCCTTCTTCTGCTTCTTCTGCTGCGCCCTCCAGGCTTCACCTTCTCCTTCTCCTTCTTCTGCTTCTTCTGCTTCACCGTCCTGACTTCACCTTCTCCTTCTCCTTCTTCTACTTCTTCTGCTACACCCCCTTGACTTCACCTGCTCCTTCTCCTTCTTCTGCTTCTTCTGATTCACCCTCCTAAATTCACCTTCTCCTTCTCCTTCTTCTGCTTCTTCTGATTCACCCTCCTGACTTCACCTTCTCCTTCTCCTTCTTCTGCTTCTTCTGATTCACCCTCCAGACTTCACCTTCTCCTTCTCCTTCTTCTGCTTCTTCTGATTCTCCCTCCAGACTTCACCTTCTCCTTCTCCTTCTTCTGCTTCTTCTGCTTCACCCTCCAGACTTCACCTTCTCCTTCTCCTTCTTCTGCTTCTTCTGCTTCACCCTCCTGACTTCACCTTCTCCTTCTCCTTCTTCTACTTCTTCTGATTCACCCTCCAGACTTCACCTACTCCTTCTCCTTCTTCTGCTTCTTCTGCTTCACCCTCCAGACTTCACCTTCTCCTTCTCCTTCTTCTGCTTCTTCTGCTTCGCCCTCCAGACTTCACCTTCTCCTTCTCCTTCTTCTGCTTCTTCTGCTTCACTCTCCTGACTTCACCTTCTCCTTCTCCTTCTTCTACTTCTTCTGATTCACCCTCCAGACTTCACCCTCTCCTTCTCCTTCTTCTGCTTCTTCTGCTTCACCCTCCAGACTTCACCTTCTCTTTCTCCTTCTTCTGCTTCTTCTGCTGCGCCCTCCAGACTTCACCTTCTCCTTCTCCTTCTTCTGCTTCTTC
The DNA here is from genome assembly GCF_052327205.1 of Somniosus microcephalus. Lineage (NCBI taxonomy): Eukaryota > Metazoa > Chordata > Chondrichthyes > Squaliformes > Somniosidae > Somniosus > Somniosus microcephalus. Next base: position 518,680 of record NW_028225267.1, on the reverse strand, counting down.
TGATTCACCCTCCAGACTTCACCTTCTCCTTCTCCTTCTTCTACTTCTTCTGATCCACCCTCCTGACTTCACCTTCTCCTTCTCCTTCTTCTGCTTCTTCTGCTTCACCCTCCAGACTTCACCTTCTCCTTCTCCTTCTTCTGCTTCTTCTGCTTCACCCACCAGACTTCACCTTCTCCTTCTCCTTCTTCTGCTTCTTCTGCTTCACCCTCCTGACTTCACCTTCTCCTTCTCCTTCTTCTACCTCTTCTGATTCACCCTCCAGACTTCACCTTCTCCTTCTCCTTCTACTGCTTCTTCTGATTCACCCTCCAGACTTCACCTTCTCCTTCTCCTTATTCTGCTTCTTCTGATTCACCCTCCAGACTTCACCTTCTCCTTCTCGTTATTCTGCTTCTTCTGATTCAACCTCCAGACTTCACCTTCTCCTTCTCCTTCTTCTGCTTCTTCTGATTCACCCTCCTGACTTCACCTTCTCCTTCTCCTTCTTCTCCTTCTTCTGCTTCACCCTCCAGACTTCACCTTCTCCTTCTCCTTCTTCTACCTCTTCTGATTCACACTCCAGACTTCACCTTCTCCTTCTCCTTCTTCTACTTCTTCTGATTCACCCTCCAGACTTCACCTTCTCCTTCTCCTTCTTCTACTTCTTCTGATTCACCCTCCAGACTTCATCTTCTCCTTCTCCTTCTTCTGCATCTTCTGATTCACCCTCCAGACTTCACCTTCTCCTTCTCCTTCTTCTGCTTCTTCTGATTCACCCTCCAGACTTCACCTTCTCCTTCTCCTTCTTCTACTTCTTCTGATTCACCCTCCAGACTTCACCTTCTCCTTCTCCTTCTTCTACTTCTTCTGATTCACCCTCCAGTCTTCACATTCTCCTTCTCCTTCTTCTGTTTCTTCTGCTTCAGCCTCCAGACTTCACCATCTCCTTCTCTTTCTTCTGATTCTTCTGATTCACCCTCCAGACTTCACCTTCTCCTTCTCCTTCTTCTGATTCTTCTGATTCACCCTCCAGACTTCACCTTCTCCTTCTCCTTCTTCTGCTTCTTCTGATTCACCCTCCTGGCTTCACCTTCTCCTTCTCCTTTTTCTACTTCTTCTGATTCACCCTCCTGACTTCACCTTCTCCTTCTCCTTCTTCTCCTTCTTCTGCTTCACCCTCCAGACTTCACCTTCTCCTTCTCCTTCTTCTACCTCTTCTGATTCACCCTCCAGACTTCACCTTCTCCTTCTCCTTCTTCTGCTTCTTCTGATTCACCCTCCAGACTTCACCTTCTCCTTCTCCTTATTCTGCTTCTTCTGATTCACCCTCCAGACTTCACCTTCTCCTTCTCGTTATTCTGCTTCTTCTGATTCAACCTCCAGACTTCACCTTCTCCTTCTCCTTCTTCTGCTTCTTCTGATTCACCCTCCAGACTTCACCTTCTCCTTCTCCTTCTTCTGTTTCTTCTGATTCGCCCTCCTGACTTCACCTTCTCCTTCTCCTTCTTCTACTTCTTCTGATTCACCCTCCTGACTTCACCTTCTCCTTCTCCTTCTTCTACTTCTTCTGATTCACCCTCCAGACTTCACCTTCTCCTTCTCCTTCTTCTGCTTCTTCTGATTCACCCTCCAGACTTCACCTTCTCATTCTCCTTCTTCTGCTTCTTCTGCTGCGCCCTCCAGACTTCACCTTCTCCTTCTCCTTCTTCTGCTTCTTCTGCTTCACACTCCAGACTTCACCTTCTCCTTCTCCTTCTTCTGCTTCTTCTGCTGCGCCCTCCAGGCTTCACCTTCTCCTTCTCCTTCTTCTGCTTCTTCTGCTCCACCGTCCTGACTTCACCTTCTCCTTCTCCTTCTTCTACTTCTTCTGCTACACCCCCCTGACTTCACCTGCTCCTTCTCCTTCTTCTGCTTCTTCTGATTCACCCTCCTAAATTCACCTTCTCCTTCTCCTTCTTCTGCTTCTTCTGATTCACCCTCCAGACTTCACCTTCTCCTTCTCCTTCTTCTGCTTCTTCTGCTTCACCCTCCAGACTTCACCTTCTCCTTCTCCTTCTTCTGCTTCTTCTGCTTCACCCTCCTGACTTCACCTTCTCCTTCTCCTTCTTCTACTTCTTCTGATTCACCCTCCTGACTTCACCTTCTCCTTCTCCTTCTTCTACTTCTTCTGCTTCACCCTCCAGACTTCACCTTCTCCTTCTCCTTCTTCTACTTCTTCTGATTCACCCTCCAGACTTCACCTTCTCCTTCTCCTTCTTCTACTTTTTCTGATTCACCCTCCAGACTTCACCTTCTCCTTCTCCTTCTTCTACTTCTTCTGATTCATCCTCCAGACTTCACCTTCTCCTTCTCCTTCTTCTGCTTCTTCTGATTCACCCTCCAGACTTCACCTTCTCCTTCTCCTTATTCTGCTTCTTCTGATTCACCCTCCAGACTTCACCTTCTCCTTCTCCTTCTTCTGCTTCTTCTGATTCACCCTCCAGACTTCACCTTCTCCTTCTCCTTCTTCTGCTTCTTCTGCTGCGCCCTCCAGGCTTCACCTTCTCCTTCTCCTTCTTCTGCTTCTTCTGCTTCACCGTCCTGACTTCACCTTCTCCTTCTCCTTCTTCTACTTCTTCTGCTACACCCCCCTGACTTCACCTGCTCCTTCTCCTTCTTCTGCTTCTTCTGATTCACCCTCCTAAATTCACCTTCTCCTTCTCCTTCTTCTGCTTCTTCTGATTCACCCTCCAGACTTCACCTTCTCCTTCTCCTTCTTCTGCTTCTTCTGCTTCACCCTCCAGACTTCACCTTCTCCTTCTCCTTCTTCTGCTTCTTCTGCTTCACCCTCCTGACTTCACCTTCTCCTTCTCCTTCTTCTACTTCTTCTGATTCACCCTCCTGACTTCACCTTCTCCTCCTCCTTCTTCTACTTCTTCTGCTTCACCCTCCAGACTTCACCTTCTCCTTCTCCTTCTTCTACTTCTTCTGATTCACCCTCCAGACTTCACCTTCTCCTTCTCCTTCTTCTACTTTTTCTGATTCACCCTCCAGACTTCACCTTCTCCTTCTCCTTCTTCTACTTCTTCTGATTCATCCTCCAGACTTCACCTTCTCCTTCTCCTTCTTCTGCTTCTTCTGATTCACCCTCCAGACTTCACCTTCTCCTTCTCCTTATTCTGCTTCTTCTGATTCACCCTCCAGACTTCACCTTCTCCTTCTCCTTCTTCTGCTTCTTCTGATTCACCCTCCAGACTTCACCTTCTCCTTCTCCTTCTTCTGCTTCTTCTGATTCACCCTCCAGACTTCACCTTCTCCTTCTCCTTCTTCTACTTCTTCTGATTCACCCTCCAGACTGCACCTTCTCCTTCTCCTTCTTCTACTTCTTCTGATCCACCCTCCTGACTTCACCTTCTCCTTCTCCTTCTTCTGCTTCTTCTGATTCACCCTCCTGACTCCACCTTCTCCTTCTCCTTCTTCTGCTTCACCCTCCAGACTTCACCTTCTCCTTCTCCTTCTTCTACCTCTTCTGATTCACCCTCCAGACTTCACCTTCTCCTTCTCCTTCTTCTGCTTCTTCTGATTCACCCTCCAGACTTCACCTTCTCCTTCTCCTTATTCTGCTTCTTCTGATTCACCCTCCAGACTTCACCTTCTCCTTCTCGTTATTCTGCTTCTTCTGATTCAACCTCCAGACTTCACCTTCTCCTTCTCCTTCTTCTGCTTCTTCTGATTCACCCTCCAGACTTCACCTTCTCCTTCTCCTTCTTCTGTTTCTTCTGATTCGCCCTCCAGACTTCACCTTCTCCTTCTCCTTCTTCTGCTTCTTCTGATTCACCCTCCTGACTTCACCTTCTCCTTCTCCTTCTTCTACTTTTTCTGATTCACCCTCCTGACTTCACCTTCTCCTTCTCCTTCTTCTACTTCTTCTGATTCACCCTCCAGACTTCACCTTCTCCTTCTCCTTCTTCTTCTTCTTCTGATTCACCCTCCAGACTTCACCTTCTCATTCTCCTTCTTCTGCTTCTTCTGCTGCGCCCTCCAGACTTCACCTTCTCCTTCTCCTTCTTCTGCTTCTTCTGCTTCACACTCCAGACTTCACCTTCTCCTTCTCCTTCTTCTGCTTCTTCTGCTGCGCCCTCCAGGCTTCACCTTCTCCTTCTCCTTCTTCTGCTTCTTCTGCTTCACCGTCCTGACTTCACCTTCTCCTTCTCCTTCTTCTACTTCTTCTGCTACACCCCCTTGACTTCACCTGCTCCTTCTCCTTCTTCTGCTTCTTCTGATTCACCCTCCTAAATTCACCTTCTCCTTCTCCTTCTTCTGCTTCTTCTGATTCACCCTCCTGACTTCACCTTCTCCTTCTCCTTCTTCTGCTTCTTCTGATTCACCCTCCAGACTTCACCTTCTCCTTCTCCTTCTTCTGCTTCTTCTGATTCTCCCTCCAGACTTCACCTTCTCCTTCTCCTTCTTCTGCTTCTTCTGCTTCACCCTCCAGACTTCACCTTCTCCTTCTCCTTCTTCTGCTTCTTCTGCTTCACCCTCCTGACTTCACCTTCTCCTTCTCCTTCTTCTACTTCTTCTGATTCACCCTCCAGACTTCACCTACTCCTTCTCCTTCTTCTGCTTCTTCTGCTTCACCCTCCAGACTTCACCTTCTCCTTCTCCTTCTTCTGCTTCTTCTGCTTCGCCCTCCAGACTTCACCTTCTCCTTCTCCTTCTTCTGCTTCTTCTGCTTCACTCTCCTGACTTCACCTTCTCCTTCTCCTTCTTCTACTTCTTCTGATTCACCCTCCAGACTTCACCCTCTCCTTCTCCTTCTTCTGCTTCTTCTGCTTCACCCTCCAGACTTCACCTTCTCTTTCTCCTTCTTCTGCTTCTTCTGCTGCGCCCTCCAGACTTCACCTTCTCCTTCTCCTTCTTCTGCTTCTTCTGATTCACCCTCCAGACTTCACCTTCTCCTTCTCCTTCTTCTACTTCTTCTGATCCACCCTCCTGACTTCACCTTCTCCTTCTCCTTCTTCTGCTTCTTCTGCTTCACCCTCCAGACTTCACCTTCTCCTTCTCCTTCTTCTGCTTCTTCTGCTTCACCCACCAGACTTCACCTTCTCCTTCTCCTTCTTCTGCTTCTTCTGCTTCACCCTCCTGACTTCACCTTCTCCTTCTCCTTCTTCTACCTCTTCTGATTCACCCTCCAGACTTCACCTTCTCCTTCTCCTTCTTCTGCTTCTTCTGATTCACCCTCCAGACTTCACCTTCTCCTTCTCCTTATTCTGCTTCTTCTGATTCACCCTCCAGACTTCACCTTCTCCTTCTCGTTATTCTGCTTCTTCTGATTCAACCTCCAGACTTCACCTTCTCCTTCTCCTTCTTCTGCTTCTTCTGATTCACCCTCCTGACTTCACCTTCTCCTTCTCCTTCTTCTCCTTCTTCTGCTTCACCCTCCAGACTTCACCTTCTCCTTCTCCTTCTTCTACCTCTTCTGATTCACACTCCAGACTTCACCTTCTCCTTCTCCTTCTTCTACTTCTTCTGATTCACCCTCCAGACTTCACCTTCTCCTTCTCCTTCTTCTACTTCTTCTGATTCACCCTCCAGACTTCATCTTCTCCTTCTCCTTCTTCTGCATCTTCTGATTCACCCTCCAGACTTCACTTTCTCCTTCTCCTTCTTCTGCTTCTTCTGATTCACCCTCCAGACTTCACCTTCTCCTTCTCCTTCTTCTACTTCTTCTGATTCACCCTCCAGACTTCACCTTCTCCTTCTCCTTCTTCTACTTCTTCTGATTCACCCTCCAGTCTTCACATTCTCCTTCTCCTTCTTCTGTTTCTTCTGCTTCAGCCTCCAGACTTCACCATCTCCTTCTCTTTCTTCTGATTCTTCTGATTCACCCTCCAGACTTCACCTTCTCCTTCTCCTTCTTCTGATTCTTCTGATTCACCCTCCAGACTTCACCTTCTCCTTCTCCTTCTTCTGCTTCTTCTGATTCACCCTCCTGGCTTCACCTTCTCCTTCTCCTTCTTCTACTTCTTCTGATTCACCCTCCTGACTTCACCTTCTCCTTCTCCTTCTTCTCCTTCTTCTGCTTCACCCTCCAGACTTCACCTTCTCCTTCTCCTTCTTCTACCTCTTCTGATTCACCCTCCAGACTTCACCTTCTCCTTCTCCTTCTTCTGCTTCTTCTGATTCACCCTCCAGACTTCACCTTCTCCTTCTCCTTATTCTGCTTCTTCTGATTCACCCTCCAGACTTCACCTTCTCCTTCTCGTTATTCTGCTTCTTCTGATTCAAACTCCAGACTTCACCTTCTCCTTCTCCTTCTTCTGCTTCTTCTGATTCACCCTCCAGACTTCACCTTCTCCTTCTCCTTCTTCTGTTTCTTCTGATTCGCCCTCCTGACTTCACCTTCTCCTTCTCCTTCTTCTACTTCTTCTGATTCACCCTCCTGACTTCACCTTCTCCTTCTCCTTCTTCTACTTCTTCTGATTCACCCTCCAGACTTCACCTTCTCCTTCTCCTTCTTCTGCTTCTTCTGATTCACCCTCCAGACTTCACCTTCTCATTCTCCTTCTTCTGCTTCTTCTGCTGCGCCCTCCAGACTTCACCTTCTCCTTCTCCTTCTTCTGCTTCTTCTGCTTCACACTCCAGACTTCACCTTCTCCTTCTCCTTCTTCTGCTTCTTCTGCTGCGCCCTCCAGGCTTCACCTTCTCCTTCTCCTTCTTCTGCTTCTTCTGCTTCACCGTCCTGACTTCACCTTCTCCTTCTCCTTCTTCTACTTCTTCTGCTACACCCCCCTGACTTCACCTGCTCCTTCTCCTTCTTCTGCTTCTTCTGATTCACCCTCCTAAATTCACCTTCTCCTTCTCCTTCTTCTGCTTCTTCTGATTCACCCTCCTGACTTCACCTTCTCCTTCTCCTTCTTCTGCTTCTTCTGATTCACCCTCCAGACTTCACCTTCACCTTCTCCTTCTTCTGCTTCTTCTGATTCACCCTCCAGACTTCACCTTCTCCTTCTCCTTCTTCTGCTTCTTCTGCTTCACCCTCCAGACTTCACCTTCTCCTTCTCCTTCTTCTGCTTCTTCTGCTTCACCCTCCTGACTTCACCTTCTCCTTCTCCTTCTTCTACTTCTTCTGATTCACCCTCCTGACTTCACCTTCTCCTTCTCCTTCTTCTACTTCTTCTGCTTCACCCTCCAGACTTCACCTTCTCCTTCTCCTTCTTCTACTTCTTCTGATTCACCCTCCAGACTTCACCTTCTCCTTCTCCTTCTTCTACTTTTTCTGATTCACCCTCCAGACTTCACCTTCTCCTTCTCCTTCTTCTACTTCTTCTGATTCATCCTCCAGACTTCACCTTCTCCTTCTCCTTCTTCTGCTTCTTCTGATTCACCCTCCAGACTTCACCTTCTCCTTCTCCTTATTCTGCTTCTTCTGATTCACCCTCCAGACTTCACCTTCTCCTTCTCCTTCTTCTGCTTCTTCTGATTCACCCTCCAGACTTCAACTTCTCCTTCTCCTTCTTCTGCTTCTTCTGATTCACCCTCCAGACTTCACCTTCTCCTTCTCCTTCTTCTACTTCTTCTGATTCACCCTCCAGACTTCATCTTCTCCTTCTCCTTCTTCTGCTTCTTCTGATTCACCCTCCAGACTTCACCTTCTCCTTCTCCTTCGTCTACTTCTTCTGATTCACCCTCCAGACTACACCTTCTCCTTCTCCTTCTTCTGCTTCTTCTGATTCACCCTCCAGACTTCACCTTCTCCTTCTCCTTATTCTGCTTCTTCTGATTCACCCTCCAGATTTCACCTTCTCCTTCTCGTTATTCTGCTTCTTCTGATTCAACCTCCAGACTTCACCTTCTCCTTCTCCTTCTTCTGCTTCTTCTGATTCACCCTCCAGACTTCACCTTCTCCTTCTCCTTCTTCTGTTTCTTCTGATTCGCCCTCCAGACTTCACCTTCTCCTTCTCCTTCTTCTGCTTCTTCTGATTCACCCTCCTGACTTCACCTTCTCCTTCTCCTTCTTCTACTTCTTCTGATTCACCTTCCTGACTTCACCTTCTCCTTCTCCTTCTTCTACTTCTTCTGATTCACCCTCCAGACTTCACCTTCTCCTTCTCCTTCTTCTGCTTCTTCTGATTCACCCTCCAGACTTCACCTTCTCATTCTCCTTCTTCTGCTTCTTCTGCTGCGCCCTCCAGACTTCACCTTCTCCTTCTCCTTCTTCTGCTTCTTCTGCTTCACACTCCAGACTTCACCTTCTCCTTCTCCTTCTTCTGCTTCTTCTGCTGCGCCCTCCAGGCTTCACCTTCTCCTTCTCCTTCTTCTGCTTCTTCTGCTTCACCGTCCTGACTTCACCTTCTCCTTCTCCTTCTTCTACTTCTTCTGCTACACCCCCCTGACTTCACCTGCTCCTTCTCCTTCTTCTGCTTCTTCTGATTCACCCTCCTAAATTCACCTTCTCCTTCTCCTTCTTCTGCTTCTTCTGATTCACCCTCCTGACTTCACCTTCTCCTTCTCCTTCTTCTGCTTCTTCTGATTCACCCTCCAGACTTCACCTTCACCTTCTCCTTCTTCTGCTTCTTCTGATTCACCCTCCAGACTTCACCTTCTCCTTCTCCTTCTTCTGCTTCTTCTGCTTCACCCTCCAGACTTCACCTTCTCCTTCTCCTTCTTCTGCTTCTTCTGCTTCACCCTCCTGACTTCACCTTCTCCTTCTCCTTCTTCTACTTCTTCTGATTCACCCTCCTGACTTCACCTTCTCCTTCTCCTTCTTCTACTTCTTCTGCTTCACCCTCCAGACTTCACCTTCTCCTTCTCCTTCTTCTACTTCTTCTGATTCACCCTCCAGACTTCACCTTCTCCTTCTCCTTCTTCTACTTTTTCTGATTCACCCTCCAGACTTCACCTTCTCCTTCTCCTTCTTCCACTTCTTCTGATTCATCCTCCAGACTTCACCTTCTCCTTCTCCTTCTTCTGCTTCTTCTGATTCACCCTCCAGACTTCACCTTCTCCTTCTCCTTATTCTGCTTCTTCTGATTCACCCTCCAGACTTCACCTTCTCCTTCTCCTTCTTCTGCTTCTTCTGATTCACCCTCCAGACTTCACCTTCTCCTTCTCCTTCTTCTGCTTCTTCTGATTCACCCTCCAGACTTCCCCTTCCCCTTCTCCTTCTTCTACTTCTTCTGATTCACCCTCCAGACTTCATCTTCTCCTTCTCCTTCTTCTGCTTCTTCTGATTCACCCTCCAGACTTCACCTTCTCCTTCTCCTTCGTCTACTTCTTCTGATTCACCCTCCAGACTACACCTTCTCCTTCTCCTTCTTCTACTTCTTCTGATTCACCCTCCAGACTTCACCTTCTCCTTCTCCTTCTTCTGTTTCTTCTGATTCACCCTCCAGACTTCACCTTCTCCTTCTCCTTCTTCTACTTCTTCTGATTCACCCTCCAGACTTCACCTTCTCCTTCTCCTTCGTCTACTTCTTCTGATTCACCCTCCAGACTACACCTTCTCCTTCTCCTTCTTCTACTTCTTCTGATTCACCCTCCAGACTTCACCTTCTCCTTCTCCTTCTTCTGTTTCTTCTGATTCACCCTCCAGACTTCACCTTCTCCTTCTCCTTCTTCTGCTTCTTCTGATTCACCCTCCAGACTTCACCTTCTCCTTCTCCTTCTTCTGCTTCTTCTGATTCACCCTCCAGACTTCACCTTCTCCTTCTCCTTCTTCTACTTCTTCTGATTCACCCTCCAGACTTCACCTTCTCCTTCTGCTTCTTCTGCTTCTTCTGATTCACCCTCCAGACTTCACCTTCTCCTTCTCCTTCGTCTACTTCTTCTGATTCACCCTCCAGACTACACCTTCTCCTTCTCCTTCTTCTACTTCTTCTGCTACACCCCCCTGACTTCACCTGCTCCTTCTCCTTCTTCTGCTTCTTCTGATTCACCCTCCTAAATTCACCTTCTCCTTCTCCTTCTTCTGCTTCTTCTGATTCACCCTCCTGACTTCACCTTCTCCTTCTCCTTCTTCTGCTTCTTCTGATTCACCCTCCAGACTTCACCTTCACCTTCTCCTTCTTCTGCTTCTTCTGATTCACCCTCCAGACTTCACCTTCTCCTTCTCCTTCTTCTGCTTCTTCTGCTTCACCCTCCAGACTTCACCTTCTCCTTCTCCTTCTTCTGCTTCTTCTGCTTCACCCTCCTGACTTCACCTTCTCCTTCTCCTTCTTCTACTTCTTCTGATTCACCCTCCTGACTTCACCTTCTCCTTCTCCTTCTTCTACTTCTTCTGCTTCACCCTCCAGACTTCACCTTCTCCTTCTCCTTCTTCTACTTCTTCTGATTCACCCTCCAGACTTCACCTTCTCCTTCTCCTTCTTCTACTTTTTCTGATTCACCCTCCAGACTTCACCTTCTCCTTCTCCTTCTTCTACTTCTTCTGATTCATCCTCCAGACTTCACCTTCTCCTTCTCCTTCTTCTGCTTCTTCTGATTCACCCTCCAGACTTCACCTTCTCCTTCTCCTTATTCTGCTTCTTCTGATTCACCCTCCAGACTTCACCTTCTCCTTCTCCTTCTTCTGCTTCTTCTGATTCACCCTCCAGACTTCACCTTCTCCTTCTCCTTCTTCTGCTTCTTCTGATTCACCCTCCAGACTTCACCTTCTCCTTCTCCTTCTTCTACTTCTTCTGATTCACCCTCCAGACTTCATCTTCTCCTTCTCCTTCTTCTGCTTCTTCTGATTCACCCTCCAGACTTCACCTTCTCCTTCTCCTTCGTCTACTTCTTCTGATTCACCCTCCAGACTACACCTTCTCCTTCTCCTTCTTCTACTTCTTCTGATTCACCCTCCAGACTTCACCTTCTCCTTCTCCTTCTTCTGTTTCTTCTGATTCACCCTCCAGACTTCACCTTCTCCTTCTCCTTCTTCTACTTCTTCTGATTCACCCTCCAGACTTCACCTTCTCCTTCTCCTTCGTCTACTTCTTCTGATTCACCCTCCAGACTACACCTTCTCCTTCTCCTTCTTCTACTTCTTCTGATTCACCCTCCAGACTTCACCTTCTCCTTCTCCTTCTTCTGTTTCTTCTGATTCACCCTCCAGACTTCACCTTCTCCTTCTCCTTCTTCTGCTTCTTCTGATTCACCCTCCAGACTTCACCTTCTCCTTCTCCTTCTTCTGCTTCTTCTGATTCACCCTCCAGACTTCACCTTCTCCTTCTCCTTCTTCTACTTCTTCTGATTCACCCTCCAGACTTCACCTTCTCCTTCTGCTTCTTCTGCTTCTTCTGATTCACCCTCCAGACTTCACCTTCTCCTTCTCCTTCGTCTACTTCTTCTGATTCACCCTCCAGACTACACCTTCTCCTTCTCCTTCTTCTACTTCTTCTGATACACCCTCCAGACTTCACCTTCTCCTTCTCCTTCTTCTGTTTCTTCTGATTCACCCTCCAGACTTCACCTTCTCCTTCTCCTTCTTCTACTTCTTCTGATTCAGCCTCCAGACTTCACCTTCTCCTTCTCCTTCTTCTACTTCTTCTCATTCATCCTCCAGACTTCACCTTCTCCTTCTCCTTCTTCTGCTTCTTCTGATTCACCCTCCAGACTTCACCTTCTCCTTCTCCTTATTCTGCTTCTTCTGATTCACCCTCCAGACTTCACCTTCTCCTTCTCCTTCTTCTGCTTCTTCTGATTCACCCTCCAGGCTTCACCTTCTCCTTCTCCTTCTTCTGCTTCTTCTGATTCACCCTCCAGACTTCACCTTCTCCTTCTCCTTCTTCTACTTCTTCTGATTCACCCTCCAGACTTCATCTTCTCCTTCTCCTTCTTCTGCTTCTTCTGATTCACCCTCCAGACTTCACCTTCTCCTTCTCCTTCGTCTACTTCTTCTGATTCACCCTCCAGACTACACCTTCTCCTTCTCCTTCTTCTACTTCTTCTGATTCACCCTCCAGACTTCACCTTCTCCTTCTCCTTCTTCTGTTTCTTCTGATTCACCCTCCAGACTTCACCTTCTCCTTCTACTTCTTCTACTTCTTCTGATTCACCCTCCAGACTTCACCTTCTCCTTCTCCTTCGTCTACTTCTTCTGATTCACCCTCCAGACTACACCTTCTCCTTCTCCTTCTTCTACTTCTTCTGATTCACCCTCCAGACTTCACCTTCTCCTTCTCCTTCTTCTGTTTCTTCTGATTCACCCTCCAGACTTCACCTTCTCCTTCTCCTTCTTCTGCTTCTTCTGATTCACCCTCCAGACTTCACCTTCTCCTTCTCCTTCTTCTGCTTCTTCTGATTCACCCTCCAGACTTCACCTTCTCCTTCTCCTTCTTCTACTTCTTCTGATTCACCCTCCAGACTTCACCTTCTCCTTCTCCTTCTTCTGCTTCTTCTGATTCACCCTCCAGACTTCACCTTCTCCTTCTCCTTCGTCTACTTCTTCTGATTCACCCTCCAGACTACACCTTCTCCTTCTCCTTCTTCTACATCTTCTGATACACCCTCCAGACTTCACCTTCTCCTTCTCCTTCTTCTGTTTCTTCTGATTCACCCTCCAGACTTCACCTTCTCCTTCTCCTTCTTCTACTTCTTCTGATTCAGCCTCCAGACTTCACCTTCTCCTTCTCCTTCTTCTACTTCTTCTCATTCACCCTCCAGACTTCATCTTCTCCTTCTCCTTCTTCTCCTTCTTCTGATTCACCCTCCAGACTTCACCTTCTCCTTCTCCTTCTTCTGCTTCTTCTGATTCACCCTCCAGACTTCACCTTCTCCTTCTCCTTCTTCTACTTCTTCTGATTCACCCTCCAGACTTCACCTTCTCCTTCTCCTTCTTCTACTTCTTCTGATTCACCCTCCAGTCTTCACCTTCTCCTTCTCCTTCTTCTGTTTCTTCTGCTTCACCCTCCAGACTTCACCTTCTCCTTCTCTTTCTTCTGCTTCTTCTGATTCACCCTCCAGACTTCACCTTCTCCTTCTCCTTCTTCTGATTCTTCTGATTCACCCTCCAGACTTCACCTTCTCCCTCTCCTTCTTCTGCTTCTTCTGATTCACCCTCCAGACCTCACCTTCTCCTTCTCCTTCTTCTACTTCTTCTGGTTCACCCTCCTGACTTCACCTTCTCCTTCTCCTTCATCTACTCCTTCTGCTTCACCCTCCAGACTTCACCTTCTCCTTCTCCTTCTTCTACTTCTTCTGATTCACCCTCCAGACTTCACCTTCTCCTTCTCCTTCTTATACTGCTTCTGATTCACCCTCCAGACTTCACCTTCTCCTTCTCCTTCTTCTACTTCTTCTGATTCACCCTCCAGACTTCACCTTCTCCTTCTCCTTCTTCTGCTTCTTCTGATTCACCCTCCAGACTTCACCTTCTCCTTCTCCTTATTCTGCTTCTTCTGATTCACCCTCCAGACTTCACCTTCTCCTTCTCCTTCTTCTGCTTCTTCTGATTCACCCTCCAGACTTCACCTTCTCCTTCTCCTTCTTCTGCTTCTTCTGATTCACCCTCCAGACTTCACCTTCTCCTTCTCCTTCTTCTACTTCTTCTGATTCACCCTCCAGACTTCACCTTCTCCTTCTCCTTCTTCTGCTTCTTCTGATTCACCCTCCAGACTTCACCTTCTCCTTCTCCTTCGTCTACTTCTTCTGATTCACCCTCCAGACTACACCTTCTCCTTCTCCTTCTTCTACTTCTTCTGATTCACCCTCCAGACTTCACCTTCTCCTTCTCCTTCTTCTGTTTCTTCTGATTCACCCTCCAGACTTCATCTTCTCCTTCTCCTTCTTCTACTTCTTCTGATTCACCCTCCAGACTTCACCTTCTCCTTCTCCTTCTTCTACTTCTTCTGATTCACCCTCCAGACTTCATCTTCTCCTTCTCCTTCTTCTGCTTCTTCTGATTCACCCTCCAGACTTCACCTTCTCCTTCTCCTTCTTCTGCTTCTTCTGATTCACCCTCCAGACTTCAACTTCTCCTTCTCCTTCTTCCACTTCTTCTGATTCACCCTCCAGACTTCACCTTCTCCTTCTCCTTCTTCTACTTCTTCTGATTCACCCTCCAGTCTTCACCTTCTCCTTCTCCTTTTTTTGTTTCTTCTGCTTCACCCTCCAGACTTCACCTTCTCCTTCTCTTTCTTCTGCTTCTTCTGATTCACCCTCCAGACTTCACCTTCTCCTTCTCCTTCTTCTGATTCTTCTGATTCACCCTCCAGACTTCACCTTCTCCTTCTCCTTCTTCTGCTTCTTCTGATTCACCCTCCTGACTTCACCTTCTCCTTCTCCTTCTTCTGCTTCTTCTGATTCACCCTCCAGGCTTCACCTTCTCCTTCTCCTTCTTCTGCTTCTTCTGATTCACCCTCCAGACTTCACCTTCTCCTTCTCCTTCTTCTACTTCTTCTGATTCACCCTCCAGACTTCATCTTCTCCTTCTCCTTCTTCTGCTTCTTCTGATTCACCCTCCAGACTTCACCTTCTCCTTCTCCTTCGTCTACTTCTTCTGATTCACCCTCCAGACTACACCTTCTCCTTCTCCTTCTTCTACTTCTTCTGATTCACCCTCCAGACTTCACCTTCTCCTTCTCCTTCTTCTGTTTCTTCTGATTCACCCTCCAGACTTCACCTTCTCCTTCTACTTCTTCTACTTCTTCTGATTCACCCTCCAGACTTCACCTTCTCCTTCTCCTTCGTCTACTTCTTCTGATTCACCCTCCAGACTACACCTTCTCCTTCTCCTTCTTCTACTTCTTCTGATTCACCCTCCAGACTTCACCTTCTCCTTCTCCTTCTTCTGTTTCTTCTGATTCACCCTCCAGACTTCACCTTCTCCTTCTCCTTCTTCTGCTTCTTCTGATTCACCCTCCAGACTTCACCTTCTCCTTCTCCTTCTTCTGCTTCTTCTGATTCACCCTCCAGACTTCACCTTCTCCTTCTCCTTCTTCTACTTCTTCTGATTCACCCTCCAGACTTCACCTTCTCCTTCTCCTTCTTCTGCTTCTTCTGATTCACCCTCCAGACTTCACCTTCTCCTTCTCCTTCGTCTACTTCTTCTGATTCACCCTCCAGACTACACCTTCTCCTTCTCCTTCTTCTACATCTTCTGATACACCCTCCAGACTTCACCTTCTCCTTCTCCTTCTTCTGTTTCTTCTGATTCACCCTCCAGACTTCACCTTCTCCTTCTCCTTCTTCTACTTCTTCTGATTCAGCCTCCAGACTTCACCTTCTCCTTCTCCTTCTTCTACTTCTTCTCATTCACCCTCCAGACTTCATCTTCTCCTTCTCCTTCTTCTCCTTCTTCTGATTCACCCTCCAGACTTCACCTTCTCCTTCTCCTTCTTCTGCTTCTTCTGATTCACCCTCCAGACTTCACCTTCTCCTTCTCCTTCTTCTACTTCTTCTGATTCACCCTCCAGACTTCACCTTCTCCTTCTCCTTCTTCTACTTCTTCTGATTCACCCTCCAGTCTTCACCTTCTCCTTCTCCTTCTTCTGTTTCTTCTGCTTCACCCTCCAGACTTCACCTTCTCCTTCTCTTTCTTCTGCTTCTTCTGATTCACCCTCCAGACTTCACCTTCTCCTTCTCCTTCTTCTGATTCTTCTGATTCACCCTCCAGACTTCACCTTCTCCCTCTCCTTCTTCTGCTTCTTCTGATTCACCCTCCAGACCTCACCTTCTCCTTCTCCTTCTTCTACTTCTTCTGGTTCACCCTCCTGACTTCACCTTCTCCTTCTCCTTCATCTACTCCTTCTGCTTCACCCTCCAGACTTCACCTTCTCCTTCTCCTTCTTCTACTTCTTCTGATTCACCCTGCAGACTTCACCTTCTCCTTCTCCTTCTTATACTGCTTCTGATTCACCCTCCAGACTTCACCTTCTCCTTCTCCTTCTTCTACTTCTTCTGATTCACCCTCCAGACTTCACCTTCTCCTTCTCCTTCTTCTGCTTCTTCTGATTCACCCTCCAGACTTCACCTTCTCCTTCTCCTTATTCTGCTTCTTCTGATTCACCCTCCAGACTTCACCTTCTCCTTCTCCTTCTTCTGCTTCTTCTGATTCACCCTCCAGACTTCACCTTCTCCTTCTCCTTCTTCTACTTCTTCTGATTCACCCTCCAGACTTCACCTTCTCCTTCTCCTTCTTCTGCTTCTTCTGATTCACCCTCCAGACTTCACCTTCTCCTTCTCCTTCGTCTACTTCTTCTGATTCACCCTCCAGACTACACCTTCTCCTTCTCCTTCTTCTACTTCTTCTGATTCACCCTCCAGACTTCACCTTCTCCTTCTCCTTCTTCTGTTTCTTCTGATTCACCCTCCAGACTTCATCTTCTCCTTCTCCTTCTTCTACTTCTTCTGATTCACCCTCCAGACTTCACCTTCTCCTTCTCCTTCTTCTACTTCTTCTGATTCACCCTCCAGACTTCATCTTCTCCTTCTCCTTCTTCTGCTTCTTCTGATTCACCCTCCAGACTTCACCTTCTCCTTCTCCTTCTTCTGCTTCTTCTGATTCACCCTCCAGACTTCAACTTCTCCTTCTCCTTCTTCCACTTCTTCTGATTCACCCTCCAGACTTCACCTTCTCCTTCTCCTTCTTCTACTTCTTCTGATTCACCCTCCAGTCTTCACCTTCTCCTTCTCCTTTTTTTGTTTCTTCTGCTTCACCCTCCAGACTTCACCTTCTCCTTCTCTTTCTTCTGCTTCTTCTGATTCACCCTCCAGACTTCACCTTCTCCTTCTCCTTCTTCTGATTCTTCTGATTCACCCTCCAGACTTCACCTTCTCCTTCTCCTTCTTCTGCTTCTTCTGATTCACCCTCCTGACTTCACCTTCTCCTTCTCCTTCTTCTACTTCTTCTGATTCACCCTCCTGACTTCACCTTCTCCTTCTCCTTCTTCTACTTCTTCTGCTTCACCCTCCAGACTTCACCTTCTCCTTCTCCTTCTTCTACTTCTTCTGATTCACCCTCCAGACTTCACCTTCTCCTTCTCCTTCTTCTACTTCTTCTGATTCACCCTCCAGACTTCATCTTCTCCTTCTCCTTCTTCTGCTTCTTCTGATTCACCCTCCAGACTTCACCTTCTCCTTCTCCTTCTTCTGCTTCTTCTGATTCACCCTCCAGACTTCAACTTCTCCTTCTCCTTCTTCCACTTCTTCTGATTCACCCTCCAGACTTCACCTTCTCCTTCTCCTTCTTCTACGTCTTCTGATTCACCCTCCAGTCTTCACCTTCTCCTTCTCCTTTTTCTGTTTCTTCTGCTTCACCCTCCAGACTTCACCTTCTCCTTCTCTTTCTTCTGCTTCTTCTGATTCACCCTCCAGACTTCACCTTCTCCTTCTCCTTCTTCTGATTCTTCTGATTCACCCTCCAGACTTCACCTTCTCCTTCTCCTTCTTCTGCTTCTTCTGATTCACCCTCCTGACTTCACCTTCTCCTTCTCCTTCTTCTACTTCTTCTGATTCACCCTCCTGACTTCACCTTCTCCTTCTCCTTCTTCTACTTCTTCTGCTTCACCCTCCAGACTTCACCTTCTCCTTCTCCTTCTTCTACTTCTTCTGATTCACCCTCCAGACTTCACCTTCTCCTTCTCCTTCTTCTGCTTCTTCTGATTCACCCTCCAGACTTCACCTTCTCATTCTCCTTCTTATGCTTCTTCTGCTGCGCCCTCCAGACTTCACCTTCTCCTTCTCCTTCTTCTGCTTCTTCTGCTTCACACTCCAGACTTCACCTTCTCCTTCTCCTTCTTCTGCTTCTTCTGCTGCGCCCTCCAGGCTTCACCTTCTCCTTCTCCTTCTTCTGCTTCTTCTGCTTCACCGTCCTGACTTCACCTTCTCCTTCTCCTTCTTCTACTTCTTCTGCTACACCCCCCTGACTTCACCTGCTCCTTCTCCTTCTTCTGCTTCTTCTGATTCACCCTCCTAAATTCACCTTCTCCTTCTCCTTCTTCTGCTTCTTCTGATTCACCCTCCTGACTTCACCTTCTCCTTCTCCTTCTTCTGCTTCTTCTGATTCACCCTCCAGACTTCACCTTCTCCTTCTCCTTCTTCTGCTTCTTCTGATTCACCCTCCAGACTTCACCTTCTCCTTCTCCTTCTTCTGCTTCTTCTGATTCACCCTCCAGACCTCACCTTCTCCTTCTCCTTCTTCTACTTCTTCTGATTCACCCTCCAGACTTCATCTTCTCCTTCTCCTTCTTCTACTTCTTCTGATTCACCCTCCAGTCTTCACCTTCTCCTTCTCCTTCTTCTGTTTCTTCTGCTTCACCCTCCAGACTTCACCTTCTCCTTCTCTTTCTTCTGCTTCTTCTGATTCACCCTCCAGACTTCACCTTCTCCTTCTCCTTCTTCTGATTCTTCTGATTCACCCTCCAGACTTCACCTTCTCCCTCTCCTTCTTCTGCTTCTTCTGATTCACCCTCCAGACCTCACCTTCTCCTTCTCCTTCTTCTACTTCTTCTGGTTCACCCTCCTGACTTCACCTTCTCCTTCTCCTTCATCTACTCCTTCTGCTTCACCCTCCAGACTTCACCTTCTCCTTCTCCTTCTTCTACTTCTTCTGATTCACCCTCCAGACTTCACCTTCTCCTTCTCCTTCTTATACTGCTTCTGATTCACCCTCCAGACTTCACCTTCTCCTTCTCCTTCTTCTACTTCTTCTGATTCACCCTCCAGACTTCACCTTCTCCTTCTCCTTCTTCTGCTTCTTCTGATTCACCCTCCAGACTTCACCTTCTCCTTCTCCTTATTCTGCTTCTTCTGATTCACCCTCCAGACTTCACCTTCTCCTTCTCCTTCTTCTGCTTCTTCTGATTCACCCTCCAGACTTCACCTTCTCCTTCTCCTTCTTCTGCTTCTTCTGATTCACCCTCCAGACTTCACCTTCTCCTTCTCCTTCTTCTACTTCTTCTGATTCACCCTCCAGACTTCACCTTCTCCTTCTCCTTCTTCTGCTTCTTCTGATTCACCCTCCAGACTTCACCTTCTCCTTCTCCTTCGTCTACTTCTTCTGATTCACCCTCCAGACTACACCTTCTCCTTCTCCTTCTTCTACTTCTTCTGATTCACCCTCCAGACTTCACCTTCTCCTTCTCCTTCTTCTGTTTCTTCTGATTCACCCTCCAGACTTCATCTTCTCCTTCTCCTTCTTCTACTTCTTCTGATTCACCCTCCAGACTTCACCTTCTCCTTCTCCTTCTTCTACTTCTTCTGATTCACCCTCCAGACTTCATCTTCTCCTTCTCCTTCTTCTGCTTCTTCTGATTCACCCTCCAGACTTCACCTTCTCCTTCTCCTTCTTCTGCTTCTTCTGATTCACCCTCCAGACTTCAACTTCTCCTTCTCCTTCTTCCACTTCTTCTGATTCACCCTCCAGACTTCACCTTCTCCTTCTCCTTCTTCTACTTCTTCTGATTCACCCTCCAGTCTTCACCTTCTCCTTCTCCTTTTTTTGTTTCTTCTGCTTCACCCTCCAGACTTCACCTTCTCCTTCTCTTTCTTCTGCTTCTTCTGATTCACCCTCCAGACTTCACCTTCTCCTTCTCCTTCTTCTGATTCTTCTGATTCACCCTCCAGACTTCACCTTCTCCTTCTCCTTCTTCTGCTTCTTCTGATTCACCCTCCTGACTTCACCTTCTCCTTCTCCTTCTTCTGCTTCTTCTGATTCACCCTCCAGGCTTCACCTTCTCCTTCTCCTTCTTCTGCTTCTTCTGATTCACCCTCCAGACTTCACCTTCTCCTTCTCCTTCTTCTACTTCTTCTGATTCACCCTCCAGACTTCATCTTCTCCTTCTCCTTCTTCTGCTTCTTCTGATTCACCCTCCAGACTTCACCTTCTCCTTCTCCTTCGTCTACTTCTTCTGATTCACCCTCCAGACTACACCTTCTCCTTCTCCTTCTTCTACTTCTTCTGATTCACCCTCCAGACTTCACCTTCTCCTTCTCCTTCTTCTGTTTCTTCTGATTCACCCTCCAGACTTCACCTTCTCCTTCTACTTCTTCTACTTCTTCTGATTCACCCTCCAGACTTCACCTTCTCCTTCTCCTTCGTCTACTTCTTCTGATTCACCCTCCAGACTACACCTTCTCCTTCTCCTTCTTCTACTTCTTCTGATTCACCCTCCAGACTTCACCTTCTCCTTCTCCTTCTTCTGTTTCTTCTGATTCACCCTCCAGACTTCACCTTCTCCTTCTCCTTCTTCTGCTTCTTCTGATTCACCCTCCAGACTTCACCTTCTCCTTCTCCTTCTTCTGCTTCTTCTGATTCACCCTCCAGACTTCACCTTCTCCTTCTCCTTCTTCTACTTCTTCTGATTCACCCTCCAGACTTCACCTTCTCCTTCTCCTTCTTCTGCTTCTTCTGATTCACCCTCCAGACTTCACCTTCTCCTTCTCCTTCGTCTACTTCTTCTGATTCACCCTCCAGACTACACCTTCTCCTTCTCCTTCTTCTACATCTTCTGATACACCCTCCAGACTTCACCTTCTCCTTCTCCTTCTTCTGTTTCTTCTGATTCACCCTCCAGACTTCACCTTCTCCTTCTCCTTCTTCTACTTCTTCTGATTCAGCCTCCAGACTTCACCTTCTCCTTCTCCTTCTTCTACTTCTTCTCATTCACCCTCCAGACTTCATCTTCTCCTTCTCCTTCTTCTCCTTCTTCTGATTCACCCTCCAGACTTCACCTTCTCCTTCTCCTTCTTCTGCTTCTTCTGATTCACCCTCCAGACTTCACCTTCTCCTTCTCCTTCTTCTACTTCTTCTGATTCACCCTCCAGACTTCACCTTCTCCTTCTCCTTCTTCTACTTCTTCTGATTCACCCTCCAGTCTTCACCTTCTCCTTCTCCTTCTTCTGTTTCTTCTGCTTCACCCTCCAGACTTCACCTTCTCCTTCTCTTTCTTCTGCTTCTTCTGATTCACCCTCCAGACTTCACCTTCTCCTTCTCCTTCTTCTGATTCTTCTGATTCACCCTCCAGACTTCACCTTCTCCCTCTCCTTCTTCTGCTTCTTCTGATTCACCCTCCAGACCTCACCTTCTCCTTCTCCTTCTTCTACTTCTTCTGGTTCACCCTCCTGACTTCACCTTCTCCTTCTCCTTCATCTACTCCTTCTGCTTCACCCTCCAGACTTCACCTTCTCCTTCTCCTTCTTCTACTTCTTCTGATTCACCCTGCAGACTTCACCTTCTCCTTCTCCTTCTTATACTGCTTCTGATTCACCCTCCAGACTTCACCTTCTCCTTCTCCTTCTTCTACTTCTTCTGATTCACCCTC
This sequence comes from Somniosus microcephalus, assembly GCF_052327205.1. NCBI lineage: Eukaryota > Metazoa > Chordata > Chondrichthyes > Squaliformes > Somniosidae > Somniosus > Somniosus microcephalus. The sequence continues at coordinate 497,477 of NW_028225267.1, read as the reverse complement.
CAGACTTCACCTTCTCCTTCTCCTTCTTCTGCTTCTTCTGATTCACCCTCCAGACTTCACCTTCTCCTTCTCCTTATTCTGCTTCTTCTGATTCACCCTCCAGACTTCACCTTCTCCTTCTCCTTCTTCTGCTTCTTCTGATTCACCCTCCAGACTTCACCTTCTCCTTCTCCTTCTTCTACTTCTTCTGATTCACCCTCCAGACTTCACCTTCTCCTTCTCCTTCTTCTGCTTCTTCTGATTCACCCTCCAGACTTCACCTTCTCCTTCTCCTTCGTCTACTTCTTCTGATTCACCCTCCAGACTACACCTTCTCCTTCTCCTTCTTCTACTTCTTCTGATTCACCCTCCAGACTTCACCTTCTCCTTCTCCTTCTTCTGTTTCTTCTGATTCACCCTCCAGACTTCATCTTCTCCTTCTCCTTCTTCTACTTCTTCTGATTCACCCTCCAGACTTCACCTTCTCCTTCTCCTTCTTCTACTTCTTCTGATTCACCCTCCAGACTTCATCTTCTCCTTCTCCTTCTTCTGCTTCTTCTGATTCACCCTCCAGACTTCACCTTCTCCTTCTCCTTCTTCTGCTTCTTCTGATTCACCCTCCAGACTTCAACTTCTCCTTCTCCTTCTTCCACTTCTTCTGATTCACCCTCCAGACTTCACCTTCTCCTTCTCCTTCTTCTACTTCTTCTGATTCACCCTCCAGTCTTCACCTTCTCCTTCTCCTTTTTTTGTTTCTTCTGCTTCACCCTCCAGACTTCACCTTCTCCTTCTCTTTCTTCTGCTTCTTCTGATTCACCCTCCAGACTTCACCTTCTCCTTCTCCTTCTTCTGATTCTTCTGATTCACCCTCCAGACTTCACCTTCTCCTTCTCCTTCTTCTGCTTCTTCTGATTCACCCTCCTGACTTCACCTTCTCCTTCTCCTTCTTCTACTTCTTCTGATTCACCCTCCTGACTTCACCTTCTCCTTCTCCTTCTTCTACTTCTTCTGCTTCACCCTCCAGACTTCACCTTCTCCTTCTCCTTCTTCTACTTCTTCTGATTCACCCTCCAGACTTCACCTTCTCCTTCTCCTTCTTCTACTTCTTCTGATTCACCCTCCAGACTTCATCTTCTCCTTCTCCTTCTTCTGCTTCTTCTGATTCACCCTCCAGACTTCACCTTCTCCTTCTCCTTCTTCTGCTTCTTCTGATTCACCCTCCAGACTTCAACTTCTCCTTCTCCTTCTTCCACTTCTTCTGATTCACCCTCCAGACTTCACCTTCTCCTTCTCCTTCTTCTACGTCTTCTGATTCACCCTCCAGTCTTCACCTTCTCCTTCTCCTTTTTCTGTTTCTTCTGCTTCACCCTCCAGACTTCACCTTCTCCTTCTCTTTCTTCTGCTTCTTCTGATTCACCCTCCAGACTTCACCTTCTCCTTCTCCTTCTTCTGATTCTTCTGATTCACCCTCCAGACTTCACCTTCTCCTTCTCCTTCTTCTGCTTCTTCTGATTCACCCTCCTGACTTCACCTTCTCCTTCTCCTTCTTCTACTTCTTCTGATTCACCCTCCTGACTTCACCTTCTCCTTCTCCTTCTTCTACTTCTTCTGCTTCACCCTCCAGACTTCACCTTCTCCTTCTCCTTCTTCTACTTCTTCTGATTCACCCTCCAGACTTCACCTTCTCCTTCTCCTTCTTCTGCTTCTTCTGATTCACCCTCCAGACTTCACCTTCTCATTCTCCTTCTTATGCTTCTTCTGCTGCGCCCTCCAGACTTCACCTTCTCCTTCTCCTTCTTCTGCTTCTTCTGCTTCACACTCCAGACTTCACCTTCTCCTTCTCCTTCTTCTGCTTCTTCTGCTGCGCCCTCCAGGCTTCACCTTCTCCTTCTCCTTCTTCTGCTTCTTCTGCTTCACCGTCCTGACTTCACCTTCTCCTTCTCCTTCTTCTACTTCTTCTGCTACACCCCCCTGACTTCACCTGCTCCTTCTCCTTCTTCTGCTTCTTCTGATTCACCCTCCTAAATTCACCTTCTCCTTCTCCTTCTTCTGCTTCTTCTGATTCACCCTCCTGACTTCACCTTCTCCTTCTCCTTCTTCTGCTTCTTCTGATTCACCCTCCAGACTTCACCTTCTCCTTCTCCTTCTTCTGCTTCTTCTGATTCACCCTCCAGACTTCACCTTCTCCTTCTCCTTCTTCTGCTTCTTCTGATTCACCCTCCAGACCTCACCTTCTCCTTCTCCTTCTTCTACTTCTTCTGATTCACCCTCCAGACTTCATCTTCTCCTTCTCCTTCTTCTGCTTCTTCTGATTCACCCTCCAGACTTCACCTTCTCCTTCTCCTTCTTCTACTTCTTCTGATTCAGCCTCCAGACTTCACCTTCTCCTTCTCCTTCTTCTACTTCTTCTGATTCACCCTCCAGACTTCATCTTCTCCTTCTCCTTCTTCTCCTTCTTCTGATTCACCCTCCAGACTTCACCTGCTCCTTCTCCTTCTTCTGCTTCTTCTGATTCACCCTCCAGACTTCACCTTCTCCTTCTCCTTCTTCTACTTCTTCTGATTCACCCTCCAGACTTCAGCTTCTCCTTCTCCTTCTTCTACTTCTTCTGATTCACCCTCCAGTCTTCACCTTCTCCTTCTCCTTCTTCTGTTTCTTCTGCTTCACCCTCCAGACTGCACCTTCTCCTTCTCTTTCTTCTGCTTCTTCTGATTCACCCTCCAGACTTCACCTTCTCCTTCTCCTTCTTCTGATTCATCTGATTCACCCTCCAGACTTCACCTTCTCCTTCTCCTTCTTCTGCTTCTTCTGATTCACCCTCCAGAACTCACATTCTCCTTCTCCTTCTTCTACTTCTTCTGATTCACCCTCCTGACTTCACCTTCTCCTTCTCCTTCATCTACTTCTTCTGCTTCACCCTCCAGACTTCACCTTCTCCTTCTCCTTCTTCTACTTCTTCTGATTCACCCTCCAGACTTCACCTTCTCCTTCTCCTTCTTATACTTCTTCTGATTCACCCTCCAGACTTCACCTTCTCCTTCTCCTTCTTCTACTTCTTCTGATTCACCCTCCAGACTTCACCTTCTCCTTCTCCTTCTTCTGCTTCTTCTGATTCACCCTCCAGACTTCACCTTCTCCTTCTCCTTATTCTGCTTCTTCTGATTCACCCTCCAGACTTCACCTTCTCCTTCTCCTTCTTCTGCTTCTTCTGATTCACCCTCCAGACTTCACCTTCTCCTTCTCCTTCTTCTGCTTCTTCTGATTCACCCTCCAGACTTCACCTTCTCCTTCTCCTTCTTCTACTTCTTCTGATTCACCCTCCAGACTTCACCTTCTCCTTCTCCTTCTTCTGCTTCTTCTGATTCACCCTCCAGACTTCACCTTCTCCTTCTCCTTCGTCTACTTCTTCTGATTCACCCTCCAGACTACACCTTCTCCTTCTCCTTCTTCTACTTCTTCTGATTCACCCTCCAGACTTCACCTTCTCCTTCTCCTTCTTCTGTTTCTTCTGATTCACCCTCCAGACTTCATCTTCTCCTTCTCCTTCTTCTACTTCTTCTGATTCACCCTCCAGACTTCACCTTCTCCTTCTCCTTCTTCTACTTCTTCTGATTCACCCTCCAGACTTCATCTTCTCCTTCTCCTTCTTCTGCTTCTTCTGATTCACCCTCCAGACTTCACCTTCTCCTTCTCCTTCTTCTGCTTCTTCTGATTCACCCTCCAGACTTCAACTTCTCCTTCTCCTTCTTCCACTTCTTCTGATCCACCCTCCAGACTTCACCTTCTCCTTCTCCTTCTTCTAGTACTTCTGATTCACCCTCCAGTCTTCACCTTCTCCTTCTCCTTTTTTTGTTTCTTCTGCTTCACCCTCCAGACTTCACCTTCTCCTTCTCTTTCTTCTGCTTCTTCTGATTCACCCTCCAGACTTCACCTTCTCCTTCTCCTTCTTCTGATTCTTCTGATTCACCCTCCAGACTTCACCTTCTCCTTCTCCTTCATCTGCTTCTTCTGATTCACCCTCCTGACTTCACCTTCTCCTTCACCTTCTTCTACTTCTTCTGATTCACCCTCCTGACTTCACCTTCTCCTTCTCCTTCTTCTACTTCTTCTGCTTCACCCTCCAGACTTCACCTTCTCCTTCTCCTTCTTCTACTTCTTCTGATTCACCCTCCAGACTTCACCTTCTCCTTCTCCTTCTTCTGCTTCTTCTGATTCACCCTCCAGACTTCACCTTCTCATTCTCCTTCTTCTGCTTCTTCTGCTGCGCCCTCCAGACTTCACCTTCTCCTTCTCCTTCTTCTGCTTCTTCTGCTTCACACTCCAGACTTCACCTTCTCCTTCTCCTTCTTCTGCTTCTTCTGCTGCGCCCTCCAGGCTTCACCTTCTCCTTCTCCTTCTTCTGCTTCTTCTGCTTCACCGTCCTGACTTCACCTTCTCCTTCTCCTTCTTCTACTTCTTCTGCTACACCCCCCTGACTTCACCTGCTCCTTCTCCTTCTTCTGCTTCTTCTGATTCACCCTCCTAAATTCACCTTCTCCTTCTCCTTCTTCTGCTTCTTCTGATTCACCCTCCTGACTTCACCTTCTCCTTCTCCTTCTTCTGCTTCTTCTGATTCACCCTCCAGACTTCCCCTTCTCCTTCTCCTTCTTCTGCTTCTTCTGATTCACCCTCCAGACTTAACCTTCTCCTTCTCCTTCTTCTGCTTCTTCTGATTCACCCTCCAGACCTCACCTTCTCCTTCTCCTTCTTCTACTTCCTCTGATTCACCCTCCAGACTTCATCTTCTCCTTCTCCTTCTTCTGCTTCTTCTGATTCACCCTCCAGACTTCACCTTCTCCTTCTCCTTCTTCTACTTCTTCTGATTCAGCCTCCAGACTTCACCTTCTCCTTCTCCTTCTTCTACTTCTTCTGATTCACCCTCCAGACTTCATCTTCTCCTTCTCCTTCTTCTCCTTCTTCTGATTCACCCTCCAGACTTCACCTTCTCCTTCTCCTTCTTCTGCTTCTTCTGATTCACCCTCCAGACTTCACCTTCTCCTTCTCCTTCTTCTACTTCTTCTGATTCACCCTCCAGACTTCACCTTCTCCTTCTCCTTTTTCTACTTCTTCTGATTCACTCTCCAGTCTACACCTTCTCCTTCTCCTTCTTCTGTTTCTTCTGCTTCACCCTCCAGACTTCACCTTCTCCTTCTCTTTCTTCTGCTTCTTCTGATTCACCCTCCAGACTTCACCTTCTCCTTCTCCTTCTTCTGATTCTTCTGATTCACCCTCCAGACTTCACCTTCTCCTTCTCCTTCTTCTGCTTCTTCTGATTCACCCTCCAGAACTCACCTTCTCCTTCTCCTTCTTCTACTTCTTCTGATTCACCCTCCTGACTTCACCTTCTCCTTCTCCTTCATCTACTTCTTCTGCTTCACCCTCCAGACTTCACCTTCTCCTTGTCCTTCTTCTACTTCTTCTGATTCACCCTCCAGACTTCACCTTCTCCTTCTCCTTCTTATACTTCTTCTGATTCACCCTCCAGACTTCACCTTCTCCTTCTCCTTCTTCTACTTCTTCTGATTCACCCTCCAGACTTCACCTTCTCCTTCTCCTTCTTCTGCTTCTTCTGATTCACCCTCCAGACTTCACCTTCTCCTTCTCCTTATTCTGCTTCTTCTGATTCACCCTCCAGACTTCACCTTCTCCTTCTCCTTCTTCTGCTTCTTCTGATTCACCCTCCAGACTTCACCTTCTCCTTCTCCTTCTTCTGCTTCTTCTGATTCACCCTCCAGACTTCACCTTCTCCTTCTCCTTCTTCTACTACTTCTGATTCACCCTCCAGACTTCACCTTCTCCTTCTCCTTCTTCTGCTTCTTCTGATTCACCCTCCAGACTTCACCTTCTCCTTCTCCTTCGTCTACTTCTTCTGATTCACCCTCCAGACTACACCTTCTCCTTCTCCTTCTTCTACTTCTTCTGATTCACCCTCCAGATTCACCTTCTCCTTCTCCTTCTTCTGTTTCTTCTGATTCACCCTCCAGACTTCACCTTCTCCTTCTCCTTCTTCTACTTCTTCTGATTCACCCTCCAGATATCACCTTCTCCTTCTCCTTCTTCTACTTCTTCTGATTCACCCTCCAGACTTCATCTTCCCCTTCTCCTTCTTCTGCTTCTTCTGATTCACCCTCCAGACTTCACCTTCTCCTTCTCCTTCTTCTGCTTCTTCTGATTCACCCTCCAGACTTCAACTTCTCCTTCTCCTTCTTCCACTTCTTCTGATTCACCCTCCAGACTTCACCTTCTCCTTCTCCTTCTTCTACTTCTTCTGATTCACCCTCCAGTCTTCACCTTCTCCTTCTCCTTTTTCTGTTTCTTCTGCTTCACCCTCCAGACTTCACCTTCTCCTTCTCTTTCTACTGCTTCTTCTGATTCACCCTCCAGACTTCACCTTCTCCTTCTCCTTCTTCTGATTCTTCTGATTCACCCTCCAGACTTCACCTTCTCCTTCTCCATCTTCTGCTTCTTCTGATTCACCCTCCTGACTTCACCTTCTCCTTCTCCTTCTTCTACTTCTTCTGATTCACCCTCCTGACTTCACCTTCTCCTTCTCCTTCTTCTACTTCTTCTGCTTCACCCTCCAGACTTCACCTTCTCCTTCTCCTTCTTCTACTTCTTCTGATTCACCCTCCAGACTTCACCTTCTCCTTCTTCTGCTTCTTCTGATTCACCCTCCAGACTTCAACTTCTCATTCTCCTTCTTCTGCTTCTTATGCTGCGCCCTCCAGACTTCACCTTCTCCTTCTCCTTCTTCTGCTTCTTCTGCTTCACACTCCAGACTTCACCTTCTCCTTCTCCTTCTTCTGCTTCTTCTGCTGCGCCCTCCAGGCTTCACCTTCTCCTTCTCCTTCTTCTGCTTCTTCTGCTTCACCGTCCTGACTTCACCTTCTCCTTCTCCTTCTTCTACTTCTTCTGCTACACCCCCTTGACTTCACCTGCTCCTTCTCCTTTTTCTGCTTCTTCTGATTCACCCTCCTAAATTCACCTTCTCCTTCTCCTTCTTCTGCTTCTTCTGATTCACCCTCCTGACTTCACCTTCTCCTTCTCCTTCTTCTGCTTCTTCTGATTCACCCTCCAGACTTCACCTTCTCCTTCTCCTTCTTCTGCTTCTTCTGATTCACCCTCCAGACTTCACCTTCTCCTTCTCCTTCTTCTGCTTCTTCTGATTCACCCTCCAGAACTCACCTTCTCCTTCTCCTTCTTCTACTTCTTCTGATTCACCCTCCTGACTTCACCTTCTCCTTCTCCTTCATCTACTTCTTCTGCTTCACCCTCCAGACTTCACCTTCTCCTTGTCCTTCTTCTACTTCTTCTGATTCACCCTCCAGACTTCACCTTCTCCTTCTCCTTCTTCTACTTCTTCTGATTCACCCTCCAGACTTCACCTTCTCTTTCTCCTTCTTCTGCTTCTTCTGATTCACCCTCCAGACTTCACCTTCTCCTTCTCCTTCTTCTACTTCTTCTGATTCACCCTCCAGACTTCACCTTCTCCTTCTCCTTCTTCGACTTCTTCTGATTCACCCTCCAGTCTTCACCTTCTCCTTCTCCTTCTTCTGTTTCTTCTGCTTCACCCTCCAGACTTCACCTTCTCCTTCTCTTTCTTCTGCTTCTACTGCTTCACCCTCCAGACTTCACCTTCTCCTTCTCCTTCTTCTGATTCTTCTGATTCACCCTCCTGACATCACCTTCTCCTTCTCCTTCTTCTACTTCTTCTGATTCACCCTCCAGACTTCACCTTCTCCTTCTCCTTCTTCTGCTTCTTCTGATTCACCCTCCAGACTTCACCTTCTCCTTCTCCTTATTCTGCTTCTTCTGATTCACCCTCCAGACTTCACCTTCTCCTTCTCCTTCTTCTGCTTCTTCTGATTCACCCTCCAGACTTCACCTTCTCCTTCTCCTTCTTCTGCTTCTTCTGATTCACCCTCCAGACTTCACCTTCTCCTTCTCCTTCTTCTGCTTCTTCTGATTCACCCTCCAGACTTCACCTTCTCCTTCTCCTTCTTCTACTTCTTCTGATTCACCCTCCAGACTTCACATTCTCCTTCTCCTTCTTCTGCTTCTTCTGATTCAACCTCCTGACTTCACCTTCTCCTTCTCCTTCTTCTACTTCTTCTGATTCACCCTCCTGACTTCACCTTCTCCTTCTCCTTCTTCTAATTCTTCTGCTTCACCCTCCAGACTTCACCTTCTCCTTCTCCTTCTTCTACTTCTTCTGATTCACCCTCCTGACTTCACCTTCTCCTTCTCCTTCTTCTAATTCTTCTGCTTCACCCTCCAGACTTCACCTTCTCCTTCTCCTTCTTCTACTTCTTCTGATTCACCCTCCAGACTTCACCTTCTCCTTCTCCTTCTTCTGCTTCTTCTGATTCACCCTCCAGACTTCACCTTCTCATTCTCCTTCTTCTGCTTCTTCTGCTGCGCCCTCCAGACTTCAGCTTCTCCTTCTCCTTCTTCTGCTTCTTCTGCTTCACACTCCAGACTTCACCTTCTCCTTCTCCTTCTTCTGCTTCTTCTGCTGCGCCCTCCAGGCTTCACCTTCTCCTTCTCCTTCTTCTGCTTCTTCTGCTTCACCGTCCTGACTTCACCTTCTCCTTCTCCTTCTTCTACTTCTTCTGCTACACCCCCCTGACTTCACCTGCTCCTTCTCCTTCTTCTGCTTCTTCTGATTCACCCTCCTAACTTCACCTTCTCCTTCTCCTTCTTCTGCTTCTTCTGATTCACCCTCCTGACTTCACCTTCTCCTTCCCCTTCTTCTGCTTCTTCTGATTCACCCTCCAGACTTCACCTTCTCCTTCTCCTTCTTCTGCTTCTTCTGATTCACCCTCCAGACTTCACCTTCTCCTTCTCCTTCTTCTGCTTCTTCTGATTCACCCTCCAGACTTCACCTTCTCCTTCTCCTTCTTCTGCTTCTTCTGATTCACCCTCCTGACTTCACCTTCTCCTTCCCCTTCTTCTGCTTCTTCTGATTCACCCTCCAGACTTCACCTTCTCCTTCTCCTTCTTCTGCTTCTTCTGATTCACCCTCCAGACTTCACCTTCTCCTTCTCCTTATTCTGCTTCTTCTGATTCACCCTCCAGACTTCACCTTCTCCTTCTCCTTCTTCTGCTTCTTCTGATTCACCCTCCAGACTTCACCTTCTCCTTCTCCTTCTTCTGCTTCTTCTGATTCACCCTCCAGACTTCACCTTCTCCTTCTCCTTCTTCTGCTTCTTCTGATTCACCCTCCAGACTTCACCTTCTCCTTCTCCTTCTTCTACTTCTTCTGATTCACCCTCCAGACTTCACCTTCTCCTTCTCCTTCTTCTGCTTCTTCTGATTCACCCTCCTGACTTCACCTTCTCCTTCTCCTTCTTCTACATCTTCTGATTCACCCTCCTGACTTCACCTTCTCCTTCTCCTTCTTCTACTTCTTCTGCTTCACCCTCCAGACTTCACCTTCTCCTTCTCCTTCTTCTACTTCTTCTGATTCACCCTCCAGACTTCACCTTCTCCTTCTCCTTCTTCTACTTCTTCTGATTCACCCTCCAGACTTCACCTTCTCCTTCTCCTTCTTCTACTTCTTCTGATTCACCCTCCAGACTTCACCTTCTCCTTCTCCTTCTTCTGCTTCTTCTGATTCACCCTCCAGACTTCACCTTCTCCTTCTCCTTATTCTGCTTCTTCTGAATCACCCTCCAGACTTCACCTTCTCCTTCTCCTTCTTCTGCTTCTTCTGATTCACCCTCCAGACTTCACCTTCTCCTTCTCCTTCTTCTGCTTCTTCTGATTCACACTCCAGACTTCACCTTCACCTTCTCCTTCTTCTACTTCTTCTGATTCACCCTCCAGACTTCACCTTCTCCATCTCCTTCTTCTGCTTCTTCTGATTCACCCTCCAGACTTCACCTTCTCCTTCTCCTTCGTCTGCTTCTTCTGATTCACCCTCCAGACTTCACCTTCTCCTTCTCCTTCTTCTGCTTCTTCTGATTCACCCTCCAGACTTCACCTTCTCCTTCTCCTTCTTCTACTTCTTCTGATTCACCCTCCAGACTTCACCTTCTCCTTCTCTTTCTTCTGCTTCTTCTGATTCACCCTCCAGACTTCACCTTCTCCTTCTCTTTCTTCTGCTTCTTCTGATTCACCCTCCAGACTTCACCTTCTCCTTCTCCTTCGTCTACTTCTTCTGATTCACCCTCCAGACTACACCTTCTCCTTCTCCTTCTTCTACTTCTTCTGATTCACCCTCCAGACTTCACCTTCTCCTTCTCCTTCTTCTGTTTCTTCTGATTCACCCTCCAGACTTCATCTTCTCCTTCTCCTTCTTCTACTTCTTCTGATTCACCCTCCAGACTTCACCTTCTCCTTCTCCTTCTTCTACTTCTTCTGATTCACCCTCCAGACTTCATCTTCTCCTTCTCCTTCTTCTGCTTCTTCTGATTCACCCTCCAGACTTCACCTTCTCCTTCTCCTTCTTCTGCTTCTTCTGATTCACCCTCCAGACTTCAACTTCTCCTTCTCCTTCTTCCACTTCTTCTGATCCACCCTCCAGACTTCACCTTCTCCTTCTCCTTCTTCTACTACTTCTGATTCACCCTCCAGTCTTCACCTTCTCCTTCTCCTTTTTTTGTTTCTTCTGCTTCACCCTCCAGACTTCACCTTCTCCTTCTCTTTCTTCTGCTTCTTCTGATTCACCCTCCAGACTTCACCTTCTCCTTCTCCTTCGTCTGATTCTTCTGATTCACCCTCCAGACTTCACCTTCTCCTTCTCCTTCATCTGCTTCTTCTGATTCACCCTCCTGACTTCACCTTCTCCTTCTCCTTCTTCTACTTCTTCTGATTCACCCTCCTGACTTCACCTTCTCCTTCTCCTTCTTCTACTTCTTCTGCTTCACCCTCCAGACTTCACCTTCTCCTTCTCCTTCTTCTACTTCTTCTGATTCACACTCCAGACTTCACCTTCTCCTTCTCCTTCTTCTGCTTCTTCTGATTCACCCTCCAGACTTCACCTTCTCATTCTCCTTCTTCTGCTTCTTCTGCTGCGCCCTCCAGACTTCACCTTCTCCTTCTCCTTCTTCTGCTTCTTCTGCTTCACACTCCAGACTTCACCTTCTCCTTCTCCTTCTTCTGCTTCTTCTGCTGCGCCCTCCAGGCTTCACCTTCTCCTTCTCCTTCTTCTGCTTCTACTGCTTCACCGTCCTGACTTCACCTTCTCCTTCTCCTTCTTCTACTTCTTCTGCTACACCCCCCTGACTTCACCTGCTCCTTCTCCGTCTTCTGCTTCTTCTGATTCACCCTCCTAAATTCACCTTCTCCTTCTCCTTCTTCTGCTTCTTCTGATTCACCCTCCTGACTTCACCTTCTCCTTCTCCTTCTTCTGCTTCTTCTGATTCACCCTCCAGACTTCCCCTTCTCCTTCTCCTTCTTCTGCTTCTTCTGATTCACCCTCCAGACATAACCTTCTCCTTCTCCTTCTTCTGCTTCTTCTGATTCACCCTCCAGACCTCACCTTCTCCTTCTCCTTCTTCTACTTCCTCTGATTCTCCCTCCAGACTTCATCTTCTCCTTCTCCTTCTTCTGCTTCTTCTGATTCACCCTCCAGACTTCACCTTCTCCTTCTCCTTCTTCTACTTCTTCTGATTCAGCCTCCAGACTTCACCTTCTCCTTCTCCTTCTTCTACTTCTTCTGATTCACCCTCCAGACTTCACCTTCTCCTTCTCCTTCTTCTGCTTCTTCTGATTCACCCTCCAGACTTCACCTTCTCCTTCTCCTTATTCTGCTTCTTCTGATTCACCCTCCAGACTTCACCTTCTCCTTCTCCTTCTTCTGCTTCTTCTGATTCACCCTCCAGACTTCACCTTCTCCTTCTCCTTCTTCTGCTTCTTCTGATTCACCCTCCAGACTTCACCTTCTCCTTCTCCTTCTTCTACTTCTTCTGATTCACCCTCCAGACTTCACCTTCTCCTTCTCCTTCTTCTGCTTCTTCTGATTCACCCTCCAGACTTCACCTTCTCCTTCTCCTTCGTCTACTTCTTCTGATTCACCCTCCAGACTACACCTTCTCCTTCTCCTTCTTCTACTTCTTCTGATTCACCCTCCAGACTTCACCTTCTCCTTCTCCTTCTTCTGTTTCTTCTGATTCACCCTCCAGACTTCACCTTCTCCTTCTCCTTCTTCTACTTCTTCTGATTCACCCTCCAGATATCACCTTCTCCTTCTCCTTCTTCTACTTCTTCTGATTCACCCTCCAGACTTCATCTTCCCCTTCTCCTTCTTCTGCTTCTTCTGATTCACCCTCCAGACTTCACCTTCTCCTTCTCCTTCTTCTGCTTCTTCTGATTCACCCTCCAGACTTCAACTTCTCCTTCTCCTTCTTCCACTTCTTCTGATTCACCCTCCAGACTTCACCTTCTCCTTCTCCTTCTTCTACTTCTTCTGATTCACCCTCCAGTCTTCACCTTCTCCTTCTCCTTTTTCTGTTTCTTCTGCTTCACCCTCCAGACTTCACCTTCTCCTTCTCTTTCTACTGCTTCTTCTGATTCACCCTCCAGACTTCACCTTCTCCTTCTCCTTCTTCTGATTCTTCTGATTCACCCTCCAGACTTCACCTTCTCCTTCTCCATCTTCTGCTTCTTCTGATTCACCCTCCTGACTTCACCTTCTCCTTCTCCTTCTTCTACTTCTTCTGATTCACCCTCCTGACTTCACCTTCTCCTTCTCCTTCTTCTACTTCTTCTGCTTCACCCTCCAGACTTCACCTTCTCCTTCTCCTTCTTCTACTTCTTCTGATTCACCCTCCAGACTTCACCTTCTCCTTCTCCTTCTTCTGCTTCTTCTGATTCACCCTCCAGACTTCACCTTCTCATTCTCCTTCTTCTGCTTCTTATGCTGCGCCCTCCAGACTTCACCTTCTCCTTCTCCTTCTTCTGCTTCTTCTGCTTCACACTCCAGACTTCACCTTCTCCTTCTCCTTCTTCTGCTTCTTCTGCTGCGCCCTCCAGGCTTCACCTTCTCCTTCTCCTTCTTCTGCTTCTTCTGATTCACCCTCCAGACTTCACCTTCTGCTTCTCCTTTTTCTACTTCTTCTGATTCACTCTCCAGTCTACACATTCTCCTTCTCCTTCTTCTGTTTCTTCTGCTTCACCCTCCAGACTTCACCTTCTCCTTCTCTTTCTTCTGCTTCTTCTGATTCACCCTCCAGACTTCACCTTCTCCTTCTCCTTCTTCTGATTCTTCTGATTCACCCTCCAGACTTCACCTTCTCCTTCTCCTTCTTCTGCTTCTTCTGATTCACCCTCCAGAACTCACCTTCTCCTTCTCCTTCTTCTACTTCTTCTGATTCACCCTCCTGACTTCACCTTCTCCTTCTCCTTCATCTACTTCTTCTGCTTCACCCTCCAGACTTCACCTTCTCCTTGTCCTTCTTCTACTTCTTCTGATTCACCCTCCAGACTTCACCTTCTCCTTCTCCTTCTTCTACTTCTTCTGATTCACCCTCCAGACTTCACCTTCTCTTTCTCCTTCTTCTGCTTCTTCTGATTCACCCTCCAGACTTCACCTTCTCCTTCTCCTTCTTCTACTTCTTCTGATTCACCCTCCAGACTTCACCTTCTCCTTCTCCTTCTTCGACTTCTTCTGATTCACCCTCCAGTCTTCACCTTCTCCTTCTCCTTCTTCTGTTTCTTCTGCTTCACCCTCCAGACTTCACCTTCTCCTTCTCTTTCTTCTGCTTCTACTGCTTCACCCTCCAGACTTCACCTTCTCCTTCTCCTTCTTCTGATTCTTCTGATTCACCCTCCTGACATCACCTTCTCCTTCTCCTTCTTCTACTTCTTCTGATTCACCCTCCAGACTTCACCTTCTCCTTCTCCTTCTTCTGCTTCTTCTGATTCACCCTCCAGACTTCACCTTCTCCTTCTCCTTATTCTGCTTCTTCTGATTCACCCTCCAGACTTCACCTTCTCCTTCTCCTTCTTCTGCTTCTTCTGATTCACCCTCCAGACTTCACCTTCTCCTTCTCCTTCTTCTGCTTCTTCTGATTCACCCTCCAGACTTCACCTTCTCCTTCTCCTTCTTCTGCTTCTTCTGATTCACCCTCCAGACTTCACCTTCTCCTTCTCCTTCTTCTACTTCTTCTGATTCACCCTCCAGACTTCACATTCTCCTTCTCCTTCTTCTGCTTCTTCTGATTCAACCTCCTGACTTCACCTTCTCCTTCTCCTTCTTCTACTTCTTCTGATTCACCCTCCTGACTTCACCTTCTCCTTCTCCTTCTTCTAATTCTTCTGCTTCACCCTCCAGACTTCACCTTCTCCTTCTCCTTCTTCTACTTCTTCTGATTCACCCTCCTGACTTCACCTTCTCCTTCTCCTTCTTCTAATTCTTCTGCTTCACCCTCCAGACTTCACCTTCTCCTTCTCCTTCTTCTAATTCTTCTGATTCACCCTCCAGACTTCACCTTCTCCTTCTCCTTCTTCTGCTTCTTCTGATTCACCCTCCAGACTTCACCTTCTCATTCTCCTTCTTCTGCTTCTTCTGCTGCGCCCTCCAGACTTCAGCTTCTCCTTCTCCTTCTTCTGCTTCTTCTGCTTCACACTCCAGACTTCACCTTCTCCTTCTCCTTCTTCTGCTTCTTCTGCTGCGCCCTCCAGGCTTCACCTTCTCCTTCTCCTTCTTCTGCTTCTTCTGCTTCACCGTCCTGACTTCACCTTCTCCTTCTCCTTCTTCTACTTCTTCTGCTACACCCCCCTGACTTCACCTGCTCCTTCTCCTTCTTCTGCTTCTTCTGATTCACCCTCCTAACTTCACCTTCTCCTTCTCCTTCTTCTGCTTCTTCTGATTCACCCTCCTGACTTCACCTTCTCCTTCCCCTTCTTCTGCTTCTTCTGATTCACCCTCCAGACTTCACCTTCTCCTTCTCCTTCTTCTGCTTCTTCTGATTCACCCTCCAGACTTCACCTTCTCCTTCTCCTTATTCTGCTTCTTCTGATTCACCCTCCAGACTTCACCTTCTCCTTCTCCTTCTTCTGCTTCTTCTGATTCACCCTCCAGACTTCACCTTCTCCTTCTCCTTCTTCTGCTTCTTCTGATTCACCCTCCAGACTTCACCTTCTCCTTCTCCTTCTTCTGCTTCTTCTGATTCACCCTCCAGACTTCACCTTCTCCTTCTCCTTCTTCTACTTCTTCTGATTCACCCTCCAGACTTCACCTTCTCCTTCTCCTTCTTCTGCTTCTTCTGATTCACCCTCCTGACTTCACCTTCTCCTTCTCCTTCTTCTACATCTTCTGATTCACCCTCCTGACTTCACCTTCTCCTTCTCCTTCTTCTACTTCTTCTGCTTCACCCTCCAGACTTCACCTTCTCCTTCTCCTTCTTCTACTTCTTCTGATTCACCCTCCAGACTTCACCTTCTCCTTCTCCTTCTTCTACTTCTTCTGATTCACCCTCCAGACTTCACCTTCTCCTTCTCCTTCTTCTACTTCTTCTGATTCACCCTCCAGACTTCACCTTCTCCTTCTCCTTCTTCTGCTTCTTCTGATTCACCCTCCAGACTTCACCTTCTCCTTCTCCTTATTCTGCTTCTTCTGAATCACCCTCCAGACTTCACCTTCTCCTTCTCCTTCTTCTGCTTCTTCTGATTCACCCTCCAGACTTCACCTTCTCCTTCTCCTTCTTCTGCTTCTTCTGATTCACACTCCAGACTTCACCTTCACCTTCTCCTTCTTCTACTTCTTCTGATTCACCCTCCAGACTTCACCTTCTCCATCTCCTTCTTCTGCTTCTTCTGATTCACCCTCCAGACTTCACCTTCTCCTTCTCCTTCGTCTGCTTCTTCTGATTCACCCTCCAGACTTCACCTTCTCCTTCTCCTTCTTCTGCTTCTTCTGATTCACCCTCCAGACTTCACCTTCTCCTTCTCCTTCTTCTACTTCTTCTGATTCACCCTCCAGACTTCACCTTCTCCTTCTCTTTCTTCTGCTTCTTCTGATTCACCCTCCAGACTTCACCTTCTCCTTCTCCTTCTTCTGCTTCTTCTGATTCACCCTCCAGACTTCACCTTCTCCTTCTCCTTCGTCTACTTCTTCTGATTCACCCTCCAGACTACACCTTCTCCTTCTCCTTCTTCTACTTCTTCTGATTCACCCTCCAGACTTCACCTTCTCCTTCTCCTTCTTCTGTTTCTTCTGATTCACCCTCCAGACTTCATCTTCTCCTTCTCCTTCTTCTACTTCTTCTGATTCACCCTCCAGACTTCACCTTCTCCTTCTCCTTCTTCTACTTCTTCTGATTCACCCTCCAGACTTCATCTTCTCCTTCTCCTTCTTCTGCTTCTTCTGATTCACCCTCCAGACTTCACCTTCTCCTTCTCCTTCTTCTGCTTCTTCTGATTCACCCTCCAGACTTCAACTTCTCCTTCTCCTTCTTCCACTTCTTCTGATCCACCCTCCAGACTTCACCTTCTCCTTCTCCTTCTTCTACTACTTCTGATTCACCCTCCAGTCTTCACCTTCTCCTTCTCCTTTTTTTGTTTCTTCTGCTTCACCCTCCAGACTTCACCTTCTCCTTCTCTTTCTTCTGCTTCTTCTGATTCACCCTCCAGACTTCACCTTCTCCTTCTCCTTCGTCTGATTCTTCTGATTCACCCTCCAGACTTCACCTTCTCCTTCTCCTTCATCTGCTTCTTCTGATTCACCCTCCTGACTTCACCTTCTCCTTCTCCTTCTTCTACTTCTTCTGATTCACCCTCCTGACTTCACCTTCTCCTTCTCCTTCTTCTACTTCTTCTGCTTCACCCTCCAGACTTCACCTTCTCCTTCTCCTTCTTCTACTTCTTCTGATTCACACTCCAGACTTCACCTTCTCCTTCTCCTTCTTCTGCTTCTTCTGATTCACCCTCCAGACTTCACCTTCTCATTCTCCTTCTTCTGCTTCTTCTGCTGCGCCCTCCAGACTTCACCTTCTCCTTCTCCTTCTTCTGCTTCTTCTGCTTCACACTCCAGACTTCACCTTCTCCTTCTCCTTCTTCTGCTTCTTCTGCTGCGCCCTCCAGGCTTCACCTTCTCTTCTCCTTCTTCTGCTTCTTCTGCTTCACCGTCCTGACTTCACCTTCTCCTTCTCCTTCTTCTACTTCTTCTGCTACACCCCCTGACTTCACCTGCTCCTTCTCCGTCTTCTGCTTCTTCTGATTCACCCTCCTAAATTCACCTTCTCCTTCTCCTTCTTCTGCTTCTTCTGATTCACCCTCCTGACTTCACCTTCTCCTTCTCCTTCTTCTGCTTCTTCTGATTCACCCTCCAGACTTCCCCTTCTCCTTCTCCTTCTTCTGCTTCTTCTGATTCACCCTCCAGACTTAACCTTCTCCTTCTCCTTCTTCTGCTTCTTCTGATTCACCCTCCAGACCTCACCTTCTCCTTCTCCTTCTTCTACTTCCTCTGATTCACCCTCCAGACTTCATCTTCTCCTTCTCCTTCTTCTGCTTCTTCTGATTCACCCTCCAGACTTCACCTTCTCCTTCTCCTTCTTCTACTTCTTCTGATTCAGCCTCCAGACTTCACCTTCTCCTTCTCCTTCTTCTACTTCTTCTGATTCACCCTCCAGACTTCATCTTCTCCTTCTCCTTCTTCTCCTTCTTCTGATTCACCTCCAGACTTCACCTTCTCCTTCTCCTTCTTCTGCTTCTTCTGATTCACCCTCCAGACTTCACCTTCTCCTTCTCCTTCTTCTACTTCTTCTGATTCACCCTCCAGACTTCACCTTCTCCTTCTCCTTTTTCTACTTCTTCTGATTCACTCTCCAGTCTACACCTTCTCCTTCTCCTTCTTCTGTTTCTTCTGCATCACCCTCCAGACTTCACCTTCTCCTTCTCTTTCTTCTGCTTCTTCTGATTCACCCTCCAGACTTCACCTTCTCCTTCTCCTTCTTCTGATTCTTCTGATTCACCCTCCAGACTTCACCTTCTCCTTCTCCTTCTTCTGCTTCTTCTGATTCACCCTCCAGAACTCACCTTCTCCTTCTCCTTCTTCTACTTCTTCTGATTCAGCTCCTCCTGACTTCACCTTCTCCTTCTCCTTCATCTACTTCTTCTGCTTCACCTCCAGACTTCACCTTCTCCTTGTCCTTCTTCTACTTCTTCTGATTCACCCTCCAGACTTCACCTTCTCCTTCTCCTTCTTATACTTCTTCTGATTCACCCTCCAGACTTCACCTTCTCCTTCTCCTTCTTCTACTTCTTCTGATTCACACCTCCAGACCTTCACCTTCTCCTTCTCCTTCTTCTGCTTCTTCTGATTCACCCTCCAGACTTCACCTTCTCCTTCTCCTTATTCTGCTTCTTCTGATTCACCCTCCAGACTTCACCTTCTCCTTCTCCTTCTTCTGCTGCTTCTGATTCACCCTCCAGACTTCACCTTCTCCTTCTCCTTCTTCTGCTTCTTCTGATTCACCCTCCAGACTTCACCTTCTCCTTCTCCTTCTTCTACTTCTTCTGATTCACCCTCCAGACTTCACCTTCTCCTTCTCCTTCTTCTGCTTCTTCTGATTCACCCTCCAGACTTCACCTTCTCCTTCTCCTTCGTCTACTTCTTCTGATTCACCCTCCAGACTACACCTTCTCCTTCTCCTTCTTCTACTTCTTCTGATTCACCCTCCAGACTTCACCTTCTCCTTCTCCTTCTTCTGTTTCTTCTGATTCACCCTCCAGACTTCACCTTCTCCTTCTCCTTCTTCTACTTCTTCTGATTCACACCTCCAGATATCACCTTCTCCTTCTCCTTCTTCTACTTCTTCTGATTCACCCTCCAGACTTCATCTTCCCTTCTCCTTCTTCTGCTTCTTCTGATTCACCCTCCAGACTTCACCTTCTCCTTCTCCTTCTTCTGCTTCTTCTGATTCACCCTCCAGACTTCAACTTCTCCTTCTCCTTCTTCCACTTCTTCTGATTCACCCTCCAGACTTCACCTTCTCCTTCTCCTTCTTCTACTTCTTCTGATTCACCCTCCAGTCTTCACCTTCTCCTTCTCCTTTTTCTGTTTCTTCTGCTTCACCCTCCAGACTTCACCTTCTCCTTCTCTTTCTACTGCTTCTTCTGATTCACCCTCCAGACTTCACCTTCTCCTTCTCCTTCTTCTGATTCTTCTGATTCACCCTCAGACTTCACCTTCTCCTTCTCCATCTTCTGCTTCTTCTGATTCACCCTCCTGACTTCACCTTCTCCTTCTCCTTCTTCTACTTCTTCTGATTCACCCTCCTGACTTCACCTTCTCCTTCTCCTTCTTCTACTTCTTCTGCTTCACCCTCCAGACTTCACCTTCTCCTTCTCCTTCTTCTACTTCTTCTGATTCACACTCCAGACTTCACCTTCTCATTCTCCTTCTTCTGCTCTTATGCTGCGCCCTCCAGACTTCACCTTCTCCTTCTCCTTCTTCTGCTTCTTCTGCTTCACACTCCAGACTTCACCTTCTCCTTCTCCTTCTTCTGCTTCTTCTGCTGCGCCCTCCAGGCTTCACCTTCTCCTTCTCCTTCTTCTGCTTCTTCTGATTCACCCTCCAGACTTCACCTTCTCCTTCTCCTTTTTCTACTTCTCTGATTCACTCTCCAGTCTACACCTTCTCCTTCTCCTTCTTCTGTTTCTTCTGCTTCACCCTCCAGACTTCACCTTCTCCTTCTCTTTCTTCTGCTTCTTCTGATTCACCCTCCAGACTTCACCTTCTCCTTCTCCTTCTTCTGATTCTTCTGATTCACCCTCCAGACTTCACCTTCTCCTTCTCCTTCTTCTGCTTCTTCTGATTCACCCTCCAGAACTCACCTTCTCCTTCTCCTTCTTCTACTTCTTCTGATTCACCCTCCTGACTTCACCTTCTCCTTCTCCTTCATCTACTTCTTCTGCTTCACCCTCCAGACTTCACCTTCTCCTTGTCCTTCTTCTACTTCTTCTGATTCACCCTCCAGACTTCACCTTCTCCTTCTCCTTCTTCTACTTCTTCTGATTCACCCTCCAGACTTCACCTTCTCTTTCTCCTTCTTCTGCTTCTTCTGATTCACCCTCCAGACTTCACCTTCTCCTTCTCCTTCTTCTACTTCTTCTGATTCACCCTCCAGACTTCACCTTCTCCTTCTCCTTCTTCGACTTCTTCTGATTCACCCTCCAGTCTTCACCTTCTCCTTCTCCTTCTTCTGTTTCTTCTGCTTCACCCTCCAGACTTCACCTTCTCCTTCTCTTTCTTCTGCTTCTACTGCTTCACCCTCCAGACTTCAACTTCTCCTTCTCCTTCTTCTGATTCTTCTGATTCACCCTCCTGACATCACCTTCTCCTTCTCCTTCTTCTGATTCTTCTGATTCACCCTCCTGACATCACCTTCTCCTTCTCCTTCTTCTACTTCTTCTGATTCACCCTCCAGACTTCACCTTCTCCTTCTCCTTCTTCTGCTTCTTCTGATTCACCCTCCAGACTTCACCTTCTCCTTCTCCTTATTCTGCTTCTTCTGATTCACCCTCCAGACTTCACCTTCTCCTTCTCCTTCTTCTGCTTCTTCTGATTCACCCTCCAGACTTCACCTTCTCCTTCTCCTTCTTCTGCTTCTTCTGATTCACCCTCCAGACTTCACCTTCTCCTTCTCCTTCTTCTGCTTCTTCTGATTCACCCTCCAGACTTCACCTTCTCCTTCTCCTTCTTCTACTTCTTCTGATTCACCCTCCAGACTTCACATTCTCCTTCTCCTTCTTCTGCTTCTTCTGATTCAACCTCCTGACTTCACCTTCTCCTTCTCCTTCTTCTACTTCTTCTGATTCACCCTCCTGACTTCACCTTCTCCTTCTCCTTCTTCTAATTCTTCTGATTCACCCTCCTGACTTCACCTTCTCCTTCTCCTTCTTCTAATTCTTCTGCTTCACCCTCCAGACTTCACCTTCTCCTTCTCCTTCTTCTACTTCTTCTGATTCACCCTCCAGACTTCACCTTCTCCTTCTCCTTCTTCTGCTTCTTCTGATTCACCCTCCAGACTTCACCTTCTCATTCTCCTTCTTCTGCTTCTTCTGCTGCGCCCTCCAGACTTCAGCTTCTCCTTCTCCTTCTTCTGCTTCTTCTGCTTCACACTCCAGACTTCACCTTCTCCTTCTCCTTCTTCTGCTTCTTCTGCTGCGCCCTCCAGGCTTCACCTTCTCCTTCTCCTTCTTCTGCTTCTTCTGCTTCACCGTCCTGACTTCACCTTCTCCTTCTCCTTCTTCTACTTCTTCTGCTACACCCCCCTGACTTCACCTGCTCCTTCTCCTTCTTCTGCTTCTTCTGATTCACCCTCCTAACTTCACCTTCTCCTTCTCCTTCTTCTGCTTCTTCTGATTCACCCTCCTGACTTCACCTTCTCCTTCCCCTTCTTCTGCTTCTTCTGATTCACCCTCCAGACTTCACCTTCTCCTTCTCCTTCTTCTGCTTCTTCTGATTCACCCTCCAGACTTCACCTTCTCCTTCTCCTTATTCTGCTTCTTCTGATTCACCCTCCAGACTTCACCTTCTCCTTCTCCTTCTTCTGCTTCTTCTGATTCACCCTCCAGACTTCACCTTCTCCTTCTCCTTCTTCTGCTTCTTCTGATTCACCCTCCAGACTTCACCTTCTCCTTCTCCTTCTTCTGCTTCTTCTGATTCACCCTCCAGACTTCACCTTCTCCTTCTCCTTCTTCTACTTCTTCTGATTCACCCTCCAGACTTCACCTTCTCCTTCTCCTTCTTCTGCTTCTTCTGATTCACCCTCCTGACTTCACCTTCTCCTTCTCCTTCTTCTACATCTTCTGATTCACCCTCCTGACTTCACCTTCTCCTTCTCCTTCTTCTACTTCTTCTGCTTCACCCTCCAGACTTCACCTTCTCCTTCTCCTTCTTCTACTTCTTCTGATTCACCCTCCAGACTTCACCTTCTCCTTCTCCTTCTTCTACTTCTTCTGATTCACCCTCCAGACTTCACCTTCTCCTTCTCCTTCTTCTACTTCTTCTGATTCACCCTCCAGACTTCACCTTCTCCTTCTCCTTCTTCTGCTTCTTCTGATTCACCCTCCAGACTTCACCTTCTCCTTCTCCTTATTCTGCTTCTTCTGAATCACCCTCCAGACTTCACCTTCTCCTTCTCCTTCTTCTGCTTCTTCTGATTCACCCTCCAGACTTCACCTTCTCCTTCTCCTTCTTCTGCTTCTTCTGATTCACACTCCAGACTTCACCTTCACCTTCTCCTTCTTCTACTTCTTCTGATTCACCCTCCAGACTTCACCTTCTCCATCTCCTTCTTCTGCTTCTTCTGATTCACCCTCCAGACTTCACCTTCTCCTTCTCCTTCGTCTGCTTCTTCTGATTCACCCTCCAGACTTCACCTTCTCCTTCTCCTTCTTCTGCTTCTTCTGATTCACCCTCCAGACTTCACCTTCTCCTTCTCCTTCTTCTACTTCTTCTGATTCACCCTCCAGACTTCACCTTCTCCTTCTCTTTCTTCTGCTTCTTCTGATTCACCCTCCAGACTTCACCTTCTCCTTCTCCTTCTTCTGATTCTTCTGATTCACCCTCCAGACTTCACCTTCTCCTTCTCCTTCTTCTGCTTCTTCTGATTCACCCTCCTGACTTCACCTTCTCCTTCTCCTTCTTCTACATCTTCTGATTCACCCTCCTGACTTCACCTTCTCCTTCTCCTTCTTCTACTTCTTCTGCTTCACCCTCCAGACTTCACCTTCTCCTTCTCCTTCTTCTACTTCTTCTAATTCACCCTCCAGACTTCACTTTCTCCTTCTCCTTCTTCTACTTCTTCTGATTCACCCTCCAGACTTCACCTTCTCCATCTCCTTCTTCTGCTTCTTCTGATTCACCCTCCAGACTTCACCTTCTCCTTCTCCTTCGTCTACTTCTTCTGATTCACCCTCCAGACTACACCTTCTCCTTCTCCTTCTTCTACTTCTTCTGATTCACCCTCCAGACTTCACCTTCTCCTTCTCCTTCTTCTGTTTCTTCTGATTCACCCTCCAGACTTCACCTTCTCCTTCTCCTTCTTCTACTACTTCTGATTCACCCTCCAGACTTCACCTTCTCCTTCTCCTTCTTCTACTTCTTCTGATTCACCCTCCAGACTTCATCTTCTCCTTCTCCTTCTTCTGCTTCTTCTGATTCACCCTCCAGACTTCACCTTCTCCTTCTCCTTCTTCTACTTCTTCTGATTCACCCTCCAGACTTCACCTTCCCCTTCTCCTTCTTCTACTTCTTCTGATTCACCCTCCAGTCTTCACCTTCTCCTTCTCCTTCTTCTGTTTCTTCTGCTTCACCCTCCAGACTTCACCTTCTCCTTCTCTTTCTTCTACTTCTTCTGATTCACCCTCCAGACTTCACCTTCTCCTTCTCCTTATTCTGCTTCTTCTGATTCACCCTCCAGACTTCAACTTCTCCTTCTCCTTATTCTGCTTCTTCTGATTCACCCTCCAGACTTCACCTTCTCCTTCTCCTTCCTTTGCTTCTTCTGATTCACCCTCCAGACTTCACCTTCTCCTTCTCCTTCTTCTGATTCTTCTGATTCACCCTCCAGACTTCACCTTCTCCTTCTCCATCTTCTGCTTCTTCTGATTCACCCTCCTGACTTCACCTTCTCCTTCTCCTTCTTCTACTTCTTCTGATTCACCCTCCTGACTTCACCTTCTCCTTCTCCATCTTCTACTTCTTCTGCTTCACCCTCCAGACTTCAACTTCTCCTTCTCCTTCTTCTACTTCTTCTGATTCACCCTCCAGACTTCACCTTCTCCTTCTCCTTCTTCTGCTTCTTCTGATTCACCCTCCAGACTTCACCTTCTCCTTCTCCTTCTTCTGCTTCTTCTGATTCACCCTCCAGACTTCACCTTCTCCTTCTCCTTCTTCTACTTCTTCTGATTCACCCTCCAGACTTCACCTTCTCCTTCTCCTTCTTCTGCTTCTTCTGATTCACCCTCCAGACTTCACCTTCTCCTTCTCCTTCGTCTCCTTCTTCTGATTCACCCTCCAGACTACACCTTCTCCTTCTCCTTCTTCTACTTCTTCTGATTCACCCTCCAGACTTCACCTTCTCCTTCTCATTCTTCTGTTTCTTCTGATTCACCCTCCAGACTTCATCTTCTCCTTCTCCTTCTTCTACTTCTTCTGATTCACCCTCCAGACTTCACCTTCTCCTTCTCCTTCTTCTACTTCTTCTGATTCACCCTCCAGACTTCATCTTCTATTTCTCCTTCTTCTACTTCTTCTGATTCACCCTCCAGACTTCACCTTCTCCTTCTCCTTCTTCTGCTTCTTCTGATTCACCCTCCAGACTTCACCTTCTCCTTCTCCTTATTCTGCTTCTTCTGATTCACCCTCTAGACTTCACCTTCTCCTTCTCCTTCTTCTACTTCTTCTGATTCACCCTCCAGACTTCACCTTCTCCTTCTCCTTCTTCTGCTTCTTCTGATTCACCCTCCAGACTTCACCTTCTCCTTCTCCTTCGTCTACTTCTTCTGATTCACCCTCCAGACTACACCTTCTCCTTCTCCTTCTTCTATTTCTTCTGATTCACCCTCCAGACTTCACCTTCTCCTTCTCCTTCTTCTGTTTCTTCTGATTCACCCTCCAGACTTCATCTTCTCCTTCTCCTTCTTCTCCTTCTTCTGATTCACCCTCCAGACTTCACCTTCTCCTTCTCCTTCTTCTACTTCTTCTGATTCACCCTCCAGACTTCATCTTCTCCTTCTCCTTCTTCTACTTCTTCTGATTCACCCTCCAGACTTCACCTTCTCCTTCTCCTTCTTCTGCTTCTTCTGATTCACCCTCCAGACTTCACCTTCTCCTTCTCCTTATTCTGCTTCTTCTGATTCACCTCCAGACTTCACATTCTCCTTCTCCTTCTTCTGCTTCTTCTGATTCACCCTCCAGACTTCACCTTCTTCTTCTCCTTCTTCTGCTTCTTCTGATTCACCCTCCAGACTTCACCTTCTCCTTCTCCTTCTTCTACTTCTTCTGATTCACCCTCCAGACTTAACCTTCTCCTTCTCCTTCTTCTGCTTCTTCTGATTCACCCTCCAGACTTCACCTTCTCCTTCTCCTTCGTCTACTTCTTCTGATTCACCCTCCAGACGACACCTTCTCCTTCTCCTTCTTCTACTTCTTCTGATTCACCCTCCAGACTTCACCTTCTCCTTCTCCTTCTTCTGTTTCTTCTGATTCACCCTCCAGACTTCATCTTCTCCTTCTCCTTCTTCTACTTCTTCTGATTCACCCTCCAGACTTCACCTTCTCCTTCTCCTTCTTCTACTTCTTATGATTCACCCTCCGGACTTCATCTTCTCCTTCTCCTTCTTCTGCTTCTTCTGATTCACCCTCCAGACTTCACCTTCTCCTTCTCCTTCTTCTGCTTCTTCTGATTCACCCTCCAGACTTCAACTTCTCCTTCTCCTTCTTCTACTTCTTCTGATTCACCCTCCAGACTTCACCTTCTCCTTCTCCTTCTTCTACTTCTTCTGATTCACCCTCCAGTCTTCACCTTCTCCTTCTCCTTCTTCTGTTTCTTCTGCTTCACCCTCCAGACTTCACCTTCTCCTTCTCTTTCTTCTGCTTCTTCTGATTCACCCTCCAGACTTCACCTTCTCCTTCTCCTTCTTCTGATTCTTCTGATTCACCCTCCAGACTTCACCTTCTCCTTCTCCTTCTTCTGCTTCTTCTGATTCACCCTCCTGACTTCACCTTCTCCTTCTCCTTCTTCTACTTCTTCTGATTCACCCTCCTGACTTCACCTTCTCCTTCTCCTTCTTCTACTTCTTCTGCTTCACCCTCCAGACTTCACCTTCTCCTTCTCCTTCTTCTACTTCTTCTGATTCACCCTCCAGACTTCACCTTCTGCTTCTCCTTCTTCTGCTTCTTCTGATTCACCCTCCAGACTTCACCTTCTCATTCTCCTTCTTCTCCTTCTTCTGCTGCGCCCTCCAGACTTCACCTTCTCCTTCTCCTTCTTCTGCTTCTTCTGCTTCACACTCCAGACTTCACCTTCTCCTTCTCCTTCTTCTGCTTCTTCTGCTGCGCCCTCCAGGCTTCACCTTCTCCTTCTCCTTCTTCTGCTTCTTCTGCTTCACCGTCCTGACTTCACCTTCTCCTTCTCCTTCTTCTACTTCTTCTGCTACACCCCCCTGACTTCACCTGCTCCTTCTCCTTCTTCTGCTTCTTCTGATTCACCCTCCAGACTTCACCTTCTCCTTCTCCTTCTTCTGCTTCTTCTGATTCACCCTCCAGACTTCACCTTCTCCTTCTCCTTCTTCTGCTTCTTCTGATTCACCCTCCAGACTTCACCTTCTCCTTCTCCTTCTTCTGCTTCTTCTGATTCACCCTCCAGACTTCACCTTCTCCTTCTCCTTCTTCTGCTTCTTCTGATTCACCCTCCAGACTTCACCTTCTCCTTCTCCTTCTTCTACTTCTTCTGATTCACCCTCCAGACTTCACCTTCTCCTTCTCCTTCTTCTACTTCTTCTGATTCACCCTCCAGTCTTCACCTTCTCCTTCTCCTTCTTCTGTTTCTTCTGCTTCACCCTCCAGACTTCACCTTCTCCTTCTCTTTCTTCTGCTTCTTCTGCTTCACCCTCCAGACTTCACCTTCTCCTTCTCCTTCTTCTGATTCTTCTGATTCACCCTCCAGACTTCACCTTCTCTATCTCCTTCTTCTGCTTCTTCTGATTCACCCTCCTGACTTCACCTTCTCCTTCTCCTTCTTCTACTTCTTCTGATTCACCCTCCTGACTTCACCTTCTCCTTCTCCTTCTTCTACTTCTTCAGCTTCACCCTCCAGACTTCACCTTCTCCTTCTCCTTCTTCTACTTCTTCTGATTCACCCTCCAGACTTCACCTTCTCCTTCTCCTTCTTCTGCTTCTTCTGATTCACACTCCAGACTTCACCTTCTCCTTCTCCTTATTCTGCTTCTTCTGATTCACCCTCCAGACTTTACCTTCTCCTTCTCCTTCTTCTGCTTCTTCTGATTCACCCTCCAGACTTCACCTTCTCCTTCTCCTTCTTCTGCTTCTTCTGATTCACCCTCCAGACTTCATCTTCTCCTTCTCCTTCTTCTGCTTCTTCTGATTCACCCTCCAGACTTCACCTTCTCCTTCTCCTTCTTCTACTTCTTCTGATTCACCCTCCAGACTTCACCTTCTCCTTCTCCTTCTTCTGCTTCTTCTGATTCACCCTCCTGACTTCACCTTCTCCTTCTCCTTCTTCTACATCTTCTGATTCACCCTCCTGACTTCACCTTCTCCTTCTCCTTCTTCTACTTCTTCTGCTTCACCCTCCAGACTTCACCTTCTCCTTCACCTTCTTCTACTTCTTCTGATTCACCCTCCAGACTTCACCTTCTCCTTCTCCTTCTTCTACTTCTTCTGATTCACCCTCCAGACTTCACCTTCTCCTTCTCCTTCTTCTACTTCTTCTGATTCACCCTCGAGACTTCACCTTCTACTTCTCCTTCTTCTGCTTCTTCTGATTCACCCTCCAGACTTCACCTTCTCCTTCTCCTTATTCTGCTTCTTCTGAATCACCCTCCAGACTTCACCTTCTCCTTCTCCTTCTTCTGCTTCTTCTGATTCACCCTCCAGACTTCACCTTCTCCTTCTCCTTCTTCTGCTTCTTCTGATTCACCCTCCAGACTTCACCTTCACCTTCTCCTTCTTCTACTTCTTCTGATTCACCCTCCAGACTTCACCTTCTCCATCTCCTTCTTCTGCTTCTTCTGATTCACCCTCCAGACTTCACCTTCTCCTTCTCCTTCGTCTACTTCTTCTGATTCACCCTCCAGACTTCACCTTCTCCTTCTCCTTCTTCTGCTTCTTCTGATTCACCCTCCAGACTTCACCTTCTCCTTCTCCTTCTTCTACTTCTTCTGATTCACCCTCCAGACTTCACCTTCTCCTTCTCCTTCTTCTGATTCTTCTGATTCACCCTCCAGACTTCACCTTCTCCTTCTCCTTCTTCTGCTTCTTCTGATTCACCCTCCTGACTTCACCTTCTCCTTCTCCTTCTTCTACATCTTCTGATTCACCCTCCTGACTTCACCTTCTCCTTCTCCTTCTTCTACTTCTTCTGCTTCCCCCTCCAGACTTCACCTTCTCCTTCTCCTTCTTCTACTTCTTCTGATTCACCCTCCAGACTTCACCTTCTCCTTCTCCTTCTTCTACTTCTTCTGATTCACCCTCCAGACTTCACCTTCTCCTTCTCCTTCTTCTACTTCTTCTGATTCACCCTCCAGACTTCACCTTCTCCTTCTCCTTCTTCTGCTTCTTCTGATTCACCCTCCAGACATCACCTTCTCCTTCTCCTTATTCTGCTTCTTCTGAATCACCCTCCAGACTTCACCTTCTCCTTCTCCTTCTTCTGCTTCTTCTGATTCACCCTCCAGACTTCACCTTCTCCTTCTCCTTCTTCTACTTCTTCTGATTCACCCTCCAGACTTCACCTTCTCCATCTCCTTCTTCTGCTTCTTCTGATTCACCCTCCAGACTTCACCTTCTCCTTCTCCTTCGTCTACTTCTTCTGATTCACCCTCCAGACTACACCTTCTCCTTCTCCTTCTTCTACTTCTTCTGATTCACCCTCCAGACTTCACCTTCTCCTTCTCCTTCTTCTGTTTCTTCTGATTCACCCTCCAGACTTCACCTTCTCCTTCTCCTTCTTCTACTACTTCTGATTCACCCTCCAGACTTCACCTTCTCCTTCTCCTTCTTCTACTTCTTCTGATTCACCCTCCAGACTTCATCTTCTCCTTCTCCTTCTTCTGCTTCTTCTGATTCACCCTCCAGACTTCACCTTCTCCTTCTCCTTCTTCTGCTTCTTCTGATTCACCCTCCAGACTTCACCTTCTCCTTCTCCTTCTTCTACTTCTTCTGATTCACCCTCCAGACTTCACCTTCTCCTTCTCCTTCTTCTACTTCTTCTGATTCACCCTCCAGTCTTCACCTTCTCCTTCTCCATCTTCTGTTTCTTCTGCTTCACCCTCCAGACTTCACCTTCTCCTTCTCTTTCTTCTGCTTCTTCTGATTCACCCTCCAGACTTCACCTTCTCCTTCTCCTTCTTCTGATTCTTCTGATTCACCCTCCAGACTTCACCTACTCCTTCTCCTTCTTCTGCTTCTTCTGATTCACCCTCCTGACTTCACCTTCTCCTTCTCCTTCTTCTACTTCTTCTGATTCACCCTCCTGACTTCAGCTTCTCCTTCTCCTTCTTCTACTTCTTCTGCTTCACCCTCCAGACTTCACCTTCTCCTTCTCCTTCTTCTACTTCTTCTGATTCACCCTCCAGACTTCACCTTCTCCTTCTCCTTATTCTGCTTCTTCTGATTCACCCTCCAGACTTCACCTTCTCCTTCTCCTTATTCTGCTTCTTCTGATTCACCCTCCAGACTTCACCTTCTCCTTCTCCTTCCTTTGCTTCTTCTGATTCACCCTCCAGACTTCACCTTCTCCTTCTCCTTCTTCTGATTCTTCTGATTCACCCTCCAGACTTCACCTTCTCCTTCTCCATCTTCTGCTTCTTCTGATTCACCCTCCTGACTTCACCTTCTCCTTCTCCTTCTTCTACTTCTTCTGATTCACCCTCCTGACTTCACCTTCTCCTTCTCCATCTTCTACTTCTTCTGCTTCACCCTCCAGACTTCAACTTCTCCTTCTCCTTCTTCTACTTCATCTGATTCACCCTCCAGACTTCACCTTCTCCTTCTCCTTCTTCTGCTTCTTCTGATTCACCCTCCAGACTTCACCTTCTCCTTCTCCTTCTTCTGCTTCTTCTGATTCACCCTCCAGACTTCACCTTCTCCTTCTCCTTCTTCTACTTCTTCTGATTCACCCTCCAGACTTCACCTTCTCCTTCTCCTTCTTCTGCTTCTTCTGATTCACCCTCCAGACTTCACCTTCTCCTTCTCCTTCGTCTACTTCTTCTGATTCACCCACCAGACTACACCTTCTCCTTCTCCTTCTTCTACTTCTTCTGATTCACCCTCCAGACTTCACCTTCTCCTCCTCCTTCTTCTGTTTCTTCTGATTCACCCTCCAGACTTCATCTTCTCATTCTCCTTCTTCTACTTCTTCTGATTCACCCTCCAGACTTCACCTTCTCCTTCTCCTTCTTCTACTTCTTCTGATTCACCCTCCAGTCTTCACCTTCTCCTTCTCCTTCTTCTGTTTCTTCTGCTTCACCCTCCAGACTTCACCTTCTCCTTCTCTTTCTTCTGCTTCTTCTGATTCACCCTCCAGACTTCACCTTCTCCTTCTCCTTCTTCTGATTCTTCTGATTCACCCTCCAGACTTCACCTTCTCCTTCTCCTTCTTCTGCTTCTTCTGATTCACCCTCCTGACTTCACCTTCTCCTTCTCCTTCTTCTACTTCTTCTGATTCACCCTCCTGACTTCAACTTCTCCTTCTCCTTCTTCTACTTCTTCTGCTTCACCCTCCAGACTTCACCTTCTCCTTCTCCTTCTTCTACTTCTTCTGATTCACCCTCCAGACTTCACCTTCTCCTTCTCCTTCTTCTGCTTCTTCTGATTCACCCTCCAGACTTCACCTTCTCCTTCTCCTTATTCTGCTTCTTCTGATTCACCCTCCAGACTTCAACTTCTCCTTCTCCTTATTCTGCTTCTTCTGATTCACCCTCCAGACTTCACCTTCTCCTTCTCCTTATTCTGCTTCTTCTGATTCACCCTCCAGACTTCACCTTCTCCTTCTCCTTCCTTTGCTTCTTCTGATTCACCCTCCAGACTTCACCTTCTCCTTCTCCTTCTTCTGATTCTTCTGCTTCACTCTCCTGACTTCACCTTCTCCTTCTCCTTCTTCTACTTCTTCTGATTCACCCTCCAGACTTCACCTACTCCTTCTCCTTCTTCTGCTTCTTCTGATTCACCCTCCTGACTTCACCTTCTCCTTCTCCTTCTTCTGCTTCTTCTGATTCACCCTCCAGACTTCACCTTCTCCTTCTCCTTCTTCTGCTTCTTCTGATTCACCCTCCAGACTTCACCTTCTCCTTCTCCTTCTTCTGCTTCTTCTGATTCACCCTCCAGACCTCACCTTCTCCTTCTCCTTCTTCTACTTCTTCTGATTCACCCTCCAGACTTCATCTTCTCCTTCTCCTTCTTCTGCTTCTTCTGATTCACCCTCCAGACTTCACCTTCTCCTTCTCCTTCTTCTGCTTCTTCTGATTCACCCTCCAGACTTCACCTTCTCCTTCTCCTTCTTCTACTTCTTCTGATTCACCCTCCAGACTTCACCTTCTCCTTCTCCTTCTTCTACTTCTTCTGATTCACCCTCCAGTCTTCACCTTCTCCTTCTCCTTCTTCTGTTTCTTCTGCTTCACCCTCCAGACTTCACCTTCTCCTTCTCTTTCTTCTGCTTCTTCTGCTTCACCCTCCAGACTTCACCTTCTCCTTCTCCTTCTTCTGATTCTTCTGATTCACCCTCCAGACTTCACCTTCTCTATCTCCTTCTTCTGCTTCTTCTGATTCACCCTCCTGACTTCACCTTCTCCTTCTCCTTCTTCTACTTCTTCTGATTCACCCTCCTGACTTCACCTTCTCCTTCTCCTTCTTCTACTTCTTCTGCTTCACCCTCCAGACTTCACCTTCTCCTTCTCCTTCTTCTACTTCTTCTGATTCACCCTCCAGACTTCACCTTCTCCTTCTCCTTCTTCTGCTTCTTCTGATTCACCCTCCAGACTTCACCTTCTCCTTCTACTTATTCTGCTTCTTCTGATTCACCCTCCAGACTTCACCTTCTCCTTCTCCTTCTTCTGCTATTTCTGATTCACCCTCCAGACTTCACCTTCTCCTTCTCCTTCTTCTGCTTCTTCTGATTCACCCTCCAGACTTCACCTTCTCCTTCTCCTTCTTCTGCTTCTTCTGATTCACCCTCCAGACTTCACCTTCTCCTTCTCCTTCTTCTACTTCTTCTGATTCACCCTCCAGACTTCACCTTCTCCTTCTCCTTCTTCTGCTTCTTCTAATTCACCCTCCTGACTTCACCTTCTCCTTCTCCTTCTTCTACATCTTCTGATTCACCCTCCTGACTTCACCTTCTCCTTCTCCTTCTTCTACTTCTTCTGCTTCAACCTCCAGACTTCACCTTCTCCTTCTCCTTCTTCTACTTCTTCTGATTCACCCTCCAGACTTCACCTTCTCCTTCTCCTTCTTCTACTTCTTCTGATTCACCCTCCAGACTTCACCTTCTCCTTCTCCTTCTTCTACTTCTTCTGATTCACCCTCCAGACTTCACCTTCTCCTTCTCCTTCTTCTGCTTCTTCTGATTCACCCTCCAGACTTCACCTTCTCCTTCTCCTTATTCTGCTTCTTCTGAATCACCCTCCAGACTTCACCTTCTCCTTCTCCTTCTTCTGCTTCTTCTGATTCACCCACCAGACTTCACCTTCTCATTCTCCTTCTTCTGCTTCTTCTGATTCACCCTTCAGACTTCACCTTCACCTTCTCCTTCTTCTACTTCTTCTGATTCACCCTCCAGACTTCACCTTCTCCATCTCCTTCTTCTGCTTCTTCTGATTCACCCTCCAGACTTCACCTTCTCCTTCTCCTTCGTCTACTTCTTCTGATTCACCCTCCAGACTTCACCTTCTCCTTCTCCTTCTTCTGCTTCTTCTGATTCACCCTCCAGACTTCACCTTCTCCTTCTCCTTCTTCTACTTCTTCTGATTCACCCTCCAGACTTCACCTTCTCCTTCTCCTTCTTCTGATTCTTCTGATTCACCCTCCAGACTTCACCTTCTCCTTCTCCTTTTTCTGCTTCTTCTGATTCACCCTCCTGACTTCACCTTCTCCTTCTCCTTCTTCTACATCTTCTGATTCACCCTCCTGACTTCACCTTCTCCTTCTCCTTCTTCTACTTCTTCTGCTTCCCCCTCCAGACTTCACCTTCTCCTTCTCCTTCTTCTACATCTTCTGATTCACCCTCCAGACTTCACCTTCTCCTTCTCCTTCTTCTACTTCTTCTGATTCACCCTCCAGACTTCACCTTCTCCTTCTCCTTCTTCTACTTCTTCTGATTCACCCTCCAGACTTCACCTTCTCCTTCTCCTTCTTCTGCTTCTTCAGATTCACCCTCCAGACATCACCTTCTCCTTCTCCTTATTCTGCTTCTTCTGAATCACCCTCCAGACTTCACCTTCTCCTTCTCCTTCTTCTGCTTCTTCTGATTCACCCTCCAGACTTCACCTTCTCCTTCTCCTTCTTCTGCTTCTTCTGATTCACCCTCCAGACTTCACCTTCTCCTTCTCCTTCTTCTACTTCTTCTGATTCACCCTCCAGACTTCACCTTCTCCATCTCCTTCTTCTGCTTCTTCTGATTCACCCTCCAGACTTCACCTTCTCCTTCTCCTTCGTCTACTTCTTCTGATTCACCCTCCAGACTACACCTTCTCCTTCTCCTTCTTCTACTTCTTCTGATTCACCCTCCAGACTTCACCTTCTCCTTCTCCTTCTTCTGTTTCTTCTGATTCACCCTCCAGACTTCACCTTCTCCTTCTCCTTCTTCTACTACTTCTGATTCACCCTCCAGACTTCACCTTCTCCTTCTCCTTCTTCTACTTCTTCTGATTCACCCTCCAGACTTCATCTTCTCCTTCTCCTTCTTCTGCTTCTTCTGATTCACCCTCCAGACTTCACCTTCTCCTTCTCCTTCTTCTGCTTCTTCTGATTCACCCTCCAGACTTCACCTTCTCCTTCTCCTTCTTCTACTTCTTCTGATTCACCCTCCAGACTTCACCTTCTCCTTCTCCTTCTTCCACTTCTTCTGATTCACCCTCCAGTCTTCACCTTCTCCTTCTCCTTCTTCTGTTTCTTCTGCTTCACCCTCCAGACTTCACCTTCTCCTTCTCTTTCTTCTGCTTCTTCTGATTCACCCTCCAGACTTCACCTTCTCCTTCTCCTTCTTCTGATTCTTCTGATTCACCCTCCAGACTTCACCTTCTCCTTCTCCTTCTTCTGCTTCTTCTGATTCACCCTCCTGACTTCACCTTCTCCTTCTCCTTCTTCTACTTCTTCTGATTCACCCTCCTGACTTCACCTTCTCCTTCTCCTTCTTCTACTTCTTCTTCTTCACCCTCCAGACTTCACCTTCTCCTTCTCCTTCTTCTACTTCTTCTGATTCAACCTCCAGACTTCACCTTCTCCTTCTCCTTCTTCTGCTTCTTCTGATTCACCCTCCAGACCTCACCTTCTCATTCTCCTTCTTCTGCTTCTTCTGCTGCGCCCTCCAGACTTCACCTTCTCCTTCTCCTTCTTCTGCTTCTTCTGCTTCACACTCCAGACTTCACCTTCTCCTACTCCTTCTTCTGCTTCTTCTGCTGCGCCCTCCAGGCTTCACCTTCTCCTTCTCCTTCTTCTGCTTCTTCTGCTTCACCGTCCTGACTTCACCTTCTCCTTCTCCTTCTTCTACTTCTTCTGCTACACCCCCTGACTTCACCTGCTCCTTCTCCTTCTTCTGCTTCTTCTGATTCACCCTCCTAACTTCACCTTCTCCTTCTCCTTATTCTGCTTCTTCTGATTCACCCTCCTGACTTCACCTTCTCCTTCTCCTTCTTCTGCTTCTTCTGATTCACCTTCCAGACTTCACCTTCTCCTTCTCCTTCTTCTGCTTCTTCTGATTCACCCTCCAGACTTCACCTTCTCCTTCTCCTTCTTCTGCTTCTTCTGATTCACCCTCCAGACCTCACCTTCTCCTTCTCCTTCTTCTACTTCTTCTGATTCACCCTCCAGACTTCATCTTCTCCTTCTCCTTCTTCTGCTTCTTCTGATTCACCCTCCAGACTTCACCTTCTCCTTCTCCTTCTTCTGCTTCTTCTGATTCACCCTCCAGACTTCACCTTCTCCTTCTCTTTCTTCTGCTTCTTCTGCTTCACCCTCCAGACTTCACCTTCTCCTTCTCCTTCTTCTGATTCTTCTGATTCACCCTCCAGACTTCACCTTCTCTATCTCCTTCTTCTGCTTCTTCTGATTCACCCTCCTGACTTCACCTTCTCCTTCTCCTTCTTCTACTTCTTCTGATTCACCCTCCTGACTTCACCTTCTCCTTCTCCTTCTTCTACTTCTTCTGCTTCACCCTCCAGACTTCACCTTCTCCTTCTCCTTCTTCTACTTCTTCTGATTCACCCTCCAGACTTCACCTTCTCCTTCTCCTTCTTCTGCTTCTTCTGATTCACCCTCCAGACTTAACCATCTCCTTCTCCTTATTCTGCTTCTTCTGATTCACCCTCCAGACTTCACCTTCTCCTTCTCCTTCTTCTGCTTCTTCGGATTCACCCTCCAGACTTCACCTTCTCCTTCTCCTTCTTCTGCTTCTTCTGATTCACCCTCCAGACTTCACCTTCTCCTTCTCCTTCTTCTACTTCTTCTGATTCACCCTCCAGACTTCACCTTCTCCTTCTCCTTCTTCTGCTTCTTCTGATTCACCCTCCTGACTTCACCTTCTCCTTCTCCTTCTTCTACATCTTCTGATTCACCCTCCTGACTTCACCTTCTCCTTCTCCATCTTCTACTTCCTCTGCTTCACACTCCAGACTTCAACTTCTCCTTCTCCTTCTTCTACTTCTTCTGATTCACCCTCCAGACTTCACCTTCTCCTTCTCCTTCTTCTGCTTCTTCTGATTCACCCTCCAGACTTCACCTTCTCCTTCTCCTTCTTCTGCTTCTTCCGATTCACCCTCCAGACTTCACCTTCTCCTTCTCCTTCTTCTACTTCATCTGATTCACCCTCCAGACTTCACCTTCTCCTTCTCCTTCTTCTGCTTCTTCTGATTCACCCTCCAGACTTCACCTTCTCCTTCTCCTTCGTCTACTTCTTCTGATTCACCCTCCAGACTACACCTTCTCCTTCTCCTTCTTCTACTTCTTCTGATTCACCCTCCAGACTTCACCTTCTCCTTCTCTTTCTTCTGTTTCTTCTGATTCACCCTCCAGACTTCATGTTCTCCTTCTCCTTCTTCTACTTCTTCTGATTCACCCTCCAGACTTCACCTTCTCCTTCTCCTTCTTCTACTTCTTCTGATTCACCCTCCAGACTTCATCTTCTCCTTCTCCTTCTTCTGCTTCTTCTGATTCACCCTCCAGACTTCACCTTCTCCTTCTCCTTCTTCTGCTTCTTCTGATTCACCCTCCAGACTTCAACTTCTCCTTCTCCTTCTTCTACTTCTTCTGATTCACCCTCCAGACTTCACCTTCTCCTTCTCCTTCTTCTACTTCTTCTGATTCACCCTCCAGTCTTCACCTTCTCCTTCTCCTTCTTCTGTTTCTTCTGCTTCACCCTCCAGACTTCACCTTCTCCTTCTCTTTCTTCTGCTTCTTCTGATTCACCCTCCAGACTTCACCTTCTTCTCCTTCTTCTGATTCTTCTGATTCACCCTCCAGACTTCACCTTCTCCTTCTCCTTCTTCTGCTTCTTCTGATTCACCCTCCTGACTTCACCTTCTCCTTCTCCTTCTTCTACTTCTTCTGATTCACCCTCCTGACTTCACCTTCTCCTTCTCCTTCTTCTACTTCTTCTGCTTCACCCTCCAGACTTCACCTTCTCCTTCTCCTTCTTCTACTTCTTCTGATTCAACCTCCAGACTTCACCTTCTCCTTCTCCTTCTTCTGCTTCTTCTGATTCACCCTCCAGACTTCACCTTCTCATTCTCCTTCTTCTGCTTCTTCTGATTCACCCTCCAGACTTCACCTTCACCTTCTCCTTCTTCTACTTCTTCTGATTCACCCTCCAGACTTCACCTTCTCCATCTCCTTCTTCTGATTCTTCTGATTCACCCTCCAGACTTCACCTACTCCTTCTCCTTCTTCTGCTTCTTCTGATTCACCCTCCTGACTTCACCTTCTCCTTCTCCTTCTTCTACTTCTTCTGATTCACCCTCCTGACTTCAGCTTCTCCTTCTCCTTTTACTACTTCTTCTGCTTCACCCTCCAGACTTCACCTTCTCCTTCTCCTTCTTCTACTTCTTCTGATTCACCCTCCAGACTTCACCTTCTCCTTCTCCTTATTCTGCTTCTTCTGATTCACCCTCCAGACTTCACCTTCTCCTTCTCCTTATTCTGCTTCTTCTGATTCACCCTCCAGACTTCACCTTCTCCTTCTCCTTCCTTTGCTTCTTCTGATTCACCCTCCAGACTTCACCTTCTCCTTCTCCTTCTTCTGATTCTTCTGATTCACCCTCCAGACTTCACCTTCTCCTTCTCCATCTTCTGCTTCTTCTGATTCACCCTCCTGACTTCACCTTCTCCTTCTCCTTCTTCTACTTCTTCTGATTCACCCTCCTGACTTCACCTTCTCCTTCTCCATCTTCTACTTCTTCTGCTTCACCCTCCAGACTTCAACTTCTCCTTCTCCTTCTTCTACTTCATCTGATTCACCCTCCAGACTTCACCTTCTCCTTCTCCTTCTTCTGCTTCTTCTGATTCACCCTCCAGACTTCACCTTCTCCTTCTCCTTCTTCTGCTTCTTCTGATTCACCCTCCAGACTTCACCTTCTCCTTCTCCTTCTTCTACTTCTTCTGATTCACCCTCCAGACTTCACCTTCTCCTTCTCCTTCTTCTGCTTCTTCTGATTCACCCTCCAGACTTCACCTTCTCCTTCTCCTTCGTCTACTTCTTCTGATTCACCCTCCAGACTACACCTTCTCCTTCTCCTTCTTCTACTTCTTCTGATTCACCCTCCAGACTTCACCTTCTCCTCCTCCTTCTTCTGTTTCTTCTGATTCACCCTCCAGACTTCATCTTCTCCTTCTCCTTCTTCTACTTCTTCTGATTCACCCTCCAGACTTCACCTTCTCCTTCTCCTTCTTCTACTTCTTCTGATTCACCCTCCAGTCTTCACCTTCTCCTTCTCCTTCTTCTGTTTCTTCTGCTTCACCCTCCAGACTTCACCTTCTCCTTCTCTTTCTTCTGCTTCTTCTGATTCACTCTCCAGACTTCACCTTCTCCTTCTCCTTCTTCTGATTCTTCTGATTCACCCTCCAGACTTCACCTTCTCCTTCTCCTTCTTCTGCTTCTTCTGATTCACCCTCCTGACTTCACCTTCTCCTTCTCCTTCTTCTACTTCTTCTGATTCACCCTCCTGACTTCAACTTCTCCTTCTCCTTCTTCTACTTCTTCTGCTTCACCCTCCAGACTTCACCTTCTCCTTCTCCTTCTTCTACTTCTTCTGATTCACCCTCCAGACTTCACCTTCTCCTTCTCCTTCTTCTGCTTCTTCTGATTCACCCTCCAGACTTCACCTTCTCCTTCTCCTTATTCTGCTTCTTCTGATTCACCCTCCAGACTTCAACTTCTCCTTCTCCTTATTCTGCTTCTTCTGATTCACCCTCCAGACTTCACCTTCTCCTTCTCCTTATTCTGCTTCTTCTGATTCACCCTCCAGACTTCACCTTCTCCTTCTCCTTCCTTTGCTTCTTCTGATTCACCCTCCAGACTTCACCTTCTCCTTCTCCTTCTTCTGATTCTTCTGCTTCACTCTCCTGACTTCACCTTCTCCTTCTCCTTCTTCTACTTCTTCTGATTCACCCTCCAGACTTCACCTACTCCTTCTCCTTCTTCTGCTTCTTCTGATTCACCCTCCTGACTTCACCTTCTCCTTCTCCTTCTTCTGCTTCTTCTGATTCACCCTCCAGACTTCACCTTCTCCTTCTCCTTCTTCTGCTTCTTCTGATTCACCCTCCAGACTTCACCTTCTCCTTCTCCTTCTTCTGCTTCTTCTGATTCACCCTCCAGACCTCACCTTCTCCTTCTCCTTCTTCTACTTCTTCTGATTCACCCTCCAGACTTCATCTTCTCCTTCTCCTTCTTCTGCTTCTTCTGATTCACCCTCCAGACTTCACCTTCTCCTTCTCCTTCTTCTGCTTCTTCTGATTCACCCTCCAGACTTCACCTTCTGCTTCTCCTTCTTCTACTTCTTCTGATTCACCCTCCAGACTTCACCTTCTCCTTCTCCTTCTTCTACTTCTTCTGATTCACCCTCCAGTCTTCACCTTCTCCTTCTCCTTCTTCTGTTTCTTCTGCTTCACCCTCCAGACTTCACCTTCTCCTTCTCTTTCTTCTGCTTCTTCTGCTTCACCCTCCAGACTTCACCTTCTACTTCTCCTTCTTCTGATTCTTCTGATTCACCCTCCAGACTTCACCTTCTCTATCTCCTTCTTCTGCTTCTTCTGATTCACCCTCCTGACTTCACCTTCTCCTTCTCCTTCTTCTACTTCTTCTGATTCACCCTCCTGACTTCACCTTCTCCTTCTCCTTCTTCTACTTCTTCTGCTTCACCCTCCAGACTTCACCTTCTCCTTCTCCTTCTTCTACTTCTTCTGATTCACCCTCCAGACTTCACCTTCTCCTTCTCCTTCTTCTGCTTCTTCTGATTCACCCTCCAGACTTCACCTTCTCCTTCTCCTTATTCTGCTTCTTCTGATTCACCCTCCAGACTTCAACTTCTCCTTCTCCTTATTCTGCTTCTTCTGATTCACCCTCCAGACTTCACCTTCTCCTTCTCCTTATTCTGCTTCTTCTGATTCACCCTCCAGACTTCACCTTCTCCTTCTCCTTCCTTTGCTTCTTCTGATTCACCCTCCAGACTTCACCTTCTCCTTCTCCTTCTTCTGATTCTTCTGCTTCACTCTCCTGACTTCACCTTCTCCTTCTCCTTCTTCTACTTCTTCTGATTCACCCTCCAGACTTCACCTACTCCTTCTCCTTCTTCTGCTTCTTCTGATTCACCCTCCTGACTTCACCTTCTCCTTCTCCTTCTTCTGCTTCTTCTGATTCACCCTCCAGACTTCACCTTCTCCTTCTCCTTCTTCTGCTTCTTCTGATTCACCCTCCAGACTTCACCTTCTCCTTCTCCTTCTTCTGCTTCTTCTGATTCACCCTCCAGACCTCACCTTCTCCTTCTCCTTCTTCTACTTCTTCTGATTCACCCTCCAGACTTCATCTTCTCCTTCTCCTTCTTCTGCTTCTTCTGATTCACCCTCCAGACTTCACCTTCTCCTTCTCCTTCTTCTGCTTCTTCTGATTCACCCTCCAGACTTCACCTTCTGCTTCTCCTTCTTCTACTTCTTCTGATTCACCCTCCAGACTTCACCTTCTCCTTCTCCTTCTTCTACTTCTTCTGATTCACCCTCCAGTCTTCACCTTCTCCTTCTCCTTCTTCTGTTTCTTCTGCTTCACCCTCCAGACTTCACCTTCTCCTTCTCTTTCTTCTGCTTCTTCTGCTTCACCCTCCAGACTTCACCTTCTCCTTCTCCTTCTTCTGATTCTTCTGATTCACCCTCCAGACTTCACCTTCTCTATCTCCTTCTTCTGCTTCTTCTGATTCACCCTCCTGACTTCACCTTCTCCTTCTCCTTCTTCTACTTCTTCTGATTCACCCTCCTGACTTCACCTTCTCCTTCTCCTTCTTCTACTTCTTCTGCTTCACCCTCCAGACTTCACCTTCTCCTTCTCCTTCTTCTACTTCTTCTGATTCACCCTCCAGACTTCACCTTCTCCTTCTCCTTCTTCTGCTTCTTCTGATTCACCCTCCAGACTTCACCTTCTCCTTCTACTTATTCTGCTTCTTCTGATTCACCCTCCAGACTTCACCTTCTCCTTCTCCTTCTTCTGCTATTTCTGATTCACCCTCCAGACTTCACCTTCTCCTTCTCCTTCTTCTGCTTCTTCTGATTCACCCTCCAGACTTCACCTTCTCCTTCTCCTTCTTCTGCTTCTTCTGATTCACCCTCCAGACTTCACCTTCTCCTTCTCCTTCTTCTACTTCTTCTGATTCACCCTCCAGACTTCACCTTCTCCTTCTCCTTCTTCTGCTTCTTCTAATTCACCCTCCTGACTTCACCTTCTCCTTCTCCTTCTTCTACATCTTCTGATTCACCCTCCTGACTTCACCTTCTCCTTCTCCTTCTTCTACTTCTTCTGCTTCAACCTCCAGACTTCACCTTCTCCTTCTCCTTCTTCTACTTCTTCTGATTCACCCTCCAGACTTCACCTTCTCCTTCTCCTTCTTCTACCTTTTCTGATTCACCCTCCAGACTTCACCTTCTCCTTCTCCTTCTTCTGCTTCTTCTGATTCACCCTCCAGACTTCACCTTCTCCTTCTCCTTATTCTGCTTCTTCTGAATCACCCTCCAGACTTCACCTTCTCCTTCTCCTTCTTCTGCTTCTTCTGATTCACCCTCCAGACTTCACCTTCTCATTCTCCTTCTTCTGCTTCTTCTGATTCACCCTTCAGACTTCACCTTCACCTTCTCCTTCTTCTACTTCTTCTGATTCACCCTCCAGACTTCACCTTCTCCATCTCCTTCTTCTGCTTCTTCTGATTCACCCTCCAGACTTCACCTTCTCCTTCTCCTTCGTCTACTTCTTCTGATTCACCCTCCAGACTTCACCTTCTCCTTCTCCTTCTTCTGCTTCTTCTGATTCACCCTCCAGACTTCACCTTCTCCTTCTCCTTCTTCTACTTCTTCTGATTCACCCTCCAGACTTCACCTTCTCCTTCTCCTTCTTCTGATTCTTCTGATTCACCCTCCAGACTTCACCTTCTCCTTCTCCTTTTTCTGCTTCTTCTGATTCACCCTCCTGACTTCACCTTCTCCTTCTCCTTCTTCTACATCTTCTGATTCACCCTCCTGACTTCACCTTCTCCTTCTCCTTCTTCTACTTCTTCTGCTTCCCCCTCCAGACTTCACCTTCTCCTTCTCCTTCTTCTACTTCTTCTGATTCACCCTCCAGACTTCACCTTCTCCTTCTCCTTCTTCTACTTCTTCTGATTCACCCTCCAGACTTCACCTTCTCCTTCTCCTTCTTCTACTTCTTCTGATTCACCCTCCAGACTTCACCTTCTCCTTCTCCTTCTTCTGCTTCTTCAGATTCACCCTCCAGACATCACCTTCTCCTTCTCCTTATTCTGCTTCTTCTGAATCACCCTCCAGACTTCACCTTCTCCTTCTCCTTCTTCTGCTTCTTCTGATTCACCCTCCAGACTTCACCTTCTCCTTCTCCTTCTTCTGCTTCTTCTGATTCACCCTCCAGACTTCACCTTCTCCTTCTCCTTCTTCTACTTCTTCTGATTCACCCTCCAGACTTCACCTTCTCCATCTCCTTCTTCTGCTTCTTCTGATTCACCCTCCAGACTTCACCTTCTCCTTCTCCTTCGTCTACTTCTTCTGATTCACCCTCCAGACTACACCTTCTCCTTCTCCTTCTTCTACTTCTTCTGATTCACCCTCCAGACTTCACCTTCTCCTTCTCCTTCTTCTGTTTCTTCTGATTCACCCTCCAGACTTCACCTTCTCCTTCTCCTTCTTCTACTACTTCTGATTCACCCTCCAGACTTCACCTTCTCCTTCTCCTTCTTCTACTTCTTCTGATTCACCCTCCAGACTTCATCTTCTCCTTCTCCTTCTTCTGCTTCTTCTGATTCACCCTCCAGACTTCACCTTCTCCTTCTCCTTCTTCTGCTTCTTCTGATTCACCCTCCAGACTTCACCTTCTCCTTCTCCTTCTTCTACTTCTTCTGATTCACCCTCCAGACTTCACCTTCTACTTCTCCTTCTTCTACTTCTTCTGATTCACCCTCCAGTCTTCACCTTCTCCTTCTCCTTCTTCTGTTTCTCCTGCTTCACCCTCCAGACTTCACCTTCTCCTTCTCTTTCTTCTGCTTCTTCTGATTCACCCTCCAGACTTCACCTTCTCCTTCTCCTTCTTCTGATTCTTCTGATTCACCCTCCAGACTTCACCTTCTCCTTCTCCTTCTTCTGCTTCTTCTGATTCACCCTCCTGACTTCACCTTCTCCTTCTCCTTCTTCTACTTCTTCTGATTCACCCTCCTGACTTCACCTTCTCCTTCTCCTTCTTCTACTTCTTCTTCTTCACCCTCCAGACTTCACCTTCTCCTTCTCCTTCTTCTACTTCTTCTGATTCAACCTCCAGACTTCACCTTCTCCTTCTCCTTCTTCTGCTTCTTCTGATTCACCCTCCAGACTTCACCTTCTCATTCTCCTTCTTCTGCTTCTTCTGCTGCGCCCTCCAGACTTCACCTTCTCCTTCTCCTTCTTCTGCTTCTTCTGCTTCACACTCCAGACTTCACCTTCTCCTACTCCTTCTTCTGCTTCTTCTGCTGCGCCCTCCAGGCTTCACCTTCTCCTTCTCCTTCTTCTGCTTCTTCTGCTTCACCGTCCTGACTTCACCTTCTCCTTCTCCTTCTTCTACTTCTTCTGCTACACCCCCTGACTTCACCTGCTCCTTCTCCTTCTTCTGCTTCTTCTGATTCACCCTCCTAACTTCACCTTCTCCTTCTCCTTATTCTGCTTCTTCTGATTCACCCTCCTGACTTCACCTTCTCCTTCTCCTTCTTCTGCTTCTTCTGATTCACCTTCCAGACTTCACCTTCTCCTTCTCCTTCTTCTGCTTCTTCTGATTCACCCTCCAGACTTCACCTTCTCCTTCTCCTTCTTCTGCTTCTTCTGATTCACCCTCCAGACCTCACCTTCTCCTTCTCCTTCTTCTACTTCTTCTGATTCACCCTCCAGACTTCATCTTCTCCTTCTCCTTCTTCTGCTTCTTCTGATTCACCCTCCAGACTTCACCTTCTCCTTCTCCTTCTTCTGCTTCTTCTGATTCACCCTCCAGACTTCACCTTCTCCTTCTCTTTCTTCTGCTTCTTCTGCTTCACCCTCCAGACTTCACCTTCTCCTTCTCCTTCTTCTGATTCTTC
Organism: Somniosus microcephalus; assembly: GCF_052327205.1. Taxonomy (NCBI): domain Eukaryota; kingdom Metazoa; phylum Chordata; class Chondrichthyes; order Squaliformes; family Somniosidae; genus Somniosus; species Somniosus microcephalus. The sequence continues at coordinate 453,755 of NW_028225267.1, read as the reverse complement.
TGATTCACCCTCCAGACTTCACCTTCTCTATCTCCTTCTTCTGCTTCTTCTGATTCACCCTCCTGACTTCACCTTCTCCTTCTCCTTCTTCTACTTCTTCTGATTCACCCTCCTGACTTCACCTTCTCCTTCTCCTTCTTCTACTTCTTCTGCTTCACCCTCCAGACTTCACCTTCTCCTTCTCCCTCTTCTACTTCTTCTGATTCACCCTCCAGACTTCACCATCTCCTTCTCCTTCTTCTGCTTCTTCTGATTCACCCTCCAGACTTAACCATCTCCTTCTCCTTATTCTGCTTCTTCTGATTCACCCTCCAGACTTCACCTTCTCCTTCTCCTTCTTCTGCTTCTTCTGATTCACCCTCCAGACTTCACCTTCTCCTTCTCCTTCTTCTGCTTCTTCTGATTCACCCTCCAGACTTCACCTTCTCCTTCTCCTTCTTCTACTTCTTCTGATTCACCCTCCAGACTTCACCTTCTCCTTCTCCTTCTTCTGCTTCTTCTGATTCACCCTCCTGACTTCACCTTCTCCTTCTCCTTCTTCTACATCTTCTGATTCACCCTCCTGACTTCACCTTCTCCTTCTCCATCTTCTACTTCCTCTGCTTCACACTCCAGACTTCAACTTCTCCTTCTCCTTCTTCTACTTCTTCTGATTCACCCTCCAGACTTCACCTTCTCCTTCTCCTTCTTCTGCTTCTTCTGATTCACCCTCCAGACTTCACCTTCTCCTTCTCCTTCTTCTGCTTCTTCCGATTCACCCTCCAGACTTCACCTTCTCCTTCTCCTTCTTCTACTTCATCTGATTCACCCTCCAGACTTCACCTTCTCCTTCTCCTTCTTCTGCTTCTTCTGATTCACCCTCCAGACTTCACCTTCTCCTTCTCCTTCGTCTACTTCTTCTGATTCACCCTCCAGACTACACCTTCTCCTTCTCCTTCTTCTACTTCTTCTGATTCACCCTCCAGACTTCACCTTCTCCTTCTCCTTCTTCTGTTTCTTCTGATTCACCCTCCAGACTTCATGTTCTCCTTCTCCTTCTTCTACTTCTTCTGATTCACCCTCCAGACTTCACCTTCTCCTTCTCCTTCTTCTACTTCTTCTGATTCACCCTCCAGACTTCATCTTCTCCTTCTCCTTCTTCTGCTTCTTCTGATTCACCCTCCAGACTTCACCTTCTCCTTCTCCTTCTTCTGCTTCTTCTGATTCACCCTCCAGACTTCAACTTCTCCTTCTCCTTCTTCTACTTCTTCTGATTCACCCTCCAGACTTCACCTTCTCCTTCTCCTTCTTCTACTTCTTCTGATTCACCCTCCAGTCTTCACCTTCTCCTTCTCCTTCTTCTGTTTCTTCTGCTTCACCCTCCAGACTTCACCTTCTCCTTCTCTTTCTTCTGCTTCTTCTGATTCACCCTCCAGACTTCACCTTCTCCTTCTCCTTCTTCTGATTCTTCTGATTCACCCTCCAGACTTCACCTTCTCCTTCTCCTTCTTCTGCTTCTTCTGATTCACCCTCCTGACTTCACCTTCTCCTTCTCCTTCTTCTACTTCTTCTGATTCACCCTCCTGACTTCACCTTCTCCTTCTCCTTCTTCTACTTCTTCTGCTTCACCCTCCAGACTTCACCTTCTCCTTCTCCTTCTTCTACTTCTTCTGATTCAACCTCCAGACTTCACCTTCTCCTTCTCCTTCTTCTGCTTCTTCTGATTCACCCTCCAGACTTCACCTTCTCATTCTCCTTCTTCTGCTTCTTCTGCTGCGACCTCCAGACTTCACCTTCTCCTTCTCCTTCTTCTGCTTCTTCTGCTTCACACTCCAGACTTCACCTTCTCCTTCTCCTTCTTCTGCTTCTTCTGCTGCGCCCTCCAGGCTTCACCTTCTCCTTCTCCTTCTTCTGCTTCTTCTGCTTCACCGTCCTGACTTCACCTTCTCCTTCTCCTTCTTCTACTTCTTCTGCTACACCCCCCTGACTTCACCTGCTCCTTCTCCTTCTTCTGCTTCTTCTGATTCACCCTCCTAACTTCACCTTCTCCTTCTCCTTCTTCTGCTTCTTCTGATTCACCCTCCTGACTTCACCTTCTCCTTCTCCTTCTTCTGCTTCTTCTGATTCACCCTCCAGACTTCACCTTCTCCTTCTCCTTCTTCTGCTTCTTCTGATTCACCCTCCAGACTTCACCTTCTCCTTCTGCTTCTTCTACTTCTTCTGATTCACCCTCCAGACTTCACCTTCCCCTTCTCCTTCTTCTGCTTCTTCTGCTTCGCCCTCCAGACTTCACCTTCTCCTTCTCCTTCTTCTGCTTCTTCTGCTTCACCCTCCAGACTTCACCTTCTCCTTCTCCTTCTTCTGCTTCTTCTGCTTCACCCTCCTGACTTCACCTTCTCCTTCTCCTTCTTCTACTTCTTCTGCTTCACCCCCCTGACTTCACCTGCTCCTTCTCCTTCTTCTGCTTCTTCTGGTTCACCCTCCTAACTTTACCTTCTGCTTCTCCTTCTTCTGCTTCTTCTGATTCACCCCCCTGACTTCACCTTCTCCTTCTCCTTCTTCTGCTTCTTCTAATTCACCCCCCTGACTTCACCTTCTCCTTCTCCTTCTTCTACTTCTTCTGATTCACCCTCCTGACTTCACCTTCTCCTTCTCCTTCTTCTACTTCTTCTGATTCACCCTCCAGACTTCACCTTCTCCTTCTCCTTCTTCTACTTCTTCTGATTCATCCTCCAGACTTCACCTTCTCATTCTCCTTCTTCTGCTTCTTCTGCTGCGACCTCCAGACTTCACCTTCTCCTTCTCCTTCTTCTGCTTCTTCTGCTTCACACTCCAGACTTCACCTTCTCCTTCTCCTTCTTCTGCTTCTTCTGCTGCGCCCTCCAGGCTTCACCTTCTCCTTCTCCTTCTTCTGCTTCTTCTGCTTCACCGTCCTGACTTCACCTTCTCCTTCTCCTTCTTCTACTTCTTCTGCTACACCCCCCTGACTTCACCTGCTCCTTCTCCTTCTTCTGCTTCTTCTGATTCACCCTCCTGACTTCACCTTCTCCTTCTCCTTCTTCTGCTTCTTCTGATTCACCCTCCAGACTTCACCTTCTCCTTCTCCTTCTTCTGCTTCTTCTGATTCACCCTCCAGACTTCACCTTCTCCTTCTGCTTCTTCTACTTCTTCTGATTCACCCTCCAGACTTCACCTTCCCCTTCTCCTTCTTCTGCTTCTTCTGCTTCGCCCTCCAGACTTCACCTTCTCCTTCTCCTTCTTCTGCTTCTTCTGCTTCACCCTCCAGACTTCACCTTCTCCTTCTCCTTCTTCTGCTTCTTCTGCTTCACCCTCCTGACTTCACCTTCTCCTTCTCCTTCTTCTACTTCTTCTGCTTCACCCCCCTGACTTCACCTGCTCCTTCTCCTTCTTCATTTCTTCTGGTTCACCCTCCTAACTTTACCTTCTGCTTCTCCTTCTTCTGCTTCTTCTGATTCACCCCCCTGACTTCACCTTCTCCTTCTCCTTCTTCTGCTTCTTCTAATTCACCCCCCTGACTTCACCTTCTCCTTCTCCTTCTTCTACTTCTTCTGATTCACCCTCCAGACTTCACCTTCTCCTTCTCCTTCTTCTACTTCTTCTGATTCACCCTACAGACTTCACCTTCTCCTTCTCCTTCTTCTGCTTCTTCTGATTCACCCCCCTGACTTCACCTTCTCCTTCTCCTTCTTCTGCTTCTTCTAATTCACCCTCCAGACTTCACCTTCTCCTTCTCCTTCTTCTGCTTCTTCTGCTTCGCCCTCCAGACTTCACCTTCTCCTTCTCCTTCTTCTGCTTCTTCTGCATCACCCTCCAGACTTCACCTTCTCCTTCTCCTTCTTCTGCTTCTTCTGCTTCACTCTCCTGACTTCACCTTCTCCTTCTCCTTCTTCTACTTCTTCTGATTCACCCTCCAGACTTCACCTTCTCCTTCTCCTTCTTCTGCTTCTTCTGCTTCACCCTCCAGACTTCACCTTCTCCTTCTCCTTCTTCTGCTTCTTCTGCTGCGCCCTCCAGACTTCACCTTCTCCTTCTCCTTCTTCTACTTCTTCTGCTTCACCCCCCTGACTTCACCTGCTCCTTCTCCTTCTTCTGCTTCTTCTGGTTCACCCTCCTAACTTTACCTTCTGCTTCTCCTTCTTCTGCTTCTTCTGATTCACCCCCCTGACTTCACCTTCTCCTTCTCCTTCTTCTGCTTCTTCTAATTCACCCTCCAGACTTCACCTTCTCCTTCTCCTTCTTCTGCTTCTTCTGATTCACCCTCCAGACTTCATTCTCCTTCTCCTTCTTCTGCTTCTTCTGATTCACCCTCCTAACTTCACCTTCTCCTTCTCCTTCTTCTGCTTCTTCTGATTCACCCTCCTGACTTCACCTTCTCCTTCTCCTTCTTCTGCTTCTTCTGATTCACCCTCCAGACTTCACCTTCTCCTTCTCCTTCTTCTGCTTCTTCTGATTCACCCTCCAGACTTCACCTTCTCCTTCTCCTTCTTCTGCTTCTTCTGATTCACCCTCCAGACCTCACCTTCTCCTTCTACTTCTTCTACTACTTCTGATTCACCCTCCAGACTTCATCTTCTCCTTCTCCTTCTTCTGCTTCTGCTGATTCACCCTCCAGACTTCACCTTCTCCTTCTCCTTCTTCTGCTTCTTCTGATTCACCCTCCAGAATTCACCTTCTCCTTCTCCTTCTTCTACTTCTTCTGATTCACCCTCCAGAACTCACCTTCTCCTTCTCCTTCTTCTACTTCTTCTGATACATCCTCCAGTCTTCACCTTCTCCTTCTCCTTCTTCTGTTTCTTCTGCTTCACCCTCCAGAATTCACCTTCTCCTTCTCTTTCTTCTGCTTCTTCTGATTCACCCTCCAGACTTCACCTTCTCCTTCTCCTTCTTCTGATTCTTCTGATTCACCCTCCAGACTTCACCTTCTCCTTCTTCTGCTTCTTCTGATTCACACTCCTGACTTCACCTTCTCCTTCTCCTTCTTCTACTTCTTCTGATTCACCCTCCTGACTTCACCTTCTCCTTCTCCTTCTTCTACTTCTTCTGCTTCACCCTCCAGACTTCACCTTCTCCTTCTCCTTCTTCTACTGCTTCTGATTCACCCTCCAGACTTCACCTTCTCCTTCTCCTTCTTCTACTTCTTCTGATTCACCCTCCAGACTTCACCTTCTCCTTCTCCTTCTTCTACTTCTTCTGATTCACCCTCCAGACTTCACCTTCTCCTTCTCCTTCTTCTGCTTCTTCTGATTCACCCTCCAGACTTCACCTTCTCCTTCTCCTTATTCTGCTTCTTCTGATTCTCCCTCCAGACTTCACCTTCTCCTTCTCCTTCTTCTGCTTCTTCTGATTCACCCTCCAGACTTCACCTTCTCCTTCTCCTTCTTCTGCTTCTTCTGATTCATCCTCCAGACTTCACCTTCTCATTCTCCTTTTTCTACTTCTTCTGATTCACCCTCCAGACTTCACCTTCTCCTTCTCGTTCTTCTGCTTCTTCTGATTCACCCTCCAGACTTCACCTTCTCCTTCTCCTTCGTCAACTTCTTCTGATTCACCCTCCAGACAACACCTTCTCCTTCTCCTTCTTCTACTTCTGCTGATTCACCCTCCAGACTTCACCTTCTCCTTCTCGTTCTTCTGCTTCTTCTGATTCACCCTCCAGACTTCACCTTCTCCTTCTCCGTCTTCTACTTCTTCTGATTCACCCTCCAGACTTCACCTTCTCCTTCTCCTTCTTCTACTTCTTCTGATTCACCCTCCAGACTTCACCTTCTCCTTCTCCTTCTTCTACTTCTTCTGCTTCTCCCTCCAGACGTCACCATCTCCTTCTCCTTCTTCTGCTTCTTCTGATTCACCCTCCAGACTTCACCTTCTCCTTCTCCTTCTTCTACTTCTTCTGATTCACCCTCCAGGCATTACCTTCTCCTTCTCCTTCTTCTACTTCTTCTGATTCACCCTCCAGACTTCACCTTCTCCTTCTCCTTCTTCTACTTCTTCCGATTCACCCTCCTGACTTCACCTTCTCCTTCTCCTTCTTCTGCTTCTTCTGCTTCACCCTCCTGACTTCACCTTCTCCTTCTCCTTCTTCTACTTCTTCTGATTCACCCTCCTGACTCCACCTTCTCATTCTCCTTCTTCTACTTCTTCTGATTCACCCTCCAGACTTCACCTTCTCCTTCTCCTTCTTCTGCTTCTTCTGCTTCACCCTCCAGACTTCACCTTCTCCTTCTCCTTCTTCTGCTTCTTCTGCTTCGCCCTCCAGACTTCACCTTCTCCTTCTCCTTCTTCTGCTTCTTCTGCTTCACCCTCCAGACTTCACCTTCTCCTTCTCCTTCTTCTGCTTCTTCTGCTTCACTCTCCTGACTTCACCTTCTCCTTCTCCTTCTTCTACTTCTTCTGATTCACCCTGCAGACTTCACCTTCTCCTTCTCCTTCTTCTGCTTCTTCTGCTGCGCCCTCCAGACTTCACCTTCTCCTTCTCCTTCTTCTGCTTCTTCTGCTTCACCCTCCTGACTTCACCTTCTCCTTCTCCTTCTTCTACTTCTTCTGCTTCACCCCCCTGACTTCACCTGCTCCTTCTCCTTCTTCTGCTTCTTCTGATTCACCCTCCTGACTTCACCTTCTCCTTCTCCTTCTTCTGCTTCTTCTAATTCACCCTCCAGACTTCACCTTCTCCTTCTCCTTCTTCTGCTTCTTCTGATTCACCCTCCAGACTTCACCTTCTCCTTCTCCTTCTTCTGCTTCTTCTGATTCACCCTCCAGACCTCATCTTCTCCTTCTCCTTCTTCTACTTCTTCTGATTCACCCTCCAGACTTCATCTTCTCCTTCTCCTTCTTCTGCTTCTTCTTATTCACCCTCCAGACTTCACCTTCTCCTTCTCCTTCTTCTGCTTCTTCTGATTCACCCTCCAGACTTCACCTTCTCCTTCTCCTTCTTCTGCTTCTTCTGCTTCACCCTCCAGACTTCACCTTCTCCTTCTCCTTCTTCTGCTTCTTCTGCTTCACCCTCCTGACTTCACCTTCTCCTTCTCCTTCTTCTACTTCTTCTGATTCACCCTCCAGACTTCACCTACTCCTTCTCCTTCTTCTGCTTCTTCTGCTTCACCCTCCAGACTTCACCTTCTCCTTCTCCTTCTTCTGCTTCTTCTGCTTCGCCCTCCAGACTTCACCTTCTCCTTCTCCTTCTTCTGCTTCTTCTGCTTCACTCTCCTGACTTCACCTTCTCCTTCTCCTTCTTCTACTTCTTCTGATTCACCCTCCAGACTTCACCCTCTCCTTCTCCTTCTTCTGCTTCTTCTGCTTCACCCTCCAGACTTCATCTTCTCTTTCTCCTTCTTCTGCTTCTTCTGCTGCGCCCTCCAGACTTCACCTTCTCCTTCTCCTTCTTCTGCTTCTTCTGATTCACCCTCCAGACTTCACTTCTCCTTCTCCTTCTTCTACTTCTTCTGATCCACCCTCCTGACGTCACCTTCTCCTTCTCCTTCTTCTGCTTCTTCTGCTTCACCCTCCAGACTTCACCTTCTCCTTCTCCTTCTTCTACTTCTTCTGCTTCACCCTCCAGACTTCACCTTCTCCTTCTCCTTCTTCTGCTTCTTCTGCTTCACCATCCTGACTTCACCTTAGCCTTCTCCTTCTTCTACTTCTTCTGATTCACCCTCCAGACTTCACCTACTCCTTCTCCTTCTTCTGCTTCTTCTGCTTCACCCTCCAGACTTCACCTTCTCCTTCTTCTGCTTCTTCTGCTTCGCCCTCCAGACTTCACCTTCTCCTTCTCCTTCTTCTGCTTCTTCTACTTCACTCTCCTGACTTTACATTCTCCTTCTCCTTCTTCTACTTCTTCTGATTCACCCTCCAGACTTCACCCTCTCCTTCTCCTTCTTCTGCTTCTTCTGCTTCACCCTCCAGACTTCACCTTCTCCTTCTCCTTCTTCTGCTTCTTCTGCTTCACCGTCCTGACTTCACCTTCTCCTTCTCCTTCTTCTAATTCTTCTGCTTCACCCCCCTGACTTCACCTGCTCCTTCTCCTTCTTCTGCTTCTTCTGATTCACCCTCCTAACTTCACCTTCTCCTTCTCCTTCTTCTGCTTCTTCTGATTCACGCTCCTGACTTCACCTTTTCCTTCCCCTTCTTCTGCTTCTTCTGATTCACCCTCCAGACTTCACCTTCTCCTTCTCCTTCCTCTGCTTCTTCTGATTCACCCTCCAGACTTCACCTTCTCCTTCTCCTTCTTCTGCTTCTTCTGATTCACCCTCCAGACCTCACCTTCTCCTTCTCCTTCTTCTACTTCTTCTGATTCACCCTCCAGACTTCATCTTCTCCTTCTCCTTCTTCTACTTCTTCTGCTTCACCCTCCAGACTTCACCTTCTCCTTCTCCTTCTTCTGCTTCTTCTGATTCACCCTCCAGACTTCACTTCTCCTTCTCCTTCTTCTACTTCTTCTGATCCACCCTCCTGACTTCACCTTCTCCTTCTCCTTCTTCTGCTTCTTCTGCTTCACCCTCCAGACTTCACCTTCTCCTTCTCCTTCTTCTACTTCTTCTGCTTCACCCTCCAGACTTCACCTTCTCCTTCTCCTTCTTCTGCTTCTTCTGCTTCACCATCCTGACTTCACCTTAGCCTTCTCCTTCTTCTACTTCTTCTGATTCACCCTCCAGACTTCACCTACTCCTTCTCCTTCTTCTGCTTCTTCTGCTTCACCCTCCAGACTTCACCTTCTCCTTCTCCTTCTTCTGCTTCTTCTGCTTCGCCCTCCAGACTTCACCTTCTCCTTCTCCTTCTTCTGCTTCTTCTACTTCACTCTCCTGACTTCACATTCTCCTTCGCCTTCTTCTGCTTCTTCTGCTTCACCGTCCTGACTTCACCTTCTCCTTCTCCTTCTTCTAATTCTTCTGCTTCACCCCCCTGACTTCACCTGCTCCTTCTCCTTCTTCTGCTTCTTCTGATTCACCCTCCTAACTTCACCTTCTCCTTCTCCTTCTTCTGCTTCTTCTGATTCACGCTCCTGACTTCACCTTTTCCTTCCCCTTCTTCTGCTTCTTCTGATTCACCCTCCAGACTTCACTTCTCCTTCTCCTTCTTCTACTTCTTCTGATCCACCCTCCTGACTTCACCTTCTCCTTCTCCTTCTTCTACTTCTTCTGCTTCACCCTCCAGACTTCACCTTCTCCTTCTCCTTCTTCTGCTTCTTCTGCTTCACCATCCTGACTTCACCTTAGCCTTCTCCTTCTTCTACTTCTTCTGATTCACCCTCCAGACTTCATCTTCTCCTTCTCCTTCTTCTACTTCTTCTGCTTCACCCTCCAGACTTCACCTTCTCCTTCTCCTTCTTCTGCTTCTTCTGATTCACCCTCCAGACTTCACTTCTCCTTCTCCTTCTTCTACTTCTTCTGATCCACCCTCCTGACTTCACCTTCTCCTTCTCCTTCTTCTGCTTCTTCTGCTTCACCCTCCAGACTTCACCTTCTCCTTCTCCTTCTTCTACTTCTTCTGCTTCACCCTCCAGACTTCACCTTCTCCTTCTCCTTCTTCTGCTTCTTCTGCTTCACCATCCTGACTTCACCTTAGCCTTCTCCTTCCTCTGCTTCTTCTGATTCACCCTCCAGACTTCACCTTCTCCTTCTCCTTCTTCTGCTTCTTCTGATTCACCCTCCAGACCTCACCTTCTCCTTCTCCTTCTTCTACTTCTTCTGATTCACCCTCCAGACTTCATCTTCTCCTTCTCCTTCTTCTGCTTCTTCTGATTCACCCTCCAGACTTCACCTTCTCCTTCTCCTTCTTCTACTTCTTCTGATTCACCCTCCAGACTTCACCTTCTCCTTCTCCTTCTTCTACTTCGTCTGATTCACCCTCCAGACTTCACCTTCTCCTTCTCGTTCTTCTACTTCTTCTGATTCACCCTCCAGTCTTCACCTACTCCTTCTCCTTCTTCTGTTTCTTCTGCTTCACCCTCCAGACTTCCCCTTCTCCTTCTCTTTCTTCTGCTTCTTCTGATTCACCCTCCAGACTTCATCTTCTCCTTCTCCTTCTGATTCTTCTGATTCACCCTCCAGACTTCACCTTCTCCTTCTCCTTCTTCTGCTTCTTCTGATTCACCCTCCTGACTTCACCTTCTCCTTCTCCTTCTTCTACTTCTTCTGCTTCACCCTCCAGACTTCACCTTCTCCTTCTCCTTCTTCTACTTCTTCTGATTCACCCTCCAGACTTCACCTTCTCCTTCTCCTTCTTCTGCTTCTTCTGATTCACCCTCCAGACTTCACCTTCTCCTTCTCCTTATTCTGCTTCTTCTGATTCACCCTCCAGACTTCACCTTCTCCTTCTCCTTCTTCTGCTTCTTCTGATTCACCCTCCAGACTTCACCTTTTCCTTCTCCTTCTTCTGCTTCTTCTGATTCACCCTCCAGACTTCACCTTCTCCTTCTCCTTCTTCTGCTTCTTCTGATTCACCCTCCAGACTTCACCTTCTCCTTCTCCTTCTTCTACTTCTTCTGATTCACCCTCCAGACTTCACCTTCTCCTTCTCTTTCTTCTGCTTCTTCTGATTCTCCCTCCAGACTTCACCTTCTCCTTCTCCTTCTTCTGATTCTTCTGATTCACCCTCCAGACTTCACCTTCTCCTTCTCCTTCTTCTGCTTCTTCTGATTCACACTCCTGACTTCACCTTCTCCTTCTCCTTCTTCTACTTCTTCTGATTCACCCTCCTGACTTCACCTTCTCCTTCTCCTTCTTCTACTTCTTCTGCTTCACCCTCCAGACTTCACATTCTCCTTCTCCTTCTTCTACTTCTTCTGATTCACCCTCCAGACTTCACCTTCTCCTTCTCCTTCTTCTACTTCTTCTGATTCACCCTCCAGACTTCACCTTCTCCTTCTCCTTCTTCTACTTCTTCTGATTCACCCTCCAGACTTCACCTTCTCCTTCTCTTTCTTCTGCTTCTTCTGATTCACCCTTCAGACTTCACCTTCTCCTTCTCCTTCTTCTGCTTCTTCTGATTCACCCTCCTAACTTCACCTTCTCCTTCTCCTTCTTCTGCTTCTTCTGATTCACCCTCCTGACTTCACCTTCTCCTTCTCCTTCTTCTGCTTCTTCTGATTCACCCTCCAGACTTCACCTTCTCCTTCTCCTTCTTCTGCTTCTTCTGATTCACCCTCCAGACTTCACCTTCTCCTTCTCCTTCTTCTGCTTCTTCTGATTCACCCTCCAGACCTCACCTTCTCCTTCTACTTCTTCTACTACTTCTGATTCACCCTCCAGACTTAATCTTCTCCTTCTCCTTCTTCTGCTTCTTCTGATTCACCCTCCAGACTTCACCTTCTCCTTCTCCTTCTTCTGCTTCTTCTGATTCACCCTCCAGACTTCACCTTCTCCTTCTCCTTCTTCTACTTCTTCTGATTCACCCTCCAGACCTCACCTTCTCCTTCTCCTTCTTCTACTTCTTCTGATACATCCTCCAGTCTTCACCTTCTCCTTCTCCTTCTTCTGTTTCTTCTGCTTCACCCTCCAGAATTCACCTTCTCCTTCTCTTTCTTCTGCTTCTTCTGATTCACCCTCCAGACTTCACCTTCTCCTTCTCCTTCTTCTGATTCTTCTGATTCACCCTCCAGACTTCACCTTCTCCTTCTCCTTCTTCTGCTTCTTCTGATTCACACTCCTGACTTCACCTTCTCCTTCTCCTTCTTCTACTTCTTCTGATTCACCCTCCTGACTTCACCTTCTCCTTCTCCTTATTCTACTTCTTCTGCTTCACCCTCCAGACTTCACCTTCTCCTTCTCCTTCTTCTACTGCTTCTGATTCACCCTCCAGACTTCACCTTCTCCTTCTCCTTCTTCTACTTCTTCTGATTCACCCTCCAGACTTCACCTTCTCCTTCTCCTTCTTCTACTTCTTCTGATTCACCCTCCAGACTTCACCTTCTCCTTCTCCTTCTTCTGCTTCTTCTGATTCACCCTCCAGACTTCACCTTCTCCTTCTCCTTATTCTGCTTCTTCTGATTCTCCCTCCAGACTTCACCTTCTCCTTCTCCTTCTTCTGCTTCTTCTGATTCACCCTCCAGACTTCACCTTCTCCTTCTCCTTCTTCTGCTTCTTCTGATTCATCCTCCAGACTTCACCTTCTCATTCTCCTTCTTCTACTTCTTCTGATTCACCCTCCAGACTTCACCTTCTCCTTCACGTTCTTCTGCTTCTTCTGATTCACCCTCCAGACATCACCTTCTCCTTCTCCTTCGTCAACTTCTTCTGATTCACCCTCCAGACTACACCTTCTCCTTCTCCTTCTTCTACTTCTGCTGATTCACCCTCCAGACTTCACCTTCTCCTTCTCGTTCTTCTGCTTCTTCTGATTCACCCTCCAGACTTCACCTTCTCCTTCTCCGTCTTCTACTTCTTCTGATTCACCCTCCAGACTTCACCTTCTCCTTCTCCTTCTTCTACTTCTTCTGATTCACCCTCCAGACTTCACCTTCTCCTTCTCCTTCTTCTACTTCTTCTTCTTCTCCCTCCAGACGTCACCTTCTCCTTCTCCTTCTTCTGCTTCTTCTGATTCACCCTCCAGACTTCACCTTCTCCTTCTCCTTCTTCTACTTCTTCTGATTCACCCTCCAGACATCACCTTCTCCTTCTCCTTCTTCTACTTCTTCTGATTCACCCTCCAGACTTCACCTTCTCCTTCTCCTTCTTCTACTTCTTCCGATTCACGCTCCTGACTTCACCTTCTCCTTCTCCTTCTTCTGCTTCTTCTGCTTCACCCTCCTGACTTCACCTTCTCCTTCTCCTTCTTCTACTTCTTCTGATTCACCCTCCTGACTTCACCTTCTCCTTCTCCTTCTTCTACTTCTTCTGATTCACCCTCCAGACTTCACCTTCTCCTTCTCCTTCTTCTGCTTCTTCTGCTTCACCCTCCAGACTTCACCTTCTCCTTCTCCTTCTTCTGCTTCGCCCTCCAGACTTCACCTTCTCCTTCTCCTTCTTCTGCTTCTTCTGCTTCACCCTCCAGACTTCACCTTCTCCTTCTCCTTCTTCTGCTTCTTCTGCTTCACTCTCCTGACTTCACCTTCTCCTTCTCCTTCTTCTACTTCTTCTGATTCACCCTGCAGACTTCACCTTCTCCTTCTCCTTCTTCTGCTTCTTCTGCTGCGCCCTCCAGACTTCACCTTCTCCTTCTCCTTCTTCTGCTTCTTCTGCTTCACCCTCCTGACTTCACCTTCTCCTTCTCCTTCTTCTACTTCTTCTGCTTCACCCCCCTGACTTCACCTGCTCCTTCTCCTTCTTCTGCTTCTTCTGATTCACCCTCCTGACTTCACCTTCTCCTTCTCCTTCTTCTGCTTCTTCTGATTCACCCTCCTGACTTCACCTTCTCCTTCTCCTTCTTCTGCTTCTTCTAATTCACCCTCCAGACTTCACCTTCTCCTTCTCCTTCTTCTGCTTCTTCTGATTCACCCTCCAGACTTCACCTTCTCCTTCTCCTTCTTCTGCTTCTTCTGATTCACCCTCCAGACCTCATCTTCTCCTTCTCCTTCTTCTACTTCTTCTGATTCACCCTCCAGACTTCATCTTCTCCTTCTCCTTCTTCTGCTTCTTCTTATTCACCCTCCAGACTTCACCTTCTCCTTCTCCTTCTTCTGCTTCTTCTGATTCACCCTCCAGACTTCACCTTCTCCTTCTCCTTCTTCTGCTTCTTCTGCTTCACCCTCCAGACTTCACCTTCTCCTTCTCCTTCTTCTGCTTCTTCTGCTTCACCCTCCTGACTTCACCTTCTCCTTCTCCTTCTTCTACTTCTTCTGATTCACCCTCCAGACTTCACCTACTCCTTCTCCTTCTTCTGCTTCTTCTGCTTCACCCTCCAGACTTCACCTTCTCCTTCTCCTTCTTCTGCTTCTTCTGCTTCGCCCTCCAGACTTCACCTTCTCCTTCTCCTTCTTCTGCTTCTTCTGCTTCACTCTCCTGACTTGACCTTCTCCTTCTCCTTCTTCTACTTCTTCTGATTCACCCTCCAGACTTCACCCTCTCCTTCTCCTTCTTCTGCTTCTTCTGCTTCACCCTCCAGACTACACCTTCTCTTTCTCCTTCTTCTGCTTCTTCTGCTGCGCCCTCCAGACTTCACTTTCTCCTTCTCCTTCTTCTGCTTCTTCTGATTCATCCTCCAGACCTCACCTTCTCCTTCTCCTTCTTCTACTTCTTCTGATCCACCCTCCTGACTTCACCTTCTCCTTCTCCTTCTTCTGCTTCTTCTGCTTCACCCTCCAGACTTCACCTTCTCCTTCTCCTTCTTCTACTTCTTCTGCTTCACCCTCCAGACTTCACCTTCTCCTTCTCCTTCTTCTGCTTCTTCTGCTTCACCATCCTGACTTCAACTTATCCTTCTCCTTCTTCTACTTCTTCTGATTCACCCTCCAGACTTCACCTACTCCTTCTCCTTCTTCTGCTTCTTCTGCTTCACCCTCCAGACTTCACCTTCTACTTCTCCTTCTTCTGCTTCTTCTGCTTCGCCCTCCAGACTTCACCTTCTCCTTCTCCTTCTTCTGCTTCTTCTGCTTCACTCTCCTGACTTCACATTCTCCTTCTCCTTCTTCTACTTCTTCTGATTCACCCTCCAGACTTCACCCTCTCCTTCTCCTTCTTCTGCTTCACCCTCCAGACTTCACCTTCTCCTTCTCCTTCTTCTGCTTCTTCTGCTTCACCGTCCTGACTTCACCTTCTCCTTCTCCTTCTTCTACTTCTTCTGCTTCACCCCCCTGACTTCACCTGCTCCTTCTCCTTCTTCTGCTTCTTCTGATTCACCCTCCTAACTTCACCTTCTCCTTCTCCTTCTTCTGCTTCTTCTGATTCACGCTCCTGACTTCACCTTTTCCTTCTCCTTCTTCTGCTTCTTCTGATTCACCCTCCAGACTTCACCTTCTCCTTCTCCTTCCTCTGCTTCTTCTGATTCACCCTCCAGACTTCACCTTCTCCTTCTCCTTCTTCTGCTTCTTCTGATTCACCCTCCAGACCTCACCTTCTCCTTCTCCTTCTTCTACTTCTTCTGATTCACCCTCCAGACTTCATCTTCTCCTTCTCCTTCTTCTGCTTCTTCTGATTCACCCTCCAGACTTCACCTTCTCCTTCTCCTTCTTCTACTTCTTCTGATTCACCCTCCAGACTTCACCTTCTCCTTCTCCTTCTTCTACTTCGTCTGATTCACCCTCCAGTCTTCACCTACTCCTTCTCCTTCTTCTGTTTCTTCTGCTTCACCCTCCAGACTTCCCCTTCTCCTTCTCTTTCTTCTGCTTCTTCTGATTCACCCTCCAGACTTCATCTTCTCCTTCTCCTTCTTCTGATTCTTCTGATTCACCCTCCAGACTTCACCTTCTCCTTCTCCTTCTTCTGCTTCTTCTGATTCACCCTCCTGACTTCACCTTCTCCTTCTCCTTCTTCTACTTCTTCTGCTTCACCCTCCAGACTTCACCTTCCCCTTCTCCTTCTTCTACTTCTTCTGATTCACCCTCCAGACTTCACCTTCTCCTTCTCCTTCTTCTGCTTCTTCTGATTCACCCTCCAGACTTCACCTTCTCCGTCTCCTTATTCTGCTTCTTCTGATTCACCCTCCAGACTTCACCTTCTCCTTCTCCTTCTTCTGCTTCTTCTGATTCCCCCTCCAGACTTCACCTTTTCCTTCTCCTTCTTCTGCTTCTTCTGATTCACCCTCCAGACTTCACCTTCTCCTTCTCCTTCTTCTGCTTCTTCTGATTCACCCTCCAGACTTCACCTTCTCCTTCTCCTTCTTCTACTTCTTCTGATTCACCCTCCAGACTTCACCTTCTCCTTCTCTTTCTTCTGCTTCTTCTGATTCTCCCTCCAGACTTCACCTTCTCCTTCTCCTTCTTCTGATTCTTCTGATTCACCCTCCAGACTTCACCTTCTCCTTCTCCTTCTTCTGCTTCTTCTGATTCACCCTCCTGACTTCACCTTCTCCTTCTCCTTCTTCTACTTCTTCTGATTCACCCTCCTGACTTCACCTTCTCCTTCTCCTTCTTCTACTTCTTCTGCTTCACCCTCCAGACTTCACCTTCTCCTTCTCCTTCTTCTACTTCTTCTGATTCACCCTCCAGACTTCACCTTCTCCTTCTCCTTCTTCTACTTCTTCTGATTCACCCTCCAGACTTCACCTTCTCCTTCTCCTTCTTCTACTTCTTCTGATTCACCCTCCAGACTTCACCTTCTCCTTCTCCTTATTCTGCTTCTTCTGGTTCACCCTCCAGACTTCACCTTCTCCTTCTCCTTCTTCTGCTTCTTCTGATTCACCCTCCAGACTTCACCTTCTCCTTCTCCTTCTTCTGCTTCTTCTGATTCACCCTCCAGACTTCACCTTCTCCTTCTCCTTCTTCTACTTCTTCTGATTCACCCTCCAGACTTCATCTTCTCCTTCTCCTTCTTCTGCTTCTTCTGATTCACCCTCCAGACTTCACCTTCTCCTTCTCCTTCTTCTACTTCTTCTGATTCACCCTCCAGACTTCACCTTCTCCTTCTCCTTCTTCTGTTTCTTCTGATTCACCCTCCAGACTTCACCTTCTCCTTCTCCTTCTTCTCCTTCTTCTGATTCACCCTCCAGACTTCACCTTCTCCTTCTCCTTCTTCTACTTCTTCTGATTCACCCTCCAGACTTCATCTTCTCCTTCTCCTTCTTCTGCATCTTCTGATTCACCCTCCAGACTTCACCTTCTCCTTCTCCTTCTTCTGCTTCTTCTGATTCACCCTCCAGACTTCACCTTCTCCTTCTCCTTCTTCTACTTCTTCTGATTCACCCTCCAGACTTCACCTTCTCCTTCTCCTTCTTCTACTTCTTCTGATTCACCCTCCAGTCTTCACATTCTCCTTCTCCTTCTTCTGTTTCTTCTGCTTCAGCCTCCAGACTTCACCTTCTCCTTCTCTTTCTTCTGATTCTTCTGATTCACCCTCCAGACTTCACCTTCTCCTTCTCCTTCTTCTGATTCTTCTGATTCACCCTCCAGACTTCACCTTCTCCTTCTCCTTCTTCTGCTTCTTCTGATTCACCCTCCAGACTTCACCTTCTCCTTCTCCTTCGTCTACTTCTTCTGATTCACCCTCCAGACTTCACCTTCTCCTTCTCCTTCTTCTACTTCTTCTGATTCACCCTCCAGACTTCACCTTCTCCTTCTCCTTATTCTGCTTCTTCTGGTTCACCCTCCAGACTTCACCTTCTCCTTCTCCTTCTTCTCCTTCTTCTGCTTCACCCTCCAGACTTCACCTTCTCCTTCTCCTTCTTCTACCTCTTCTGATTCACCCTCCAGACTTCACCTTCTCCTTCTCCTTCTTCTGCTTCTTCTGATTCACCCTCCAGACTTCACCTTCTCCTTCTCCTTATTCTGCTTCTTCTGATTCACCCTCCAGACTTCACCTTCTCCTTCTCCTTATTCTGCTTCTTCTGATTCAACCTCCAGACTTCACCTTCTCCTTCTCCTTCTTCTGCTTGTTCTGATTCACCCTCCAGATTTCACCTTCTCCTTCTCCTTCTTCTGTTTCTTCTGATTCGCCCACCAGACTTCACCTTTTCCTTCTCCTTCTTCTGCTTCTTCTGATTCACCCTCCTGACTTCACCTTCTCCTTCTCCTTCTTCTACTTCTTCTGATTCACCCTCCTGACTTCACCTTCTCCTTCTCCTTCTTCTACTTCTTCTGCTTCACCCCCCAGACTTCACCTTCTCCTTCTCCTTCTTCTACTTCTTCTGATTCACCCTCCAGACTTCACCTTCTCCTTCTCCTTCTTCTACTTCTTCTGATTCACCCTCCAGACTTCACCTTCTCCTTCTCCTTCTTCTACTTCTTCTGATTCACCCTCCAGACTTCACCTTCTCCTTCTCCTTCTTCTACTTCTTCTGATTCACCCTCCAGACTTCACCTTCTCCTTCTCCTTATTCTGCTTCTTCTGGTTCACCCTCCAGACTTCACCTTCTCCTTCTCCTTCTTCTGCTTCTTCTGATTCACCCTCCAGACTTCACCTTCTCCTTCTCCTTCTTCTGCTTCTTCTGATTCACCCTCCAGACTTCACCTTCTCCTTCTCCTTCTTCTACTTCTTCTGATTCACCCTCCAGACTTCATCTTCTCCTTCTCCTTCTTCTGCTTCTTCTGATTCACCCTCCAGACTTCACCTTCTCCTTCTCCTTCTTCTACTTCTTCTGATTCACCCTCCAGACCTCACCTTCTCCTTCTCCTTCTTCTGTTTCTTCTGATTCACCACCCAGACTTCACCTTCTCCTTCTCCTTCTTCTACTTCTTCTGATTCACCCTCCAGACTTCACCTTCTCCTTCTCCTTCTTCTACTTCTTCTGATTCACCCTCCAGACTTCATCTTCTCCTTCTCCTTCTTCTGCATCTTCTGATTCACCCTCCAGACTTCACCTTCTCCTTCTCCTTCTTCTGCTTCTTCTGATTCACCCTCCAGACTTCACCTTCTCCTTCTCCTTCTTCTACTTCTTCTGATTCACCCTCCAGACTTCACCTTCTCCTTCTCCTTCTTCTACTTCTTCTGATTCACCCTCCAGTCTTCACATTCTCCTTCTCCTTCTTCTGTTTCTTCTGCTTCAGCCTCCAGACTTCACCTTCTCCTTCTCTTTCTTCTGATTCTTCTGATTCACCCTCCAGACTTCACCTTCTCCTTCTCCTTCTTCTGATTCTTCTGATTCACCCTCCAGACTTCACCTTCTCCTTCTCCTTCTTCTGCTTCTTCTGATTCACCCTCCAGACTTCACCTTCTCCTTCTCCTTCGTCTACTTCTTCTGATTCACCCTCCAGACTTCACCTTCTCCTTCTCCTTCTTCTACTTCTTCTGATTCACCCTCCAGACTTCACCTTCTCCTTCTCCTTATTCTGCTTCTTCTGGTTCACCCTCCAGACTTCACCTTCTCCTTCTCCTTCTTCTCCTTCTTCTGCTTCACCCTCCAGACTTCACCTTCTCCTTCTCCTTCTTCTACCTCTTCTGATTCACCCTCCAGACTTCACCTTCTCCTTCTCCTTCTTCTGCTTCTTCTGATTCACCCTCCAGACTTCACCTTCTCCTTCTCCTTATTCTGCTTCTTCTGATTCACCCTCCAGACTTCACCTTCTCCTTCTCCTTATTCTGCTTCTTCTGATTCAACCTCCAGACTTCACCTTCTCCTTCTCCTTCTTCTGCTTGTTCTGATTCACCCTCCAGATTTCACCTTCTCCTTCTCCTTCTTCTGTTTCTTCTGATTCGCCCACCAGACTTCACCTTTTCCTTCTCCTTCTTCTGCTTCTTCTGATTCACCCTCCTGACTTCACCTTCTCCTTCTCCTTCTTCTACTTCTTCTGATTCACCCTCCTGACTTCACCTTCTCCTTCTCCTTCTTCTACTTCTTCTGCTTCACCCCCCAGACTTCACCTTCTCCTTCTCCTTCTTCTACTTCTTCTGATTCACCCTCCAGACTTCACCTTCTCCTTCTCCTTCTTCTGCTTCTTCTGATTCACCCTCCAGACATCACCTTCTCCTTCTCCTTCTTCTGCTTCTTCTGATTCACCCTCCAGACTTCACCTTCTCCTTCTCCTTCTTCCACTTCTTCTGATTCACCCTCCAGACTTCACCTTCTCCTTCTCTTTCTTCTGCTTCTTCTGATTCACCCTCCAGACTTCACCTTCTCCTTCTCCTTCTTCTGATTCTTCTGATTCACCCTCCACACTTCACCTTCTCCTTCTCCTTCTTCTGCTTCTTCTGATTCACCCTCCTGACTTCACCTTCTCCTTCTCCTTCTTCTACTTCTTCTGATTCACCCTACAGACTTCACCTTCTCCTTCTCCTTCTTCTGCTTCTTCTGATTCACCCTCCAAACTTCACCTTCTCCTTCTCCTTCTTCTGCTTCTTCTGATTCACCCTCCAGACTTCAACTTCTCCTTCTCCTTCTTCTACTTCTTCTGATTCACCCTCCAGACTTCACCTTCTCCTTCTCCTTCTTCTACTTCTTCTGATTCACCCTCCAGTCTTCACCTTCTCCTTCTCCTTCTTCTGTTTCTTCTGCTTCACCCTCCAGACTTCACCTTCTCCTTCTCTTTCTTCTGCTTCTTCTGATTCACCCTCCAGACTTCACCTTCTCCTTCTCCTTCTTCTGATTCTTTTGATTCACCCTCCAGACTTCACCTTCTCATTCTCCTTCTTCTACTTCTTCTGATTCACCCTCCAGACTTCACCTTCTCCTTCTCCTTCTTCTACTTCTTCTGATTCACCCTCCTGACTTCACCTTCTCCTTCCCCTTCTTCTACTTCTTCTGCTTCACCCTCCAGACTTCACCTTCTCCTTCTCCTTCTTCTACTTCTTCTGATTCACCCTCCAGACTTCACCTTCTCCTTCTCCTTCTTCTGCTTCTTCTGATTCACCCTCCAGACTTCACCTTCTCCTTCTCCTTATTCTGCTTCTTCTGTTTCACCCTCCAGACTTCAACTTCTCCTTCTCCTTCTTCTGCTTCTTCTGATTCACCCTCCAGACTTCACCTTCTCCTTCTCCTTCTTCTGCTTCTTCTGATTCACCCTCCAGACTTCACCTTCTCCTTCTCCTTCTTCTACTTCTTCTGATTCACCCTCCAGACTTCACCTTCTCCTTCTCCTTCTTCTGCTTCTTCTGATTCACCCTCCAGACTTCACCTTCTCCTTCTCCTTCGTCTACTTCTTCTGATTCACCCTCCAGACTACACCTTCTCCTTCTCCTTCTTCTACTTCTTCTGATTCACCCTCCAAACTTCACCTTCTCCTTCTCCTTCTTCTACTTCTTCTGATTCACCCTCCAGACTTCATCTTCTCCTTCTCCTTCTTCTCCTTCTTCTGATTCACCCTCCAGACTTCACCTTCTCCTTCTCCTTCTTCTGCTTCTTCTGATTCACCCTCCAGACTTCACCTTCTCCTTCTCCTTCTTCTACTTCTTCTGATTCACCCTCCAGACTTCACCTTCTCCTTCTCCTTCTTCTACTTCTTCTGATTCACCCTCCAGTCTTCACCTTCTCCTTCTCCTTCTTCTGTTTCTTCTGCTTCACCCTCCAGACTTCACCTTCTCCTTCTCTTTCTTCTGCTTCTTCTGATTCACCCTCCAGACTTCACCTTCTCCTTCTCCTTCTTCTGATTCTTCTGATTCACCCTCCAGACTTCACCTTCTCCTTCTCCTTCTTCTGCTTCTTCTGATTCACCCTCCAGACCTCACCTTCTCCTTCTCCTTCTTCTACTTCTTCTGATTCACCCTCCTGACTTCACCTTCTCCTTCTCCTTCTTCTACTTCTTCTGCTTCACCCCCCAGACTTCACCTTCTCCTTCTCCTTCTTCTACTTCTTCTGATTCACCCTCCAGACTTCACCTTCTCCTTCTCCTTCTTCTGCTTCTTCTGATTCACCCTCCAGACTTCACCTTCTCCTTCTCCTTATTCTGCTTCTTCTGATTCGCCCTCCAGACTTCACCTTCTCCTTCTCCTTCTTCTGCTTCTTCTGATTCACCCTCCAGACTTCACCTTCTCCTTCTCCTTCTTCTGATTCACCCTCCAGACTTCACCTTCTCCTTCTCCTTCTTCCACTTCTTCTGATTCACCCTCCAGACTTCACCTTCTCCTTCTCTTTCTTCTGCTTCTTCTGATTCACCCTCCAGACTTCACCTTCTCCTTCTCCTTCTTCTGATTCTTCTGATTCACCCTCCACACTTCACCTTCTCCTTCTCCTTCTTCTGCTTCTTCTGATTCACCCTCCTGACTTCACCTTCTCCTTCTCCTTCTTCTACTTCTTCTGATTCACCCTCCTGACTTCACCTTCTCCTTCTCCTTCTTCTACTTCTTCTGCTTCACCCTCCAGACTTCACCTTCTCCTTCTCCTTTTTCTACTTCTTCTGATTCACCCTCCAGACTTCACCTTCTCCTTCTCCTTCTTCTACTTCTTCTGATTCACCCTACAGACTTCACCTTCTCCTTCTCCTTCTTCTGCTTCTTCTGATTCACCCTCCAGACTTCACCTTCTCCTTCTCCTTATTCTGCTTCTTCTGTTTCACCCTCCAGACTTCACCTTCTCCTTCTCCTTATTCTGCTTCTTCTGATTCACCCTCCAGACTTCACCTTCTCCTTCTCCTTCTTCTGCTTCTTCTGATTCACCCTCCAGACTTCACCTTCTCCTTCTCCTTCTTCTACTTCTTCTGATTCACCCTCCAGACTTCACCTTCTCCTTCTCCTTCTTCTGCTTCTTCTGATTCACCCTCCAGACTTCACCTTCTCCTTCTCCTTCGTCTACTTCTTCTGATTCACCCTCCAGACTTCACCTTCTCCTTCTCCTTCTTCTACTTCTTCTGATTCACCCTCCAGACTTCACCTTCTCCTTCTCCTTCTTCTACTTCTTCTGATTCACCCTCCAGTCTTCACCTTCTCCTTCTCCTTCTTCTGTTTCTTCTGTTTCACCCTCCAGACTTCATCTTCTCCTTCTCCTTCTTCTCCTTCTTCTGATTCACCCTCCAGACTTCACCTTCTCCTTCTCCTTCTTCTACTTCTTCTGATTCACCCTCCAGACTTCATCTTCTCCTTCTCCTTCTGCTCCTTCTTCTGATTCACCCTCCAGACTTCACCTTCTCCTTCTCCTTCTTCTGCTTCTTCTGATTCACCCTCCAGACTTCACCTTCTCCTTCTCCTTCTTCTACTTCTTCTGATTCACCCTCCAGACTTCACCTTCTCCTTCTCCTTCTTCTACTTCTTCTGATTCACCCTCCAGTCTTCACCTTCTCCTTCTCCTTCTTTTGTTTCTTCTGCTTCACCCTCCAGACTTCACCTTCTCCTTCTCTTTCTTCTGCTTCTTCTGATTCACCCTCCAGACTTCACCTTCTCCTTCTCCTTCTTCTGATTCTTCTGATTCACCCTCCAGACTTCACCTTCTCCTTCTCCTTCTTCTGCTTCTTCTGATTCACCCTCCAGACCTCACCTTCTCCTTCTCCTTCTTCTACTTCTTCTGATTCACCCTCCTGACTTCACCTTCTACTTCTCCTTCATCTACTTCTTCTGCTTCACCCTCCAGACTTCACCTTCTCCTTCTCCTTCTTCTACTTCTTCTGATTCACCCTCCAGACTTCACCTTCTCCTTCTCCTTCTTCTACTTCTTCTGATTCACCCTCCAGACTTCACCTTCTCCTTCTCCTTCTTCTGCTTCTTCTGATTCACCCTCCAGACTTCACCTTCTCCTTCTCCTTATTCTGCTTCTTCTGATTCACCCTCCAGACTTCACCTTCTCCTTCTCCTTCTTCTGCTTCTTCTGATTCACCCTCCAGACTTCACCTTCTCCTTCTCCTTCTTCTGCTTCTTCTGATTCACCCTCCAGACTTCACCTTCTCCTTCTCCTTCTTCTACTTCTTCTGATTCACCCTCCAGACTTCACCTTCTCCTTCTCCTTCTTCTGCTTCTTCTGATTCACCCTCCAGACTTCACCTTCTCCTTCTCCTTCGTCTACTTCTTCTGATTCACCCTCCAGACTACACCTTCTCCTTCTCCTTCTTCTACTTCTTCTGATTCACCCTCCAGACTTCACCTTCTCCTTCTCCTTCTTCTGATTCACCCTCCAGACTTCATCTTCTCCTTCTCCTTCTTCTACTTCTTCTGATTCACCCTCCAGACTTCACCTTCTCCTTCTCCTTCTTCTACTTCTTCTGATTCACCCTCCAGACTTCATCTTCTTCTTCTCCTTCTTCTGCTTCTTCTGATTCACCCTCCAGACTTCACCTTCTCCTTCTCTTTCTTCTGCTTCTTCTGATTCACCCTCCAGACTTCACCTTCTCCTTCTCCTTCTTCTGATTCTTCTGATTCACCCTCCAGACTTCACCTTCTCCTTCTCCTTCTTCTGCTTCTTCTGATTCACCCTCCAGACCTCACCTTCTCCTTCTCCTTCTTCTACTTCTTCTGATTCACCCTCCTGACTTCACCTTCTACTTCTCCTTCATCTACTTCTTCTGCTTCACCCTCCAGACTTCACCTTCTCCTTCTCCTTCTTCTACTTCTTCTGATTCACCCTCCAGACTTCACCTTCTCCTTCTCCTTCTTCTACTTCTTCTGATTCACCCTCCAGACTTCACCTTCTCCTTCTCCTTCTTCTGCTTCTTCTGATTCACCCTCCAGACTTCACCTTCTCCTTCTCCTTATTCTGCTTCTTCTGATTCACCCTCCAGACTTCACCTTCTCCTTCTCCTTCTTCTGCTTCTTCTGATTCACCCTCCAGACTTCACCTTCTCCTTCTCCTTCTTCTGCTTCTTCTGATTCACCCTCCAGACTTCACCTTCTCCTTCTCCTTCTTCTACTTCTTCTGATTCACCCTCCAGACTTCACCTTCTCCTTCTCCTTCTTCTGCTTCTTCTGATTCACCCTCCAGACTTCACCTTCTCCTTCTCCTTCGTCTACTTCTTCTGATTCACCCTCCAGACTACACCTTCTCCTTCTCCTTCTTCTACTTCTTCTGATTCACCCTCCAGACTTCACCTTCTCCTTCTCCTTCTTCTGATTCACCCTCCAGACTTCATCTTCTCCTTCTCCTTCTTCTACTTCTTCTGATTCACCCTCCAGACTTCACCTTCTCCTTCTCCTTCTTCTACTTCTTCTGATTCACCCTCCAGACTTCATCTTCTCCTTCTCCTTCTTCTGCTTCTTCTGATTCACCCTCCAAACTTCACCTTCTCCTTCTCCTTCTTCTGCTTCTTCTGATTCACCCTCCAGACTTCAACTTCTCCTTCTCCTTCTTCTACTTCTTCTGATTCACCCTCCAGACTTCACCTTCTCCTTCTCCTTCTTCTACTTCTTCTGATTCACCCTCCAGTCTTCACCTTCTCCTTCTCCTTCTTCTGTTTCTTCTGCTTCACCCTCCAGACTTCACCTTCTCCTTCTCTTTCTTCTGCTTCTTCTGATTCACCCTCCAGACTTCACCTTCTCCTTCTCCTTCTTCTGATTCTTTTGATTCACCCTCCAGACTTCACCTTCTCCTTCTCCTTCTTCTACTTCTTCTGATTCACCATCCTGACTTCACCTTCTCCTTCTCCTTCTTCTACTTCTTCTGATTCACCCTCCTGACTTCACCTTCTCCTTCCCCTTCTTCTACTTCTTCTGCTTCACCCTCCAGACTTCACCTTCTCCTTCTCCTTCTTCTACTTCTTCTGATTCACCCTCCAGACTTCACCTTCTCCTTCTCCTTCTTCTGCTTCTTCTGATTCACCCTCCAGACTTCACCTTCTCCTTCTCCTTATTCTGCTTCTTCTGTTTCACCCTCCAGACTTCAACTTCTCCTTCTCCTTCTTCTGCTTCTTCTGATTCACCCTCCAGACTTCACCTTCTCCTTCTCCTTCTTCTGCTTCTTCTGATTCACCCTCCAGACTTCACCTTCTCCTTCTCCTTCTTCTACTTCTTCTGATTCACCCTCCAGACTTCACCTTCTCCTTCTCCTTCTTCTGCTTCTTCTGATTCACCCTCCAGACTTCACCTTCTACTTCTCCTTCGTCTACTTCTTCTGATTCACCCTCCAGACTACACCTTCTCCTTCTCCTTCTTCTACTTCTTCTGATTCACCCTCCAAACTTCACCTTCTCCTTCTCCTTCTTCTACTTCTTCTGATTCACCCTCCAGACTTCATCTTCTCCTTCTCCTTCTTCTCCTTCTTCTGATTCACCCTCCAGACTTCACCTTCTCCTTCTCCTTCTTCTGCTTCTTCTGATTCACCCTCCAGACTTCACCTTCTCCTTCTCCTTCTTCTACTTCTTCTGATTCACCCTCCAGACTTCACCTTCTCCTTCTCCTTCTTCTACTTCTTCTGATTCACCCTCCAGTCTTCACCTTCTCCTTCTCCTTCTTCTGTTTCTTCTGCTTCACCCTCCAGACTTCACCTTCTCCTTCTCTTTCTTCTGCTTCTTCTGATTCACCCTCCAGACTTCACCTTCTCCTTCTCCTTCTTCTGATTCTTCTGATTCACCCTCCAGACTTCACCTTCTCCTTCTCCTTCTTCTGCTTCTTCTGATTCACCCTCCAGACCTCACCTTCTCCTTCTCCTTCTTCTACTTCTTCTGATTCACCCTCCTGACTTCACCTTCTCCTTCTCCTTCTTCTACTTCTTCTGCTTCACCCCCCAGACTTCACCTTCTCCTTCTCCTTCTTCTACTTCTTCTGATTCACCCTCCAGACTTCACCTTCTCCTTCTCCTTCTTCTGCTTCTTCTGATTCACCCTCCAGACTTCACCTTCTCCTTCTCCTTATTCTGCTTCTTCTGATTCGCCCTCCAGACTTCACCTTCTCCTTCTCCTTCTTCTGCTTCTTCTGATTCACCCTCCAGACTTCACCTTCTCCTTCTCCTTCTTCTGATTCACCCTCCAGACTTCACCTTCTCCTTCTCCTTCTTCCACTTCTTCTGATTCACCCTCCAGACTTCACCTTCTCCTTCTCTTTCTTCTGCTTCTTCTGATTCACCCTCCAGACTTCACCTTCTCCTTCTCCTTCTTCTGATTCTTCTGATTCACCCTCCACACTTCACCTTCTCCTTCTCCTTCTTCTGCTTCTTCTGATTCACCCTCCTGACTTCACCTTCTCCTTCTCCTTCTTCTACTTCTTCTGATTCACCCTCCTGACTTCACCTTCTCCTTCTCCTTCTTCTACTTCTTCTGCTTCACCCTCCAGACTTCACCTTCTCCTTCTCCTTTTTCTACTTCTTCTGATTCACCCTCCAGACTTCACCTTCTCCTTCTCCTTCTTCTACTTCTTCTGATTCACCCTACAGACTTCACCTTCTCCTTCTCCTTATTCTGCTTCTTCTGTTTCACCCTCCAGACTTCACCTTCTCCTTCTCCTTCTTCTGCTTCTTCTGATTCACCCTCCAGACTTCACCTTCTCCTTCTCCTTCTTCTGCTTCTTCTGATTCACCCTCCAGACTTCACCTTCTCCTTCTCCTTCTTCTACTTCTTCTGATTCACCCTCCAGACTTCACCTTCTCCTTCTCCTTCTTCTGCTTCTTCTGATTCACCCTCCAGACTTCACCTTCTCCTTCTCCTTCGTCTACTTCTTCTGATTCACCCTCCAGACTTCACCTTCTCCTTCTCCTTCTTCTACTTCTTCTGATTCACCCTCCAGACTTCACCTTCTCCTTCTCCTTCTTCTACTTCTTCTGATTCACCCTCCAGTCTTCACCTTCTCCTTCTCCTTCTTCTGTTTCTTCTGTTTCACCCTCCAGACTTCATCTTCTCCTTCTCCTTCTTCTCCTTCTTCTGATTCACCCTCCAGACTTCACCTTCTCCTTCTCCTTCTTCTACTTCTTCTGATTCACCCTCCAGACTTCATCTTCTCCTTCTCCTTCTGCTCCTTCTTCTGATTCACCCTCCAGACTTCACCTTCTCCTTCTCCTTCTTCTGCTTCTTCTGATTCACCCTCCAGACTTCACCTTCTCCTTCTCCTTCTTCTACTTCTTCTGATTCACCCTCCAGACTTCACCTTCTCCTTCTCCTTCTTCTACTTCTTCTGATTCACCCTCCAGTCTTCACCTTCTCCTTCTCCTTCTTTTGTTTCTTCTGCTTCACCCTCCAGACTTCACCTTCTCCTTCTCTTTCTTCTGCTTCTTCTGATTCACCCTCCAGACTTCACCTTCTCCTTCTCCTTCTTCTGATTCTTCTGATTCACCCTCCAGACTTCACCTTCTCCTTCTCCTTCTTCTGCTTCTTCTGATTCACCCTCCAGACCTCACCTTCTCCTTCTCCTTCTTCTACTTCTTCTGATTCACCCTCCTGACTTCACCTTCTACTTCTCCTTCATCTACTTCTTCTGCTTCACCCTCCAGACTTCACCTTCTCCTTCTCCTTCTTCTACTTCTTCTGATTCACCCTCCAGACTTCACCTTCTCCTTCTCCTTCTTCTACTTCTTCTGATTCACCCTCCAGACTTCACCTTCTCCTTCTCCTTCTTCTGCTTCTTCTGATTCACCCTCCAGACTTCACCTTCTCCTTCTCCTTATTCTGCTTCTTCTGATTCACCCTCCAGACTTCACCTTCTCCTTCTCCTTCTTCTGCTTCTTCTGATTCACCCTCCAGACTTCACCTTCTCCTTCTCCTTCTTCTGCTTCTTCTGATTCACCCTCCAGACTTCACCTTCTCCTTCTCCTTCTTCTACTTCTTCTGATTCACCCTCCAGACTTCACCTTCTCCTTCTCCTTCTTCTGCTTCTTCTGATTCACCCTCCAGACTTCACCTTCTCCTTCTCCTTCGTCTACTTCTTCTGATTCACCCTCCAGACTACACCTTCTCCTTCTCCTTCTTCTACTTCTTCTGATTCACCCTCCAGACTTCACCTTCTCCTTCTCCTTCTTCTGATTCACCCTCCAGACTTCATCTTCTCCTTCTCCTTCTTCTACTTCTTCTGATTCACCCTCCAGACTTCACCTTCTCCTTCTCCTTCTTCTACTTCTTCTGATTCACCCTCCAGACTTCATCTTCTCCTTCTCCTTCTTCTGCTTCTTCTGATTCACCCTCCAGACTTCACCTTCTCCTTCTCCTTCTTCTGCTTCTTCTGATTCACCACCCAGACTTCAACTTCTCCTTCTCCTTCTTCTACTTCTTCTGATTCACCCTCCAGACTTCACCTTCTCCTTCTCCTTCTTCTACTTCTCCTGATTCACCCTCCAGTCTTCACCTTCTCCTTCTCCTTCTTCTGTTTCTTCTGCTTCACCCTCCAGACTTCACCTTCTCCTTCTCTTTCTTCTGCTTCTTCTGATTCACCCTCCAGACTTCACCTTCTCCTTCTCCTTCTTCTGATTCTTTTGATTCACCCTCCAGACTTCACCTTCTCATTCTCCTTCTTCTACTTCTTCTGATTCACCCTCCTGACTTCACCTTCTCCTTCTCCTTCTTCTACTTCTTCTGATTCACCCTCCTGACTTCACCTTCTCCTTCCCCTTCTTCTACTTCTTCTGCTTCACCCTCCAGACTTCACCTTCTCCTTCTCCTTCTTCTACTTCTTCTGATTCACCCTCCAGACTTCACCTTCTCCTTCTCCTTCTTCTGCTTCTTCTGATTCACCCTCCAGACTTCACCTTCTCCTTCTCCTTATTCTGCTTCTTTCTTTTCACCCTCCAGACTTCAACTTCTCCTTCTCCTTCTTCTGCTTCTTCTGATTCACCCTCCAGACTTCACCTTCTCCTTCTTCTGCTTCTTCTGATTCACCCTCCAGACTTCACCTTCTCCTTCTCCTTCTTCTACTTCTTCTGATTCACCCTCCAGACTTCACCTTCTCCTTCTCCTTCTTCTGCTTCTTCTGATTCACCCTCCAGACTTCACCTTCTCCTTCTCCTTCGTCTACTTCTTCTGATTCACCCTCCAGACTACACCTTCTCCTTCTCCTTCTTCTACTTCTTCTGATTCACCCTCCAGACTTCACCTTCTCCTTCTCCTTCTTCTACTTCTTCTGATTCACCCTCCAGACTTCATCTTCTCCTTCTCCTTCTTATCCTTCTTCTGATTCACCCTCCAGACTTCACCTTCTCCTTCTCCTTCTTCTGCTTCTTCTGATTCACCCTCCAGACTTCACCTTCTCCTTCTCCTTCTTCTACTTCTTCTGATTCACCCTCCAGACTTCACCTTCTCCTTCTCCTTCTTCTACTTCTTCTGATTCACCCTCCAGTCTTCACCTTCTCCTTCTCCTTCTTCTGTTTCTTCTGCTTCACCCTCCAGACTTCACCTTCTCCTTCTCTTTCTTCTGCTTCTTCTGATTCACCCTCCAGACTTCACCTTCTCCTTCTCCTTCTTCTGATTCTTCTGATTCACCCTCCAGACTTCACCTTCTCCTTCTCCTTCTTCTGCTTCTTCTGATTCACCCTCCAGACCTCACCTTCTCCTTCTCCTTCTTCTACTTCTTCTGATTCACCCTCCTGACTTCACCTTCTCCTTCTCCTTCATCTACTTCTTCTGCTTCACCCTCCAGACTTCACCTTCTCCTTCTCCTTCTTCTACTTCTTCTGATTCACCCTCCAGATTTCACCTTCTCCTTCTCCTTCTTCTACTTCTTCTGATTCACCCTCCAGACTTCACCTTCTCCTTCTCCTTCTTCTACTTCTTCTGATTCA
Source organism: Somniosus microcephalus (assembly GCF_052327205.1). Classification (NCBI taxonomy): domain Eukaryota; kingdom Metazoa; phylum Chordata; class Chondrichthyes; order Squaliformes; family Somniosidae; genus Somniosus; species Somniosus microcephalus. The sequence goes on along the minus strand of NW_028225267.1, from coordinate 423,689 downwards.
CCCTCCAGACTTCACCTTCTCCTTCTCCTTCTTCTGCTTCTTCTGATTCACCCTCCAGACTTCACCTTCTCCTTCTCCTTATTCTGCTTCTTCTGATTCACCCTCCAGACTTCACCTTCTCCTTCTCCTTCTTCTGCTTCTTCTGATTCACCCTCCAGACTTCACCTTCTCCTTCTCCTTCTTCTGCTTCTTCTGATTCACCCTCCAGACTTCACCTTCTCCTTCTCCTTCTTCTACTTCTTCTGATTCACCCTCCAGACTTCACCTTCTCCTTCTCCTTCTTCTGCTTCTTCTGATTCACCCTCCAGACTTCACCTTCTCCTTCTCCTTCGTCTGCTTCTTCTGATTCACCCTCCAGACTACACCTTCTCCTTCTCCTTCTTCTACTTCTTCTGATTCACCCTCCAGACTTCACCTTCTCCTTCTACTTCTTCTCTTTCTTCTGATTCACCCTCCAGACTTCATCTTCTCCTTCTCCTTCTTCTACTTCTTCTGATTCACCCTCCAGACTTCACCTTCTCCTTCTCCTTCTTCTACTTCTTCTGATTCACCCTCCAGACTTCATCTTCTCCTTCTCCTTCTTCTGCTTCTTCTGATTCACCCTCCAGACTTCACCTTCTCCTTCTCCTTCTTCTGCTTCTTCTGATTCACCCTCCAGACTTCAACATCTCCTTCTCCTTCTTCTACTTCTTCTGATTCACCCTCCAGACATCACCTTATCCTTCTCCTTCTTCTACTTCTTCTGATTCACCCTCCAGTCTTCACCTTCTCCTTCTCCTTCTTCTGTTTCTTCTGCTTCACCCTCCAGACTTCACCTTCTCCTTCTCCTTCTTCTGCTTCTTCTGCTTCACACTCCAGACTTCACCTTCTCCTTCTCCTTCTTCTGCTTCTTCTGCTGCGCCCTCCAGGCTTCACCTTCTCCTTCTCCTTCTTCTGCTTCTTCTGCTTCACCGTCCTGACTTCACCTTCTCCTTCTCCTTCTTCTACTTCTTCTGCTACACCCCCCTGACTTCACCTGCTCCTTCTCCTTCTTCTGCTTCTTCTGATTCACCCTCCTAAATTCACCTTCTCCTTCTCCTTCTTCTGCTTCTTCTGATTCACCCTCCTGACTTCTCCTTCTCCTTCTCCTTCTTCTACTTCTTCTGATTCACCCTCCAGACTTCACCTACTCCTTCTCCTTCTTCTGCTTCTTCTGCTTCACCCTCCAGACTTCACCTTCTCCTTCTCCTTCTTCTGCTTCTTCTGCTTCGCCCTCCAGACTTCACCTTCTCCTTCTCCTTCTTCTGCTTCTTCTGCTTCACCCTCCAGACTTCACCTTCTCTTTCTCCTTCTTCTGCTTCTTCTGCAGCGCCCTCCAGACTTCACCTTCTCCTTCTCCTTCTTCTGCTTCTTCTGATTCACCCTCCAGACTTCACCTTCTCCTTCTCCTTCTTCTACTTCTTCTGATCCACCCTCCTGACTTCACCTTCTCCTTCTCCTTCTTCTGCTTCTTCTGCTTCACCCTCCAGACTTCACCTTCTCCTTCTCCTTCTTCTGCTACTTCTGCTTCACCCACCAGACTTCACCTTCTCCTTCTCCTTCTTCTGCTTCTTCTGCTTCACCCTGCTGACTTCACCTTATCCTTCTCCTTCTTCTACTTCTTCTGATTCACCCTCCATACTTCACCTACTCCTTCTCCTTCTTCTGCTTCTTCTGCTTCACCCTCCAGACTTCACCTTCTCCTTCTCCTTCTTCTGCTTCTTCTGCTTCGCCCTCCAGACTTCACCTTCTCCTTCTCCTTCTTCTGCTTCTTCTGCTTCACTCTCCTGACTTCACCTTCTCCTTCTCCTTCTTCTACTTCTTCTGATTCACCCTCCAGACTTCACCCTCTCCTTCTCCTTCTTCTGCTTCTTCTGCTTCACCCTCCAGACTTCACCTTCTCCTTCTCCTTCTTCTGCTTCTTCTGCTTCACCGTCCTGACTTCACCTTCTCCTTCTCCTTCTTCTACTTCTTCTGCTTCACCCCCCTGACTTCACCTGCTCCTTCTCCTTCTTCTGCTTCTTCTGATTCACCCTCCTAACTTCACCTTCTCCTTCTCCTTCTTCTGCTTCTTCTGATTCACCCTCCAGACTTCACCTTCTCCTTCTCCTTCTTCTACTTCGTCTGATTCACCCTCCAGACTTCACCTTCTCCTTCTCCTTCTTCTACTTCTTCTGATTCACCCTCCAGTATTCACCTACTCCTTCTCCTTCTTCTGTTTCTTCTGCTTCACCCTCCAGACTTCACCTTCTCCTTCTCTTTCTTCTGCTTCTTCTGATTCACCCTCCAGACTTCATCTTCTCCTTCTCCTTCTTCTGATTCTTCTGATTCACCCTCCAGACTTCACCTTCTCCTTCTCCTTCTTCTGCTTCTTCTGATTCACCCTCCTGACTTCACCTTCTCCTTCTCCTTCTTCTACTTCTTCTGCTTCACCCTCCAGACTTCACCTTCTCCTTCTCCTTCTTCTACTTCTTCTGATTCACCCTCCAGACTTCACCTTCTCCTTCTCCTTCTTCTGCTTCTTCTGATTCACCCTCCAGACTTCACCTTCTCCTTCTCCTTATTCTGCTTCTTCTGATTCACCCTCCAGACTTCACCTTCTCCTTCTCCTTCTTCTGCTTCTTCTGATTCACCCTCCAGACTTCACCTTTTCCTTCTCCTTCTTCTGCTTCTTCTGATTCACCCTCCAGACTTCACCTTCTCCTTCTCCTTCTTCTGCTTCTTCTGATTCACCCTCCAGACTTCACCTTCTCCTTCTCCTTCTTCTGCTTCTTCTGATTCACCCTCCAGACTTCACCTTCTCCTTCTCCTTCTTCTACTTCTTCTGATTCACCCTCCAGACTTCACCTTCTCCTTCTCTTTCTTCTGCTTCTTCTGATTCACCCTCCAGACTTCACCTTCTCCTTCTCCTTCTTCTACTTCTTCTGATTCACCCTCCAGACTTCACCTTCTCCTTCTCCTTCTTCTGCTTCTTCTGATTCACCCTCCAGACTTCACCTTCTCCTTCTCCTTCGTCTACTTCTTCTGATTCACCCTCCAGACTACACCTTCTCCTTCTCCTTCTTCTACTTCTTCTCATTCACCCTCCAGACTTCACCTTCTCCTTCTCCTTCTTCTCTTTCTTCTGATTCACGCTCCAGACTTCATCTTCTCCTTCTCCTTCTTCTACTTGTTCTGATTCACCCTCCAGACTTCACCTTCTCCTTCTCCTTCTTCTACTTCTTCTGATTCACCCTCCAGACTTCATCTTCTCCTTCTCCTTCTTCTGCTTCTTCTGATTCACCCTCCAGACTTCACCTTCTCCTTCTCCTTCTTCTGCTTCTTCTGATTCACCCTCCAGACTTCAACTTCTCCTTCTCCTTCTTCTACTTCTTCTGATTCACCCTCCAGACTTCACCTTCTCCTTCTCCTTCTTCTACTTCTTCTGATTCACCCTCCAGTCTTCACCTTCTCCTTCTCCTTCTTCTGTTTCTTCTGCTTCACCCTCCAGACTTCACCTTCTCCTTCTCCTTCTTCTGCTTCTTCTGCTTCACACTCCAGACTTCACCTTCTCCTTCTCCTTCTTCTGCTTCTTCTGCTGCGCCCTCCAGGCTTCACCTTCTCCTTCTCCTTCTTCTGCTTCTTCTGCTTCACCGTCCTGACTTCACCTTCTCCTTCTCCTTCTTCTACTTCTTCTGCTACACCCCCCTGACTTCACCTGCTCCTTCTCCTTCTTCTGCTTCTTCTGATTCACCCTCCTAAATTCACCTTCTCCTTCTCCTTCTTCTGCTTCTTCTGATTCACCCTCCTGACTTCACCTTCTCCTTCTCCTTCTTCTGCTTCTTCTGATTCACCCTCCAGACTTCACCTTCTCCTTCTCCTTCTTCTGCTTCTTCTGATTCACCCTCCAGACTTCACCTTCTCCTTCTCCTTCTTCTGCTTCTTCTGCTTCACCCTCCAGACTTCACCTTCTCCTTCTCCTTCTTCTGCTTCTTCTGCTTCACCCTCCTGACTTCACCTTCTCCTTCTCCTTCTTCTGCTTCTTCTGATTCACCCTCCTGACTTCACCTTCTCCTTCACTTTCTTCTGCTTCTACTGATTCACCCTCCAGACTTCATCTTCTCCTTCTCCTTCTTCTGATTCTTCTGATTCACCCTCCAGACTTCACCTTCTCCTTCTCCGTCTTCTACTTCTTCTGATTCACCCTCCAGACTTCACCTTCTCCTTCTCTTTCTTCTGCTTCTTCTGATTCACCCTCCAGACTTCACCTTCTCCTTCTCCTTCTTCTACTTCTTCTGATTCACCCTCCAGACTTCACCTTCTCCTTCTCCTTCTTCTGCTTCTTCTGATTCACCCTCCAGACTTCACCTTCTCCTTCTCCTTCGTCTACTTCTTCTGATTCACCCTCCAGACTACACCTTCTCCTTCTCCTTCTTCTACTTCTTCTCATTCACCCTCCAGACTTCACCTTCTCCTTCTCCTTCTTCTCTTTCTTCTGATTCACCCTCCAGACTTCATCTTCTCCTTCTCCTTCTTCTACTTGTTCTGATTCACCCTCCAGACTTCACCTTCTCCTTCTCCTTCTTCTACTTCTTCTGATTCACCCTCCAGACTTCATCTTCTCCTTCTCCTTCTTCTGCTTCTTCTGATTCACCCTCCAGACTTCACCTTCTCCTTCTCCTTCTTCTGCTTCTTCTGATTCACCCTCCAGACTTCAACTTCTCCTTCTCCTTCTTCTACTTCTTCTGATTCACCCTCCAGACTTCACCTTCTCCTTCTCCTTCTTCTACTTCTTCTGATTCACCCTCCCGTCTTCACCTTCTCCTTCTCCTTCTTCTGTTTCTTCTGCTTCACCCTCCAGACTTCACCTTCTCCTTCTCCTTCTTCTGCTTCTTCTGCTTCACACTCCAGACTTCACCTTCTCCTTCTCCTTCTTCTGCTTCTTCTGCTGCGCCCTCCAGGCTTCACCTTCTCCTTCTCCTTCTTCTGCTTCTTCTGCTTCACCGTCCTGACTTCACCTTCTCCTTCTCCTTCTTCTACTTCTTCTGCTACACCCCCCTGACTTCACCTGCTCCTTCTCCTTCTTCTGCTTCTTCTGATTCACCCTCCTAAATTCACCTTCTCCTTCTCCTTCTTCTGCTTCTTCTGATTCACCCTCCTGACTTCACCTTCTCCTTCTCCTTCTTCTGCTTCTTCTGATTCACCCTCCAGACTTCACCTTCTCCTTCTCCTTCTTCTGCTTCTTCTGATTCACCCTCCAGACTTCACCTTCTCCTTCTCCTTCTTCTGCTTCTTCTGCTTCACCCTCCAGACTTCACCTTCTCCTTCTCCTTCTTCTGCTTCTTCTGCTTCACCCTCCTGACTTCACCTTCTCCTTCTCCTTCTTCTGCTTCTTCTGATTCACCCTCCTGACTTCACCTTCTCCTTCTCCTTCTTCTACTTCTTCTGATTCACCCTCCAGTCTTCACCTACTCCTTCTCCTTCTTCTGTTTCTTCTGCTTCACCCTCCAGACTTCACCTTCTCCTTCTCTTTCTTCTGCTTCTTCTGATTCACCCTCCAGACTTCATCTTCTCCTTCTCCTTCTTCTGATTCTTCTGATTCACCCTCCAGAATTCACCTTCTCCTTCTCCTTCTTCTGCTTCTTCTGATTAACCCTCCTGACTTCACCTTCTCCTTCTCCTTCTTCTACTTCTTCTGCTTCACCCTCCAGACTTCACCTTCTCCTTCTCCTTCTTCTACTTCTTCTGATTCACCCTCCAGACTTCACCTTCTCCTTCTCCTTCTTCTGCTTCTTCTGATTCACCCTCCAGACTTCACCTTCTCCTTCTCCTTATTCTGCTTCTTCTGATTCACCCTCCAGACTTCACCTTCTCCTTCTCCTTCTTCTGCTTCTTCTGATTCACCCTCCAGACTTCACCTTTTCCTTCTCCTTCTTCTGCTTCTTCTGATTCACCCTCCAGACTTCACCTTCTCCTTCTCCTTCTTCTGCTTCTTCTGATTCACCCTCCAGACTTCACCTTCTCCTTCTCCTTCTTCTACTTCTTCTGATTCACCCTCCAGACTTCACCTTCTCCTTCTCTTTCTTCTGCTTCTTCTGATTCACCCTCCAGACTTCACCTTCTCCTTCTCCTTCTTCTACTTCTTCTGATTCACCCTCCAGACTTCACCTTCTCCTTCTCCTTCTTCTGCTTCTTCTGATTCACCCTCCAGACTTCACCTTCTCCTTCTCCTTCGTCTACTTCTTCTGATTCACCCGCCAGACTTCACCTTCTCCTTCTCCTTCTTCTACTTCTTCTGATTCACCCTCCAGTCTTCACCTTCTCCTTCTCCTTCTTCTGTTTCTTCTGCTTCACCCTCCAGACTTCACCTTCTCCTTCTCCTTCTTCTGCTTCTTCTGCTTCACACTCCAGACTTCACCTTCTCCTTCTCCTTCTTCTGCTTCTTCTGCTGCGCCCTCCAGGCTTCACCTTCTCCTTCTCCTTCTTCTGCTTCTTCTGCTTCACCGTCCTGACTTCACCTTCTCCTTCTCCTTCTTCTACTTCTTCTGCTACACCCCCCTGACTTCACCTGCTCCTTCTCCTTCTTCTGCTTCTTCTGATTCACCCTCCTAAATTCACCTTCTCCTTCTCCTTCTTCTGCTTCTTCTGATTCACCCTCCTGACTTCACCTTCTCCTTCTCCTTCTTCTGCTTCTTCTGATTCACCCTCCAGACTTCACCTTCTCCTTCTCCTTCTTCTGCTTCTTCTGATTCACCCTCCGGACTTCACCTTCTCCTTCTCCTTCTTCTGCTTCTTCTGCTTCACCCTCCAGACTTCACCTTCTCCTTCTCCTTCTTCTGCTTCTTCTGCTTCACCCTCCTGACTTCACCTTCTCCTTCTCCTTCTTCTACTTCTTCTGATTCACCCTCCAGACTTCACCTACTCCTTCTCCTTCTTCTGCTTCTTCTGCTTCACCCTCCAGACTTCACCTTCTCCTTCTCCTTCTTCTGCTTCTTCTGCTTCGCCCTCCAGACTTCACCTTCTCCTTCTCCTTCTTCTGCTTCTTCTGCTTCACTCTCCTGACTTCACCTTCTCCTTCTCCTTCTTCTACTTCTTCTGATTCACCCTCCAGACTTCACCCTCTCCTTCTCCTTCTTCTGCTTCTTCTGCTTCACCCTCCAGACTTCACCTTCTCTTTCTCCTTCTTCTGCTTCTTCTGCTGCGCCCTCCAGACTTCACCTTCTCCTTCTCCTTCTTCTGCTTCTTCTGATTCACCCTCCAGACTTCACCTTCTCCTTCTCCTTCTTCTACTTCTTCTGATCCACCCTTCTGACTTCACCTTCTCCTTCTCCTTCTTCTGCTTCTTCTGCTTCACCCTCCAGACTTCACCTTCTCCTTCTCCTTCTTCTGCTTCTTCTGCTTCACCCACCAGACTTCACCTTCTCCTTCTCCTTCTTCTGCTTCTTCTGCTTCACCCTCCTGACTTCACCTACTCCTTCTCCTTCTTCTGCTTCTTCTGCTTCACCCTCCAGACTTCACCTACTCCTTCTCCTTCTTCTGCTTCTTCTGCTTCGCCCTCCAGACTTCACCTTCTCCTTCTCCTTCTTCTGCTTCTTCTGCTTCACTCTCCTGACTTCACCTTCTCCTTCTCCTTCTTCTACTTCTTCTGATTCACCCTCCAGACTTCACCCTCTCCTTCTCCTTCTTCTGCTTCTTCTGCTTCACCCTCCAGACTTCACCTTCTCTTTCTCCTTCTTCTGCTTCTTCTGCTGCGCCCTCCAGACTTCACCTTCTCCTTCTCCTTCTTCTGCTTCTTCTGATTCACCCTCCAGACTTCACCTTCTCCTTCTCCTTCTTCTACTTCTTCTGATCAACCCTCCTGACTTCACCTTCTCCTTCTCCTTCTTCTGCTTCTTCTGCTTCACCCTCCAGACTTCACCTTCTCCTTCTCCTTCTTCTGCTTCTTCTGCTTCACCCACCAGACTTCACCTTCTCCTTCTCCTTCTTCTGCTTCTTCTGCTTCACCCTCCTGACTTCACCTTATCCTTCTCCTTCTTCTACTTCTTCTGATTCACCCTCCAGACTTCACCTACGCCTTCTCCTTCTTCTGCTTCTTCTGCTTCACCCTCCAGACTTCACCTTCTCCTTCTCCTTCTTCTGCTTCTTCTGCTTCGCCCTCCAGACTTCACCTTCTCCTTCTCCTTCTTCTGCTTCTTCTGCTTCACTCTCCTGACTTCACCTTCTCCTTCTCCTTCTTCTACTTCTTCTGATTCACCCTCCAGACTTCACCCTCTCCTTCTCCTTCTTCTGCTTCTTCTGCTTCACCCTCCAGACTTCACCTTCTCCTTCTCCTTCTTCTGCTTCTTCTGCTTCACCGTCCTGACTTCACCTTCTCCTTCTCCTTCTTCTACTTCTTCTGCTTCACCCCCCTGACTTCACCTGCTCCTTCTCCTTCTTCTGCTTCTTCTGATTCACCCTCCTAACTTCACCTTCTCCTTCTCCTTCTTCTGCTTCTTCTGATTCACCCTCCAGACTTCACCTTCTCCTTCTCCTTCTTCTACTTCGTCTGATTCACCCTCCAGACTTCACCTTCTCCTTCTCCTTCTTCTACTTCTTCTGATTCACCCTCCAGTCTTCACCTACTCCTTCTCCTTCTTCTGTTTCTTCTGCTTCACCCTCCAGACTTCACCTTCTCCTTCTCTTTCTTCTGCTTCTTCTGATTCACCCTCCAGACTTCATCTTCTCCTTCTCCTTCTTCTGATTCTTCTGATTCACCCTCCAGACTTCACCTTCTCCTTCTCCTTCTTCTGCTTCTTCTGATTCACCCTCCTGACTTCACCTTCTCCTTCTCCTTCTTCTACTTCTTCTGCTTCACCCTCCAGACTTCACCTTCTCCTTCTCCTTCTTCTACTTCTTCTGATTCACCCTCCAGACTTCACCCTCTCCTTCTCCTTCTTCTGCTTCTTCTGCTTCACCCTCCAGACTTCACCTTCACTTTCTCCTTCTTCTGCTTCTTCTGCTGCGCCCTCCAGACTTCACCTTCTCCTTCTCCTTCTTCTGCTTCTTCTGATTCACCCTCCAGACTTCACCTTCTCCTTCTCCTTCTTCTACTTCTTCTGATCCACCCTCCTGACTTCACCTTCTCCTTCTCCTTCTTCTGCTTCTTCTGCTTCACCCTCCAGACTTCACCTTCTCCTTCTCCTTCTTCTGCTTCTTCTGCTTCACCCACCAGACTTCACCTTCTCCTTCTCCTTCTTCTGCTTCTTCTGCTTCACCCTCCTGACTTCACCTTATCCTTCTCCTTCTTCTACTTCTTCTGATTCACCCTCCAGACTTCACCTACTCCTTCTCCTTCTTCTGCTTCTTCTGCTTCACCCTCCAGACTTCACCTTCTCCTTCTCCTTCTTCTGCTTCTTCTGCTTCGCCCTCCAGACTTCACCTTCTCCTTCTCCTTCTTCTGCTTCTTCTGCTTCACTCTCCTGACTTCACCTTCTCCTTCTCCTTCTTCTACTTCTTCTGCTTCACCCTCCAGACTTCACCCTCTCCTTCTCCTTCTTCTACTTCTTCTGCTTCACCCCCCTGACTTCACCTGCTCCTTCTCCTTCTTCTGCTTCTTCTGATTCACCCTCCTAACTTCACCCTCTTTTCTCCTTCTTCTGCTTCTTCTGATTCACCCTCCAGACTTCACCTTCTCCTTCTCCTTCTTCTACTTCGTCTGATTCACCCTCCAGACTTCACCTTCTCCTTCTCCTTCTTCTACTTCTTCTGATTCACCCTCCAGTCTTCACCTACTCCTTCTCCTTCTTCTGTTTCTTCTGCTTCACCCTCCAGACTTCACCTTCTCCTTCTCCTTCTTCTACTTCTTCTGATTCACCCTCCAGACTTCACCTTCTCCTTCTCCTTCTTCTGCTTCTTCTGATTCACCCTCCAGACTTCACCTTCTCCTTCTCCTTATTCTGCTTCTTCTGATTCACCCTCCAGACTTCACCTTCTCCTTCTCCTTCTTCTGCTTCTTCTGATTCACCCTCCAGACTTCACCTTTTCCTTCTCCTTCTTCTGCTTCTTCTGATTCACCCTCCAGACTTCACCTTCTCCTTCTCCTTCTTCTGCTTCTTCTGATTCACCCTCCAGACTTCACCTTCTCCTTCTCCTTCTTCTACTTCTTCTGATTCACCCTCCAGACTTCACCTTCTCCTTCTCTTTCTTCTGTTTCTTCTGATTCACCCTCCAGACTTCACCTTCTCCTTCTCCTTCTTCTGCTTCTTCTGCTTCACCCTCCAGACTTCACCTTCTCCTTCTCCTTCTTCTGCTTCTTCTGCTTCACCCTCCTGACTTCACCTTCTCCTTCTCCTTCTTCTACTTCTTCTGCTTCACCCTCCAGACTTCACCTTCTCCTTCTCCTTCTTCTACTTCTTCTGATTCACCCTCCAGACTTCACCTTCTCCTTCTCCTTCTTCTACTTCTTCTGATTCACCCTCCAGACTTCACCTTCTCCTTCTCCTTCTTCTACTTCTTCTGATTCATCCTCCAGACTTCACCTTCTCCTTCTCCTTCTTCTGCTTCTTCTGATTCACCCTCCAGACTTCACCTTCTCCTTCTCCTTATTCTGCTTCTTCTGATTCACCCTCCAGACTTCACCTTCTCCTTCTCCTTCTTCTGCTTCTTCTGATTCACCCTCCAGACTTCACCTTCTCGTTCTCCTTCTTCTGCTTCTTCTGATTCACCCTCCAGACTTCACCTTCTCCTTCTCCGTCTTCTACTTCTTCTGATTCACCCTCCAGACTTCATCTTCTCCTTCTCCTTCTTCTGCTTCTTCTGATTCACCCTCCAGACTTCACCTTCTCCTTCTCCTTCGTCTACTTCTTCTGATTCACCCTCCAGACTACACCTTCTCCTTCTCCTTCTTCTACTTCTTCTGATTCACCCTCCAGACTTCACCTTCTCCTTCTCCTTCTTCTGCTTCTTCTGATTCACCCTCCAGACTTCACCTTCTCCTTCTCCTTCGTCTACTTCTTCTGATTCACCCGCCAGACTTCACCTTCTCCTTCTCCTTCTTCTACTTCTTCTGATTCACCCTCCAGTCTTCACCTTCTCCTTCTCCTTCTTCTGTTTCTTCTGCTTCACCCTCCAGACTTCACCTTCTCCTTCTCCTTCTTCTGCTTCTTCTGCTTCACACTCCAGACTTCACCTTCTCCTTCTCCTTCTTCTGCTTCTTCTGCTGCGCCCTCCAGGCTTCACCTTCTCCTTCTCCTTCTTCTGCTTCTTCTGCTTCACCGTCCTGACTTCACCTTCTCCTTCTCCTTCTTCTACTTCTTCTGCTACACCCCCCTGACTTCACCTGCTCCTTCTCCTTCTTCTGCTTCTTCTGATTCACCCTCCTAAATTCACCTTCTCCTTCTCCTTCTTCTGCTTCTTCTGATTCACCCTCCTGACTTCACCTTCTCCTTCTCCTTCTTCTGCTTCTTCTGATTCACCCTCCAGACTTCACCTTCTCCTTCTCCTTCTTCTGCTTCTTCTGATTCACCCTCCGGACTTCACCTTCTCCTTCTCCTTCTTCTGCTTCTTCTGCTTCACCCTCCAGACTTCACCTTCTCCTTCTCCTTCTTCTGCTTCTTCTGCTTCACCCTCCTGACTTCACCTTCTCCTTCTCCTTCTTCTACTTCTTCTGATTCACCCTCCAGACTTCACCTACTCCTTCTCCTTCTTCTGCTTCTTCTGCTTCACCCTCCAGACTTCACCTTCTCCTTCTCCTTCTTCTGCTTCTTCTGCTTCGCCCTCCAGACTTCACCTTCTCCTTCTCCTTCTTCTGCTTCTTCTGCTTCACTCTCCTGACTTCACCTTCTCCTTCTCCTTCTTCTACTTCTTCTGATTCACCCTCCAGACTTCACCCTCTCCTTCTCCTTCTTCTGCTTCTTCTGCTTCACCCTCCAGACTTCACCTTCTCTTTCTCCTTCTTCTGCTTCTTCTGCTGCGCCCTCCAGACTTCACCTTCTCCTTCTCCTTCTTCTGCTTCTTCTGATTCACCCTCCAGACTTCACCTTCTCCTTCTCCTTCTTCTACTTCTTCTGATCCACCCTTCTGACTTCACCTTCTCCTTCTCCTTCTTCTGCTTCTTCTGCTTCACCCTCCAGACTTCACCTTCTCCTTCTCCTTCTTCTGCTTCTTCTGCTTCACCCACCAGACTTCACCTTCTCCTTCTCCTTCTTCTGCTTCTTCTGCTTCACCCTCCTGACTTCACCTACTCCTTCTCCTTCTTCTGCTTCTTCTGCTTCACCCTCCAGACTTCACCTACTCCTTCTCCTTCTTCTGCTTCTTCTGCTTCGCCCTCCAGACTTCACCTTCTCCTTCTCCTTCTTCTGCTTCTTCTGCTTCACTCTCCTGACTTCACCTTCTCCTTCTCCTTCTTCTACTTCTTCTGATTCACCCTCCAGACTTCACCCTCTCCTTCTCCTTCTTCTGCTTCTTCTGCTTCACCCTCCAGACTTCACCTTCTCTTTCTCCTTCTTCTGCTTCTTCTGCTGCGCCCTCCAGACTTCACCTTCTCCTTCTCCTTCTTCTGCTTCTTCTGATTCACCCTCCAGACTTCACCTTCTCCTTCTCCTTCTTCTACTTCTTCTGATCAACCCTCCTGACTTCACCTTCTCCTTCTCCTTCTTCTGCTTCTTCTGCTTCACCCTCCAGACTTCACCTTCTCCTTCTCCTTCTTCTGCTTCTTCTGCTTCACCCACCAGACTTCACCTTCTCCTTCTCCTTCTTCTGCTTCTTCTGCTTCACCCTCCTGACTTCACCTTATCCTTCTCCTTCTTCTACTTCTTCTGATTCACCCTCCAGACTTCACCTACGCCTTCTCCTTCTTCTGCTTCTTCTGCTTCACCCTCCAGACTTCACCTTCTCCTTCTCCTTCTTCTGCTTCTTCTGCTTCGCCCTCCAGACTTCACCTTCTCCTTCTCCTTCTTCTGCTTCTTCTGCTTCACTCTCCTGACTTCACCTTCTCCTTCTCCTTCTTCTACTTCTTCTGATTCACCCTCCAGACTTCACCCTCTCCTTCTCCTTCTTCTGCTTCTTCTGCTTCACCCTCCAGACTTCACCTTCTCCTTCTCCTTCTTCTGCTTCTTCTGCTTCACCGTCCTGACTTCACCTTCTCCTTCTCCTTCTTCTACTTCTTCTGCTTCACCCCCCTGACTTCACCTGCTCCTTCTCCTTCTTCTGCTTCTTCTGATTCACCCTCCTAACTTCACCTTCTCCTTCTCCTTCTTCTGCTTCTTCTGATTCACCCTCCAGACTTCACCTTCTCCTTCTCCTTCTTCTACTTCGTCTGATTCACCCTCCAGACTTCACCTTCTCCTTCTCCTTCTTCTACTTCTTCTGATTCACCCTCCAGTCTTCACCTACTCCTTCTCCTTCTTCTGTTTCTTCTGCTTCACCCTCCAGACTTCACCTTCTCCTTCTCTTTCTTCTGCTTCTTCTGATTCACCCTCCAGACTTCATCTTCTCCTTCTCCTTCTTCTGATTCTTCTGATTCACCCTCCAGACTTCACCTTCTCCTTCTCCTTCTTCTGCTTCTTCTGATTCACCCTCCTGACTTCACCTTCTCCTTCTCCTTCTTCTACTTCTTCTGCTTCACCCTCCAGACTTCACCTTCTCCTTCTCCTTCTTCTACTTCTTCTGATTCACCCTCCAGACTTCACCCTCTCCTTCTCCTTCTTCTGCTTCTTCTGCTTCACCCTCCAGACTTCACCTTCACTTTCTCCTTCTTCTGCTTCTTCTGCTGCGCCCTCCAGACTTCACCTTCTCCTTCTCCTTCTTCTGCTTCTTCTGATTCACCCTCCAGACTTCACCTTCTCCTTCTCCTTCTTCTACTTCTTCTGATCCACCCTCCTGACTTCACCTTCTCCTTCTCCTTCTTCTGCTTCTTCTGCTTCACCCTCCAGACTTCACCTTCTCCTTCTCCTTCTTCTGCTTCTTCTGCTTCACCCACCAGACTTCACCTTCTCCTTCTCCTTCTTCTGCTTCTTCTGCTTCACCCTCCTGACTTCACCTTATCCTTCTCCTTCTTCTACTTCTTCTGATTCACCCTCCAGACTTCACCTACTCCTTCTCCTTCTTCTGCTTCTTCTGCTTCACCCTCCAGACTTCACCTTCTCCTTCTCCTTCTTCTGCTTCTTCTGCTTCGCCCTCCAGACTTCACCTTCTCCTTCTCCTTCTTCTGCTTCTTCTGCTTCACTCTCCTGACTTCACCTTCTCCTTCTCCTTCTTCTACTTCTTCTGCTTCACCCTCCAGACTTCACCCTCTCCTTCTCCTTCTTCTACTTCTTCTGCTTCACCCCCCTGACTTCACCTGCTCCTTCTCCTTCTTCTGCTTCTTCTGATTCACCCTCCTAACTTCACCCTCTTTTCTCCTTCTTCTGCTTCTTCTGATTCACCCTCCAGACTTCACCTTCTCCTTCTCCTTCTTCTACTTCGTCTGATTCACCCTCCAGACTTCACCTTCTCCTTCTCCTTCTTCTACTTCTTCTGATTCACCCTCCAGTCTTCACCTACTCCTTCTCCTTCTTCTGTTTCTTCTGCTTCACCCTCCAGACTTCACCTTCTCCTTCTCCTTCTTCTACTTCTTCTGATTCACCCTCCAGACTTCACCTTCTCCTTCTCCTTCTTCTGCTTCTTCTGATTCACCCTCCAGACTTCACCTTCTCCTTCTCCTTATTCTGCTTCTTCTGATTCACCCTCCAGACTTCACCTTCTCCTTCTCCTTCTTCTGCTTCTTCTGATTCACCCTCCAGACTTCACCTTTTCCTTCTCCTTCTTCTGCTTCTTCTGATTCACCCTCCAGACTTCACCTTCTCCTTCTCCTTCTTCTGCTTCTTCTGATTCACCCTCCAGACTTCACCTTCTCCTTCTCCTTCTTCTACTTCTTCTGATTCACCCTCCAGACTTCACCTTCTCCTTCTCTTTCTTCTGTTTCTTCTGATTCACCCTCCAGACTTCACCTTCTCCTTCTCCTTCTTCTGCTTCTTCTGCTTCACCCTCCAGACTTCACCTTCTCCTTCTCCTTCTTCTGCTTCTTCTGCTTCACCCTCCTGACTTCACCTTCTCCTTCTCCTTCTTCTACTTCTTCTGCTTCACCCTCCAGACTTCACCTTCTCCTTCTCCTTCTTCTACTTCTTCTGATTCACCCTCCAGACTTCACCTTCTCCTTCTCCTTCTTCTACTTCTTCTGATTCACCCTCCAGACTTCACCTTCTCCTTCTCCTTCTTCTACTTCTTCTGATTCATCCTCCAGACTTCACCTTCTCCTTCTCCTTCTTCTGCTTCTTCTGATTCACCCTCCAGACTTCACCTTCTCCTTCTCCTTATTCTGCTTCTTCTGATTCACCCTCCAGACTTCACCTTCTCCTTCTCCTTCTTCTGCTTCTTCTGATTCACCCTCCAGACTTCACCTTCTCGTTCTCCTTCTTCTGCTTCTTCTGATTCACCCTCCAGACTTCACCTTCTCCTTCTCCGTCTTCTACTTCTTCTGATTCACCCTCCAGACTTCATCTTCTCCTTCTCCTTCTTCTGCTTCTTCTGATTCACCCTCCAGACTTCACCTTCTCCTTCTCCTTCGTCTACTTCTTCTGATTCACCCTCCAGACTACACCTTCTCCTTCTCCTTCTTCTACTTCTTCTGATTCACCCTCCAGACTTCACCTTCTCCTTCTCCTTCTTCTGTTTCTTCTGATTCACCCTCCAGACTTCACCTTCTCCTTCTCCTTCTTCTACTTCTTCTGATTCACCCTCCAGACTTCACCTTCTCCTTCTCCTTCTTCTACTTCTTCTGATTCACCCTCCAGACTTCATCTTCTCCTTCTCCTTCTTCTGCATCTTCTGATTCACCCTCCAGACTTCACCTTCTCCTTCTCCTTCTTCTGCTTCTTCTGATTCACCCTCCAGACTTCACCTTCTCCTTCTCCTTCTTCTACTTCTTCTGATTCACCCTCCAGACTTCACCTTCTCCTTCTCCTTCTTCTACTTCTTCTGATTCACCCTCCAGTCTTCACATTCTCCTTCTCCTTCTTCTGTTTCTTCTGCTTCAGCCTCCAGACTTCACCTTCTCCTTCTCTTTCTTCTGATTCTTCTGATTCACCCTCCAGACTTCACCTTCTCCTTCTCCTTCTTCTGATTCTTCTGATTCACCCTCCAGACTTCACCTTCTCCTTCTCCTTCTTCTGCTTCTTCTGATTCACCCTCCTGGCTTCACCTTCTCCTTCTCCTTCTTCTACTTCTTCTGATTCACCCTCCAGACTTCACCTTCTCCTTCTCCTTCTTCTACCTCTTCTGATTCACCCTCCAGACTTCACCTTCTCCTTCTCCTTCTTCTGCTTCTTCTGATTCACCCTCCAGACTTCACCTTCTCCTTCTCCTTATTCTGCTTCTTCTGATTCACCCTCCAGACTTCACCTTCTCCTTCTCGTTATTCTGCTTCTTCTGATTCAACCTCCAGACATCACCTTCTCCTTCTCCTTCTTCTGCTTCTTCTTATTCACCCTCCAGACTTCACCTTCTCCTTCTCCTTCTTCTGTTTCTTCTGATTCGCCCTCCAGACTTCACCTTCTCCTTCTCCTTCTTCTGCTTCTTCTGATTCACCCTCCTGACTTCACCTTCTCCTTCTCCTTCTTCTACTTCTTCTGATTCACCCTCCTGACTTCACCTTCTCCTTCTCCTTCTTCTCCTTCTTCTGATTCACCCTCCAGACTTCACCTTCTCCTTCTCCTTCTTCTGCTTCTTCTGATTCACCCTCCAGACTTCACCTTCTCATTCTCCTTCTTCTGCTTCTTCTGCTGCGCCCTCCAGACTTCACCTTCTCCTTCTCCTTCTTCTGCTTCTTCTGCTTCACACTCCAGACTTCACCTTCTCCTTCTCCTTCTTCTGCTTCTTCTGCTGCGCCCTCCAGGCTTCACCTTCTCCTTCTCCTTCTTCTGCTTCTTCTGCTTCACCGTCCTGACTTCACCTTCTCCTTCTCCTTCTTCTACTTCTTCTGCTACACCCCCCTGACTTCACCTGCTCCTTCTCCTTCTTCTGCTTCTTCTGATTCACCCTCCTAAATTCACCTTCTCCTTCTCCTTCTTCTGCTTCTTCTGCTTCACCCTCCAGACTTCACCTTCTCCTTCTCCTTCTTCTGCTTCTTCTGCTTCACCCACCAGACTTCACCTTCTCCTTCTCCTTCTTCTGCTTCTTCTGCTTCACCCTCCTGACTTCACCTTATCCTTCTCCTTCTTCTACTTCTTCTGATTCACCCTCCAGACTTCACCTACTCCTTCTCCTTCTTCTGCTTCTTCTGCTTCACCCTCCAGACCTCACCTTCTCCTTCTCCTTCTTCTGCTTCTTCTGCTTCGCCCTCCAGACTTCACCTTCTCCTTCTCCTTCTTCTGCTTCTTCTGCTTCACTCTCCTGACTTCACCTTCTCCTTCTCCTTCTTCTACTTCTTCTGCTTCACCCTCCAGACTTCACCCTCTCCTTCTCCTTCTTCTACTTCTTCTGCTTCACCCCCCTGACTTCACCTGCTCCTTCTCCTTCTTCTGCTTCTTCTGATTCACCCTCCTAACTTCACCCTCTTTTCTCCTTCTTCTGCTTCTTCTGATTCACCCTCCAGACTTCACCTTCTCCTTCTCCTTCTTCTACTTCGTCTGATTCACCCTCCAGACTTCACCTTCTCCTTCTCCTTCTTCTACTTCTTCTGATTCACCCTCCAGTCTTCACCTACTCCTTCTCCTTCTTCTGTTTCTTCTGCTTCACCCTCCAGACTTCACCTTCTCCTTCTCCTTCTTCTACTTCTTCTGATTCACCCTCCAGTCTTCACCTTCTCCTTCTCCTTCTTCTGCTTCTTCTGATTCACCCTCCAGACTTCACCTTCTCCTTCTCCTTATTCTGCTTCTTCTGATTCACCCTCCAGACTTCACCTTCTCCTTCTCCTTCTTCTGCTTCTTCTGATTCACCCTCCAGACTTCACCTTTTCCTTCTCCTTCTTCTGCTTCTTCTGATTCACCCTCCAGACTTCACCTTCTCCTTCTCCTTCTTCTGCTTCTTCTGATTCACCCTCCAGACTTCACCTTCTCCTTCTCCTTCTTCTACTTCTTCTGATTCACCCTCCAGACTTCACCTTCTCCTTCTCTTTCTTCTGTTTCTTCTGATTCACCCTCCAGACTTCACCTTCTCCTTCTCCTTCTTCTGCTTCTTCTGCTTCACCCTCCAGACTTCACCTTCTCCTTCTCCTTCTTCTGCTTCTTCTGCTTCACCCTCCTGACTTCACCTTCTCCTTCTCCTTCTTCTACTTCTTCTGATTCACCCTCCTGACTTCACCTTCTCCTTCTCCTTCTTCTACTTCTTCTGCTTCACCCTCCAGACTTCACCTTCTCCTTCTCCTTCTTCTACTTCTTCTGATTCACCCTCCAGACTTCACCTTCTCCTTCTCCTTCTTCTACTTCTTCTGATTCACCCTCCAGACTTCACCTTCTCCTTCTCCTTCTTCTACTTCTTCTGATTCATCCTCCAGACTTCACCTTCTCCTTCTCCTTCTTCTGCTTCTTCTGATTCACCCTCCAGACTTCACCTTCTCCTTCTCCTTATTCTGCTTCTTCTGATTCACCCTCCAGACTTCACCTTCTCCTTCTCCTTCTTCTGCTTCTTCTGATTCACCCTCCAGACTTCACCTTCTCGTTCTCCTTCTTCTGCTTCTTCTGATTCACCCTCCAGACTTCACCTTCTCCTTCTCCGTCTTCTACTTCTTCTGATTCACCCTCCAGACTTCATCTTCTCCTTCTCCTTCTTCTGCTTCTTCTGATTCACCCTCCAGACTTCACCTTCTCCTTCTCCTTCGTCTACTTCTTCTGATTCACCCTCCAGACTACACCTTCTCCTTCTCCTTCTTCTACTTCTTCTGATTCACCCTCCAGACTTCACCTTCTCCTTCTCCTTCTTCTGTTTCTTCTGATTCACCCTCCAGACTTCACCTTCTCCTTCTCCTTCTTCTACTTCTTCTGATTCACCCTCCAGACTTCACCTTCTCCTTCTCCTTCTTCTACTTCTTCTGATTCACCCTCCAGACTTCATCTTCTCCTTCTCCTTCTTCTGCATCTTCTGATTCACCCTCCAGACTTCACCTTCTCCTTCTCCTTCTTCTGCTTCTTCTGATTCACCCTCCAGACTTCACCTTCTCCTTCTCCTTCTTCTACTTCTTCTGATTCACCCTCCAGACTTCACCTTCTCCTTCTCCTTCTTCTACTTCTTCTGATTCACCCTCCAGTCTTCACATTCTCCTTCTCCTTCTTCTGTTTCTTCTGCTTCAGCCTCCAGACTTCACCTTCTCCTTCTCTTTCTTCTGATTCTTCTGATTCACCCTCCAGACTTCACCTTCTCCTTCTCCTTCTTCTGATTCTTCTGATTCACCCTCCAGACTTCACCTTCTCCTTCTCCTTCTTCTGCTTCTTCTGATTCACCCTCCTGGCTTCACCTTCTCCTTCTCCTTCTTCTACTTCTTCTGATTCACCCTCCAGACTTCACCTTCTCCTTCTCCTTCTTCTACCTCTTCTGATTCACCCTCCAGACTTCACCTTCTCCTTCTCCTTCTTCTGCTTCTTCTGATTCACCCTCCAGACTTCACCTTCTCCTTCTCCTTATTCTGCTTCTTCTGATTCACCCTCCAGACTTCACCTTCTCCTTCTCGTTATTCTGCTTCTTCTGATTCAACCTCCAGACATCACCTTCTCCTTCTCCTTCTTCTGCTTCTTCTTATTCACCCTCCAGACTTCACCTTCTCCTTCTCCTTCTTCTGTTTCTTCTGATTCGCCCTCCAGACTTCACCTTCTCCTTCTCCTTCTTCTGCTTCTTCTGATTCACCCTCCTGACTTCACCTTCTCCTTCTCCTTCTTCTACTTCTTCTGATTCACCCTCCTGACTTCACCTTCTCCTTCTCCTTCTTCTCCTTCTTCTGATTCACCCTCCAGACTTCACCTTCTCCTTCTCCTTCTTCTGCTTCTTCTGATTCACCCTCCAGACTTCACCTTCTCATTCTCCTTCTTCTGCTTCTTCTGCTGCGCCCTCCAGACTTCACCTTCTCCTTCTCCTTCTTCTGCTTCTTCTGCTTCACACTCCAGACTTCACCTTCTCCTTCTCCTTCTTCTGCTTCTTCTGCTTCACCGTCCTGACTTCACCTTCTCCTTCTCCTTCTTCTACTTCTTCTGCTACACCCCCCTGACTTCACCTGCTCCTTCTCCTTCTTCTGCTTCTTCTGATTCACCCTCCTAAATTCACCTTCTCCTTCTCCTTCTTCTGCTTCTTCTGATTCACCCTCCTGACTTCACCTTCTCCTTCTCCTTCTTCTGCTTCTTCTGATTCACCCTCCAGACTTCACCTTCTCCTTCTCCTTCTTCTGCTTCTTCTGATTCACCCTCCAGACTTCACCTTCTCCTTCTCCTTCTTCTGCTTCTTCTGCTTCACCCTCCAGACTTCACCTTCTCCTTCTCCTTCTTCTGCTTCTTCTGATTCACCCTCCTAACTTCACCCTCTTTTCTCCTTCTTCTGCTTCTTCTGATTCACCCTCCAGACTTCACCTTCTCCTTCTCCATCTTCTACTTCGTCTGATTCACCCTCCAGACTTCACCTTCTCCTTCTCCTTCTTCTACTTCTTCTGATTCACCCTCCAGTCTTCACCTACTCCTTCTCCTTCTTCTGTTTCTTCTGCTTCACCCTCCAGACTTCACCTTCTCCTTCTCTTTCTTCTGCTTCTTCTGATTCACCCTCCAGACTTCATCTTCTCCTTCTCCTTCTTCTGATTCTTCTGATTCACCCTCCAGACTTCACCTTCTCCTTCTCCTTCTTCTGCTTCTTCTGATTCACCCTCCTGACTTCACCTTCTCCTTCTCCTTCTTCTACTTCTTCTGCTTCACCCTCCAGACTTCACCTTCTCCTTCTCCTTCTTCTACTTCTTCTGATTCACCCTCCAGACTTCACCTTCTCCTTCTCCTTCTTCTGCTTCTTCTGATTCACCCTCCAGACTTCACCTTCTCCTTCTCCTTATTCTGCTTCTTCTGATTCACCCTCCAGACTTCACCTTCTCCTTCTCCTTCTTCTGCTTCTTCTGATTCACCCTCCAGACTTCACCTTTTCCTTCTCCTTCTTCTGCTTCTTCTGATTCACCCTCCAGACTTCACCTTCTCCTTCTCCTTCTTCTGCTTCTTCTGATTCACCCTCCAGACTTCACCTTCTCCTTCTCCTTCTTCTACTTCTTCTGATTCACCCTCCAGACTTCTCCTTCTCCTTCTCTTTCTTCTGTTTCTTCTGATTCACCCTCCAGACTTCACCTTCTCCTTCTCCTTCTTCTGCTTCTTCTGCTTCACCCTCCAGACTTCACCTTCTCCTTCTCCTTCTTCTGCTTCTTCTGCTTCACCCTCCTGACTTCACCTTCTCCTTCTCCTTCTTCTACTTCTTCTGATTCACCCTCCTGACTTCACCTTCTCCTTCTCCTTCTTCTGCTTCTTCTGCTTCACCCTCCTGACTTCACCTACTCCTTCTCCTTCTTCTGCTTCTACTGCTTCACCCTCCAGACTTCACCTTCTCCTTCTCCTTCTTCTGCTTCTTCTGCTTCGCCCTCCAGACTTCACCTTCTCCTTCTCCTTCTTCTGCTTCTTCTGCTTCACTCTCCTGACTTCACCTTCTCCTTCTCCTTCTTCTACTTCTTCTGATTCACCCTCCAGACTTCACCCTCTCCTTCTCCTTCTTCTGCTTCTTCTGCTTCACCCTCCAGACTTCACCTTCTCTTCTCCTTCTTCTGCTTCTTCTGCTTCACCGTCCTGACTTCACCTTCTCCTTCTCCTTCTTCTACTTCTTCTGCTTCACCCCCCTGACTTCACCTGCTCCTTCTCCTTCTTCTGCTTCTTCTGATTCACCCTCCTAACTTCACCCTCTTTTCTCCTTCTTCTGCTTCTTTTGATTCACCCTCCAGACTTCACCTTCTCCTTCTCCTTCTTCTACTTCGTCTGATTCACCCTCCAGACTTCACCTTCTCCTTCTCCTTCTTCTACTTCTTCTGATTCACCCACCAGTCTTCACCTACTCCTTCTCCTTCTTCTGTTTCTTCTGCTTCACCCTCCAGACTTCACCTTCTCCTTCTCTTTCTTCTGCTTCTTCTGA
Source organism: Somniosus microcephalus (assembly GCF_052327205.1). NCBI lineage: Eukaryota > Metazoa > Chordata > Chondrichthyes > Squaliformes > Somniosidae > Somniosus > Somniosus microcephalus. Next base: position 401,549 of record NW_028225267.1, on the reverse strand, counting down.
TTCACCCTCCAGACTTCATCTTCTCCTTCTCCTTCCTCTGATTCTTCTGATTCACCCTCCAGACTTCACCTTCTCCTTCTCCTTCTTCTGCTTCTTCTGATTCACCCTCCTGACTTCACCTTCTCCTTCTCCTTCTTCTACTTCTTCTGCTTCACCCTCCAGACTTCACCTTCTCCTTCTCCTTCTTCTACTTCTTCTGATTCACCCTCCAGACTTCACCTTCTCCTTCTCCTTCTTCTGCTTCTTCTGATTCACCCTCCAGACTTCACCTTCTCCTTCTCCTTATTCTGCTTCTTCTGATTCACCCTCCAGACTTCACCTTCTCCTTCTCCTTCTTCTGCTTCTTCTGATTCACCCTCCAGACTTCACCTTTTCCTTCTCCTTCTTCTGCTTCTTCTGATTCACCCTCCAGACTTCACCTTCTCCTTCTCCTTCTTCTGCTTCTTCTGATTCACCCTCCAGACTTCACCTTCTCCTTCTCCTTCTTCTACTTCTTCTGATTCACCCTCCAGACTTCACCTTCTCCTTCTCTTTCTTCTGTTTCTTCTGATTCACCCTCCAGACTTCACCTTCTCCTTCTCCTTCTTCTGCTTCTTCTGCTTCACCCTCCAGACTTCACCTTCTCCTTCTCCTTCTTCTGCTTCTTCTGCTTCACCCTCCTGACTTCACCTTCTCCTTCTCCTTCTTCTACTTCTTCTGCTCCACCCTCCTGACTTCACCTTCTCCTTCTCCTTCTTCTACTTCTTCTGCTTCACCCTCCAGACTTCACCTTCTCCTTCTCCTTCTTCTACTTCTTCTGATTCACCCTCCAGACTTCACCTTCTCCTTCTCCTTCTTCTACTTCTTCTGATTCACCCTCCAGACTTCACCTTCTCCTTCTCCTTCTTCTACTTCTTCTGATTCATCCTCCAGACTTCACCTTCTCCTTCTCCTTCTTCTGCTTCTTCTGATTCACCCTCCAGACTTCACCTTCTCCTTCTCCTTATTCTGCTTCTTCTGATTCACCCTCCAGACTTCACCTTCTCCTTCTCCTTCTTCTGCTTCTTCTGATTCACCATCCAGACTTCACCTTCTCCTTCTCCTTCTTCTGCTTCTTCTGATTCACCCTCCAGACTTCACCTTCTCCTTCTCCGTCTTCTACTTCTTCTGATTCACCCTCCAGACTTCATCTTCTCCTTCTCCTTCTTCTGCTTCTTCTGATTCACCCTCCAGACTTCACCTTCTCCTTCTCCTTCGTCTACTTCTTCTGATTCACCCTCCAGACTTCATCTTCTCCTTCTCCTTCTTCTGCATCTTCTGATTCACCCTCCAGACTTCACCTTCTCCTTCTCCTTCTTCTGCTTCTTCTGATTCACCCTCCAGACTTCACCTTCTCCTTCTCCTTCTTCTACTTCTTCTGATTCACCCTCCAGACTTCACCTTCTCCTTCTCCTTCTTCTACTTCTTCTGATTCACCCTCCAGTCTTCACATTCTCCTTCTCCTTCTTCTGTTTCTTCTGCTTCAGCCTCCAGACTTCACCTTCTCCTTCTCTTTCTTCTGATTCTTCTGATTCACCCTCCAGACTTCACCTTCTCCTTCTCCTTCTTCTGATTCTTCTGATTCACCCTCCAGACTTCACCTTCTCCTTCTCCTTCTTCTGCTTCTTCTGATTCACCCTCCTGGCTTCACCTTCTCCTTCTCCTTCTTCTACTTCTTCTGATTCACCCTCCTGACTTCACCTTCTCCTTCTCCTTCTTCTCCTTCTTCTGCTTCACCCTCCAGACTTCACCTTCTCCTTCTCCTTCTTCTACCTCTTCTGATTCACCCTCCAGACTTCACCTTCTCCTTCTCCTTCTTCTGCTTCTTCTGATTCACCCTCCAGACTTCACCTTCTCCTTCTCCTTATTCTGCTTCTTCTGATTCACCCTCCAGACTTCACCTTCTCCTTCTCGTTATTCTGCTTCTTCTGATTCAACCTCCAGACATCACCTTCTCCTTCTCCTTCTTCTGCTTCTTCTTATTCACCCTCCAGACTTCACCTTCTCCTTCTCCTTCTTCTGTTTCTTCTGATTCGCCCTCCAGACTTCACCTTCTCCTTCTCCTTCTTCTGCTTCTTCTGATTCACCCTCCTGACTTCACCTTCTCCTTCTCCTTCTTCTACTTCTTCTGATTCACCCTCCTGACTTCACCTTCTCCTTCTCCTTCTTCTCCTTCTTCTGATTCACCCTCCAGACTTCACCTTCTCCTTCTCCTTCTTCTACTTCTTCTGATTCACCCTCCTGACTTCACCTTCTCCTTCTCCTTCTTCTCCTTCTTCTGATTCACCCTCCAGACTTCACCTTCTCCTTCTCCTTCTTCTACTTCTTCTGATTCACCCTCCTGACTTCACCTTCTCCTTCTCCTTCTTCTCCTTCTTCTGATTCACCCTCCAGACTTCACCTTCTCCTTCTCCTTCTTCTACTTCTTCTGATTCACCCTCCTGACTTCACCTTCTCCTTCTCCTTCTTCTCCTTCTTCTGATTCACCCTCCAGACTTCACCTTCTCCTTCTCCTTCTTCTGCTTCTTCTGATTCACCCTCCAGACTTCACCTTCTCATTCTCCTTCTTCTGCTTCTTCTGCTGCGCCCTCCAGACTTCACCTTCTCCTTCTCCTTCTTCTGCTTCTTCTGCTTCACACTCCAGACTTCACCTTCTCCTTCTCCTTCTTCTGCTTCTTCTGCTGCGCCCTCCACTCTTCACCTTCTCCTTCTCCTTCTTCTACTTCTTCTGCTACACCCCCCTGACTTCACCTGCTCCTTCTCCTTCTTCTGCTTCTTCTGATTCACCCTCCTAAATTCACCTTCTCCTTCTCCTTCTTCTGCTTCTTCTGATTCACCCTCCTGACTTCACCTTCTCCTTCTCCTTCTTCTGCTTCTTCTGATTCACCCTCCAGACTTCACCTTCTCCTTCTCCTTCTTCTGCTTCTTCTGATTCACCCTCCAGACTTCACCTTCTCCTTCTCCTTCTTCTGCTTCTTCTGCTTCACCCTCCAGACTTCACCTTCTCCTTCTCCTTCTTCTGCTTCTTCTGATTCACCCTCCTAACTTCACCCTCTTTTCTCCTTCTTCTGCTTCTTCTGATTCACCCTCCAGACTTCACCTTCTCCTTCTCCATCTTCTACTTCGTCTGATTCACCCTCCAGACTTCACCTTCTCCTTCTCCTTCTTCTACTTCTTCTGATTCACCCTCCAGTCTTCACCTACTCCTTCTCCTTCTTCTGTTTCTTCTGCTTCACCCTCCAGACTTCACCTTCTCCTTCTCTTTCTTCTGCTTCTTCTGATTCACCCTCCAGACTTCATCTTCTCCTTCTCCTTCTTCTGATTCTTCTGATTCACCCTCCAGACTTCACCTTCTCCTTCTCCTTCTTCTGCTTCTTCTGATTCACCCTCCTGACTTTACCTTCTCCTTCTCCTTCTTCTACTTCTTCTGCTTCACCCTCCAGACTTCACCTTCTCCTTCTCCTTCTTCTACTTCTTCTGATTCACCCTCCAGACTTCACGTTCTCCTTCTCCTTCTTCTGCTTCTTCTGATTCACCCTCCAGACTTCACCTTCTCCTTCTCCTTATTCTGCTTCTTCTGATTCACCCTCCAGACTTCACCTTCTCCTTCTCCTTCTTCTGCTTCTTCTGATTCACCCTCCAGACTTCACCTTTTCCTTCTCCTTCTTCTGCTTCTTCTGATTCACCCTCCAGACTTCACCTTCTCCTTCTCCTTCTTCTGTTTCTTCTGATTCACCCTCCAGACTTCACCTTCTCCTTCTCCTTCTTCTACTTCTTCTGATTCACCCTCCAGACTTCACCTTCTCCTTCTCTTTCTTCTGTTTCTTCTGATTCACCCTCCAGACTTCACCTTCTCCTTCTCCTTCTTCTGCTTCTTCTGCTTCACCCTCCAGACTTCACCTTCTCCTTCTCCTTCTTCTGCTTCTTCTGCTTCACCCTCCTGACTTCACCTTCTCCTTCTCCTTCTTCTACTTCTTCTGATTCACCCTCCTGACTTCACCTTCTCCTTCTCCTTCTTCTACTTCTTCTGATTCACCCTCCAGACTTCACCTTCTCCTTCTCCTTCTTCTACTTCTTCTGATTCATCCTCCAGACTTCACCTTCTCCTTCTCCTTCTTCTGCTTCTTCTGATTCACCCTCCAGACTTCACCTTCTCCTTCCCCTTATTCTGCTTCTTCTGATTCACCCTCCAGACTTCACCTTCTCCTTCTCCTTCTTCTGCTTCTTCTGATTCACCCTCCAGACTTCACCTTCTCCTTCTCCGTCTTCTACTTCTTCTGATTCACCCTCCAGACTTCATCTTCTCCTTCTCCTTCTTCTGCTTCTTCTGATTCACCCTCCAGACTTCACCTTCTCCTTCTCCTTCGTCTACTTCTTCTGATTCACCCTCCAGACTAAACCTTCTCCTTCTCCTTCTTCTACTTCTTCTGATTCACCCTCCAGACTTCACCTTCTCCTTCTCCTTCTTCTGTTTCTTCTGATTCACCCTCCAGACTTCACCTTCTCCTTCTCCTTCTTCTACTTCTTCTGATTCACCCTCCAGACTTCACCTTCTCCTTCTCCTTCTTCTACTTCTTCTGATTCACCCTCCAGACTTCATCTTCTCCTTCTCCTTCTTCTGCATCTTCTGATTCACCCTCCAGACTTCACCTTCTCCTTCTCCTTCTTCTGCTTCTTCTGATTCACCCTCCAGACTTCACCTTCTCCTTCTCCTTCTTCTACTTCTTCTGATTCACCCTCCAGACTTCACCTTCTCCTTCTCCTTCTTCTACTTCTTCTGATTCACCCTCCAGTCTTCACATTCTCCTTCTCCTTCTTCTGTTTCTTCTGCTTCAGCCTCCAGACTTCACCTTCTCCTTCTCTTTCTTCTGATTCTTCTGATTCACCCTCCAGACTTCACCTTCTCCTTCTCCTTCTTCTGATTCTTCTGATTCACCCTCCAGACTTCACCTTCTCCTTCTCCTTCTTCTGCTTCTTCTGATTCACCCTCCTGACTTCACCTTCTCCTTCTCCTTCTTCTACTTCTTCTGCTTCACCCTCCAGACTTCACCTTCTCCTTCTCCTTCTTCTACTTCTTCTGATTCACCCTCCAGACTTCACCTTCTCCTTCTCCTTCTTCTGCTTCTTCTGATTCACCCTCCAGACTTCACCTTCTCCTTCTCCTTATTCTGCTTCTTCTGATTCACCCTCCAGACTTCACCTTCTCCTTCTCCTTCTTCTGCTTCTTCTGATTCACCCTCCAGACTTCACCTTTTCCTTCTCCTTCTTCTGCTTCTTCTGATTCACCCTCCAGACTTCACCTTCTCCTTCTCCTTCTTCTGCTTCTTCTGATTCACCCTCCAGACTTCACCTTCTCCTTCTCCTTCTTCTACTTCTTCTGATTCACCCTCCAGACTTCACCTTCTCCTTCTCTTTCTTCTGTTTCTTCTGATTCACCCTCCAGACTTCACCTTCTCCTTCTCCTTCTTCTGCTTCTTCTGCTTCACCCTCCAGACTTCACCTTCTCCTTCTCCTTCTTCTGCTTCTTCTGCTTCACCCTCCTGACTTCACCTTCTCCTTCTCCTTCTTCTACTTCTTCTGCTCCACCCTCCTGACTTCACCTTCTCCTTCTCCTTCTTCTACTTCTTCTGCTTCACCCTCCAGACTTCACCTTCTCCTTCTCCTTCTTCTACTTCTTCTGATTCACCCTCCAGACTTCACCTTCTCCTTCTCCTTCTTCTACTTCTTCTGATTCACCCTCCAGACTTCACCTTCTCCTTCTCCTTCTTCTACTTCTTCTGATTCATCCTCCAGACTTCACCTTCTCCTTCTCCTTCTTCTGCTTCTTCTGATTCACCCTCCAGACTTCACCTTCTCCTTCTCCTTATTCTGCTTCTTCTGATTCACCCTCCAGACTTCACCTTCTCCTTCTCCTTCTTCTGCTTCTTCTGATTCACCCTCCAGACTTCACCTTCTCCTTCTCCTTCTTCTGCTTCTTCTGATTCACCCTCCAGACTTCACCTTCTCCTTCTCCGTCTTCTACTTCTTCTGATTCACCCTCCAGACTTCACCTTCTCCTTCTCTTTCTTCTGTTTCTTCTGATTCACCCTCCAGACTTCACCTTCTCCTTCTCCTTCTTCTGCTTCTTCTGCTTCACCCTCCAGACTTCACCTTCTCCTTCTCCTTCTTCTGCTTCTTCTGCTTCACCCTCCTGACTTCACCTTCTCCTTCTCCTTCTTCTACTTCTTCTGATTCACCCTCCTGACTTCACCTTCTCCTTCTCCTTCTTCTACTTCTTCTGATTCACCCTCCAGACTTCACCTTCTCCTTCTCCTTCTTCTACTTCTTCTGATTCATCCTCCAGACTTCACCTTCTCCTTCTCCTTCTTCTGCTTCTTCTGATTCACCCTCCAGACTTCACCTTCTCCTTCCCCTTATTCTGCTTCTTCTGATTCACCCTCCAGACTTCACCTTCTCCTTCTCCTTCTTCTGCTTCTTCTGATTCACCCTCCAGACTTCACCTTCTCCTTCTCCGTCTTCTACTTCTTCTGATTCACCCTCCAGACTTCATCTTCTCCTTCTCCTTCTTCTGCTTCTTCTGATTCACCCTCCAGACTTCACCTTCTCCTTCTCCTTCGTCTACTTCTTCTGATTCACCCTCCAGACTAAACCTTCTCCTTCTCCTTCTTCTACTTCTTCTGATTCACCCTCCAGACTTCACCTTCTCCTTCTCCTTCTTCTGTTTCTTCTGATTCACCCTCCAGACTTCACCTTCTCCTTCTCCTTCTTCTACTTCTTCTGATTCACCCTCCAGACTTCACCTTCTCCTTCTCCTTCTTCTACTTCTTCTGATTCACCCTCCAGACTTCATCTTCTCCTTCTCCTTCTTCTGCATCTTCTGATTCACCCTCCAGACTTCACCTTCTCCTTCTCCTTCTTCTGCTTCTTCTGATTCACCCTCCAGACTTCACCTTCTCCTTCTCCTTCTTCTACTTCTTCTGATTCACCCTCCAGACTTCACCTTCTCCTTCTCCTTCTTCTACTTCTTCTGATTCACCCTCCAGTCTTCACATTCTCCTTCTCCTTCTTCTGTTTCTTCTGCTTCAGCCTCCAGACTTCACCTTCTCCTTCTCTTTCTTCTGATTCTTCTGATTCACCCTCCAGACTTCACCTTCTCCTTCTCCTTCTTCTGATTCTTCTGATTCACCCTCCAGACTTCACCTTCTCCTTCTCCTTCTTCTGCTTCTTCTGATTCACCCTCCTGACTTCACCTTCTCCTTCTCCTTCTTCTACTTCTTCTGCTTCACCCTCCAGACTTCACCTTCTCCTTCTCCTTCTTCTACTTCTTCTGATTCACCCTCCAGACTTCACCTTCTCCTTCTCCTTCTTCTGCTTCTTCTGATTCACCCTCCAGACTTCACCTTCTCCTTCTCCTTATTCTGCTTCTTCTGATTCACCCTCCAGACTTCACCTTCTCCTTCTCCTTCTTCTGCTTCTTCTGATTCACCCTCCAGACTTCACCTTTTCCTTCTCCTTCTTCTGCTTCTTCTGATTCACCCTCCAGACTTCACCTTCTCCTTCTCCTTCTTCTGCTTCTTCTGATTCACCCTCCAGACTTCACCTTCTCCTTCTCCTTCTTCTACTTCTTCTGATTCACCCTCCAGACTTCACCTTCTCCTTCTCTTTCTTCTGTTTCTTCTGATTCACCCTCCAGACTTCACCTTCTCCTTCTCCTTCTTCTGCTTCTTCTGCTTCACCCTCCAGACTTCACCTTCTCCTTCTCCTTCTTCTGCTTCTTCTGCTTCACCCTCCTGACTTCACCTTCTCCTTCTCCTTCTTCTACTTCTTCTGCTCCACCCTCCTGACTTCACCTTCTCCTTCTCCTTCTTCTACTTCTTCTGCTTCACCCTCCAGACTTCACCTTCTCCTTCTCCTTCTTCTACTTCTTCTGATTCACCCTCCAGACTTCACCTTCTCCTTCTCCTTCTTCTACTTCTTCTGATTCACCCTCCAGACTTCACCTTCTCCTTCTCCTTCTTCTACTTCTTCTGATTCATCCTCCAGACTTCACCTTCTCCTTCTCCTTCTTCTGCTTCTTCTGATTCACCCTCCAGACTTCACCTTCTCCTTCTCCTTATTCTGCTTCTTCTGATTCACCCTCCAGACTTCACCTTCTCCTTCTCCTTCTTCTGCTTCTTCTGATTCACCCTCCAGACTTCACCTTCTCCTTCTCCTTCTTCTGCTTCTTCTGATTCACCCTCCAGACTTCACCTTCTCCTTCTCCGTCTTCTACTTCTTCTGATTCACCCTCCAGACTTCACCTTCTCATTCTCCTTCTTCTGCTTCTTCTGCTGCGCCCTTCAGACTTCACCTTCTCCTTCTCCTTCTTCTGCTTCTTCTGCTTCACACTCCAGACTTCACCTTCTCCTTCTCCTTCTTCTGCTTCTTCTGCTGCGCCCTCCAGGCTTCACCTTCTCCTTCTCCTTCTTCTGCTTCTTCTGCTTCACCGTCCTGACTTCACCTTCTCCTTCTCCTTCTTCTACTTCTTCTGCTACACCCCCCTGACTTCACCTGCTCCTTCTCCTTCTTCTGCTTCTTCTGATTCACCCTCCTAAATTCACCTTCTCCTTCTCCTTCTTCTGATTCTTCTGATTCACCCTCCTGACTTCACCTTCTCCTTCTCCTTCTTCTGCTTCTTCTGATTCACCCTCCAGACTTCACCTTCTCCTTCTCCTTCTTCTGCTTCTTCTGATTCACCCTCCAGACTTCACCTTCTCCTTCTCCTTCTTCTGCTTCTTCTGCTTCACCCTCCAGACTTCACCTTCTCCTTCTCCTTCTTCTGCTTCTTCTGATTCACCCTCCTAACTTCACCCTCTTTTCTCCTTCTTCTGCTTCTTCTGATTCACCCTCCAGACTTCACCTTCTCCTTCTCCATCTTCTACTTCGTCTGATTCACCCTCCAGACTTCACCTTCTCCTTCTCCTTCTTCTACTTCTTCTGATTCACCCTCCAGTCTTCACCTACTCCTTCTCCTTCTTCTGTTTCTTCTGCTTCACCCTCCAGACTTCACCTTCTCCTTCTCTTTCTTCTGCTTCTTCTGATTCACCCTCCAGACTTCATCTTCTCCTTCTCCTTCTTCTGATTCTTCTGATTCACCCTCCAGACTTCACCTTCTCCTTCTCCTTCTTCTGCTTCTTCTGATTCACCCTCCTGACTTCACCTTCTCCTTCTCCTTCTTCTACTTCTTCTGCTTCACCCTCCAGACTTCACCTTCTCCTTCTCCTTCTTCTACTTCTTCTGATTCACCCTCCAGACTTCACGTTCTCCTTCTCCTTCTTCTGCTTCTTCTGATTCACCCTCCAGACTTCACCTTCTCCTTCTCCTTATTCTGCTTCTTCTGATTCACCCTCCAGACTTCACCTTCTCCTTCTCCTTCTTCTGCTTCTTCTGATTCACCCTCCAGACTTCACCTTTTCCTTCTCCTTCTTCTGCTTCTTCTGATTCACCCTCCAGACTTCACCTTCTCCTTCTCCTTCTTCTGCTTCTTCTGATTCACCCTCCAGACTTCACCTTCTCCTTCTCCTTCTTCTACTTCTTCTGATTCACCCTCCAGACTTCACCTTCTCCTTCTCTTTCTTCTGTTTCTTCTGATTCACCCTCCAGACTTCACCTTCTCCTTCTCCTTCTTCTGCTTCTTCTGCTTCACCCTCCAGACTTCACCTTCTCCTTCTCCTTCTTCTGCTTCTTCTGCTTCACCCTCCTGACTTCACCTTCTCCTTCTCCTTCTTCTACTTCTTCTGATTCACCCTCCTGACTTCACCTTCTCCTTCTCCTTCTTCTACTTCTTCTGATTCACCCTCCAGACTTCACCTTCTCCTTCTCCTTCTTCTACTTCTTCTGATTCATCCTCCAGACTTCACCTTCTCCTTCTCCTTCTTCTGCTTCTTCTGATTCACCCTCCAGACTTCACCTTCTCCTTCTCCTTATTCTGCTTCTTCTGATTCACCCTCCAGACTTCACCTTCTCCTTCTCCTTCTTCTGCTTCTTCTCATTCACCCTCCAGACTTCACCTTCTCCTTCTCCGTCTTCTACTTCTTCTGATTCACCCTCCAGACTTCATCTTCTCCTTCTCCTTCTTCTGCTTCTTCTGATTCACCCTCCAGACTTCACCTTCTCCTTCTCCTTCGTCTACTTCTTCTGATTCACCCTCCAGACTACACCTTCTCCTTCTCCTTCTTCTACTTCTTCTGATTCACCCTCCAGACTTCACCTTCTCCTCATCCTTCTTCTGTTTCTTCTGATTCACCCTCCAGACTTCACCTTCTCCTTCTCCTTCTTCTACTTCTTCTGATTCACCCTCCAGACTTCACCTTCTCCTTCTCCTTCTTCTACTTCTTCTGATTCACCCTCCAGACTTCATCTTCTCCTTCTCCTTCTTCTGCATCTTCTGATTCACCCTCCAGACTTCACCTTCTCCTTCTCCTTCTTCTGCTTCTTCTGATTCACCCTCCAGACTTCACCTTCTCCTTCTCCTTCTTCTACTTCTTCTGATTCACCCTCCAGACTTCACCTTCTCCTTCTCCTTCTTCTACTTCTTCTGATTCACCCTCCAGTCTTCACATTCTCCTTCTCCTTCTTCTGTTTCTTCTGCTTCAGCCTCCAGACTTCACCTTCTCCTTCTCTTTCTTCTGATTCTTCTGATTCACCCTCCAGACTTCACCTTCTCCTTCTCCTTCTTCTGATTCTTCTGATTCACCCTCCAGACTTCACCTTCTCCTTCTCCTTCTTCTGCTTCTTCTGATTCACCCTCCTGGCTTCACCTTCTCCTTCTCCTTCTTCTACTTCTTCTGATTCACCCTCCTGACTTCACCTTCTCCTTCTCCTTCTTCTCCTTCTTCTGCTTCACCCTCCAGACTTCACCTTCTCCTTCTCCTTCTTCTACCTCTTCTGATTCGCCCTCCAGACTTCACCTTCTCCTTCTCCTTCTTCTGCTTCTTCTGATTCACCCTCCAGACTTCACCTTCTCCTTCTCCTTATTCTGCTTCTTCTGATTCACCCTCCAGACTTCACCTTCTCCTTCTCGTTATTCTGCTTCTTCTGATTCAACCTCCAGACTTCACCTTCTCCTTCTCCTTCTTCTGCTTCTTCTTATTCACCCTCCAGACTTCACCTTCTCCTTCTCCTTCTTCTGTTTCTTCTGATTCGCCCTCCAGACTTCACCTTCTCCTTCTCCTTCTTCTGCTTCTTCTGATTCACCCTCCTGACTTCACCTTCTCCTTCTCCTTCTTCTACTTCTTCTGATTCACCCTCCTGACTTCACCTTCTCCTTCTCCTTCTTCTCCTTCTTCTGATTCACCCTCCAGACTTCACCTTCTCCTTCTCCTTCTTCTGCTTCTTCTGATTCAACCTCAAGACTTCACCTTCTCATTCTCCTTCTTCTGCTTCTTCTGCTGCGCCCTCCAGACTTCACCTTCTCCTTCTCCTTCTTCTGCTTCTTCTGCTTCACACTCCAGACTTCACCTTCTCCTTCTCCTTCTTCTGCTTCTTCTGCTGCGCCCTCCAGGCTTCACCTTCTCCTTCTCCTTCTTCTGCTTCTTCTGCTTCACCGTCCTGACTTCACCTTCTCCTTCTCCTTCTTCTACTTCTTCTGCTACACCCCCCTGACTTCACCTGCTCCTTCTCCTTCTTCTGCTTCTTCTGATTCACCCTCCTAAATTCACCTTCTCCTTCTCCTTTTTCTGCTTCTTCTGATTCACCCTCCTGACTTCACCTTCTCCTTCTCCTTCTTCTGCTTCTTCTGATTCACCCTCCAGACTTCACCTTCTCCTTCTCCTTCTTCTGCTTCTTCTGATTCACCCTCCAGACTTCACCTTCTCCTTCTCCTTCTTCTGCTTCTTCTGCTTCACCCTCCAGACTTCACCTTCTCCTTCTCCTTCTTCTGCTTCTTCTGCTTCACCCTCCTGACTTCACCTTCTCCTTCTCCTTCTTCTACTTCTTCTGATTCACCCTCCAGACTTCACCTACTCCTTCTCCTTCTTCTGCTTCTTCTGCTTCACCCTCCAGACTTCACCTACCCCTTCTCCTTCTTCTGCTTCTTCTGCTTCGCCCTCCAGACTTCACCTTCTCCTTCTCCTTCTTCTGCTTCTTCTGCTTCACTCTCCTGACTTCACCTTCTCCTTCTCCTTCTTCTACATCTTCTGATTCACCCTCCAGACTTCACCCTCTCCTTCTCCTTCTTCTGCTTCTTCTGCTTCACCCTCCAGACTTCACCTTCTCTTTCTCCTTCTTCTGCTTCTTCTGCTGCGCCCTCCAGACTTCACCTTCTCCTTCTCCTTCTTCTGCTTCTTCTGATTCACCCTCCAGACTTCACCTTCTCCTTCTCCTTCTTCTACTTCTTCTGATCCACCCTCCTGACTTCACCTTCTCCTTCTCCTTCTTCTGCTTCTTCTGCTTCACCCTCCAGACTTCACCTTCTCCTTCTCCTTCTTCTGCTTCTTCTGCTTCACCCACCAGACTTCACCTTCTCCTTCTCCTTCTTCTGCTTCTTCTGCTTCACCCTCCTGACTTCACCTTCTCCTTCTCCTTCTTCTACCTCTTCTGATTCACCCTCCAGACTTCACCTTCTCCTTCTCCTTCTTCTGCTTCTTCTGATTCACCCTCCAGACTTCACCTTCTCCTTCTCCTTATTCTGCTTCTTCTGATTCACCCTCCAGACTTCACCTTCTCCTTCTCGTTATTCTGCTTCTTCTGATTCACCCTCCTGACTTCACCTTCTCCTTCTCCTTCTTCTACTTCTTCTGATTCACCCTCCAGACTTCACCTTCTCCTTCTCCTTCTTCTACTTCTTCTGATTCATCCTCCAGACTTCACCTTCTCCTTCTCCTTCTTCTGCTTCTTCTGATTCACCCTCCAGACTTCACCTTCTCCTTCTCCTTATTCTGCTTCTTCTGATTCACCCTCCAGACTTCACCTTCTCCTTCTTCTGCTTCTTCTCATTCACCCTCCAGACTTCACCTTCTCCTTCTCCGTCTTCTACTTCTTCTGATTCACCCTCCAGACTTCATCTTCTCCTTCTCCTTCTTCTGCTTCTTCTGATTCACCCTCCAGACTTCACCTTCTCCTTCTCCTTCGTCTACTTCTTCTGATTCACCCTCCAGACTACACCTTCTCCTTCTCCTTCTTCTACTTCTTCTGATCCACCCTCCTGACTTCACCTTCTCCTTCTCCTTCTTCTGCTTCTTCTGATTCACCCTCCTGGCTTCACCTTCTCCTTCTCCTTCTTCTACTTCTTCTGATTCACCCTCCTGACTTCACCTTCTCCTTCTCCTTCTTCTCCTTCTTCTGCTTCACCCTCCAGACTTCACCTTCTCCTTCTCCTTCTTCTACCTCTTCTGATTCACCCTCCAGACTTCAGCTTCTCCTTCTCCTTCTTCTGCTTCTTCTGATTCACCCTCCAGACTTCACCTTCTCCTTCTCCTTATTCTGCTTCTTCTGATTCACCCTCCAGACTTCACCTTCTCGTTCGCGTTATTCTGCTTCTTCTGATTCAACCTCCAGACTTCACCTTCTCCTTCTCCTTATTCTGCTTCTTCTGATTCACCCTCCAGACTTCAAATTCTCCTTCTCCTTCTTCTGTTTCTTCTGATTCGCCCTCCAGACTTCACCTTCTCCTTCTCCTTCTTCTGCTTCTTCTGATTCACCCTCCTGACTTCACCTTCTCCTTCTCCTTCTTCTACTTCTTCTGATTCACCCTCCTGACTTCACCTTCTCCTTCTCCTTCTTCTACTTCTTCTGATTCACCCTCCAGACTTCACCTTCTCCTTCTCCTTCTTCTTCTTCTTCTGATACACCCTCCAGACTTCACCTTCTCATTCTCCTTCTTCTGCTTCTTCTGCTGCGCCCTCCAGACTTCACCTTCTCCTTCTCCTTCTTCTGCTTCTTCTGCTTCACACTCCAGACTTCACCTTCTCCTTCTCCTTCTTCTGCTTCTTCTGCTGCGCCCTCCAGGCTTCACCTTCTCCTTCTCCTTCTTCTGCTTCTTCTGCTTCACCGTCCTGACTTCACCTTCTCCTTCTCCTTCTTCTACTTCTTCTGCTACACCCCCCTGACTTCACCTGCTCCTTCTCCTTCTTCTGCTTCTTCTGATTCACCCTCCTAAATTCACCTTCTCCTTCTCCTTCTTCTGCTTCTTCTGATTCACCCTCCTGACTTCACCTTCTCCTTCTCCTTTTCTGCTTCTTCTGATTCACCCTCCAGACTTCACCTTCTCCTTCTCCTTCTTCTGCTTCTTCTGATTCACCCTCCAGACTTCACCTTCTCCTTCTCCTTCTTCTGCTTCTTCTGCTTCACCCTCCAGACTTCACCTTCTCCTTCTCCTTCTTCTGCTTCTTCTGCTTCACCCTCCTGACTTCACCTTCTCCTTCTCCTTCTTCTACTTCTTCTGATTCACCCTCCAGACTTCACCTACTCCTTCTCCTTCTTCTGCTTCTTCTGCTTCACCCTCCAGACTTCACCTTCTCCTTCTCCTTCTTCTGCTTCTTCTGCTTCGCCCTCCAGACTTCACCTTCTCCTTCTCCTTCTTCTGCTTCTTCTGCTTCACTCTCCTGACTTCACCTTCTCCTTCTCCTTCTTCTACTTCTTCTGATTCACCCTCCAGACTTCACCCTCTCCTTCTCCTTCTTCTGCTTCTTCTGCTTCACCCTCCAGACTTCAACTTCTCTTTCTCCTTCTTCAGCTTCTTCTGCTGCGCCCTCCAGACTTCACCTTCTACTTCTCCTTCTTCTGCTTCTTCTGATTCACCCTCCAGACTTCACCTTCTCCTTCTCCTTCTTCTACTTCTTCTGATCCACCCTCCTGACTTCACCTTCTCCTTCTCCTTCTTCTGCTTCTTCTGCTTCACCCTCCAGACTTCACCTTCTCCTTCTCCTTCTTCTGCTTCTTCTGCTTCACCCACCAGACTTCACCTTCTCCTTCTCCTTCTTCTGCTTCTTCTGCTTCACCCTCCTGACTTCACCTTCTCCTTCTCCTTCTTCTACCTCTTCTGATTCACCCTCCAGACTTCACCTTCTCCTTCTCCTTCTTCTGCTTCTTCTGATTCACCCTCCAGACTTCACCTTCTCCTTCTCCTTATTCTGCTTATTCTGATTCACCCTCCAGACTTCACCTTCTCCTTCTCGTTATTCTGCTTCTTCTGATTCAACCTCCAGACTTCACCTTCTCCTTCTCCTTCTTCTGCTTCTTCTGATTCACCCTCCTGACTTCACCTTCTCCTTCTCCTTCTTCTCCTTCTTCTGCTTCACCCTCCAGACTTCACCTTCTCCTTCTCCTTCTTCTACCTCTTCTGATTCCCCCTCCAGACTTCACCTTCTCCTTCTCCTTCTTCTACTTCTTCTGATTCACCCTCCAGACTTCACCTTCTCCTTCTCCTTCTTCTACTTTGTCTGATTCACCCTCCAGACTTCATCTTCTCCTTCTCCTTCTTCTGCATCTTCTGATTCACCCTCCAGACTTCACCTTCTCCTTCTCCTTCTTCTGCTTCTTCTGATTCACCCTCCAGACTTCACCTTCTCCTTCTCCTTCTTCTACTTCTTCTGATTCACCCTCCAGACTTCACCTTCTCCTTCTCCTTCTTCTACTTCTTCTGATTCACCCTCCAGTCTTCACATTCTCCTTCTCCTTCTTCTGTTTCTTCTGCTTCAGCCTCCAGACTTCACCTTCTCCTTCTCTTTCTTCTGATTCTTCTGATTCACGCTCCAGACTTCACCTTCTCCTTCTCCTTCTTCTGATTCTTCTGATTCACCCTCCAGACTTCACCTTCTCCTTCTCCTTCTTCTGCTTCTTCTGATTCACCCTCCTGGCTTCACCTTCTCCTTCTCCTTCTTCTACTTCTTCTGATTCACCCTCCTGACTTCACCTTCTCCTTCTCCTTCTTCTCCTTCTTCTGCTTCACCCTCCAGACTTCACCTTCTCCTTCTCCTTCTTCTACCTCTTCTGAATCACCCTCCAGACTTCACCTTCTCCTTCTCCTTCTTCTGCTTCTTCTGATTCACCCTCCAGACTTCACCTTCTCCTTCTCCTTATTCTGCTTCTTCTGATTCACCCTCCAGACTTCACCTTCTCCTTCTCCTTCTTCTGCTTCTTCTGATTAACCTTCCAGACTTCACCTTCTCCTTCTCCTTCTTCTGTTTCTTCTGATTCGCCCTCCAGACTTCACCTTCTCCTTCTCCTTCTTCTGCTTCTTCTGATTCACCCTCCTGACTTCACCTTCTCCTTCTCCTTCTTCTACTTCTTCTGATTCACCCTCCTGATTTCACCTTCTCCTTCTCCTTCTTCTACTTCTTCTGATTCACCCTCCAGACTTCACCTTATCCTTCTCCTTCTTCTGCTTCTTCTGATTCACCCTCCAGACTTCACCTTCTCCTTCTCCTTCTTCTGCTTCTTCTGATTCACCCTCCTGACTTCACCTTCTCCTTCTCCTTCTTCTACTTCTTCTGATTCACCCTCCTGATTTCACCTTCTCCTTCTCCTTCTTCTACTTCTTCTGATTCACCCTCCAGACTTCACCTTCTCCTTCTCTTTCTTCTGCTTCTTCTGATTCACCCTCCAGACCTCACCTTCTCCTTCTCCTTCTTCTACTTCTTCTGATTCACCCTCCTGACTTCACCTTCTCCTTCTCCTTCATCTACTTCTTCTGCTTCACCCTCCAGACTTCACCTTCTCCTTCTCCTTCTTCTACTTCTTCTGATTCACCCTCCAGACTTCACCTTCTCCTTCTCCTTCTTATACTTCTTCTGATTCACCCTCCAGACTTCACCTTCTCCTTCTCCTTCTTCTACTTCTTCTGATTCACCCTCCAGCCTTCACCTTCTCCTTCTCCTTCTTCTGCTTCTTCTGATTCACCCTCCAGACTTCACCTTCTCCTTCTCCTTATTCTGCTTCTTCTGATTCACCCTCCAGACTTCACCTTCTCCTTCTCCTTCTTCTGCTTCTTCTGATTCACCCTCCAGACTTCACCTTCTCCTTCTCCTTCTTCTGCTTCTTCTGATTCACCCTCCAGACTTCACCTTCTCCTTCTCCTTCTTCTACTTCTTCTGATTCACCCTCCAGACTTCACCTTCTCCTTCTCCTTCTTCTGCTTCTTCTGATTCACCCTCCAGACTTCACCTTCTCCTTCTCCTTCGTCTACTTCTTCTGATTCACCCTCCAGACTACACCTTCTACTTCTCCTTCTTCTACTTCTTCTGATTCACCCTCCAGACTTCACCTTCTCCTTCTCCTTCTTCTGTTTCTTCTGATTCACCCTCCAGACTTCATCTTCTCCTTCTCCTTCTTCTACTTCTTCTGATTCACCCTCCAGACTTCACCTTCTCCTTCTCCTTCTTCTACTGCTTCTGATTCACCCTCCAGACTTCATCTTCTCCTTCTCCTTCTTCTGCTTCTTCTGATTCACCCTCCAGAATTCACCTTCTCCTTCTCCTTCTTCCGCTTCTTCTGATTCACCCTCCAGACTTCAACTTCTCCTTCTCCTTCTTCCACTTCTTCTGATTCACCCTCCAGACTTCACCTTCTCCTTCTCCTTCTTCTACTTCTTCTGATTCACCCTCCAGTCTTCACCTTCTCCTTCTCCTTTTTTTGTTTCTTCTGCTTCACCCTCCAGACTTCACCTTCTCCTTCTCTTTCTTCTGCTTCTTCTGATTCACCCTCCAGACTTCACCTTCTCCTTCTCCTTCTTCTGATTCTTCTGATTCACCCTCCAGACTTCACCCTCTCCTTCTCCTTCTTCTGCTTCTTCTGATTCACCCTCCTGACTTCACCTTCTCCTTCTCCTTCTTCTACTTCTTCTGATTCACCCTCCTGACTTCACCTTCTTCTTCTCCTTCTTCTATTTCTTCTGCTTCACCCTCCAGACTTCACCTTCTCCTTCTCCTTCTTCTACTTCTTCTGATTCACCCTCCAGACTTCACCTTCTCCTTCTCCTTCTTCTACTTCTTCTGATTCACCCTCCAGACTTCATCTTCTCCTTCTCCTTCTTCTGCTTCTTCTGATTCACCCTCCAGACTTCACCTTCTCCTTCTCCTTCTTCTGCTTCTTCTGATTCACCCTCCAGACTTCAACTTCTCCTTCTCCTTCTTCCACTTCTTCTGATTCACCCTCCAGACTTCACCTTCTCCTTCTCCTTCTTCTACGTCTTCTGATTCACCCTCCAGTCTTCACCTTCTCCTTCTCCTTTTTTTGTTTCTTCTGCTTCGCCCTCCAGACTTCACCTTCTCCTTCTCTTTCTTCTGCTTCTTCTGATTCACCCTCCAGACTTCACCTTCTCCTTCTCCTTCTTCTGATTCTTCTGATTCACCCTCCAGACTTCACCTTCTCCTTCTCCTTCTTCTGCTTCTTCTGATTCACCCTCCTGACTTCACCTTCTCCTTCTCCTTCTTCTACTTCTTCTGATTCACTCTCCTGACTTCACCTTCTCCTTCTCCTTCTTCTACTTCTTCTGCTTCACCCTCCAGACTTCACCTTCTCCTTCTCCTTCTTCTACTTCTTCTGATTCACCCTCCAGACTTCACCTTCTCCTTCTCCTTCTTCTGCTTCTTCTGATTCACCCTCCAGACTTCACCTTCTCATTCTCCTTCTTCTGCTTCTTCTGCTGCGCCCTCCAGACTTCACCTTCTCCTTCTCCTTCTTCTGCTTCTTCTGCTTCACACTCCAGACTTCACCTTCTCCTTCTCCTTCTTCTGCTTCTTCTGCTGCGCCCTCCAGGCTTCACCTTCTCCTTCTCCTTCTTCTGCTTCTTCTGCTTCACCGTCCTGACTTCACCTTCTCCTTCTCCTTCTTCTGCTTCTTCTGATTCACCCTCCAGACTTCACCTTCTCCTTCTCCTTCTTCTACTTCTTCTGATTCACCCTCCAGTCTTCACCTTCTCCTTCTCCTTCTTCTGTTTCTTCTGCTTCACCCTCCAGACTTCACCTTCTCCTTCTCTTTCTTCTGCTTCTTCTGATTCACACTCCAGACTTCACCTACTCCTTCTCCTTCTTCTGATTCTTCTGATTCACCCTCCAGACTTCACCTTCTCCTTCTCCTTCTTCTGCTTCTTCTGATTCACCCTCCAGAACTCACCTTCTCCTTCTCCTTCTTCTACTTCTTCTGATTCACCCTCCTGAATTCACCTTCTCCTTCTCCTTCATCTACTTCTTCTGCTTCACCCTCCAGACTTCACCTTCTCCTTCTCCTTCTTCTACTTCTTCTGATTCACCCTCCAGACTTCAGCTTCTCCTTCTCCTTCTTATACTTCTTCTGATTCACCCTCCAGACTTCACCTTCTCCTTCTCCTTCTTCTACTTCTTCTGATTCACCCTCCAGACTTCACCTTCTCCTTCTCCTTCTTCTGCTTCTTCTGATTCACCCTCCAGACTTCACCTTCTCCTTCTCCTTATTCTGCTTCTTCTGATTCACCCTCCAGACTTCACCTTCTCCTTCTCCTTCTTCTGCTTCTTCTGATTCACCCTCCAGACTTCACCTTCTCCTTCTCCTTCTTCTGCTTCTTCTGATTCACCCTCCAGACTTCACCTTCTCCTTCTCCTTCTTCTACTTCTTCTGATTCACCCTCCAGACTTCACCTTCTCCTTCTCCTTCTTCTGCTTCTTCTGATTCACCCTCCAGACTTCACCTTCTCCTTCTCCTTCTTCTGTTTCTTCTGATTCACCCTCCAGACTTCATCTTCTCCTTCTCCTTCTTCTACTTCTTCTGATTCACCCTCCAGACTTCACCTTCTCCTTCTCCTTCTTCTACTTCTTCTGATTCACCCTCCAGACTTCATCTTCTCCTTCTCCTTCTTCTGCTTCTTCTGATTCACCATCCAGACTTCACCTTCTCCTTCTCCTTCTTCTGCTTCTTCTGATTCACCCTCCAGACTTCAACTTCTCCTTCTCCTTCTTCCACTTCTTCTGATTCACCCTCCAGACTTCACCTTCTCCTTCTCCTTCTTCTACTTCTTCTGATTCACCCTCCAGTCTTCACCTTCTCCTTCTCCTTTTTTTGTTTCTTCTGCTTCACCCTCCAGACTTCACCTTCTCCTTCTCTTTCTTCTGCTTCTTCTGATTCACCCTCCAGACTTCACCTTCTCCTTCTCCTTCTTCTGATTCTTCTGATTCACCCTCCAGACTTCACCTTCTCCTTCTCCTTCTTCTGCTTCTTCTGATTCACCCTCCAGACTTCAACTTCTCCTTCTCCTTCTTCCACTTCTTCTGATTCACCCTCCAGACTTCAACTTCTCCTTCTCCTTCTTCCACTTCTTCTGATTCACCCTCCAGACTTCACCTTCTCCTTCTCCTTCTTCTACTTCTTCTGATTCACCCTCCTGACTTCACCTTCTCCTTCTCCTTCTTCTACTTCTTCTGCTTCACCCTCCAGACTTCACCTTCTCCTTCTCCTTCTTCTACTTCTTCTGATTCACCCTCCAGACTTCACCTTCTCCTTCTCCTTCTTCTGCTTCTTCTGATACACCCTCCAGACTTCACCTTCTCCTTCTCCTTATTCTGCTTCTTCTGATTCACCCTCCAGACTTCACCTTCTCCTTCTCCTTCTTCTGCTTCTTCTGATTCACCCTCCAGACTTCACCTTCTCCTTCTCCTTCTTCTGCTTCTTCTGATTCACCCTCCAGACTTCACCTTCTCCTTCTCCTTCTTCTACTTCTTCTGATTCACCCTCCAGACTTCACCTTCTCCTTCTCCTTCTTCTGCTTCTTCTGATTCACCCTCCAGACTTCACCTTCTCCTTCTCCTTCGTCTACTTCTTCTGATTCACCCTCCAGACTACACCTTCTCCTTCTCCTTCTTCTACTTCTTCTGATTCACCCTCCAGACTTCACCTTCTCCTTCTCCTTCTTCTGTTTCTTCTGATTCACCCTCCAGACTTCATCTTCTCCTTCTCCTTCTTCTACTTCTTCTGATTCACCCTCCAGGCTTCACCTTCTCCTTCTCCTTCTTCTACTTCTTCTGATTCACCCTCCAGACTTCATCTTCTCCTTCTCCTTCTTCTGCTTCTTCTGATTCACCCTCCAGACTTCACCTTCTCCTTCTCCTTCTTCCGCTTCTTCTGATTCACCCTCCAGACTTCAACTTCTCCTTCTCCTTCTTCCACTTCTTCTGATTCACCCTCCAGACTTCACCTTCTCCTTCTCCTTCTTCTACTTCTTCTGATTCACCCTCCAGTCTTCACCTTCTCCTTCTCCTTTTTTTGTTTCTTCTGCTTCACCCTCCAGACTTCACCTTCTCCTTCTCTTTCTTCTGCTTCTTCTGATTCACCCTCCAGACTTCACCTTCTCCTTCTCCTTCTTCTGATTCTTCTGATTCACCCTCCAGACTTCACCCTCTCCTTCTCCTTCTTCTGCTTCTTCTGATTCACCCTCCTGACTTCACCTTCTCCTTCTCCTTCTTCTACTTCTTCTGATTCACCCTCCTGACTTCACCTTCTTCTTCTCCTTCTTCTATTTCTTCTGCTTCACCCTCCCGACTACACCTTCTCCTTCTCCTTCTTCTACTTCTTCTGATTCACCCTCCAGACTTCACCTTCTCCTTCTCCTTCTTCTACTTCTTCTGATTCACCCTCCAGACTTCATCTTCTCCTTCTCCTTCTTCTGCTTCTTCTGATTCACCCTCCAGACTTCACCTTCTCCTTCTCCTTCTTCTGCTTCTTCTGATTCACCCTCCAGACTTCAACTTCTCCTTCTCCTTCTTCCACTTCTTCTGATTCACCCTCCAGACTTCACCTTCTCCTTCTCCTTCTTCTACGTCTTCTGATTCACCCTCCAGTCTTCACCTTCTCCTTCTCCTTTTTTTGTTTCTTCTGCTTCACCCTCCAGACTTCACCTTCTCCTTCTCTTTCTTCTGCTTCTTCTGATTCACCCTCCAGACTTCACCTTCTCCTTCTCCTTCTTCTGATTCTTCTGATTCACCCTCCAGACTTCACCTTCTCCTTCTCCTTCTTCTGCTTCTTCTGATTCACCCTCCTGACTTCACCTTCTCCTTCTCCTTCTTCTACTTCTTCTGATTCACCCTCCTGACTTCACCTTCTCCTTCTCCTTCTTCTACTTCTTCTGCTTCACCCTCCAGACTTCACCTTCTCCTTCTCCTTCTTCTACTTCTTCTGATTCACCCTCCAGACTTCACCTTCTCCTTCTCCTTCTTCTGCTTCTTCTGATTCACCCTCCAGACTTCACCTTCTCATTCTCCTTCTTCTGCTTCTTCTGCTGCGCCCTCCAGACTTCACCTTCTCCTTCTCCTTCTTCTGCTTCTTCTGCTTCACACTCCAGACTTCACCTTCTCCTTCTCCTTCTTCTGCTTCTTCTGCTGCGCCCTCCAGGCTTCACCTTCTCCTTCTCCTTCTTCTGCTTCTTCTGCTTCACCGTCCTGACTTCACCTTCTCCTTCTCCTTCTTCTGCTTCTTCTGATTCACCCTCCAGACTTCACCTTCTCCTTCTCCTTCTTCTACTTCTTCTGATTCACCCTCCAGTCTTCACCTTCTCCTTCTCCTTCTTCTGTTTCTTCTGCTTCACCCTCCAGACTTCACCTTCTCCTTCTCTTTCTTCTGCTTCTTCTGATTCACACTCCAGACTTCACCTTCTCCTTCTCCTTCTTCTGATTCTTCTGATTCACCCTCCAGACTTCACCTTCTCCTTCTCCTTCTTCTGCTTCTTCTGATTCACCCTCCAGAACTCACCTTCTCCTTCTCCTTCTTCTACTTCTTCTGATTCACCCTCCTGAATTCACCTTCTCCTTCTCCTTCATCTACTTCTTCTGCTTCACCCTCCAGACTTCACCTTCTCCTTCTCCTTCTTCTACTTCTTCTGATTCACCCTCCAGACTTCACCTTCTCCTTCTCCTTCTTATACTTCTTCTGATTCACCCTCCAGACTTCACCTTCTCCTTCTCCTTCTTCTGCTTCTTCTGATACACCCTCCAGACTTCACCTTCTCCTTCTCCTTATTCTGCTTCTTCTGATTCACCCTCCAGACTTCACCTTCTCCTTCTCCTTCTTCTGCTTCTTCTGATTCACCCTCCAGACTTCACCTTCTCCTTCTCCTTCTTCTGCTTCTTCTGATTCACCCTCCAGACTTCACCTTCTCCTTCTCCTTCTTCTACTTCTTCTGATTCACCCTCCAGACTTCACCTTCTCCTTCTCCTTCTTCTGCTTCTTCTGATTCACCCTCCAGACTTCACCTTCTCCTTCTCCTTCGTCTACTTCTTCTGATTCACCCTCCAGACTTCACCTTCTCCTTCTCCTTCTTCTGTTTCTTCTGATTCACCCTCCAGACTTCATCTTCTCCTTCTCCTTCTTCTACTTCTTCTGATTCACCCTCCAGACTTCACCTTCTCCTTCTCCTTCTTCTACTTCTTCTGATTCACCCTCCAGACTTCATCTTCTCCTTCTCCTTCTTCTGCTTCTTCTGATTCACCATCCAGACTTCACCTTCTCCTTCTCCTTCTTCTGCTTCTTCTGATTCACCCTCCAGACTTCAACTTCTCCTTCTCCTTCTTCCACTTCTTCTGATTCACCCTCCAGACTTCACCTTCTCCTTCTCCTTCTTCTACTTCTTCTGATTCACCCTCCAGTCTTCACCTTCTCCTTCTCCTTTTTTTGTTTCTTCTGCTTCACCCTCCAGACTTCACCTTCTCCTTCTCTTTCTTCTGCTTCTTCTGATTCACCCTCCAGACTTCACCTTCTCCTTCTCCTTCTTCTGATTCTTCTGATTCACCCTCCAGACTTCACCTTCTCCTTCTCCTTCTTCTGCTTCTTCTGATTCACCCTCCTGACTTCACCTTCTCCTTCTCCTTCTTCTACTTCTTCTGATTCACCCTCCTGACTTCACCTTCTCCTTCTCCTTCTTCTACTTCTTCTGCTTCACCCTCCAGACTTCACCTTCTCCTTCTCCTTCTTCTACTTCTTCTGATTCACCCTCCAGACTTCACCTTCTCCTTCTCCTTCTTCTGCTTCTTCTGATTCACCCTCCAGACTTCACCTTCTCATTCTCCTTCTTCTGCTTCTTCTGCTGCGCCCTCCAGACTTCACCTTCTGCTTCTCCTTCTTCTGCTTCTTTTGCTTCACACTCCAGACTTCACCTTCTCCTTCTCCTTCTTCTGCTTCTTCTGCTGCGCCCTCCAGGCTTCACCTTCTCCTTCTCCTTCTTCTGCTTCTTCTGCTTCACCGTCCTGACTTCACCTTCTCCTTCTCCTTCTTCTACTTCTTCTGCTACACCCCCCTGACTTCACCTGCTCCTTCTCCTTCTTCTGCTTCTTCTGATTCACCCTCCTAAATTCACCTTCTCCTTCTCCTTCTTCTGCTTCTTCTGATTCACCCTCCTGACTTCACCTTCTCCTTCTCCTTCTTCTGCTTCTTCTGATTCACCCTCTAGACTTCACCTTCTCCTTCTCCTTCTTCTGCTTCTTCTGATTCACCCTCCAGACTTCACCTTCTCCTTCTCCTTCTTCTGCTTCTTCTGATTCACCCTCCAGACCTCACCTTCTCCTTCTCCTTCTTCTGCTTCTTCTGCTTCACCGTCCTGACTTCACCTTCTCCTTCTCCTTCTTCTGCTTCTTCTGATTCACCCTCCAGACTTCACCTTCTCCTTCTCCTTCTTCTACTTCTTCTGATTCACCCTCCAGTCTTCACCTTCTCCTTCTCCTTCTTCTGTTTCTTCTGCTTCACCCTCCAGACTTCACCTTCTCCTTCTCTTTCTTCTGCTTCTTCTGATTCACCCTCCAGACTTCACCTTCTCCTTCTCCTTCTTCTGATTCTTCTGATTCACCCTCCAGACTTCACCTTCTCCTTCTCCTTCTTCTGCTTCTTCTGATTCACCCTCCAGAACTCACCTTCTCCTTCTCCTTCTTCTACTTCTTCTGATTCACCCTCCTGAATTCACCTTCTCCTTCTCCTTCATCTTCTTCTTCTGCTTCACCCTCCAGACTTCACCTTCTCCTTCTCCTTCTTCTACTTCTTCTGATTCACCCTCCAGACTTCACCTTCTCCTTCTCCTTCTTATACTTCTTCTGATTCACCCTCCAGACTTCACCTTCTCCTTCTCCTTCTTCTACTTCTTCTGATTCACCCTCCAGACTTCACCTTCTCCTTCTCCTTCTTCTGCTTCTTCTGATTCACCCTCCAGACTTCACCTTCTCCTTCTCCTTATTCTGCTTCTTCTGATTCACCCTCCAGACTTCACCTTCTCCTTCTCCTTCTTCTGCTTCTTCTGCTTCACCCTCCAGACCTCACCTTCTCCTTCTCCTTCTTCTGCTTCTTCTGCTTCACCGTCCTGACTTCACCTTCTCCTTCTCCTTCTGCTTCTTCTGATTCACCCTCCAGACTTCACCTTCTCCTTCTCCTTCTTCTCCTTCTTCTGATTCACCCTCCAGTCTTCACCTTCTCCTTCTCCTTCTTCTGTTTCTTCTGCTTCACCCTCCAGACTTCACCTTCTCCTTCTCTTTCTTCTGCTTCTTCTGATTCACCCTCCAGACTTCACCTTCTCCTTGTCCTTCTTCTGATTCTTCTGATTCACCCTCCAGACTTCACCTTCTCCTTCTCCTTCTTCTGCTTCTTCTGATTCACCCTCCAGAACTCACCTTCTCCTTCTCCTTCTTCTACTTCTTCTGATTCACCCTCCTGAATTCACCTTCTCCTTCTCCTTCATCTTCTTCTTCTGCTTCACCCTCCAGACTTCACCTTCTCCTTCTCCTTCTTCTACTTCTTCTGATTCACCCTCCAGACTTCACCTTCTCCTTCTCCTTCTTATACTTCTTCTGATTCACCCTCCAGACTTCACCTTCTCCTTCTCCTTCTTCTACTTCTTCTGATTCACCCTCCAGACTTCACCTTCTCCTTCTCCTTCTTCTGCTTCTTCTGATTCACCCTCCAGACTTCACCTTCTCCTTCTCCTTCTTCTGCTTCTTCTGATTCACCCTCCAGACTTCACCTTCTCCTTCTCCTTCGTCTACTTCTTCTGATTCACCCTCCAGACTACACCTTCTCCTTCTCCTTCTTCTACTTCTTCTGATTCACCCTCCAGACTTCACCTTCTCCTTCTCCTTCTTCTACTTCTTCTGATTCACCCTCCAGACTTCACCTTCTCCTTCTCCTTCTTCTACTTCTTCTGATTCACCCTCCAGACTTCACCTTCTCCTTCTCCTTCTTCTGCTTCTTCTGATTCACCCTCCAGAACTCACCTTCTCCTTCTCCTTCTTCTACTTCTTCTGATTCACCCTCCTGAATTCACCTTCTCCTTCTCCTTCATCTTCTTCTTCTGCTTCACCCTCCAGACTTCACCTTCTCCTTCTCCTTCTTCTACATCTTCTGATTCACCCTCCAGACTTCACCTTCTCCTTCTCCTTCTTATACTTCTTCTGATTCACCCTCCAGACTTCACCTTCTCCTTCTCCTTCTTCTACTTCTTCTGATTCACCCTCCAGACTTCACCTTCTCCTTCTCCTTCTTCTGCTTCTTCTGATTCACCCTCCAGACTTCACCTTCTCCTTCTCCTTATTCTGCTTCTTCTGATTCACCCTCCAGACTTCACCTTCTCCTTCTCCTTCTTCTGCTTCTTCTGCTTCACCCTCCAGACCTCACCTTCTCCTTCTCCTTCTTCTGCTTCTTCTGCTTCACCGTCCTGACTTCACCTTCTCCTTCTCCTTCTTCTGCTTCTTCTGATTCACCCTCCAGACTTCACCTTCTCCTTCTCCTTCTTCTCCTTCTTCTGATTCACCCTCCAGTCTTCACCTTCTCCTTCTCCTTCTTCTGTTTCTTCTGCTTCACCCTCCAGACTTCACCTTCTCCTTCTCTTTCTTCTGCTTCTTCTGATTCACCCTCCAGACTTCACCTTCTCCTTCTCCTTCTTCTGATTCTTCTGATTCACCCTCCAGACTTCACCTTCTCCTTCTCCTTCTTCTGCTTCTTCTGATTCACCCTCCAGAACTCACCTTCTCCTTCTCCTTCTTCTGATTCTTCTGATTCACCCTCCAGACTTCACCTTCTCCTTCTCCTTCTTCTGCTTCTTCTGATTCACCCTCCTGACTTCACCTTCTCCTTCTCCTTCTTCTACTTCTTCTGATTCACCCTCCTGACTTCACCTTCTCCTTCTCCTTCTTCTACTTCTTCTGCTTCACCCTCCAGACTTCACCTTCTCCTTCTCCTTCTTCTACTTCTTCTGATTCACCCTCCAGACTTCACCTTCTCCTTCTCCTTCTTCTGCTTCTTCTGATTCACCCTCCAGACTTCACCTTCTCATTCTCCTTCTTCTGCTTCTTCTGCTGCGCCCTCCAGACTTCACCTTCTCCTTCTCCTTCTTCTGCTTCTTCTGCTTCACACTCCAGACTTCACCTTCTCCTTCTCCTTCTTCTGCTTCTTCTGCTGCGCCCTCCAGGCTTCACCTTCTCCTTCTCCTTCTTCTGCTTCTTCTGCTTCACCGTCCTGACTTCACCTTCTCCTTCTCCTTCTTCTACTTCTTCTGCTGCACCCCCCTGACTTCACCTGCTCCTTCTCCTTCTTCTGCTTCTTCTGATTCACCCTCCTAAATTCACCTTCTCCTTCTCCTTCTTCTGCTTCTTCTGATTCAACCTCCTGACTTCACCTTCTCCTTCTCCTTCTTCTGCTTCTTCTGATTCACCCTCCAGACTTCACCTTCTCCTTCTCCTTCTTCTGCTTCTTCTGCTTCACCCTCCAGACTTCACCTTCTCCTTCTCCTTCTTCTACTTCTTCTGATTCACCCTCCAGACTTCACCTTCTCCTTCTCCTTCTTATACTTCTTCTGATTCACCCTCCAGACTTCACCTTCTCCTTCTCCTTCTTCTACTTCTTCTGATTCACCCTCCAGACTTCACCTTCTCCTTCTCCTTCTTCTGCTTCTTCTGATTCACCCTCCAGACTTCACCTTCTCCTTCTCCTTATTCTGCTTCTTCTGATTCACCCTCCAGACTTCACCTTCTCCTTCTCCTTCTTCTGCTTCTTCTGCTTCACCCTCCAGACCTCACCTTCTCCTTCTCCTTCTTCTGCTTCTTCTGCTTCACCGTCCTGACTTCACCTTCTCCTTCTCCTTCTTCTGCTTCTTCTGATTCACCCTCCAGACTTCACCTTCTCCTTCTCCTTCTTCTCCTACTTCTGATTCACCCTCCAGTCTTCACCTTCTCCTTCTCCTTCTTCTGTTTCTTCTGCTTCACCCTCCAGACTTCACCTTCTCCTTCTCTTTCTTCTGCTTCTTCTGATTCACCCTCCAGACTTCACCTTCTCCTTCTCCTTCTTCTGATTCTTCTGATTCACCCTCCAGACTTCACCTTCTCCTTCTCCTTCTTCTGCTTCTTCTGATTCACCCTCCAGAACTCACCTTCTCCTTCTCCTTCTTCTACTTCTTCAGATTCACCCTCCTGAATTCACCTTCTCCTTCTCCTTCATCTTCTTCTTCTGCTTCACCCTCCAGACTTCACCTTCTCCTTCTCCTTCTTCTACTTCTTCTGATTCACCCCCCAGACTTCACCTTCTCCTTCTCCTTCTTATACTTCTTCTGATTCACCCTCCAGACTTCACCTTCTCCTTCTCCTTCTTCTACTTCTTCTCATTCACCCTCCAGACTTCACCTTCTCCTTCTCCTTCTTCTGCTTCTTCTGATTCACCCTCCAGACTTCACCTTCTCCTTCTCCTTATTCTGCTTCTTCTGATTCACCCTCCAGACTTCACCTTCTCCTTCTCCTTCTTCTGCTTCTTCTGATTCACCCTCCAGACTTCACCTTCTCCTTCTCCTTCTTCTGCTTCTTCTGATTCACCCTCCAGACTTCACCTTCTCCTTCTCCTTCTTCTACTTCTTCTGATTCACCCTCCAGACTTCACCTTCTCCTTCTCCTTCTTCTGCTTCTTCTGATTCACCCTCCAGACTTCACCTTCTCCTTCTCCTTCGTCTACTTCTTCTGATTCACCCTCCAGACTACACCTTCTCCTTCTCCTTCTTCTACTTCTTCTGATTCACCCTCCAGACTTCACCTTCTCCTTCTCCTTCTTCTGTTTCTTCTGATTCACCCTCCAGACTTCATCTTCTCCTTCTCCTTCTTCTACTTCTTCTGATTCACCCTCCAGACTTCACCTTCTCCTTCTCCTTCTTCTACTTCTTCTGATTCACCCTCCAGACTTCATCTTCTCCTTCTCCTTCTTCTGCTTCTTCTGATTCACCATCCAGACTTCACCTTCTCCTTCTCCTTCTTCTGCTTCTTCTGATTCACCCTCCAGACTTCAACTTCTCCTTCTCCTTCTTCCACTTCTTCTGATTCACCCTCCAGACTTCACCTTCTCCTTCTCCTTCTTCTACTTCTTCTGATTCACCCTCCAGTCTTCACCTTCTCCTTCTCCTTTTTTTGTTTCTTCTGCTTCACCCTCCAGACTTCACCTTCTCCTTCTCTTTCTTCTGCTTCTTCTGATTCACCCTCCAGACTTCACCTTCTCCTTCTCCTTCTTCTGATTCTTCTGATTCACCCTCCAGACTTCACCTTCTCCTTCTCCTTCTTCTGCTTCTTCTGATTCACCCTCCTGACTTCACCTTCTCCTTCTCCTTCTTCTACTTCTTCTGATTCACCCTCCTGACTTCACCTTCTCCTTCTCCTTCTTCTACTTCTTCTGCTTCACCCTCCAGACTTCACCTTCTCCTTCTCCTTCTTCTACTTCTTCTGATTCACCCTCCAGACTTCACCTTCTCCTTCTCCTTCTTCTGCTTCTTCTGATTCACGCTCCAGACTTCACCTTCTCATTCTCCTTCTTCTGCTTCTTCTGCTGCTTCCTCCAGACTTCACCTTCTCCTTCTCCTTCTTCTGCTTCTTCTGCTTCACACTCCAGACTTCACCTTCTCCTTCTCCTTCTTCTGCTTCTTCTGCTGCGCCCTCCAGGCTTCACCTTCTCCTTCTCCTTCTTCTGCTTCTTCTGCTTCACCGTCCTGACTTCACCTTCTCCTTCTCCTTCTTCTACTTCTTCTGCTACACCCCCCTGACTTCACCTGCTCCTTCTCCTTCTTCTGCTTCTTCTGATTCACCCTCCTAAATTCACCTTCTCCTTCTCCTTCTTCTGCTTCTTCTGATTCACCCTCCTGACTTCACCTTCTCCTTCTCCTTCTTCTGCTTCTTCTGATTCACCCTCCAGACTTCACCTTCTCCTTCTCCTTCTTCTGCTTCTTCTGATTCACCCTCCAGACTTCACCTTCTCCTTCTCCTTCTTCTGCTTCTTCTGATTCACCCTCCAGACCTCACCTTCTCCTTCTCCTTCTTCTACTTCTTCTGATTCAGCCTCCAGACTTCACCTTCTCCTTCTCCTTCTTCTACTTCTTCTGATTCACCCTCCAGACTTCATCTTCTCCTTCTCCTTCTTCTCCTTCTTCTGATTCACCCTCCAGACTTCACCTTCTCCTTCTCCTTCTTCTGCTTCTTCTGATTCACCCTCCAGATTTCACCTTCTCCTTCTCCTTCTTCTACTTCTTCTGATTCACCCTCCAGACTTCACCTTCTCCTTCTCCTTCTTCTACTTCTTCTGATTCACCCTCCAGTCTACACCTTCTCCTTCTCCTTCTTCTGTTTCTTCTGCTTCACCCTCCAGACTTCACCTTCTCCTTCTCTTTCTTCTGCTTCTTCTGATTCACCCTCCAGACTTCACCTTCTCCTTCTCCTTCTTCTGATTCTTCTGATTCACCCTCCAGACTTCACCTTCTCCTTCTCCTTCTTCTGCTTCTTCTGATACACCCTCCAGAACTCACCTTCTCCTTCTCCTTCTTCTACTTCTTCTGATTCACCCTGCTGACTTCACCTTCTCCTTCTCCTTCATCTACTTCTTCTGCTTCACCCTCCAGACTTCACCTTCTCCTTCTCCTTCTTCTACTTCTTCTGATTCACCCTCCAGACTTCACCTTCTCCTTCTCCTTCTTATACTTCTTCTGATTCACCCTCCAGACTTCACCTTCTCCTTCTCCTTCTTCTACTTCTTCTGATTCACCCTCCAGACTTCACCTTCTCCTTCTCCTTCTTCTGCTTCTTCTGATTCACCCTCCAGACTTCACCTTCTCCTTCTCCTTATTCTGCTTCTTCTGATTCACCCTCCAGACTTCACCTTCTCCTTCTCCTTCTTCTGCTTCTTCTGATTCACCCTCCAGACTTCACCTTCTCCTTCTCCTTCTTCTGCTTCTTCTGATTCACCCTCCAGACTTCACCTTCTCCTTCTCCTTCTTCTACTTCTTCTGATTCACCCTCCAGACTTCATCTTCTCCTTCTCCTTCTTCTGCTTCTTCTGATTCACCCTCCAGACTTCACCTTCTCCTTCTCCTTCGTCTACTTCTTCTGATTCACCCTCCAGACTACACCTTCTCCTTCTCCTTCTTCTACTTCTTCTGATTCACCCTCCAGACTTCACCTTCTCCTTCTCCTTCTTCTGTTTCTTCTGATTCACCCTGCAGACTTCACCTTCTGCTTCTCCATCTTCTACTTCTTCTGATTCACCCTCCAGATATCACCTTCTCCTTCTCCTTCTTCTACTTCTTCTGATTCACCCTCCAGACTTCATCTTCTCCTTCTCCTTCTTCTGCTTCTTCTGATTCACCCTCCAGACTTCACCTTCTCCTTCTCCTTCTTCTGCTTCTTCTGATTCACCCTCCAGACTTCAACTTCTCCTTCTCCTTCTTCCACT
This sequence comes from Somniosus microcephalus, assembly GCF_052327205.1. Lineage (NCBI taxonomy): Eukaryota > Metazoa > Chordata > Chondrichthyes > Squaliformes > Somniosidae > Somniosus > Somniosus microcephalus. Next base: position 369,869 of record NW_028225267.1, on the reverse strand, counting down.
TCTTCTGATTCACCCTCCAGACTTCACCTTCTCCTTCTCCTTCTTCTGCTTCTTCTGATTCACCCTCCAGACTTCACCTTCTCCTTCTCCTTCTTCTGCTTCTTCTGATTCACCCTCCAGACTTCACCTTCTCCTTCTCCTTCTTCTGCTTCTTCTGATTCACCCTCCAGACCTCACCTTCTCCTTCTCCTTCTTCTACTTCTTCTGATTCACCCTCCAGACTTCATCTTCTCCTTCTCCTTCTTCTGCTTCTTCTGATACACCCTCCAGACTTCACCTTCTCCTTCTCCTTCTTCTGCTTCTTCTGATTCACCCTCCAGACTTCACCTTCTCCTTCTCCTTCTTCTACTTCTTCTGATTCACCCTCCAGACTTCACCTTCTTCTTCTCCTTCTTCGACTTCTTCTGATTCACCCTCCAGTCCTCACCTTCTCCTTCTCCTTCTTCTGTTTCTTCTGCTTCATCCTCCAGACTTCACCTTCTCCTTCTCTTTCTTCTGCTTCTACTGCTTCACCCTCCAGACTTCACCTTCTCCTTCTCCTTCTTCTGATTCTTCTGATTCACCCTCCAGACTTCACCTTCTCTATCTCCTTCTTCTGCTTCTTCTGATTCACCCTCCTGACTTCACCTTCTCCTTCTCCTTCTTCTCCTTCTTCTGATTCACCCTCCTGACTTCACCTTCTCCTTCTCCTTCTTCTACTTCTTCTGCTTCACCCTCCAGACTTCACCTTCTCCTTCTCCTTCTTCTACTTCTTCTGATTCACCCTCCAGACTTCACCTTCTCCTTCTCCTTCTTCTGCTTCTTCTGATTCACCCTCCAGACTTCACCTTCTCCTTCTCCTTATTCTGCTTCTTCTGATTCACCCTCCAGACTTCACCTTCTCCTTCTCCTTCTTCTGCTTCTTCTGATTCACCCTCCAGACTTCACCTTCTCCTTCTCCTTCTTCTGCTTCTTCTGATTCACCCTCCAGACTTCACCTTCTCATTCTCCTTCTTCTGCTTCTTCTGATTCACCCTCCAGACTTCACCTTCTCCTTCTCCTTCTTCTACTTCTTCTGATTCACCCTCCAGACTTCACATTCTCCTTCTCCTTCTTCTGCTTCTTCTGATTCAACCTCCTGACTTCACCTTCTCCTTCTCCTTCTTCTACTTCTTCTGATTCACCCTCCTGACTTCACCTTCTCCTTCTCCTTCTTCTACTTCTTCTGCTTCACCCTCCAGACTTCACCTTCTCCTTCTCCTTCTTCTACTTCTTCTGATTCACCCTCCAGACTTCACCTTCTCCTTCTCCTTCTTCTGCTTCTTCTGATTCACCCTCCAGACTTCAGCTTCTCATTCTCCTTCTTCTGCTTCTTCTGCTGCGCCCTCCAGACTTCACCTTCTCCTTCTCCTTCTTCTGCTTCTTCTGCTTCACACTCCAGACTTCACCTTCTCCTTCTCCTTCTTCTGCTTCTTCTGCTGCGCCCTCCAGGCTTCACCTTCTCCTTCTCCTTCTTCTGCTTCTTCTGCTTCACCGTCCTGACTTCACCTTCTCCTTCTCCTTCTTCTACTTCTTCTGCTACACCCCCCTGACTTCACCTGCTCCTTCTCCTTCTTCTGCTTCTTCTGATTCACCCTCCTAACTTCACCTTCTCCTTCTCCTTCTTCTGCTTCTTCTGATTCACCCTCCTGACTTCACCTTCTCCTTCTCCTTCTTCTGCTTCTTCTGATTCACCCTCCAGACTTCACCTTCTCCTTCTCCTTCTTCTGCTTCTTCTGATTCACCCTCCAGACTTCACCTTCTCCTTCTCCTTCTTCTGCTTCTTCTGATTCACCCTCCAGACCTCACCTTCTCCTTCTCCTTCTTCTACTTCTTCTGATTCACCCTCCAGACTTCATCTTCTCCTTCTCCTTCTTCTGCTTCTTCTGATTCACCCTCCAGACTTTACCTTCTCCTTCTTCTGCTTCTTCTGATTCACCCTCCAGACTTCACCTTCTCCTTCTCCTTCTTCTACTTCTTCTGATTCACCCTCCAGACTTCACCTTCTCCTTCTCCTTTTTCTACTTCTTCTGATTCACCCTCCAGTCTTCACCTTCTCCTTCTCCTTCTTCTGTTTCTTCTGCTTCACCCTCCAGACTTCACCTTCTCCTTCTCTTTCTTCTGCTTCTTCTGCTTCACCCTCCAGACTTCACCTTCTCCTTCTCCTTCTTCTGATTCTTCTGATTCACCCTCCAGACTTCGCCTTCTCTATCTCCTTCTTCTGCTTCTTCTGATTCACCCTCCTGACTTCACCTTCTCCTTCTCCTTCTTCTACTTCTTCTGATTCACCCTCCTGACTTCACCTTCTCCTTCTCCTTCTTCTACTTCTTCTGCTTCACCCTCCAGACTTCACCTTCTCCTTCTCCTTCTTCTACTTCTTCTGATTCACCCTCCAGACTTCACCTTCTCCTTCTCCTTCTTCTGCTTCTTCTGATTCACCCTCCAGACTTCACCTTCTCCTTCTCCTTATTCTGCTTCTTCTGATTCACCCTCCAGACTTCACCTTCTCCTTCTCCTTCTTCTGCTTCTTCTGATTCACCCTCCAGACTTCACCTTCTCCTTCTCCTTCTTCTGCTTCTTCTGATTCACCCTCCAGACTTCACCTTCTCCTTCTCCTTCTTCTGCTTCTTCTGATTCACCCTCCAGACTTCACCTTCTCCTTCTCCTTCTTCTACTTCTTCTGATTCACCCTCCAGACTTCACCTTCTCCTTCTTCTGCTTCTTCTGATTCACCCTCCTGACTTCACCTTCTCCTTCTCCTTCTTCTACATCTTCTGATTCACCCTCCTGACTTCACCTTCTCCTTCTCCTTCTTCTACTTCTTCTGCTTCACCCTCCAGACTTCACCTTCTCCTTCTCCTTCTTCTACTTCTTCTGATTCACCCTCCAGACTTCACCTTCTCCTTCTCCTTCTTCTACTTCTTCTGATTCACCCTCCAGACTTCACCTTCTCCTTCTCCTTCTTCTACTTCTTCTGATTCACCCTCCAGACTTCACCTTCTCCTTCTCCTTCTTCTGCTTCTTCTGATTCACCCTCCAGACTTCACCTTCTCCTTCTCCTTATTCTGCTTCTTCTGAATCACCCTCCAGACTTCACCTTCTCCTTCTCCTTCTTCTGCTTCTTCTGATTCACCCTCCAGACTTCACCTTCTCCTTCTCCTTCTTCTGCTTCTTCTGATTCACCCTCCAGACTTCACCTTCTCCTTCTCCTTATTCTGCTTCTTCTGAATCACCCTCCAGACTTCACCTTCTCCTTCTCCTTCTTCTGCTTCTTCTGATTCACCCTCCAGACTTCACCTTCTCCTTCTCCTTCTTCTGCTTCTTCTGATTCACCCTCCAGACTTCACCTTCACCTTCTCCTTCTTCTACTTCTTCTGATTCACCCTCCAGACTTCACCTTCTCCATCTCCTTCTTCTGCTTCTTCTGATTCACCCTCCAGACTTCACCTTCTCCTTCTCTTTCTTCTGCTTCTTCTGATTCACCCTCCAGACTTCACCTTCTCCTTCTCCTTCTTCTACATCTTCTGATTCACCCTCCTGACTTCACCTTCTCCTTCTCCTTCTTCTACTTCTTCTGCTTCACCCTCCAGACTTCACCTTCTCCTTCTCCTTCTTCTACTTCTTCTGATTCACCCTCCAGACTTCACCTTCTCCTTCTTCTACTTCTTCTGATTCACCCTCCAGACTTCACTTTCTCCTTCTCCTTCTTCTACTTCTTCTGATTCACCCTCCAGACTTCACCTTCTCCTTCTCCTTCTTCTGCTTCTTCTGATTCACCCTCCAGACATCACCTTCTCCTTCTCCTTCTTCTGATTCTTCTGATTCACCCTCCAGACTTCACCTTCTCCTTCTCCTTCTTCTGCTTCTTCTGATTCACCCTCCTGACTTCACCTTCTCCTTCTCCTTCTTCTACATCTTCTGATTCACCCTCCTGACTTCACCTTCTCCTTCTCCTTCTTCTACTTCTTCTGCTTCACCCTCCAGACTTCACCTTCTCCTTCTCCTTCTTCTACTTCTTCTGATTCACCCTCCAGACTTCACCTTCTCCTTCTTCTACTTCTTCTGATTCACCCTCCAGACTTCACTTTCTCCTTCTCCTTCTTCTACTTCTTCTGATTCACCCTCCAGACTTCACCTTCTCCTTCTCCTTCTTCTGCTTCTTCTGATTCACCCTCCAGACATCACCTTCTCCTTCTCCTTATTCTGCTTCTTCTGAATCACCCTCCAGACTTCACCTTCTCCTTCTCCTTCTTCTGCTTCTTCTGATTCACCCTCCAGACTTCACCTTCTCCTTCTCCTTCTTCTGCTTCTTCTGATTCACCCTCCAGACTTCACCTTCTCCTTCTCCTTCTTCTACTTCTTCTGATTCACCCTCCAGACTTCACCTTCTCCATCTCCTTCTTCTGCTCCTTCTGATTCACCCTCCAGACTTCACCTTCTCCTTCTCCTTCGTCTACTTCTTCTGATTCACCCTCCAGACTACACCTTCTCCTTCTCCTTCTTCTACTTCTTCTGATTCACCCTCCAGACTTCACCTTCTCCTTCTCCTTCTTCTGTTTCTTCTGATTCACCCTCCAGACTTCACCTTCTCCTTCTCCGTCTTCTGCTTCTTCTGATTCACCCTCCTGACTTCACCTTCTCCTTCTCCTTCTTCTACTTCTTCTGATTCACCCTCCTGACTTCACCTTCTCCTTCTCCTTCTTCTACTTCTTCTGCTTCACCCTCCAGACTTCACCTTCTCCTTCTCCTTCTTCTACTTCTTCTGATTCACCCTCCAGACTTCACCTTCTCCTTCTCCTTCTTCTGCTTCTTCTGATACACCCTCCAGACTTCACCTTCTCCTTCTCCTTATTCTGCTTCTTCTGATTCACCCTCCAGACTTCAACTTCTCCTTCTCCTTATTCTGCTTCTTCTGATTCACCCTCCAGACTTCACCTTCTCCTTCTCCTTCCTTTGCTTCTTCTGATTCACCCTCCAGACTTCACCTTCTCCTTCTCCTTCTTCTGATTCTTCTGATTCACCCTCCAGACTTCACCTTCTCCTTCTCCATCTTCTGCTTCTTCTGATTCACCCTCCTGACTTCACCTTCTCCTTCTCCTTCTTCTACTTCTTCTGATTCACCCTCCTGACTTCACCTTCTCCTTCTCCATCTTCTACTTCTTCTGCTTCACCCTCCAGACTTCTACTTCTACTTCTCCTTCTTCTACTTCTTCTGATTCACCCTCCAGACTTCACCTTCTCCTCTCCTTCTTCTGCTTCTTCTGATTCACCCTCCAGACTTCACCTTCTCCTTCTCCTTCTTCTGCTTCTTCTGATTCACCCTCCAGACTTCACCTTCTCCTTCTCCTTCTTCTACTTCTTCTGATTCACCCTCCAGACTTCACCTTCTCCTTCTCCTTCTTCTGCTTCTTCTGATTCACCCTCCAGACTTCACCTTCTCCTTCTCCTTCGTCTACTTCTTCTGATTCACCCTCCAGACTACACCTTCTCCTTCTCCTTCTTCTACTTCTTCTGATTCACCCTCCAGACTTCACCTTCTCCTTCTCATTCTTCTGTTTCTTCTGATTCACCCTCCAGACTTCATCTTCTCCTTCTCCTTCTTCTACCTCTTCTGATTCACCCTCCAGACTTCACCTTCTCCTTCTCCTTCTTCTACTTCTTCTGATTCACCCTCCAGACTTCATCTTCTCCTTCTCCTTCTTCTACTTCTTCTGATTCACCCTCCAGACTTCACCTTCTCCTTCTCCTTCTTCTGCTTCTTCTGATTCACCCTCCAGACTTCACCTTCTCCTTCTCCTTATTCTGCTTCTTCTGATTCACCCTCCAGACTTTACCTTCTCCTTCTCCTTCTTCTACTTCTTCTGATTCACCCTCCAGACTTCACCTTCTCCTTCTCCTTCTTCTGCTTCTTCTGATTCACCCTCCAGACTTCACCTTCTCCTTCTCCTTCTTCTACTTCTTCTGATTCACCCTCCAGACTTCACCTTCTGCTTCTCCTTCTTCTGTTTCTTCTGATTCACCCTCCAGACTTCATCTTCTCCTTCTCCTTCTTCTACTTCTTCTGATTCACCCTCCAGACTTCACCTTCTCCTTCTCCTTCTTCTACTTCTTCTGATTCACCCTCCAGACTTCATCTTCTCCTTCTCCTTCTTCTACTTCTTCTGATTCACCCTCCAGACTTCACCTTCTCCTTCTCCTTCTTCTGCTTCTTCTGATTCACCCTCCAGACTTCACCTTCTCCTTCTCCTTATTCTGCTTCTTCTGATTCACCCTCCAGACTTCACCTTCTCCTTCTCCTTCTTCTGCTTCTTCTGATTCACCCTCCAGACTTCACCTTCTCCTTCTCCTTCTTCTGCTTCTTCTGATTCACCCTCCAGACTTCACCTTCTCCTTCTCCTTCTTCTACTTCTTCTGATTCACCCTCCAGACTTAACCTTCTCCTTCTCCTTCTTCTGCTTCTTCTGATTCACCCTCCAGACTTCACCTTCTCCTTCTCCTTCGTCTACTTCTTCTGATTCACCCTCCAGACTACACCTTCTCCTTCTCCTTCTTCTACTTCTTCTGATTCACCCTCCAGACTTCACCTTCTCCTTCACCTTCTTCTGTTTCTTCTGATTCACCCTCCAGACTTCATCTTCTCCTTCTCCTTCTTCTACTTCTTCTTATTCACCCTCCAGACTTCACCTTCTCCTTCTCCTTCTTCTACTTCTTCTGATTCACCCTCCGGACTTCATCTTCTCCTTCTCCTTCTTCTGCTTCTTCTGATTCACCCTCCAGACTTCACCTTCTCCTTCTCCTTCTTCTGCTTCTTCTGATTCACCCTCCAGACTTCAACTTCTCCTTCTCCTTCTTCTACTTCTTCTGATTCACCCTCCAGACTTCACCTTCTCCTTCTCCTTCTTCTACTTCTTCTGATTCACCCTCCAGACTTCACCTTCTCCATCTCCTTCTTCTGCTTCTTCTGATTCACCCTCCAGACTTCACCTTCTCCTTCTCCTTCGTCTACTTCTTCTGATTCACCCTCCAGACAACACCTTCTCCTTCTCCTTCTTCTACTTCTTCTGATTCACCCTCCAGACTTCACCTTCTCCTTCTCCTTCTTCTGTTTCTTCTGATTCACCCTCCAGACTTCACCTTCTCCTTCTCCGTCTTCTGCTTCTTCTGATTCACCCTCCTGACTTCACCTTCTCCTTCTCCTTCTTCTACTTCTTCTGATTCACCCTCCTGACTTCACCTTCTCCTTCTCCTTCTTCTACTTCTTCTGCTTCACCCTCCAGACTTCACCTTCTCCTTCTCCTTCTTCTACTTCTTCTGATTCACCCTCCAGACTTCACCTTCTCCTTCTCCTTCTTCTGCTTCTTCTGATACACCCTCCAGACTTCACCTTCTCCTTCTCCTTATTCTGCTTCTTCTGATTCACCCTCCAGACTTCAACTTCTCCTTCTCCTTATTCTGCTTCTTCTGATTCACCCTCCAGACTTCACCTTCTCCTTCTCCTTCCTTTGCTTCTTCTGATTCACCCTCCAGACTTCACCTTCTCCTTCTCCTTCTTCTGATTCTTCTGATTCACCCTCCAGACTTCACCTTCTCCTTCTCCATCTTCTGCTTCTTCTGATTCACCCTCCTGACTTCACCTTCTCCTTCTCCTTCTTCTACTTCTTCTGATTCACACTCCTGACTTCACCTTCTCCTTCTCCATCTTCTACTTCTTCTGCTTCACCCTCCAGACTTCAACTTCTACTTCTCCTTCTTCTACTTCTTCTGATTCACCCTCCAGACTTCACCTTCTCCTTCTCCTTCTTCTGCTTCTTCTGATTCACCCTCCAGACTTCACCTTCTCCTTCTCCTTCTTCTGCTTCTTCTGATTCACCCTCCAGACTTCACCTTCTCCTTCTCCTTCTTCTACTTCTTCTGATTCACCCTCCAGACTTCACCTTCTCCTTCTCCTTCTTCTGCTTCATCTGATTCACCCTCCAGACTTCACCTTCTCCTTCTCCTTCGTCTACTTCTTCTGATTCACCCTCCAGACTACACCTTCTCCTTCTCCTTCTTCTACTTCTTCTGATTCACCCTCCAGACTTCACCTTCTCCTTCTCATTCTTCTGTTTCTTCTGATTCACCCTCCAGACTTCATCTTCTCCTTCTCCTTCTTCTACCTCTTCTGATTCACCCTCCAGACTTCACCTTCTCCTTCTCCTTCTTCTACTTCTTCTGATTCACCCTCCAGACTTCATCTTCTCCTTCTCCTTCTTCTACTTCTTCTGATTCACCCTCCAGACTTCACCTTCTCCTTCTCCTTCTTCTGCTTCTTCTGATTCACCCTCCAGACTTCACCTTCTCCTTCTCCTTATTCTGCTTCTTCTGATTCACCCTCCAGACTTCACCTTCTCCTTCTCCTTCTTCTACTTCTTCTGATTCACCCTCCAGACTTCACCTTCTCCTTCTCCTTCTTCTGCTTCTTCTGATTCACCCTCCAGACTTCACCTTCTCCTTCTCCTTCTTCTACTTCTTCTGATTCACCCTCCAGACTTCACCTTCTGCTTCTCCTTCTTCTGTTTCTTCTGATTCACCCTCCAGACTTCATCTTCTCCTTCTCCTTCTTCTACTTCTTCTGATTCACCCTCCAGACTTCACCTTCTCCTTCTCCTTCTTCTACTTCTTCTGATTCACCCTCCAGACTTCATCTTCTCCTTCTCCTTCTTCTACTTCTTCTGATTCACCCTCCAGACTTCACCTTCTCCTTCTCCTTCTCCTTCTTCTGCTTCTTCTGATTCACCCTCCAGACTTCACCTTCTCCTTCTCCTTATTCTGCTTCTTCTGATTCACCCTCCAGACTTCACCTTCTCCTTCTCCTTCTTCTGCTTCTTCTGATTCACCCTCCAGACTTCACCTTCTCCTTCTCCTTCTTCTGCTTCTTCTGATTCACCCTCCAGACTTCACCTTCTCCTTCTCCTTCTTCTACTTCTTCTGATTCACCCTCCAGACTTAACCTTCTCCTTCTCCTTCTTCTGCTTCTTCTGATTCACCCTCCAGACTTCACCTTCTCCTTCTCCTTCGTCTACTTCTTCTGATTCACCCTCCAGACTACACCTTCTCCTTCTCCTTCTTCTACTTCTTCTGATTCACCCTCCAGACTTCACCTTCTCCTTCTCCTTCTTCTGTTTCTTCTGATTCACCCTCCAGACTTCATCTTCTGCTTCTCCTTCTTCTACTTCTTCTTATTCACCCTCCAGACTTCACCTTCTCCTTCTCCTTCTTCTACTTCTTCTGATTCACCCTCCGGACTTCATCTTCTCCTTCTCCTTCTTCTGCTTCTTCTGACTCACCCTCCAGACTTCACCTTCTCCTTCTCCTTCTTCTGCTTCTTCTGATTCACCCTCCAGACTTCAACTTCTCCTTCTCCTTCTTCTACTTCTTCTGATTCACCCTCCAGACTTCACCTTCTCCTTCTCCTTCTTCTACTTCTTCTGATTCACCCTCCAGTCTTCACCTTCTCCTTCTACTTCTTCTGTTTCTTCTGCTTCACCCTCCAGACTTCACCTTCTCCTTCTCTTTCTTCTGCTTCTTCTGATTCACCCTCCAGACTTCACCTTCTCCTTCTCCTTCTTCTGATTCTTCTGATTCACCCTCCAGACTTCACCTTCTCCTTCTCCTTCTTCTACTTCTTCTGATTCACCCTCCAGACTTCACCTTCTCCTTCTCCTTCTTCTGCTTCTTCTGATTCACCCTCCAGACTTCACCTTCTCCTTCTCCTTCGTCTACTTCTTCTGATTCACCCTCCAGACTACACCTTCTCCTTCTCCTTCTTCTACTTCTTCTGATTCACCCTCCAGACTTCACCTTCTCCTTCTCATTCTTCTGTTTCTTCTGATTCACCCTCCAGACTTCATCTTCTCCTTCTCCTTCTTCTACCTCTTCTGATTCACCCTCCAGACTTCACCTTCTCCTTCTCCTTCTTCTACTTCTTCTGATTCACCCTCCAGACTTCATCTTCTCCTTCTCCTTCTTCTACTTCTTCTGATTCACCCTCCAGACTTCACCTTCTCCTTCTCCTTCTTCTGCTTCTTCTGATTCACCCTCCAGACTTCACCTTCTCCTTCTCCTTATTCTGCTTCTTCTGATTCACCCTCCAGACTTTACCTTCTCCTTCTCCTTCTTCTACTTCTTCTGATTCACCCTCCAGACTTCACCTTCTCCTTCTCCTTCTTCTGCTTCTTCTGATTCACCCTCCAGACTTCACCTTCTCCTTCTCCTTCTTCTACTTCTTCTGATTCACCCTCCAGACTTCACCTTCTGCTTCTCCTTCTTCTGTTTCTTCTGATTCACCCTCCAGACTTCATCTTCTCCTTCTCCTTCTTCTACTTCTTCTGATTCACCCTCCAGACTTCACCTTCTCCTTCTCCTTCTTCTACTTCTTCTGATTCACCCTCCAGACTTCATCTTCTCCTTCTCCTTCTTCTACTTCTTCTGATTCACCCTCCAGACTTCACCTTCTCCTTCTCCTTCTTCTGCTTCTTCTGATTCACCCTCCAGACTTCACCTTCTCCTTCTCCTTATTCTGCTTCTTCTGATTCACCCTCCAGACTTCACCTTCTCCTTCTCCTTCTTCTGCTTCTTCTGATTCACCCTCCAGACTTCACCTTCTCCTTCTCCTTCTTCTGCTTCTTCTGATTCACCCTCCAGACTTCACCTTCTCCTTCTCCTTCTTCTACTTCTTCTGATTCACCCTCCAGACTTAACCTTCTCCTTCTCCTTCTTCTGCTTCTTCTGATTCACCCTCCAGACTTCACCTTCTCCTTCTCCTTCGTCTACTTCTTCTGATTCACCCTCCAGACTACACCTTCTCCTTCTCCTTCTTCTACTTCTTCTGATTCACCCTCCAGACTTCACCTTCTCCTTCACCTTCTTCTGTTTCTTCTGATTCACCCTCCAGACTTCATCTTCTCCTTCTCCTTCTTCTACTTCTTCTTATTCACCCTCCAGACTTCACCTTCTCCTTCTCCTTCTTCTACTTCTTCTGATTCACCCTCCGGACTTCATCTTCTCCTTCTCCTTCTTCTGCTTCTTCTGATTCACCCTCCAGACTTCACCTTCTCCTTCTCCTTCTTCTGCTTCTTCTGATTCACCCTCCAGACTTCAACTTCTCCTTCTCCTTCTTCTACTTCTTCTGATTCACCCTCCAGACTTCACCTTCTCCTTCTCCTTCTTCTACTTCTTCTGATTCACCCTCCAGACTTCACCTTCTCCATCTCCTTCTTCTGCTTCTTCTGATTCACCCTCCAGACTTCACCTTCTCCTTCTCCTTCGTCTACTTCTTCTGATTCACCCTCCAGACAACACCTTCTCCTTCTCCTTCTTCTACTTCTTCTGATTCACCCTCCAGACTTCACCTTCTCCTTCTCCTTCTTCTGTTTCTTCTGATTCACCCTCCAGACTTCACCTTCTCCTTCTCCGTCTTCTGCTTCTTCTGATTCACCCTCCTGACTTCACCTTCTCCTTCTCCTTCTTCTACTTCTTCTGATTCACCCTCCTGACTTCACCTTCTCCTTCTCCTTCTTCTACTTCTTCTGCTTCACCCTCCAGACTTCACCTTCTCCTTCTCCTTCTTCTACTTCTTCTGATTCACCCTCCAGACTTCACCTTCTCCTTCTCCTTCTTCTGCTTCTTCTGATACACCCTCCAGACTTCACCTTCTCCTTCTCCTTATTCTGCTTCTTCTGATTCACCCTCCAGACTTCAACTTCTCCTTCTCCTTATTCTGCTTCTTCTGATTCACCCTCCAGACTTCACCTTCTCCTTCTCCTTCCTTTGCTTCTTCTGATTCACCCTCCAGACTTCACCTTCTCCTTCTCCTTCTTCTGATTCTTCTGATTCACCCTCCAGACTTCACCTTCTCCTTCTCCATCTTCTGCTTCTTCTGATTCACCCTCCTGACTTCACCTTCTCCTTCTCCTTCTTCTACTTCTTCTGATTCACACTCCTGACTTCACCTTCTCCTTCTCCATCTTCTACTTCTTCTGCTTCACCCTCCAGACTTCAACTTCTACTTCTCCTTCTTCTACTTCTTCTGATTCACCCTCCAGACTTCACCTTCTCCTTCTCCTTCTTCTGCTTCTTCTGATTCACCCTCCAGACTTCACCTTCTCCTTCTCCTTCTTCTGCTTCTTCTGATTCACCCTCCAGACTTCACCTTCTCCTTCTCCTTCTTCTACTTCTTCTGATTCACCCTCCAGACTTCACCTTCTCCTTCTCCTTCTTCTGCTTCATCTGATTCACCCTCCAGACTTCACCTTCTCCTTCTCCTTCGTCTACTTCTTCTGATTCACCCTCCAGACTACACCTTCTCCTTCTCCTTCTTCTACTTCTTCTGATTCACCCTCCAGACTTCACCTTCTCCTTCTCATTCTTCTGTTTCTTCTGATTCACCCTCCAGACTTCATCTTCTCCTTCTCCTTCTTCTACCTCTTCTGATTCACCCTCCAGACTTCACCTTCTCCTTCTCCTTCTTCTACTTCTTCTGATTCACCCTCCAGACTTCATCTTCTCCTTCTCCTTCTTCTACTTCTTCTGATTCACCCTCCAGACTTCACCTTCTCCTTCTCCTTCTTCTGCTTCTTCTGATTCACCCTCCAGACTTCACCTTCTCCTTCTCCTTATTCTGCTTCTTCTGATTCACCCTCCAGACTTCACCTTCTCCTTCTCCTTCTTCTACTTCTTCTGATTCACCCTCCAGACTTCACCTTCTCCTTCTCCTTCTTCTGCTTCTTCTGATTCACCCTCCAGACTTCACCTTCTCCTTCTCCTTCTTCTACTTCTTCTGATTCACCCTCCAGACTTCACCTTCTGCTTCTCCTTCTTCTGTTTCTTCTGATTCACCCTCCAGACTTCATCTTCTCCTTCTCCTTCTTCTACTTCTTCTGATTCACCCTCCAGACTTCACCTTCTCCTTCTCCTTCTTCTACTTCTTCTGATTCACCCTCCAGACTTCATCTTCTCCTTCTCCTTCTTCTACTTCTTCTGATTCACCCTCCAGACTTCACCTTCTCCTTCTCCTTCTCCTTCTTCTGCTTCTTCTGATTCACCCTCCAGACTTCACCTTCTCCTTCTCCTTATTCTGCTTCTTCTGATTCACCCTCCAGACTTCACCTTCTCCTTCTCCTTCTTCTGCTTCTTCTGATTCACCCTCCAGACTTCACCTTCTCCTTCTCCTTCTTCTGCTTCTTCTGATTCACCCTCCAGACTTCACCTTCTCCTTCTCCTTCTTCTACTTCTTCTGATTCACCCTCCAGACTTAACCTTCTCCTTCTCCTTCTTCTGCTTCTTCTGATTCACCCTCCAGACTTCACCTTCTCCTTCTCCTTCGTCTACTTCTTCTGATTCACCCTCCAGACTACACCTTCTCCTTCTCCTTCTTCTACTTCTTCTGATTCACCCTCCAGACTTCACCTTCTCCTTCTCCTTCTTCTGTTTCTTCTGATTCACCCTCCAGACTTCATCTTCTGCTTCTCCTTCTTCTACTTCTTCTTATTCACCCTCCAGACTTCACCTTCTCCTTCTCCTTCTTCTACTTCTTCTGATTCACCCTCCGGACTTCATCTTCTCCTTCTCCTTCTTCTGCTTCTTCTGACTCACCCTCCAGACTTCACCTTCTCCTTCTCCTTCTTCTGCTTCTTCTGATTCACCCTCCAGACTTCAACTTCTCCTTCTCCTTCTTCTACTTCTTCTGATTCACCCTCCAGACTTCATCTTCTCCTTCTCCTTCTTCTACTTCTTCTGATTCACCCTCCAGTCTTCACCTTCTCCTTCTACTTCTTCTGTTTCTTCTGCTTCACCCTCCAGACTTCACCTTCTCCTTCTCTTTCTTCTGCTTCTTCTGATTCACCCTCCAGACTTCACCTTCTCCTTCTCCTTCTTCTGATTCTTCTGATTCACCCTCCAGACTTCACCTTCTCCTTCTCCTTCTTCTGCTTCTTCTGATTCACCCTCCTGACTTCACCTTCTCCTTCTCCTTCTTCTACTTCTTCTGATTCACCCTCCTGACTTCACCTTCTCCTTCTCCTTCTTCTACTTCTTCTGCTTCACCCTCCAGACTTCACCTTCTCCTTCTCCTTCTTCTACTTCTTCTGATTCACCCTCCAGACTTCACCTTCTCCTTCTCCTTCTTCTGCTTCTTCTGCTTCACACTCCAGACTTCACCTTCTCCTTCTCCTTCTTCTGCTTCTTCTGATTCACCCTCCAGACTTCACCTTCTCCTTCTCCTTCTTCTGCTTCTTCTGATTCACCCCCCAGACTTCACCTTCTCCTTCTCCTTCTTCTGCTTCTTCTGATTCACCCTCCAGACCTCACCTTCTCCTTCTCCTTCTTCTACTTCTTCTGATTCACCCTCCAGACTTCATCTTCTCCTTCTCCTTCTTCTGCTTCTTCTGATTCACCCTCCAGACTTCACCTTCTCCTTCTCCTTCTTCTGCTTCTTCTGATTCACCCTCCAGACTTCACCTTCTCCTTCTCCTTCTTCTACTTCTTCTGATTCACCCTCCAGACTTCACCTTCTCCTTCTCCTTCTTCTACTTCTTCTGATTCACCCTCCAGTCTTCACCTTCTCCTTCTCCTTCTTCTGTTTCTTCTGCTTCACCCTCCAGACTTCACCTTCTCCTTCTCTTTCTTCTGCTTCTTCTGATTCACCCTCCAGACTTCACCTTCTCCTTCTCCTTCTTCTGATTCTTCTGATTCACCCTCCAGACTTCACCTTCTCCTTCTCCTTCTTCTACTTCTTCTGATTCACCCTCCAGACTTCACCTTCTGCTTCTCCTTCTTCTGTTTCTTCTGATTCACCCTCCAGACTTCATCTTCTCCTTCTCCTTCTTCTACTTCTTCTGATTCACCCTCCAGACTTCACCTTCTCCTTCTCCTTCTTCTGCTTCTTCTGATTCACCCTCCAGTCTTCACCTTCTCCTTCTCCTTCTTCTGTTTCTTCTGCTTCACCCTCCAGACTTCACCTTCTCCTTCTCTTTCTTCTGCTTCTTCTGATTCACCCTCCAGACTTCACCTTCTCCTTCTCCTTCTTCTGATTCTTCTGATTCACCCTCCAGACTTCACCTTCTCCTTCTCCTTCTTCTACTTCTTCTGATTCACCCTCCAGACTTCACCTTCTGCTTCTCCTTCTTCTGTTTCTTCTGCTTCACCCTCCAGACTTCACCTTCTCCTTCTCTTTCTTCTGCTTCTTCTGATTCACCCTCCAGACTTCACCTTCTCCTTCTCCTTCTTCTGATTCTTCTGATTCACCCTCCAGACTTCACCTTCTCCTTCTCCTTCTTCTACTTCTTCTGATTCACCCTCCAGACTTCACCTTCTGCTTCTCCTTCTTCTGTTTCTTCTGATTCACCCTCCAGACTTCATCTTCTCCTTCTCCTTCTTCTACTTCTTCTGATTCACCCTCCAGACTTCACCTTCTCCTTCTCCTTCTTCTACTTCTTCTGATTCACCCTCCAGACTTCATCTTCTCCTTCTCCTTCTTCTACTTCTTCTGATTCACCCTCCAGACTTCACCTTCTCCTTCTCCTTCTTCTGCTTCTTCTGATTCACCCTCCAGACTTCACCTTCTCCTTCTCCTTATTCTGCTTCTTCTGATTCACCCTCCAGACTTCACCTTCTCCTTCTCCTTCTTCTGCTTCTTCTGATTCACCCTCCAGACTTCATCTTCTCCTTCTCCTTCTTCTACTTCTTCTGATTCACCCTCCAGACTTCACCTTCTCCTTCTCCTTCTTCTGCTTCTTCTGATTCACCCTCCAGACTTCACCTTCTCCTTCTCCTTATTCTGCTTCTTCTGATTCACCCTCCAGACTTCACCTTCTCCTTCTCCTTCTTCTGCTTCTTCTGATTCACCCTCCAGACTTCACCTTCTCCTTCTCCTTCTTCTGTTTCTTCTGATTCACCCTCCAGACTTCATCTTCTCCTTCTCCTTCTTCTACTTCTTCTTATTCACCCTCCAGACTTCACCTTCTCCTTCTCCTTCTTCTACTTCTTCTGATTCACCCTCCGGACTTCATCTTCTCCTTCTCCTTCTTCTGCTTCTTCTGATTCACCCTCCAGACTTCACCTTCTCCTTCTCCTTCTTCTGCTTCTTCTGATTCACCCTCCAGACTTCAACTTCTCCTTCTCCTTCTTCTACTTCTTCTGATTCACCCTCCAGACTTCACCTTCTCCTTCTCCTTCTTCTACTTCTTCTGATTCACCCTCCAGTCTTCACCTTCTCCTTCTACTTCTTCTGTTTCTTCTGCTTCACCCTCCAGACTTCACCTTCTCCTTCTCTTTCTTCTGCTTCTTCTGATTCACCCTCCAGTCTTCACCTTCTCCTTCTCCTTCTTCTGATTCTTCTGATTCACCCTCCAGACTTCACCTTCTCCTTCTCCTTCTTCTGCTTCTTCTGATTCACCCTCCTGACTTCACCTTCTCCTTCTCCTTCTTCTACTTCTTCTGATTCACCCTCCTGACTTCACCTTCTCCTTCTCCTTCTTCTACTTCTTCTGCTTCACCCTCCAGACTTCACCTTCTCCTTCTCCTTCTTCTACTTCTTCTGATTCACCCTCCAGACTTCACCTTCTCCTTCTCCTTCTTCTGCTTCTTCTGCTTCACACTCCAGACTTCACCTTCTCCTTCTCCTCCTTCTGCTTCTTCTGATTCACCCTCCAGACTTCACCTTCTCCTTCTCCTTCTTCTGCTTCTTCTGATTCACCCTCCAGACTTCACCTTCTCCTTCTCCTTCTTCTGCTTCTTCTGATTCACCCTCCAGACCTCACCTTCTCCTTCTCCTTCTTCTACTTCTTCTGATTCACCCTCCAGACTTCATCTTCTCCTTCTCCTTCTTCTGCTTCTTCTGATTCACCCTCCAGACTTCACCTTCTCCTTCTCCTTCTTCTGCTTCTTCTGATTCACCCTCCAGACTTCACCTTCTCCTTCTCCTTCTTCTACTTCTTCTGATTCACCCTCCAGACTTCACCTTCTCCTTCTCCTTCTTCTACTTCTTCTGATTCACCCTCCAGTCTTCACCTTCTCCTTCTCCTTCTTCTGTTTCTTCTGCTTCACCCTCCAGACTTCACCTTCTCCTTCTCTTTCTTCTGCTTCTTCTGATTCACCCTCCAGACTTCACCTTCTCCTTCTCCTTCTTCTGATTCTTCTGATTCACCCTCCAGACTTCACCTACTCCTTCTCCTTCTTCTGCTTCTTCTGATTCACCCTCCTGACTTCACCTTCTCCTTCTCCTTCTTCTACTTCTTCTGATTCACCCTCCTGACTTCAGCTTCTCCTTCTCCTTCTTCTACTTCTTCTGCTTCACCCTCCAGACTTCACCTTCTCCTTCTCCTTCTTCTACTTCTTCTGATTCACCCTCCAGACTTCACCTTCTCCTTCTCCTTATTCTGCTTCTTCTGATTCACCCTCCAGACTTCACCTTCTCCTTCTCCTTATTCTGCTTCTTCTGATTCACCCTCCAGACTTCACCTTCTCCTTCTCCTTCCTTTGCTTCTTCTGATTCACCCTCCAGACTTCACCTTCTCCTTCTCCTTCTTCTACTTCTTCTGATTCACCCTCCAGACTTCACCTTCTCCTTCTCCATCTTCTGCTTCTTCTGATTCACCCTCCTGACTTCACCTTCTCCTTCTCCTTCTTCTACTTCTTCTGATTCACCCTCCTGACTTCACCTTCTCCTTCTCCATCTTCTACTTCTTCTGCTTCACCCTCCAGACTTCAACTTCTCCTTCTCCTTCTTCTACTTCTTCTGATTCACCCTCCAGACTTCACCTTCTCCTTCTCCTTCTTCTGCTTCTTCTGATTCACCCTCCAGACTTCACCTTCTCCTTCTCCTTCTTCTGCTTCTTCTGATTCACCCTCCAGACTTCACCTTCTCCTTCTCCTTCTTCTACTTCTTCTGATTCACCCTCCAGACTTCACCTTCTCCTTCTCCTTCTTCTGCTTCTTCTGATTCACCCTCCAGACTTCACCTTCTCCTTCTCCTTCGTCTACTTCTTCTGATTCACCCTCCAGACTACACCTTCTCCTTCTCCTTCTTCTACTTCTTCTGATTCACCCTCCAGACTTCACCTTCTCCTCCTCCTTCTTCTGTTTCTTCTGATTCACCCTCCAGACTTCATCTTCTCCTTCTCCTTCTTCTACTTCTTCTGATTCACCCTCCAGACTTCACCTTCTCCTTCTCCTTCTTCTACTTCTTCTGATTCACCCTCCAGACTTCATCTTCTCCTTCTCCTTCTTCTGCTTCTTCTGATTCACCCTCCAGACTTCACCTTCTCCTTCTCCTTCTTCTGCTTCTTCTGATTCACCCTCCAGACTTCAACTTCTCCTTCTCCTTCTTCTACTTCTTCTGATTCACCCTCCAGACTTCACCTTCTCCTTCTCCTTCTTCTACTTCTTCCGATTCACCCTCCAGACTTCATCTTCTCCTTCTCCTTCTTCTGCTTCTTCTGATTCACCCTCCAGACTTCACCTTCTCCTTCTCCTTCTTCTGCTTCTTCTGATTCACCCTCCAGACTTCACCTTCTCCTTCTCCTTCTTCTACTTCTTCTGATTCACCCTCCAGACTTCACCTTCTCCTTCTCCTTCTTCTACTTCTTCTGATTCACCCTCCAGTCTTCACCTTCTCCTTCTCCTTCTTCTGTTTCTTCTGCTTCACCCTCCAGACTTCACCTTCTCCTTCTCTTTCTTCTGCTTCTTCTGATTCACCCTCCAGACTTCACCTTCTCCTTCTCCTTCTTCTGATTCTTCTGATTCACCCTCCAGACTTCACCTTCTCCTTCTCCTTCTTCTGCTTCTTCTGATTCACCCTCCTGACTTCACCTTCTCCTTCTCCTTCTTCTACTTCTTCTGATTCACCCTCCTGACTTCACTTTCTCCTTCTCCTTCTTCTACTTCTTCTGCTTCACCCTCCAGACTTCACCTTCTCCTTCTCCTTCTTCTGCTTCTTCTGATTCACCCTCCAGACTTCACCTTCTCCTTCTCCTTCTTCTGCTTCTTCTGATTCACCCTCCAGACTTCACCTTCTCCTTCTCCTTCTTCTGCTTCTTCTGATTCACCCTCCAGACATCACCTTCTCCTTCTCCTTATTCTGCTTCTTCTGAATCACCCTCCAGACTTCACCTTCTCCTTCTCCTTCTTCTGCTTCTTCTGATTCACCCTCCAGACTTCACCTTCTCCTTCTCCTTCTTCTGCTTCTTCTGATTCACCCTCCAGACTTCACCTTCTCCTTCTCCTTCTTCTACTTCTTCTGATTCACCCTCCAGACTTCACCTTCTCCATCTCCTTCTTCTGCTTCTTCTGATTCACCCTCCAGACTTCACCTTCTCCTTCTCCTTCGTCTACTTCTTCTGATTCACCCTCCAGACTACACCTTCTCCTTCTCCTTCTTCTACTTCTTCTGATTCACCCTCCAGACTTCACCTTCTCCTTCTCCTTCTTCTGTTTCTTCTGATTCACCCTCCAGACTTCACCTTCTCCTTCTCCTTCTTCTACTACTTCTGATTCACCCTCCAGACTTCACCTTCTCCTTCTCCTTCTTCTACTTCTTCTGATTCACCCTCCAGACTTCATCTTCTCCTTCTCCTTCTTCTGCTTCTTCTGATTCACCCTCCAGACTTCACCTTCTCCTTCTCCTTCTTCTACTTCTTCTGATTCACCCTCCAGACTTCACCTTCTCCTTCTCCTTCTTCTACTTCTTCTGATTCACCCTCCAGTCTTCACCTTCTCCTTCTCCTTCTTCTGTTTCTTCTGCTTCACCCTCCAGACTTCACCTTCTCCTTCTCTTTCTTCTGCTTCTTCTGATTCACCCTCCAGACTTCACCTTCTCCTTCTCCTTCTTCTGATTCTTCTGATTCACCCTCCAGCCTTCACCTTCTCCTTCTCCTTCTTCTGCTTCTTCTGATTCACCCTCCTGACTTCACCTTCTCCTTCTCCTTCTTCTACTTCTTCTGATTCACCCTCCTGACTTCACCTTCTCCTTCTCCTTCTTCTACTTCTTCTGCTTCACCCTCCAGACTTCACCTTCTCCTTCTCCTTCTTCTACTTCTTCTGATTCACCCTCCAGACTTCACCTTCTCCTTCTCCTTCTTCTGCTTCTTCTGATTCACCCTCCAGACTTCACCTTCTCCTTCTCCTTATTCTGCTTCTTCTGATTCACCCTCCAGACTTCAACTTCTCCTTCTCCTTATTCTGCTTCTTCTGATTCACCCTCCAGACTTCACCTTTTCCTTCTCCTTCCTTTGCTTCTTCTGATTCACCCTCCAGACTTCACCTTCTCCTTCTTCTGATTCTTCTGATTCACCCTCCAGACTTCACCTTCTCCTTCTCCATCTTCTGCTTCTTCTGATTCACCCTCCTGACTTCACCTTCTCCTTCTCCTTCTTCTACTTCTTCTGATTCACCCTCCTGACTTCACCTTCTCCTTCTCCATCTTCTACTTCTTCTGCTTCACCCTCCAGACTTCAACTTCTCCTTCTCCTTCTTCTACTTCTTCTGATTCACCCTCCAGACTTCACCTTCTCCTTCTCCTTCTTCTGCTTCTTCTGATTCACCCTCCAGACTTCACCTTCTCCTTCTCCTTCTTCTGCTTCTTCTGATTCACCCTCCAGACTTCACCTTCTCCTTCTCCTTCTTCTACTTCTTCTGATTCACCCTCCAGACTTCACCTTCTCCTTCTCCTTCTTCTGCTTCTTCTGATTCACCCTCCAGACTTCACCTTCTCCTTCTCCTTCGTCTAATTCTTCTGATTCACCCTCCAGACTACACCTTCTCCTTCTCCTTCTTCTACTTCTTCTGATTCACCCTCCAGACTTCATCTTCTCCTTCTCCTTCTTCTGCTTCTTCTGATTCACCCTCCAGACTTCACCTTCTCCTTCTCCTTCTTCTGCTTCTTCTGATTCACCCTCCAGACTTCAACTTCTCCTTCTCCTTCTTCTACTTCTTCTGATTCACCCTCCAGACTTCACCTTCTCCTTCTCCTTCTTCTACTTCTTCCGATTCACCCTCCAGACTTCATCTTCTCCTTCTCCTTCTTCTGCTTCTTCTGATTCACCCTCCAGACTTCACCTTCTCCTTCTCCTTCTTCTGCTTCTTCTGATTCACCCTCCAGACTTCACCTTCTCCTTCTCCTTCTTCTACTTCTTCTGATTCACCCTCCAGACTTCACCTTCTCCTTCTCCTTCTTCTACTTCTTCTGATTCACCCTCCAGTCTTCACCTTCTCCTTCTCCTTCTTCTGTTTCTTCTGCTTCACCCTCCAGACTTCACCTTCTCCTTCTCTTTCTTCTGCTTCTTCTGATTCACCCTCCAGACTTCACCTTCTCCTTCTCCTTCTTCTGATTCTTCTGATTCACCCTCCAGACTTCACCTTCTCCTTCTCCTTCTTCTGCTTCTTCTGATTCACCCTCCTGACTTCACCTTCTCCTTCTCCTTCTTCTACTTCTTCTGATTCACCCTCCTGACTTCACTTTCTCCTTCTCCTTCTTCTACTTCTTCTGCTTCACCCTCCAGACTTCACCTTCTCCTTCTCCTTCTTCTGCTTCTTCTGATTCACCCTCCAGACTTCACCTTCTCCTTCTCCTTCTTCTGCTTCTTCTGATTCACCCTCCAGACTTCACCTTCTCCTTCTCCTTCTTCTGCTTCTTCTGATTCACCCTCCAGACATCACCTTCTCCTTCTCCTTATTCTGCTTCTTCTGAATCACCCTCCAGACTTCACCTTCTCCTTCTCCTTCTTCTGCTTCTTCTGATTCACCCTCCAGACTTCACCTTCTCCTTCTCCTTCTTCTGCTTCTTCTGATTCACCCTCCAGACTTCACCTTCTCCTTCTCCTTCTTCTACTTCTTCTGATTCACCCTCCAGACTTCACCTTCTCCATCTCCTTCTTCTGCTTCTTCTGATTCACCCTCCAGACTTCACCTTCTCCTTCTCCTTCGTCTACTTCTTCTGATTCACCCTCCAGACTACACCTTCTCCTTCTCCTTCTTCTACTTCTTCTGATTCACCCTCCAGACTTCACCTTCTCCTTCTCCTTCTTCTGTTTCTTCTGATTCACCCTCCAGACTTCACCTTCTCCTTCTCCTTCTTCTACTACTTCTGATTCACCCTCCAGACTTCACCTTCTCCTTCTCCTTCTTCTACTTCTTCTGATTCACCCTCCAGACTTCATCTTCTCCTTCTCCTTCTTCTGCTTCTTCTGATTCACCCTCCAGACTTCACCTTCTCCTTCTCCTTCTTCTACTTCTTCTGATTCACCCTCCAGACTTCACCTTCTCCTTCTCCTTCTTCTACTTCTTCTGATTCACCCTCCAGTCTTCACCTTCTCCTTCTCCTTCTTCTGTTTCTTCTGCTTCACCCTCCAGACTTCACCTTCTCCTTCTCTTTCTTCTGCTTCTTCTGATTCACCCTCCAGACTTCACCTTCTCCTTCTCCTTCTTCTGATTCTTCTGATTCACCCTCCAGCCTTCACCTTCTCCTTCTCCTTCTTCTGCTTCTTCTGATTCACCCTCCTGACTTCACCTTCTCCTTCTCCTTCTTCTACTTCTTCTGATTCACCCTCCTGACTTCACCTTCTCCTTCTCCTTCTTCTACTTCTTCTGCTTCACCCTCCAGACTTCACCTTCTCCTTCTCCTTCTTCTACTTCTTCTGATTCACCCTCCAGACTTCACCTTCTCCTTCTCCTTCTTCTGCTTCTTCTGATTCACCCTCCAGACTTCACCTTCTCCTTCTCCTTATTCTGCTTCTTCTGATTCACCCTCCAGACTTCAACTTCTCCTTCTCCTTATTCTGCTTCTTCTGATTCACCCTCCAGACTTCACCTTTTCCTTCTCCTTCCTTTGCTTCTTCTGATTCACCCTCCAGACTTCACCTTCTCCTTCTTCTGATTCTTCTGATTCACCCTCCAGACTTCACCTTCTCCTTCTCCATCTTCTGCTTCTTCTGATTCACCCTCCTGACTTCAACTTCTCCTTCTCCTTCTTCTACTTCTTCTGATTCACCCTCCAGACTTCACCTTCTCCTTCTCCTTCTTCTGCTTCTTCTGATTCACCCTCCAGACTTCACCTTCTCCTTCTCCTTCTTCTGCTTCTTCTGATTCACCCTCCAGACTTCACCTTCTCCTTCTCCTTCTTCTACTTCTTCTGATTCACCCTCCAGACTTCACCTTCTCCTTCTCCTTCTTCTGCTTCTTCTGATTCACCCTCCAGACTTCACCTTCTCCTTCTCCTTCGTCTACTTCTTCTGATTCACCCTCCAGACTACACCTTCTCCTTCTCCTTCTTCTACTTCTTCTGATTCACCCTCCAGACTTCACCTTCACCTTCTCATTCTTCTGTTTCTTCTGATTCACCCTCCAGACTTCATCTTCTCCTTCTCCTTCTTCTACTTCTTCTGATTCACCCTCCAGACTTCACCTTCTCCTTCTCCTTCTTCTACTTCTTCTGATTCACCCTCCAGACTTCATCTTCTCCTTCTCCTTCTTCTACTTCTTCTGATTCACCCTCCAGACTTCACCTTCTCCTTCTCCTTCTTCTGCTTCTTCTGATTCACCCTCCAGACTTCACCTTCTCCTTCTCCTTATTCTGCTTCTTCTGATTCACCCTCCAGACTTCACCTTCTCCTTCTCCTTCTTCTACTTCTTCTGATTCACCCTCCAGACTTCACCTTCTCCTTCTCCTTCTTCTGCTTCTTCTGATTCATCCTCCAGACTTCACCTTCTCCTTCTCCTTCGTCTACTTCTTCTGATTCACCCTCCAGACTACACCTTCTCCTTCTCCTTCTTCTACTTCTTCTGATTCACCCTCCAGACTTCACCTTCTCCTTCTCCTTCTTCTGTTTCTTCTGATTCACCCTCCGGACTTCATCTTCTCCTTCTCCTTCTTCTACTTCTTCTGATTCACCCTCCAGACTTCACCTTCTCCTTCTCCTTCTTCTACTTCTTCTGATTCACCCTCCAGACTTCACCTTCTCCTTCTCCTTCTTCTGCTTCTTCTGATTCACCCTCCAGACTTCACCTTCTCCTTCTCCTTATTCTGCTTCTTCTGATTCACCCTCCAGACTTCACCTTCTCCTTCTGCTTCTTCTGCTTCTTCTGATTCACCCTCCAGACTTCACCTTCTCCTTCTCCTTCTTCTGCTTCTTCTGATTCACCCTCCAGACTTCACCTTCTCCTTCTCCTTCTTCTACTTCTTCTGATTCACCCTCCTGACTTCACCTTCTCCTTCTCCATCTTCTACTTCTTCTGCTTCACCCTCCAGACTTCAACTTCTCCTTCTCCTTCTTCTACTTCTTCTGATTCACCCTCCAGACTTCACCTTCTCCTTCTCCTTCTTCTCCTTCTTCTGATTCACCCTCCAGACTTAACCTTCTCCTTCTCCTTCTTCTGTTTCTTCTGATTCACCCTCCAGATTTAACCTTCTCCTTCTCCTTCTTCTACTACTTCTGATTCACCCTCCAGACTTCACCTTCTCCTTCTCCTTCTTCTACTTCTTCTGATTCACCCTCCAGACTTCATCTTCTCCTTCTCCTTCTTCTGCTTCTTCTGATTCACCCTCCAGACTTCACCTTCTCCTTCTCCTTCTTCTACTTCTTCTGATTCACCCTCCAGACTTCACCTTCTCCTTCTCCTTCTTCTACTTCTTCTGATTCACCCTCCAGTCTTCACCTTCTCCTTCTCCTTCTTCTGTTTCTTCTGCTTCACCCTCCAGACTTCACCTTCTCCTTCTCTTTCTTCTGCTTCTTCTGATTCACCCTCCAGACTTCACCTTCTCCTTCTCCTTCTTCTGATTCTTCTGATTCACCCTCCAGCCTTCACCTTCTCCTTCTCCTTCTTCTGCTTCTTCTGATTCACCCTCCTGACTTCACCTTCTCCTTCTCCTTCTTCTACTTCTTCTGATTCACCCTCCTGACTTCACCTTCTCCTTCTCCTTCTTCTACTTCTTCTGCTTCACCCTCCAGACTTCACCTTCTCCTTCTCCTTCTTCTACTTCTTCTGATTCACCCTCCAGACTTCACCTTCTCCTTCTCCTTCTTCTGCTTCTTCTGATTCACCCTCCAGACTTCACCTTCTCCTTCTACTTATTCTGCTTCTTCTGATTCACCCTCCAGACTTCAACTTCTCCTTCTCCTTATTCTGCTTCTTCTGATTCACCCTCCAGACTTCACCTTCTCCTTCTCCTTCCTTTGCTTCTTCTGATTCACCCTCCAGACTTCACCTTCTCCTTCTTCTGGTTCTTCTGATTCACCCTCCAGACTTCACCTTCTCCTTCTCCATCTTCTGCTTCTTCTGATTCACCCTCCTGACTTCACCTTCTCCTTCTCCTTCTTCTACTTCTTCTGATTCACCCTCCTGACTTCACCTTCTCCTTCTCCATCTTCTACTTCTTCTGCTTCACCCTCCAGACTTCAACTTCTCCTTCTCCTTCTTCTACTTCTTCTGATTCACCCTCCAGACTTCACCTTCTCCTTCTCCTTCTTCTGCTTCTTCTGATTCACCCTCCAGACTTCACCTTCTCCTTCTCCTTCTTCTGCTTCTTCTGATTCACCCTCCAGACTTCACCTTCTCCTTCTCCTTCTTCTACTTCTTCTGATTCACCCTCCAGACTTCACCTTCTCCTTCTCCTTCTTCTGCTTCTTCTGATTCACCCTCCAGACTTCACCTTCTCCTTCTCCTTCGTCTACTTCTTCTGATTCACCCTCCAGACTACACCTTCTCCTTCTCCTTCTTCTACTTCTTCTGATTCACCCTCCAGACTTCACCTTCTCCTTCTCATTCTTCTGTTTCTTCTGATTCACCCTCCAGACTTCATCTTCTCCTTCTCCTTCTTCTACTTCTTCTGATTCACCCTCCAGACTTCACCTTCTCCTTCTCCTTCTTCTACTTCTTCTGATTCACCCTCCAGACTTCATCTTCTCCTTCTCCTTCTTCTACTTCTTCTGATTCACCCTCCAGACTTCACCTTCTCCTTCTCCTTCTTCTGCTTCTTCTGATTCACCCTCCAGACTTCACCTTCTCCTTCTCCTTATTCTGCTTCTTCTGATTCACCCTCCAGACTTCACCTTCTCCTTCTCCTTCTTCTAGTTCTTCTGATTCACCCTCCAGACTTCACCTTCTCCTTCTCCTTCTTCTGCTTCTTCTGATTCATCCTCCAGACTTCACCTTCTCCTTCTCCTTCGTCTACTTCTTCTGATTCACCCTCCAGACTACACCTTCTCCTTCTCCTTCTTCTACTTCTTCTGATTCACCCTCCAGACTTCACCTTCTCCTTCTCCTTCTTCTGTTTCTTCTGATTCACCCTCCAGACTTCATCTTCTCCTTCTCCTTCTTCTACTTCTTCTGATTCACCCTCCAGACTTCACCTTCTCCTTCTCCTTCTTCTACTTCTTCTGATTCTCCCTCCAGACTTCATCTTCTCCTTCTCCTTCTTCTACTTCTTCTGATTCACCCTCCAGACTTCACCTTCTCCTTCTCCTTCTTCTGCTTCTTCTGATTCACCCTCCAGACTTCACCTTCTCCTTCTCCTTATTCTGCTTCTTCTGATTCACCCTCCAGACTTCACCTTCTCCTTCTGCTTCTTCTGCTTCTTCTGATTCACACTCCAGACTTCACCTTCTCCTTCTCCTTCTTCTGCTTCTTCTGATTCACCCTCCAGACTTCACCTTCTCCTTCTCCTTCTTCTACTTCTTCTGATTCACCCTCCAGACTTAACCTTCTCCTTCTCCTTCTTCTGCTTCTTCTGATACACCCTCCAGACTTCACCTTCTCCTTCTCCTTCGTCTACTTCTTCTGATTCACCCTCCAGACTACACCTTCTCCTTCTCCTTCTTCTACTTCTTCTGATTCACCCTCCAGACTTCACCTTCTCCTTCTCCTTCTTCTGTTTCTTCTGATTCACCCTCCAGACTTCATCTTCTCCTTCTCCTTCTTCTACTTCTTCTGATTCACCCTCCAGACTTCACCTTCTCCTTCTCCTTCTTCTACTTCTTCTGATTCACCCTCCGGACTTCATCTTCTCCTTCTCCTTCTTCTGCTTCTTCTGATTCACCCTCCAGACTTCACCTTCTCCTTCTTCTGCTTCTTCTGATTCACCCTCGAGACTTCAACTTCTCCTTCTCCTTCTTCTACTTCTTCTGATTCACCCTCCAGACTTCACCTTCTCCTTCTCCTTCTTCTACTTCTTCTGATTCACCCTCCAGTCTTCACCTTCTCCTTCTCCTTCTTCTGTTTCTTCTGCTTCACCCTCCAGACTTCACCTTCTCCTTCTCTTTCTTCTGCTTCTTCTGATTCACCCTCCAGACTTCACCTTCTCCTTCTCCTTCTTCTGATTCTTCTGATTCACCCTCCAGACTTCACCTTCTCCTTCTCCTTCTTCTGCTTCTTCTGATTCACCCTCCTGACTTCACCTTCTCCTACTCCTTCTTCTACTTCTTCTGATTCACCCTCCTGACTTCACCTTCTCCTTCTCCTTCTTCTACTTCTTCTGCTTCACCCTCCAGACTTCACCTTCTCCTTCTCCTTCTTCTACTTCTTCTACCCTCCAGACTTCACCTTCTCCTTCTCCTTCTTCTGCTTCTTCTGATTCACCCTCCAGACTTCACCTTCTCATTTTCCTTCTTCTGCTTCTTCTGCTGCGCCCTCCAGACTTTACCTTCTCCTTCTCCTTCTTCTGCTTCTTCTGCTTCACACTCCAGACTTCACCTTCTCCTTCTCCTTCTTCTGCTTCTTCTGCTGCGCCCTCCAGGCTTCACCTTCTCCTTCTCCTTCTTCTGCTTCTTCTGCTTCACCGTCCTGACTTCACCTTCTCCTTCTCCTTCTTCTACTTCTTCTGCTACACCCCCCTGACTTCACCTGCTCCTTCTCCTTCTTCTGCTTCTTCTGATTCACCCTCCTAACTTCACCTGCTCCTTCTCCTTCTTCTGCTTCTTCTGATTCACCCTCCTGACTTCACCTTCTCCTTCTCCTTCTTCTGCTTCTTCTGATTCACCCTCCAGACTTCACCTTCTCCTTCTCCTTCTTCTGCTTCTTCTGATTCACCCTCCAGACTTCACCTTCTCCTTCTCCTTCTTCTGCTTCTTCTGATTCACCCTCCAGACCTCACCTTCTCCTTCTCCTTCTTCTACTTCTTCTGATTCACCCTCCAGACTTCATCTTCTCCTTCTCCTTCTTCTGCTTCTTCTGATTCACCCTCCAGACTTCACCTTCTCCTTCTGCTTCTTCTGCTTCTTCTGATTCACCCTCCAGACTTCACCTTCTCCTTCTCCTTCTTCTGCTTCTTCTGATTCACCCTCCAGACTTCACCTTCTCCTTCTCCTTCTTCTACTTCTTCTGATTCACCCTCCAGACTTAACCTTCTCCTTCTCCTTCTTCTGCTTCTTCTGATTCACCCTCCAGACTTCACCTTCTCCTTCTCCTTCGTCTACTTCTTCTGATTCACCCTCCAGACTACACCTTCTCCTTCTCCTTCTTCTACTTCTTCTGATTCACCCTCCAGACTTCACCTTCTCCTTCTCCTTCTTCTGTTTCTTCTGATTCACCCTCCAGACTTCATCTTCTCCTTCTCCTTCTTCTACTTCTTCTGATTCACCCTCCAGACTTCACCTTCTCCTTCTCCTTCTTCTACTTCTTCTGATTCACCCTCCGGACTTCATCTTCTCCTTCTCCTTCTTCTGCTTCTTCTGATTCACCCTCCAGACTTCACCTTCTCCTTCTTCTGCTTCTTCTGATTCACCCTCCAGACTTCAACTTCTCCTTCTCCTTCTTCTACTTCTTCTGATTCACCCTCCAGACTTCACCTTCTCCTTCTCCTTCTTCTACTTCTTCTGATTCACCCTCCAGTCTTCACCTTCTCCTTCTCCTTCTTCTGTTTCTTCTGCTTCACCCTCCAGACTTCACCTTCTCCTTCTCTTTCTTCTGCTTCTTCTGATTCACCCTCCAGACTTCACCTTCTCCTTCTCCTTCTTCTGATTCTTCTGATTCACCCTCCAGACTTCACCTTCTCCTTCTCCTTCTTCTGCTTCTTCTGATTCACCCTCCTGACTTCACCTTCTCCTTCTCCTTCTTCTACTTCTTCTGATTCACCCTCCTGACTTCACCTTCTCCTTCTCCTTCTTCTACTTCTTCTGCTTCACCCTCCAGACTTCACCTTCTCCTTCTCCTTCTTCTACTTCTTCTGATTCACCCTCCAGACTTCACCTTCTCCTTCTCCTTCTTCTGCTTCTTCTGATTCACCCTCCTGACTTCACCTTCTCCTTCTCCTTCTTCTGCTTCTTCTGATTCACCCTCCAGACTTCACCTTCTCCTTCTCCTTCTTCTGCTTCTTCTGATTCACCCTCCAGACTTCACCTTCTCCTTCTCCTTCTTCTGCTTCTTCTGATTCACCCTCCAGACCTCACCTTCTCCTTCTCCTTCTTCTACTTCTTCTGATTCACCCTCCAGACTTCATCTTCTCCTTCTCCTTCTTCTGCTTCTTCTGATTCACCCTCCAGACTTCACCTTCTCCTTCTGCTTCTTCTGCTTCTTCTGATTCACCCTCCAGACTTCACCTTCTCCTTCTCCTTCTTCTGCTTCTTCTGATTCACCCTCCAGACTTCACCTTCTCCTTCTCCTTCTTCTACTTCTTCTGATTCACCCTCCAGACTTAACCTTCTCCTTTTCCTTCTTCTGCTTCTTCTGATTCACCCTCCAGACTTCACCTTCTCCTTCTCCTTCGTCTACTTCTTCTGATTCACCCTCCAGACTACACCTTCTCCTTCTCCTTCTTCTACTTCTTCTGATTCACCCTCCAGACTTCACCTTCTCCTTCTCCTTCTTCTGTTTCTTCTGATTCACCCTCCAGACTTCATCTTCTCCTTCTCCTTCTTCTACTTCTTCTGATTCACCCTCCAGACTTCACCTTCTCCTTCTCCTTCTTCTACTTCTTCTGATTCACCCTCCGGACTTCATCTTCTCCTTCTCCTTCTTCTGCTTCTTCTGATTCACCCTCCAGACTTCACCTTCTCCTTCTTCTGCTTCTTCTGATTCACCCTCCAGACTTCAACTTCTCCTTCTCCTTCTTCTACTTCTTCTGATTCACCCTCCAGACTTCACCTTCTCCTTCTCCTTCTTCTACTTCTTCTGATTCACCCTCCAGTCTTCACCTTCTCCTTCTCCTTCTTCTGTTTCTTCTGCTTCACCCTCCAGACTTCACCTTCTCCTTCTCTTTCTTCTGCTTCTTCTGATTCACCCTCCAGACTTCACCTTCTCCTTCTCCTTCTTCTGATTCTTCTGATTCACCCTCCAGACTTCACCTTCTCCTTCTCCTTCTTCTGCTTCTTCTGATTCACCCTCCTGACTTCTGCTTCTCCTTCTCCTTCTTCTACTTCTTCTGATTCACCCTCCTGACTTCACCTTCTCCTTCTCCTTCTTCTACTTCTTCTGCTTCACCCTCCAGACTTCACCTTCTCCTTCTCCTTCTTCTACTTCTTCTGATTCACCCTCCAGACTTCACCTTCTCATTCTCCTTCTTCTGCTTCTTCTGATTCACCCTCCAGACTTCACCTTCTCATTCTCCTTCTTCTGCTTCTTCTGCTGCGCCCTCCAGACTTCACCCTCTCCTTCTCCTTCTTCTGCTTCTTCTGCTTCACACTCCAGACTTCACCTTCTCCTTCTCCTTCTTCTGCTTCTTCTGCTGCGCCCTCCAGGCTTCACCTTCTCCTTCTCCTTCTTCTGCTTCTTCTGCTTCACCGTCCTGACTTCACCTTCTCCTTCTCCTTCTTCTACTTCTTCTGCTACACCCCCCTGACTTCACCTGCTCCTTCTCCTTCTTCTGCTTCTTCTGATTCACCCTCCTAACTTCACCTACTCCTTCTCCTTCTTCTGCTTCTTCTGATTCACCCTCCTGACTTCACCTTCTCCTTCTCCTTCTTCTGCTTCTTCTGATTCACCCTCCAGACTTCACCTTCTCCTTCTCCTTCTTCTGCTTCTTCTGATTCACCCTCCAGACTTCACCTTCTCCTTCTCCTTCTTCTGCTTCTTCTGATTCACCCTCCAGACCTCACCTTCTCCTTCTCCTTCTTCTACTTCTTCTGATTCACCCTCCAGACTTCATCTTCTCCTTCTCCTTCTTCTGCTTCTTCTGATTCACCCTCCAGACTTCACCTTCTCCTTCTCCTTCTTCTACTTCTTCTGATTCACCCTCCAGACTTCACCTTCTCCTTCTCCTTCTTCTACTTCTTCTGATTCACCCTCCAGTCTTCACCTTCTCCTTCTCCTTCTTCTGTATCTTCTGCTTCACCCTCCAGACTTCACCTTCTCCTTCTCTTTCTTCTGCTTCTTCTGCTTCACCCTCCAGACTTCACCTTCTCCTTCTCCTTCTTCTGATTCTTCTGATTCACCCTCCAGACTTCACCTTCTCTTTCTCCTTCTTCTGCTTCTTCTGATTCACCCTCCTGACTTCACCTTCTCCTTCTCCTCCTTCTACTTCTTCTGATTCACCCTCCTGACTTCACCTTCTCCTTCTCCTTCTTCTACTTCTTCTGCTTCACCCTCCAGACTTCACCTTCTCCTTCTCCTTCTTCTACTTCTTCTGATTCACCCTCCAGACTTCACCTTCTCCTTCTCCTTCTTCTGCTTCTTCTGATTCACCCTCCAGACTTCACCTTCTCCTTCTCCTTCTTCTACTTCTTCTGATTCACCCTCCAGACTTCACCTTCTCCTTCTCCTTCTTCTACTTCTTCTGATTCACCCTCCAGTCTTCACCTTCTCCTTCTCCTTCTTCTGTATCTTCTGCTTCACCCTCCAGACTTCACCTTCTCCTTCTCTTTCTTCTGCTTCTTCTGCTTCCCCCTCCAGACTTCACCTTCTCCTTCTCCTTCTTCTGCTTCTTCTGATTCACCATCCAGACTTCACCTTCTCCTTCTCCTTATTCTGCTTCTTCTGATTCACCCTCCAGACTTCACCTTCTCCTTCTCCTTCTTCTGCTTCTTCTGATTCACCCTCCAGACTTCACCTTCTCCTTCTCCTTATTCTGCTTCTTCTGATTCACCCTCCAGACTTCACCTTCTCCTTCTCCTTCTTCTGCTTCATCTGATTCACCCTCCAGACTTCACCTTCTCCTTCTCCTTCTTCTACTTCTTCTGATTCACCCTCCAGACTTCACCTTCTCCTTCTCCTTCTTCTACTTCTTCTGATTCACCCTCCAGTCTTCACCTTCTCCTTCTCCTTCTTCTGTATCTTCTGCTTCACCCTCCAGACTTCACCTTCTCCTTCTCTTTCTTCTGCTTCTTCTGCTTCACCCTCCAGACTTCACCTTCTCCTTCTCCTTCTTCTGATTCTTCTGATTCACCCTCCAGACTTCACCTTCTCTTTCTCCTTCTTCTGCTTCTTCTGATTCACCCTCCTGACTTCACCTTCTCCTTCTCCTTCTTCTACTTCTTCTGATTCACCCTCCTGACTTCACCTTCTCCTTCTCCTTCTTCTACTTCTTCTGCTTCACCCTCCAGACTTCACCTTCTCCTTCTCCTTCTTCTACTTCTTCTGATTCACCCTCCAGACTTCACCTTCTCCTTCTCCTTCTTCTGCTTCTTCTGATTCACCCTCCAGACTTCACCTTCTCCTTCTCCTTCTTCTACTTCTTCTGATTCACCCTCCAGACTTCACCTTCTCCTTCTCCTTCTTCTACTTCTTCTGATTCACCCTCCAGTCTTCACCTTCTCCTTCTCCTTCTTCTGTATCTTCTGCTTCACCCTCCAGACTTCACCTTCTCCTTCTCTTTCTTCTGCTTCTTCTGCTTCACCCTCCAGACTTCACCTTCTCCTTCTCCTTCTTCTGCTTCTTCTGATTCACCCTCCAGACTTCACCTTCTCCTTCTCCTTATTCTGCTTCTTCTGATTCACCCTCCAGACTTCACCTTCTCCTTCCCCTTCTTCTGCTTCTTCTGATTCACCCTCCAGACTTCACCTTCTCCTTCTCCTTCTTCTGCTTCTTCTGATTCACCCTCCAGACTTCACCTTCTCCTTCTCCTTCTTCTGCTTCATCTGATTCACCCTCCAGACTTCACCTTCTCCTTCTCCTTCTTCTACTTCTTCTGATTCACCCTCCAAACTTCACCTTCTCCTTCTCCTTCTTCTGCTTCTTCTGATTCACCCTCCTGACTTCACCTTCTCCTTCTCCTTCTTCTGCATCTTCTGATTCACCCTCCTGACTTCACCTTCTCCTTCTCCTTCTTCTACTTCTTCTGCTTCAACCTCCAGACTTCACCTTCTCCTTCTCCTTCTTCTACTTCTTCTGATTCACCCTCCAGACTTCACCTTCTCCTTCTCCTTCTTCTACTTCTTCTGATTCACCCTCCAGACTTCACCTTCTCCTTCTCCTTCTTCTACTTCTTCTGATTCACCCTCCAGACTTCACCTTCTCCTTCTCCTTCTTCTGCTTCTTCTGATTCACCCTCCAGACTTCACCTTCTCCTTCTCCTTATTCTGCTTCTTCTGAATCACCCTCCAGACTTCACCTTCTCCTTCTCCTTCTTCTGCTTCTTCTGATTCACCCTCCAGACTTCAGCTTCTCCTTCTCCTTCTTCTGCTTCTTCTGATTCACCCTCCAGACTTCACCTTCACCTTCTCCTTCTTCTACTTCTTCTGATTCACCCTCCAGACTTCACCTTCTCCATCTCCTTCTTCTGCTTCTTCTGATTCACCCTCCAGACTTCACCTTCACTTCTCCTTCGTCTACTTCTTCTGATTCACCCTCCAGACTTCACCTTCTCCTTCTCCTTCTTCTGCTTCTTCTGATTCACCCTCCAGACTTCACCTTCTCCTTCTCCTTCTTCTACTTCTTCTGATTCACCCTCCAGACTTCACCTTCTCCATCTCCTTCTTCTGATTCTTCTGATTCACCCTCCAGACTTCACCTTCTCCTTCTCCTTCTTCTGCTTCTTCTGATTCACCCTCCTGACTTCACCTTCTCCTTCTCCTTCTTCTACATCTTCTGATTCACCCTCCTGATTCACCTTCTCCTTCTCCTTCTTCTACTTCTTCTGCTTCCCCCTCCAGACTTCACCTTCTCCTTCTCCTTCTTCTACTTCTTCTGATTCACCCTCCAGACTTCACCTTCTCCTTCTCCTTCTTCTACTTCTTCTGATTCACCCTCCAGACTTCACCTTCTCCTTCTCCTTCTTCTGCTTCTTCTGATTCACCCTCCAGACATCACCTTCTCCTTCTCCTTATTCTGCTTCTTCTGAATCACCCTCCAGACTTCACCTTCTCCTTCTCCTTCTTCTGCTTCTTCTGATTCACCCTCCAGACATCACCTTCTCCTTCTCCTTATTCTGCTTCTTCTGAATCACCCTCCAGACTTCACCTTCTCCTTCTCCTTCTTCTGCTTCTTCTGATTCACCCTCCAGACTTCACCTTCTCCTTCTCCTTCTTCTGTTTCTTCTGATTCACCCTCCAGACTTCACCTTCTCCTTCTCCTTCTTCTACTACTTCTGATTCACCCTCCAGACTTCACCTTCTCCTTCTCCTTCTTCTACTTCTTCTGATTCACCCTCCAGACTTCATCTTCTCCTTCTCCTTCTTCTGCTTCTTCTGATTCACCCTCCAGACTTCACCTTCTCCTTCTCCTTCTTCTGCTTCTTCTGATTCACCCTCCAGACTTCACCTTCTCCTTCTCCTTCTTCTACTTCTTCTGATTCACCCTCCAGACTTCACCTTCTCCATCTCCTTCTTCTACTTCTTCTGATTCACCCTCCAGTCTTCACCTTCTCCTTCTCCTTCTTCTGTTTCTTCTGCTTCACCCTCCAGACTTCACCTTCTCCTTCTCTTTCTTCTGCTTCTTCTGATTCACCCTCCAGACTTCACCTTCTCCTTCTCCTTCTTCTGATTCTTCTGATTCACCCTCCAGACTTCACCTTCTCCTTCTCCTTCTTCTGCTTCTTCTGATTCACCCTCCTGACTTCACCTTCTCCTTCTCCTTCTTCTACTTCTTCTGATTCACCCTCCTGACTTCAGCTTCTCCTTCTCCTTCTTCTACTTCTTCTGCTTCACCCTCCAGACTTCACCTTCTCCTTCTCCTTCTACTTCTGATTCACCCTCCAGACTTCACCTTCTCCTTCTCCTTATTCTGCTTCTTCTGATTCACCCTCCAGACTTCACCTTCTCCTTCTCCTTATTCTGCTTCTTCTGATTCACCCTCCAGACTTCACCTTCTCCTTCTC
Source organism: Somniosus microcephalus (assembly GCF_052327205.1). Taxonomy (NCBI): domain Eukaryota; kingdom Metazoa; phylum Chordata; class Chondrichthyes; order Squaliformes; family Somniosidae; genus Somniosus; species Somniosus microcephalus. The sequence continues at coordinate 334,642 of NW_028225267.1, read as the reverse complement.
CTTCCTTTGCTTCTTCTGATTCACCCTCCAGACTTCACCTTCTCCTTCTCCTTCTTCTGCTTCTTCTGATTCACCCTCCAGACTTCACCTTCTCCTTCTCCATCTTCTGCTTCTTCTGATTCACCCTCCTGACTTCACCTTCTCCTTCTCCTTCTTCTACTTCTTCTGATTCACCCTCCTGACTTCACCTTCTCCTTCTCCATCTTCTACTTCTTCTGCTTCACCCTCCAGACTTCAACTTCTCCTTCTCCTTCTTCTACTTCTTCTGATTCACCCTCCAGACTTCACCTTCTCCTTCTCCTTCTTCTGCTTCTTCTGATTCACCCTCCAGACTTCACCTTCTCCTTCTCCTTCTTCTGCTTCTTCTGATTCACCCTCCAGACTTCACCTTCTCCTTCTCCTTCTTCTACTTCTTCTGATTCACCCTCCAGACTTCACCTTCTCCTTCTCCTTCTTCTGCTTCTTCTGATTCACCCTCCAGACTTCACCTTCTCCTTCTCCTTCGTCTACTTCTTCTGATTCACCCTCCAGACTACACCTTCTCCTTCTCCTTCTTCTACTTCTTCTGATTCACCCTCCAGACTTCACCTTCTCCTCCTCCTTCTTCTGTTTCTTCTGATTCACCCTCCAGACTTCATCTTCTCCTTCTCCTTCTTCTACTTCTTCTGATTCACCCTCCAGACTTCACCTTCTCCTTCTCCTTCTTCTACTTCTTCTGATTCACCCTCCAGACTTCATCTTCTCCTTCTCCTTCTTCTGCTTCTTCTGATTCACCCTCCAGACTTCACCTTCTCCTTCTCCTTCTTCTGCTTCTTCTGATTCACCCTCCAGACTTCACCTTCTCCTTCTCCTTCTTCTACTTCTTCTGATTCACCCTCCAGTCTTCACCTTCTCCTTCTCCTTCTTCTGTTTCTTCTGCTTCACCCTCCAGACTTCACCTTCTCCTTCTCTTTCTTCTGCTTCTTCTGATTCACCCTCCAGACTTCACCTTCTCCTTCTCCTTCTTCTGATTCTTCTGATTCACCCTCCAGACTTCACCTTCTCCTTCTCCTTCTTCTGCTTCTTCTGATTCACCCTCCTGACTTCACCTTCTCCTTCTCCTTCTTCTACTTCTTCTGATTCACCCTCCTGACTTCACCTTCTCCTTCTCCTTCTTCTACTTCTTCTGCTTCACCCTCCAGACTTCACCTTCTCCTTCTCCTTCTTCTGCTGCTTCTGATTCACCCTCCAGACTTCAGCTTCTCCTTCTCCTTCCTCTGCTTCTTCTGATTCACCCTCCAGACTTCAGCTTCTCCTTCTCCTTCTTCTGATTCTTCTGATTCACCCTCCAGACTTCACCTTCTCCTTCTCCATCTTCTGCTTCTTCTGATTCACCCTCCTGACTTCACCTTCTCCTTCTCCTTCTTCTACTTCTTCTGATTCACCCTCCTGACTTCACCTTCTCCTTCTCCATCTTCTACTTCTTCTGCTTCACCCTCCAGACTTCAACTTCTCCTTCTCCTTCTTCTACTTCTTCTGATTCACCCTCCAGACTTCACCTTCTCCTTCTCCTTCTTCTGCTTCTTCTGATTCACCCTCCAGACTTCACCTTCTCCTTCTCCTTCTTCTGCTTCTTCTGATTCACCCTCCAGACTTCACCTTCTCCTTCTCCTTCATCTACTTCATCTGATTCACCCTCCAGACTTCACCTTCTCCTTCTCCTTCTTCTGCTTCTTCTGATTCACCCTCCAGACTTCACCTTCTCCTTCTCCTTCGTCTACTTCTTCTGATTCACCCTCCAGACTACACCTTCTCCTTCTCCTTCTTCTACTTCTTCTGATTCACCCTCCAGACTTCACCTTCTCATTCTCCTTCTTCTGTTTCTTCTGATTCACCCTCCAGACTTCATCTTCTCCTTCTCCTTCTTCTACTTCTTCTGATTCACCCTCCAGACTTCACCTTCTCCTTCTCCTTCTTCTACTTCTTCTGATTCACCCTCCAGACTTCATCTTCTCCTTCTCCTTCTTCTGCTTCTTCTGATTCACCCTCCAGACTTCACCTTCTCCTTCTCCTTCTTCTGCTTCTTCTGATTCACCCTCCAGACTTCAACTTCTCCTTCTCCTTCTTCTACTTCTTCTGATTCACCCTCCAGACTTCACCTTCTCCTTCTCCTTCTTCTACTTCTTCTGATTCACTCTCCAGTCTTCACCTTCTCCTTCTCCTTCTTCTGTTTCTTCTGCTTCACCCTCCAGACTTCACCTTCTCCTTCTCTTTCTTCTGCTTCTTCTGATTCACCCTCCAGACTTCACCTTCTCCTTCACCTTCTTCTGATTCTTCTGATTCACCCTCCAGACTTCACCTTCTCCTTCTCCTTCTTCTGCTTCTTCTGATTCACCCTCCTGACTTCACCTTCTCCTTCTCCTTCTTCTACTTCTTCTGATTCACCCTCCTGACTTCACCTTCTCCTTCTCCTTCTTCTACTTCTTCTGCTTCACCCTCCAGACTTCACCTTCTCCTTCTCCTTCTTCTACTTCTTCTGATTCAACCTCCAGACTTCACCTTCTCCTTCTCCTTCTTCTGCTTCTTCTGATTCACCCTCCAGACTTCACCTTCTCATTCTCCTTCTTCTGCTTCTTCTGCTGCGCCCTCCAGACTTCACCTTCTCCTTCTCCTTCTTCTGCTTCTTCTGCTTCACACTCCAGACTTCACCTTCTCCTTCTCCTTCTTCTGCTTCTTCTGCTGCGCCCTCCAGGCTTCACCTTCTCCTTCTCCTTCTTCTGCTTCTTCTGCTTCACCGTCCTGACTTCACCTTCTCCTTCTCCTTCTTCTACTTCTTCTGCTACACCCCCCTGACTTCACCTGCTCCTTCTCCTTCTTCTGCTTCTTCTGATTCAACCCTCCTAACTTCACCTTCTCCTTCTCCTTCTTCTGCTTCTTCTGATTCACCCTCCTGACTTCACCTTCTCCTTCTCCTTCTTCTGCTTCTTCTGATTCACCCTCCAGACTTCACCTTCTCCTTCTCCTTCTTCTGCTTCTTCTGATTCACCCTCCAGACTTCATCTTCTCCTTCTCCTTCTTCTGCTTCTTCTGATTCACCCTCCAGACCTCACCTTCTCCTTCTCCTTCTTCTACTTCTTCTGATTCACCTCCAGACTTCATCTTCTCCTTCTCCTTCTTCTGCTTCTTCTGATTCACCCTCCAGTCTTCACCTTCTCCTTCTCCTTCTTCTGCTTCTTCTGATTCACCCTCCAGACTTCACCTTCTCCTTCTCCTTCTTCTACTTCTTCTGATTCACCCTCCAGACTTCACCTTCTCCTTCTCCTTCTTCTACTTCTTCTGATTCACCCTCCAGTCTTCACCTTCTCCTTCTCCTTCTTCTGTTTCTTCTGCTTCACCCTCCAGACTTCACCTTCTCCTTCTCTTTCTTCTGCTTCTTCTGCTTCACCCTCCAGACTTCACCTTCTCCTTCTCCTTCTTCTGATTCTTCTGATTCACCCTCCAGACTTCACCTTCTCTATCTCCTTCTTCTGCTTCTTCTGATTCACCCTCCTGACTTCACCTTCTCCTTCTCCTTCTTCTACTTCTTCTGATTCACCCTCCTGACTTCACCTTCTCCTTCTCCTTCTTCTACTTCTTCTGCTTCACCCTCCAGACTTCAACTTCTCCTTCTCCTTCTTCTACTTCTTCTGATTCACCCTCCAGACTTCACCTTCTCCTTCTTCTGCTTCTTCTGATTCACCCTCCAGACTTCACCTTCTCCTTCTCCTTCTTCTGCTTCTTCTGATTCACCCTCCAGACTTCACCTTCTCCTTCTCCTTCTTCTACTTCTTCTGATTCACCCTCCAGACTTCACCTTCTCCTTCTCCTTCTTCTGCTTCTTCTGATTCACCCTCCAGACTTCACCTTCTCCTTCTCCTTCGTCTACTTCTTCTGATTCACCCTCCAGACTACACCTTCTCCTTCTCCTTCTTCTTCTTCTTCTGATTCACCCTCCAGACTTCACCTTCTCCTTCTCCTTCTTCTGTTTCTTCTGATTCACCCTCCAGACTTCATCTTCTCCTTCTCCTTCTTCTACTTCTTCTGATTCACCCTCCAGACTTCACCTTCTCCTTCTCCTTCTTCTACTTCTTCTGATTCACCCTCCAGACTTCACCTTCTCCTTCTCCTTCTTCTGCTTCTTCTGATTCACCCTCCAGACTTCAACTTCTCCTTCTCCTTCTTCTACTTCTTCTGATTCACCCACCAGACTTCACCTTCTCCTTCTCCTTCTTCTACTTCTTCCGATTCACCCTCCAGACTTCATCTTCTCCTTCTCCTTCTTCTGCTTCTTCTGATTCACCCTCCAGACTTCACCTTCTCCTTCTCCTTCTTCTGCTTCTTCTGATTCACCCTCCAGACTTCACCTTCTCCTTCTCCTTCTTCTACTTCTTCTGATTCACCCTCCAGACTTCACCTTCTCCTTCTCCTTCTTCTACTTCTTCTGATTCACCCTCCAGTCTTCACCTTCTCCTTCTCCTTCTTCTGTTTCTTCTACTTCACCCTCCAGACTTCACCTTCTCCTTCTCTTTCTTCTGCTTCTTCTGATTCACCCTCCAGACTTCACCTTCTCCTTCTCCTTCTTCTGATTCTTCTGATTCACCCTCCAGACTTCACCTTCTCCTTCTCCTTCTTCTGCTTCTTCTGATTCACCCTCCTGACTTCACCTTCTCCTTCTCCTTCTTCTACTTCTTCTGATTCACCCTCCTGACTTCACCTTCTCCTTCTCCTTCTTCTCCTTCTTCTGCTTCACCCTCCAGACTTCACCTTCTCCTTCTCCTTCTTCTGCTTCTTCTGATTCACCCTCCAGACTTCACCTTCTCCTTCTCCTTCTTCTGCTTCTTCTGATTCACCCTCCAGACTTCACCTTCTCCTTCTCCTTATTCTGCTTCTTCTGATTCACCCTCCAGACTTCACCTTCTCCTTCTCCTTATTCTGCTTCTTCTGATTCACCCTCCAGACTTCACCTTCTCCTTCTCCTTCCTCTGCTTCTTCTGATTCACCCTCCAGACTTCACCTTCTCCTTCTCCTTCTTCTGATTCTTCTGATTCACCCTCCAGACTTCACCTTCTCCTTCTCCATCTTCTGCTTCTTCTGATTCACCCTCCTGACTTCACCTTCTCCTTCTCCTTCTTCTACTTCTTCTGATTCACCCTCCTGACTTCACCTTCTCCTTCTCCATCTTCTACTTCCTCTGCTTCACCCTCCAGACTTCAACTTCTCCTTCTCCTTCTTCTACTTCTTCTGATTCACCCTCCAGACTTCACCTTCTCCTTCTCCTTCTTCTGCTTCTTCTGATTCACCCTCCAGACTTCACCTTCTCCTTCTCCTTCTTCTGCTTCTTCTGATTCACCCTCCAGACTTCACCTTCTCCTTCTCCTTCTTCTACTTCATCTGATTCATCCTCCAGACTTCACCTTCTCCTTCTCCTTCTTCTGCTTCTTCTGATTCACCCTCCAGACTTCACCTTCTCCTTCTCCTTCGTCTACTTCTTCTGATTCACCCTCCAGACTACACCTTCTCCTTCTCCTTCATCTACTTCTTCTGATTCACCCTCCAGACTTCACCTTCTCCTTCTCCTTCTTCTGTTTCTTCTGATTCACCCTCCAGACTTCATCTTCTCCTTCTCCTTCAACTACTTCTTCCGATTCACCCTCCAGACTTCTCCTTCTCCTTCTCCTTCTTCTACTTCTTCTGATTCACCCTCCAGACTTCATCTTCTCCTTCTCCTTCTTCTGCTTCTTCTGATTCACCCTCCAGACTTCACCTTCTCCTTCTCCTTCTTCTGCTTCTTCTGATTCACCCTCCAGACTTCAACTTCTCCTTCTCCTTCTTCTACTTCTTCTGATTCACCCTCCAGACTTCACCTTCTCCTTCTCCTTCTTCTACTTCTTCTGATTCACCCTCCAGTCTTCACCTTCTCCTTCTCCTTCTTCTGTTTCTTCTGCTTCACCCTCCAGACTTCACCTTCTCCTTCTCTTTCTTCTGCTTCTTCTGATTCACCCTCCAGACTTCACCTTCTCCTTCTCCTTCTTCTGATTCTTCTGATTCACCCTCCAGACTTCACCTTCTCCTTCTCCTTCTTCTGCTTCTTCTGATTCACCCTCCTGACTTCACCTTCTCCTTCTCCTTCTTCTACTTCTTCTGATTCACCCTCCTGACTTCACCTTCTCCTTCTCCTTCTTCTACTTCTTCTGCTTCACCCTCCAGACTTCACCTTCTCCTTCTCCTTCTTCTACTTCTTCTGATTCAACCTCCAGACTTCACCTTCTCCTTCTCCTTCTTCTGCTTCTTCTGATTCACCCTCCAGACTTCACCTTCTCCTACTCCTTCTTCTGCTTCTTCTGCTGCGCCCTCCAGGCTTCACCTTCTACTTCTCCTTCTTCTGCTTCTTCTACTTCACCGTCCTGACTTCACCTTCTCCTACTCCTTCTTCTACTTCTTCTGCTACACCCCCCTGACTTCACCTGCTCCTTCTCCTTCTTCTGCTTCTTCTGATTCACCCTCCTAACTTCACCTTCTCCTTCTCCTTATTCTGCTTCTTCTGATTCACCCTCCTGACTTCACCTTCTCCTTCTCCTTCTTCTGCTTCTTCTGATTCACCTTCCAGACTTCACCTTCTCCTTCTCCTTCTTCTGCTTCTTCTGATTCACCCTCCAGACTTCACCTTCTCCTTCTCCTTCTTCTGCTTCTTCTGATTCACCCTCCAGACCTCACCTTCTCCTTCTCCTTCTTCTACTTCTTCTGATTCACCCTCCAGACTTCATCTTCTCCTTCTCCTTCTTCTGCTTCTTCTGATTCACCCTCCAGACTTCACCTTCTCCTTCTCCTTCTTCTGCTTCTTCTGATTCACCCTCCAGACTTCACCTTCTCCTTCTCCTTCTTCTACTTCTTCTGATTCACCCTCCAGACTTCACCTTCTCCTTCTCCTTCTTCTACTTCTTCTGATTCACCCTCCAGTCTTCACCTTCTCCTTCTCCTTCTTCTGTTTCTTCTGCTTCACCCTCCAGACTTCACCTTCTCCTTCTCTTTCTTCTGCTTCTTCTGCTTCACCCTCCAGACTTCACCTTCTCCTTCTCCTTCTTCTGATTCTTCTGATTCACCCTCCAGACTTCACCTTCTCTATCTCCTTCTTCTGCTTCTTCTGATTCACCCTCCTGACTTCACCTTCTCCTTCTCCTTCTTCTACTTCTTCTGATTCACCCTCCTGACTTCAACTTCTCCTTCTCCTTCTTCTACTTCTTCTGCTTCACCCTCCAGACTTCACCTTCTCCTTCTCCTTCTTCTACTTCTTCTGATTCACCCTCCAGACTTCACCTTCCCCTTCTCCTTCTTCTGCTTCTTCTGATTCACCCTCCAGACTTAACCTTCTCCTTCTCCTTATTCTGCTTCTTCTGATTCTCCCTCCAGACTTCACCTTCTCCTTCTCCTTCTTCTGCTTCTTCTGATTCACCCTCCTGACTTCACCTTCTCCTTCTCCTTCTTCTACATCTTCTGATTCACCCTCCTGACTTCACCTTCTCCTTCTCCATCTTCTACTTCCTCTGCTTCACCCTCCAGACTTCAACTTCTCCTTCTCCTTCTTCTACTTCTTCTGATTCACCCTCCAGACTTCACCTTCTCCTTCTCCTTCTTCTGTTTCTTCTGATTCACCCTCCAGACTTCACCTTCTCCTTCTCCTTCTTCTGCTTCTTCCGATTCACCCTCCAGACTTCACCTTCTCCTTCTCCTTCTTCTACTTCATCTGATTCACCCTCCAGACTTCACCTTCTCCTTCTCCTTCTTCTCCTTCTTCTGATTCACCCTCCAGACTTCACCTTCTCCTTCTCCTTCGTCTACTTCTTCTGATTCTCCCTCCAGACTACACCTTCTCCTTCTCCTTCTTCTACTTCTTCTGATTCACCCTCCAGACTTCACCTTCTCCTTCTCCTTCTTCTGTTTCTTCTGATTCACCCTCCAGACTTCATGTTCTCCTTCTCCTTCTTCTACTTCTTCTGATTCACCCTCCAGACTTCACCTTCTCCTTCTCTTTCTTCTACTTCTTCTGATTCACCCTCCAGACTTCATCTTCTCCTTCTCCTTCTTCTGCTTCTTCTGATTCACCCTCCAGACTTCACCTTCTCCTTCTCCTTCTTCTGCTTCTTCTGATTCACCCTCCAGACTTCAACTTCTCCTTCTCCTTCTTCTACTTCTTCTGATTCACCCTCCAGACTTCACCTTCTGCTTCTCCTTCTTCTACTTCTTCTGATTCACCCTCCAGTCTTCACCTTCTCCTTCTCCTTCTTCTGTTTCTTCTGCTTCACCCTCCAGACTTCACCTTCTCCTTCTCTTTCTTCTGCTTCTTCTGATTCACCCTCCAGACTTCACCTTCTCCTTCTCCTTCTTCTGATTCTTCTGATTCACCCTCCAGACTTCACCTTCTCCTTCTCCTTCTTCTGCTTCTTCTGATTCACCCTCCTGACTTCACCTTCTCCTTCTCCTTCTTCTACTTCTTCTGATTCACCCTCCTGACTTCACCTTCTCCTTCTCCTTCTTCTACTTCTTCTGCTTCACCCTCCTGACTTCACCTTCTCCTTCTCCTTCTTCTACTTCTTCTGCTTCACCCTCCAGACTTCACCTTCTCCTTCTCCTTCTTCTACTTCTTCTGATTCAACCTCCAGACTTCACCTTCTCCTTCTCCTTCTTCTACTTCTTCTGATTCAACCTCCAGACTTCACCTTCTCCTTCTCCTTCTTCTGCTTCTTCTGATTCACCCTCCAGACTTCACATTCTCATTCTCCTTCTTCTGCTTCTTCTGCTGCGCCCTCCAGACTTCACCTTCTCCTTCTCATTCTTCTGCTTCTTCTGATTCACCCTCCAGACTTCACCTTCTCCTTCTCCTTCTTCTGCTTCTTCTGATTCACCCTCCAGACCTCACCTTCTCCTTCTCCTTCTTCTACTTCTTCTGATTCACCCTCCAGACTTCATCTTCTCCTTCTCCTTCTTCTGCTTCTTCTGCTTCACCCTCCTTACTTCACCTTCTCCTTCTCCTTCTTCTACTTCTTCTGATTCACCCTCCAGACTTCACCTTCTCCTTCTCCTTCTTCTGCTTCTTCTGCTTCACACTCCAGACTTCACCTTCTCCTTCTCCTTCTTCTGCTTCTTCTGCTTCACCCTCCAGACTTCACCTTCTCCTTCTCCTTCTTCTACTTCTTCTGCTTCACCCTCCAGACTTCACCTTCTCCTTCTCCTTCTTCTACTTCTTCTGATTCACCCTCCAGACTTCACCTTCTCCTTCTCCTTCTTCTGCTTCTTCTGATTCACCCTCCATACTTCACCTTCTCCTTCTCCTTATTCTGCTTCTTCTGATTCACCCTCCAGACTTCACCTTCTCCTTCTCCTTCTTCTACTTCTTCTGATTCATCCTCCAGACTACACCTTCTCCTTCTCCTTCTTCTACTTCTTCTGATTCACCCTCCAGACTTCACCTTCTCCTTCTTCTTCTTCTGCTCCTTTTGATTCACCCTCCAGACTTGACCTTCTCCTTCTCCTTCTTCTACTTCTTCTGATTCACCCTCCAGACTTCACCTCCTCCTTCTCCTTCTTCTACTTCTTCTGATTCACAATCCAGACTTCACCTTCTCCTTCTCCTTCTTCTACTTCTTCTGCTTCTCCCTCCAGACTTCACCTTCTCCTTCTCCTTCTTCTGCTTCTTCTGATTCACCCTCCAGACTTCACCTTCTCCTTCTCCTTCTTCCACTTCTTCTGATTCTCCCTCCAGACTTCACCTTCTCCTTCTCCTTCTTCTACTTCTTCTGATTCACCCTCCAGACTTCACCTTCCCCTTTTCCTTCTTCTACTTCTTCTGATTCACCCTCCTGACTTCACCTTCTCCTTCTCCTTCTTCTGCTTCTTCTGCTTCACCCTCCAGACTTCACCTTCTCCTTCTTCTGCTTCTTCTGCTTCACCCTCCAGACTTCACCTTCTCCTTCTCCTTCTTCTGCTTCTTCTGCTTCACCCTCCTTACTTCACCTTCTCCTTCTCCTTCTTCTACTTCTTGTGATTCACCCTCCAGACTTCACCTTCTCCTTCTCCTTCTTCTGCTTCTTCTGCTTCACCCTCCAGACTTCACCTTCTCCTTCTCCTTCTTCTGCTTCTTCTGCTTCGCCCTCCAGACTTCACCTTCTCCTTCTCCTTCTTCTGCTTCTTCTGCTTCACCCTCCAGATTTCATCTTCTCCTTCTCCTTCTTCTGCTTCTTCTGCTTCACCCTCCTGACTTCACCTTCTCCTTCTCCTTCTTCTACTTCTTCTGATTCACCCTCCAGACTTCACCTTCTCCTTCTCCTTCTTCTGCTTCTTCTGCTTCACCCTTAGGACTTCACCTTCTCCTTCACCTTCTTCTGCTTCTTCTGCTGCGCCATCCAGGCTTCACCGTCTCCATCTACTTCTTCTGCTTCTTCTGCTTCACCCTCCTGACTTCACCTTCTCCTTCTCCTTCTTCTACTTCTTCTGCTTCACCCCCCTGACTTCACCTTCTCCTTCTCCTTCTTCTGCTTCTTCTGATTCACCCTCCTAACTTCACCTTCTCCTTCTCCTTCTTCTGCTTCTTCTGATTCACCCTCCTGACTTCACCTTCTCCTTCTCCTTCTTCTGCTTCTTCTGATTCACCCTCCAGACTTCACCTTCTCCTTCTCCTTCTTCTGCTTCTTCTGATTCACCCTCCAGACTTCACCTTCTCCTTCTCCTTCTTCTGCTTCTTCTGATTCACCCTCCAGACCTCACCTTCTCCTTCTCCTTCTTCTTCTTCTTCTGATTCACCCTCCAGACTTCATCTTCTCCTTCTCCTTCTTCTGCTTCTTCTGATTCACGCTCCAGACTTCATCTTCTACTTCTCCTTCTTCTGCTTCTTCTGATTCACCCTCCAGACTTCACCATCTCCGTCTCCTTCTTCTACTTCATCTGATTCACCCTCCAGACTTCACCTTCTCCTTCTCCTTCTTCTCCTTCTTCTGATTCACCCTCCAGTCTTCACCTTCTTCTCCTTCTTCTGCTTCTTCTGCTTCACCCTCCAGACTTCACCTTCTCCTTCTCTTTCATCTGCTTCTTCTGATTCACCCTCCAGACTTCACCTTCTCCTTCTCCTTCGTCTGATTCTTCAGATTCACCCTCCAGTCTTCACCTTCTCCTTCTCCTTCTTCTGCTTCTTCTGATTCACCCTCCTGACTTCAACTTCTCCTTCTCCTTCTTCTACTTCTTCTGATTCACCCTCCTGATTTCACCTTCTCCTTCTCCTTCTTCTACTTCTTCTGCTTCACTTTCCAGACTTCACATTCTCCTTCTCCTTCTTCTACTTCTTCTGATTCACCCTCCAGACTTCACCTTCTCCTTCTCCTTCTTCTGCTTCTTCTGATTCACCCTCCAGACTTCACCTTCTCCTTCTCCTTATTCTGCTTCTTCTGATTCACCCTCCAGACTTCACCTTCTCCTTCTCCTTCTTCTGCTTCTTCTGATTCACCCTCCAGACTTCATCTTCTCCTTCTCCTTCTTCTGCTTCTTCTGATTCACCCTCCTGACTTCACCTTCTCCTTCTCCTTCTTCTACTTCTTCTGATTCACCCTCCAGACTTCAGCTTCTCCTTCTCCTTCTTCTGCTTCTTCTGCTTCACCCTCCAGACTTCACCTTCTCCTTCTCCTTCTTCTACTTCTTCTGATTCACCCTCCAGACTTCACCTTCTCCTTCTCCTTCTTCTGCTTCTTCTGCTTCACCCTCCAGACTTCACCTTCTCCTTCTCCTTCTTCCACTTCTTCTGATTCACCCTCCAGACTTCACCTTCTTCTTCTCCTTCTTCTGCTTCTTCTGCTTCACCCTCCAGACTTCACCTTCTCCTTCTCTTTCATCTGCTTCTTCTGATTCACCCTCCAGACTTCACCTTCTCCTTCTCCTTCGTCTGATTCTTCAGATTCACCCTCCAGTCTTCACCTTCTCCTTCTCCTTCTTCTGCTTCTTCTGATTCACCCTCCTGACTTCACCTTCTCCTTCTCCTTCTTCTACTTCTTCTGATTCACCCTCCTGATTTCACCTTCTCCTTCTCCTTCTTCTACTTCTTCTGCTTCACTTTCCAGACTTCACCTTCTCCTTCTCCTTCTTCTACTTCTTCTGATTCACCCTCCAGACTTCACCTTCTCCTTCTCCTTCTTCTGCTTCTTCTGATTCACCCTCCAGACTTCACCTTCTCCTTCTCCTTATTCTGCTTCTTCTGATTCACCCTCCAGACTTCACCTTCTCCTTCTCCTTCTTCTGCTTCTTCTGATTCACCCTCCAGACTTCATCTTCTCCTTCTCCTTCTTCTGCTTCTTCTGATTCACCCTCCTGACTTCACCTTCTCCTTCTCCTTCTTCTACTTCTTCTGATTCACCCTCCAGACTTCAGCTTCTCCTTCTCCTTCTTCTGCTTCTTCTGCTTCACCCTCCAGACTTCACCTTCTCCTTCTCCTTCTTCTACTTCTTCTGATTCACCCTCCAGACTTCACCTTCTCCTTCTCCTTCTTCTGCTTCTTCTGCTTCACCCTCCAGACTTCACCTTCTCCTTCTCATTCTTCCACTTCTTCTGATTCACCCTCCAGACTTCACCTTCTCCTTCTCCTTCTTCTACTTCTTCTGATTCACCCTCCAGACTTCACCTTCTCCTTTTCCTTCTTCTACTTCTTCTGATTCACCCTCCTGACTTCACCTTGTCCTTCTCCTTCTTCTGCTTCTTCTGCTTCACCCTCCAGACTTCACCTTCTCCTTCTCCTTCTTCTGCTTCACCCTCCAGACTTCACCTTCTCCTTCTCCTTCTTCTGCTTCTTCTGCTTCACCCTCCTTACTTCACCTTCTCCTTCTCCTTCTTCTACTTCTTCTGATTCACCCTCCAGACTTCACCTTCTCCTTTTACTTCTTCTGCTTCTTCTGCTTCACCCTCCAGACTTCACCTTCTCCTTCTCCTTCTTCTGCTTCTTCTGCTTCACCCTCCAGATTTCACCTTCTCCTTCTCCTTCTTCTGCTTCTTCTGCTTCACCCTCCTGACTTCACCTTCTCCTTCTCCTTCTTCTACTTCTTCTGATTCACCCTCCAGACTTCACCTTCTCCTTCTCCTTCTTCTGCTTCTTCTGCTTCACCCTTAGGACATCACCTTCTCCTTCTCCTTCTTCTGCTTCTTCTGCTGCACCCTCCAGACTTCACCGCCTCCATCTACTTCTTCTGCTTCTTCTGCTTCACCCTCCTGACTTCACCTTCTCCTTCTCCTTCTTCTGCTTCTTCTGCTTCACCCTCCTGACTTCACCTTCTCCTTCTCCTTCTTCTACTTCTTCTGCTTCACCCCCCTGACCTCAACTTCTCCTTCTCCTTCTTCTGCTTCTTCTGATTCACCCTCCTAACTTCACCTTCTCCTTCTCCTTCTTCTGCTTCTTCTGATTCACCCTCCTGACTTCACCTTCTCCTTCTCCTTCTTCTGCTTCTTCTGATTCACCCTCCAGACTTCACCTTCTCCTTCTCCTGCTTCTGCTTCTTCTGATTCACCCTCCAGACTTCACCTTCTCCTTCTCCTTCTTCTGCTTCTTCTGATTCACCCTCCAGACCTCACCTTCTCCTTCTCCTTCTTCTACTTCTTCTGATTCACCCTCCAGACTTCATCTTCTCCTTCTCCTTCTTCTGCTTCTTCTGATTCACGCTCCAGACTTCATCTTCCACTTCTCCTTCTTCTGCTTCTTCTGATTCACCCTCCAGACTTCACCTTCTCCTTCTCCTTCTTCTACTTCTTCTGATTCACCCTCCAGACTTCACCTTCTCCTTCTCCTTCTTCTACTTCTTCTGATTCACCCTCCAATCTTCACCTTCTCCTTCTTCTGCTTCTTCTGCTTCACCCTCCAGACTTCACCTTCTCCTTCTCTTTCTTCTGCTTCTTCTGATTCACCCTCCAGACTTCACCTTCTCCTTCTCCTTCGTCTGATTCTTCTGATTCACCCTCCAGACTTCACCTTCTCCTTCTCCTTCTTCTGCTTCTTCTGATTCACCCTCCTGACATCACCTTCTCCTTCTTCTACTTCTTCTGATTCACCCTCCTGACTTCACCTTCTCCTTCTCCTTCTTCTACTTCTTCTGATTCACCCTCCAGACTTCACCTTCTCCTTCTCCTTCTTCTGCTTCTTCTGATTCACGCTCCAGACTTCATCTTCCACTTCTCCTTCTTCTGCTTCTTCTGATTCACCCTCCAGACTTCACCTTCTCCTTCTCCTTCTTCTACTTCTTCTGCTTCACCCTCCAGACTTCACCTTCTCCTTCTCCTTCTTCTACTTCTTCTGATTCACCCTCCAGACTTCACCTTCTCCTTCTCCTTCTTCTGCTTCTTCTGATTCACGCTCCAGACTTCATCTTCCACTTCTCCTTCTTCTGCTTCTTCTGATTCACCCTCCAGACTTCACCTTCTCCTTCTCCTTCTTCTACTTCTTCTGATTCACCCTCCAGACTTCACCTTCTCCTTCTCCTTCTTCTACTTCTTCTGATTCACCCTCCAATCTTCACCTTCTCCTTCTCCTTCTTCTGCTTCTTCTGCTTCACCCTCCAGACTTCACCTTCTCCTTCTCTTTCTTCTGCTTCTTCTGATTCACCCTCCAGACTTCACCTTCTCCTTCTCCTTCGTCTGATTCTTCTGATTCACCCTCCAGACTTCACCTTCTCCTTCTCCTTCTTCTGCTTCTTCTGATTCACGCTCCAGACTTCATCTTCCACTTCTCCTTCTTCTGCTTCTTCTGATTCACCCTCCAGACTTCACCTTCTCCTTCTCCTTCTTCTACTTCTTCTGATTCACCCTCCAGACTTCAGCTTCTCCTTCTCCTTCTTCTGCTTCTTCTGCTTCACCCTCCAGACTTCACCTTCTCCTTCTCCTTCTTCCACTTCTTCTGATTCACCCTCCAGACTTCACCTTCTCCTTCTCCTTCTTCTACTTCTTCTGATTCACCCTCCAGACTTCACCTTCTCCTTTTCCTTCTTCTACTTCTTCTGATTCACCCTCCTGACTTCACCTTGTCCTTCTCCTTCTTCTGCTTCTTCTGCTTCACCCTCCAGACTTCACCTTCTCCTTCTCCTTCTTCTGCTTCACCCTCCAGACTTCACCTTCTCCTTCTCCTTCTTCTGCTTCTTCTGCTTCACCCTCCTTACTTCACCTTCTCCTTCTCCTTCTTCTACTTCTTCTGATTCACCCTCCAGACTTCACCTTCTCCTTTTACTTCTTCTGCTTCTTCTGCTTCACCCTCCAGACTTCACCTTCTCCTTCTCCTTCTTCTGCTTCTTCTGCTTCACCCTCCAGATTTCACCTTCTCCTTCTCCTTCTTCTGCTTCTTCTGCTTCACCCTCCTGACTTCACCTTCTCCTTCTCCTTCTTCTACTTCTTCTGATTCACCCTCCAGACTTCACCTTCTCCTTCTCCTTCTTCTGCTTCTTCTGCTTCACCCTTAGGACATCACCTTCTCCTTCTCCTTCTTCTGCTTCTTCTGCTGCACCCTCCAGACTTCACCGCCTCCATCTACTTCTTCTGCTTCTTCTGCTTCACCCTCCTGACTTCACCTTCTCCTTCTCCTTCTTCTGCTTCTTCTGCTTCACCCTCCTGACTTCACCTTCTCCTTCTCCTTCTTCTACTTCTTCTGCTTCACCCCCCTGACCTCAACTTCTCCTTCTCCTTCTTCTGCTTCTTCTGATTCACCCTCCTAACTTCACCTTCTCCTTCTCCTTCTTCTGCTTCTTCTGATTCACCCTCCTGACTTCACCTTCTCCTTCTCCTTCTTCTGCTTCTTCTGATTCACCCTCCAGACTTCACCTTCTCCTTCTCCTGCTTCTGCTTCTTCTGATTCACCCTCCAGACTTCACCTTCTCCTTCTCCTTCTTCTGCTTCTTCTGATTCACCCTCCAGACCTCACCTTCTCCTTCTCCTTCTTCTACTTCTTCTGATTCACCCTCCAGACTTCATCTTCTCCTTCTCCTTCTTCTGCTTCTTCTGATTCACGCTCCAGACTTCATCTTCCACTTCTCCTTCTTCTGCTTCTTCTGATTCACCCTCCAGACTTCACCTTCTCCTTCTCCTTCTTCTACTTCTTCTGATTCACCCTCCAGACTTCACCTTCTCCTTCTCCTTCTTCTACTTCTTCTGATTCACCCTCCAATCTTCACCTTCTCCTTCTTCTGCTTCTTCTGCTTCACCCTCCAGACTTCACCTTCTCCTTCTCTTTCTTCTGCTTCTTCTGATTCACCCTCCAGACTTCACCTTCTCCTTCTCCTTCGTCTGATTCTTCTGATTCACCCTCCAGACTTCACCTTCTCCTTCTCCTTCTTCTGCTTCTTCTGATTCACCCTCCTGACATCACCTTCTCCTTCTTCTACTTCTTCTGATTCACCCTCCTGACTTCACCTTCTCCTTCTCCTTCTTCTACTTCTTCTGATTCACCCTCCAGACTTCACCTTCTCCTTCTCCTTCTTCTGCTTCTTCTGATTCACGCTCCAGACTTCATCTTCCACTTCTCCTTCTTCTGCTTCTTCTGATTCACCCTCCAGACTTCACCTTCTCCTTCTCCTTCTTCTACTTCTTCTGCTTCACCCTCCAGACTTCACCTTCTCCTTCTCCTTCTTCTACTTCTTCTGATTCACCCTCCAGACTTCACCTTCTCCTTCTCCTTCTTCTGCTTCTTCTGATTCACGCTCCAGACTTCATCTTCCACTTCTCCTTCTTCTGCTTCTTCTGATTCACCCTCCAGACTTCACCTTCTCCTTCTCCTTCTTCTACTTCTTCTGATTCACCCTCCAGACTTCACCTTCTCCTTCTCCTTCTTCTACTTCTTCTGATTCACCCTCCAATCTTCACCTTCTCCTTCTCCTTCTTCTGCTTCTTCTGCTTCACCCTCCAGACTTCACCTTCTCCTTCTCTTTCTTCTGCTTCTTCTGATTCACCCTCCAGACTTCACCTTCTCCTTCTCCTTCGTCTGATTCTTCTGATTCACCCTCCAGACTTCACCTTCTCCTTCTCCTTCTTCTGCTTCTTCTGATTCACGCTCCAGACTTCATCTTCCACTTCTCCTTCTTCTGCTTCTTCTGATTCACCCTCCAGACTTCACCTTCTCCTTCTCCTTCTTCTACTTCTTCTGATTCACCCTCCAGACTTCAGCTTCTCCTTCTCCTTCTTCTGCTTCTTCTGCTTCACCCTCCAGACTTCACCTTCTCCTTCTCCTTCTTCCACTTCTTCTGATTCACCCTCCAGACTTCACCTTCTCCTTCTCCTTCTTCTACTTCTTCTGATTCACCCTCCAGACTTCACCTTCTCCTTTTCCTTCTTCTACTTCTTCTGATTCACCCTCCTGACTTCACCTTGTCCTTCTCCTTCTTCTGCTTCTTCTGCTTCACCCTCCAGACTTCACCTTCTCCTTCTCCTTCTTCTGCTTCACCCTCCAGACTTCACCTTCTCCTTCTCCTTCTTCTGCTTCTTCTGCTTCACCCTCCTTACTTCACCTTCTCCTTCTCCTTCTTCTACTTCTTCTGATTCACCCTCCAGACTTCACCTTCTCCTTTTACTTCTTCTGCTTCTTCTGCTTCACCCTCCAGACTTCACCTTCTCCTTCTCCTTCTTCTGCTTCTTCTGCTTCACCCTCCAGATTTCACCTTCTCCTTCTCCTTCTTCTGCTTCTTCTGCTTCACCCTCCTGACTTCACCTTCTCCTTCTCCTTCTTCTACTTCTTCTGATTCACCCTCCAGACTTCACCTTCTCCTTCTCCTTCTTCTGCTTCTTCTGCTTCACCCTTAGGACATCACCTTCTCCTTCTCCTTCTTCTGCTTCTTCTGCTGCACCCTCCAGACTTCACCGCCTCCATCTACTTCTTCTGCTTCTTCTGCTTCACCCTCCAGACTTCACCTTCTCCTTCTCCTTCTTCCACTTCTTCTGATTCACCCTCCAGACTTCACCTTCTCCTTCTCCTTCTTCTACTTCTTCTGATTCACCCTCCAGACTTCACCTTCTCCTTTTCCTTCTTCTACTTCTTCTGATTCACCCTCCTGACTTCACCTTGTCCTTCTCCTTCTTCTGCTTCTTCTGCTTCACCCTCCAGACTTCACCTTCTCCTTCTCCTTCTTCTGCTTCACCCTCCAGACTTCACCTTCTCCTTCTCCTTCTTCTGCTTCTTCTGCTTCACCCTCCTTACTTCACCTTCTCCTTCTCCTTCTTCTACTTCTTCTGATTCACCCTCCAGACTTCACCTTCTCCTTTTACTTCTTCTGCTTCTTCTGCTTCACCCTCCAGACTTCACCTTCTCCTTCTCCTTCTTCTGCTTCTTCTGCTTCACCCTCCAGATTTCACCTTCTCCTTCTCCTTCTTCTGCTTCTTCTGCTTCACCCTCCTGACTTCACCTTCTCCTTCTCCTTCTTCTACTTCTTCTGATTCACCCTCCAGACTTCACCTTCTCCTTCTCCTTCTTCTGCTTCTTCTGCTTCACCCTTTGGACATCACCTTCTCCTTCTCCTTCTTCTGCTTCTTCTGCTGCACCCTCCAGACTTCACCGCCTCCATCTACTTCTTCTGCTTCTTCTGCTTCACCCTCCTGACTTCACCTTCTCCTTCTCCTTCTTCTGCTTCTTCTGCTTCACCCTCCTGACTTCACCTTCTCCTTCTCCTTCTTCTACTTCTTCTGCTTCACCCCCCTGACCTCAACTTCTCCTTCTCCTTCTTCTGCTTCTTCTGATTCACCCTCCTAACTTCACCTTCTCCTTCTCCTTCTTCTGCTTCTTCTGATTCACCCTCCTGACTTCACCTTCTCCTTCTCCTTCTTCTGCTTCTTCTGATTCACCCTCCAGACTTCACCTTCTCCTTCTCCTGCTTCTGCTTCTTCTGATACACCCTCCAGACTTCACCTTCTCCTTCTCCTTCTTCTGCTTCTTCTGATTCACCCTCCAGACCTCACCTTCTCCTTCTCCTTCTTCTACTTCTTCTGATTCACCCTCCAGACTTCATCTTCTCCTTCTCCTTCTTCTGCTTCTTCTGATTCACGCTCCAGACTTCATCTTCCACTTCTCCTTCTTCTGCTTCTTCTGATTCACCCTCCAGACTTCACCTTCTCCTTCTCCTTCTTCTACTTCTTCTGATTCACCCTCCAGACTTCACCTTCTCCTTCTCCTTCTTCTACTTCTTCTGATTCACCCTCCAATCTTCACCTTCTCCTTCTTCTGCTTCTTCTGCTTCACCCTCCAGACTTCACCTTCTCCTTCTCTTTCTTCTGCTTCTTCTGATTCACCCTCCAGACTTCACCTTCTCCTTCTCCTTCGTCTGATTCTTCTGATTCACCCTCCAGACTTCACCTTCTCCTTCTCCTTCTTCTGCTTCTTCTGATTCACCCTCCTGACATCACCTTCTCCTTCTTCTACTTCTTCTGATTCACCCTCCTGACTTCACCTTCTCCTTCTCCTTCTTCTACTTCTTCTGATTCACCCTCCAGACTTCACCTTCTCCTTCTCCTTCTTCTGCTTCTTCTGATTCACGCTCCAGACTTCATCTTCCACTTCTCCTTCTTCTGCTTCTTCTGATTCACCCTCCAGACTTCACCTTCTCCTTCTCCTTCTTCTACTTCTTCTGCTTCACCCTCCAGACTTCACCTTCTCCTTCTCCTTCTTCTACTTCTTCTGATTCACCCTCCAGACTTCACCTTCTCCTTCTCCTTCTTCTGCTTCTTCTGATTCACGCTCCAGACTTCATCTTCCACTTCTCCTTCTTCTGCTTCTTCTGATTCACCCTCCAGACTTCACCTTCTCCTTCTCCTTCTTCTACTTCTTCTGATTCACCCTCCAGACTTCACCTTCTCCTTCTCCTTCTTCTACTTCTTCTGATTCACCCTCCAATCTTCACCTTCTCCTTCTCCTTCTTCTGCTTCTTCTGCTTCACCCTCCAGACTTCACCTTCTCCTTCTCTTTCTTCTGCTTCTTCTGATTCACCCTCCAGACTTCACCTTCTCCTTCTCCTTCGTCTGATTCTTCTGATTCACCCTCCAGACTTCACCTTCTCCTTCTCCTTCTTCTGCTTCTTCTGATTCACCCTCCTGACTTCACCTTCTCCTTCTTCTACTTCTTCTGATTCACCCTCCTGACTTCACCTTCTCCTTCTCCTTCTTCTACTTCTTCTGCTTCACCCTCCAGACTTCACCTTCTCCTTCTTCTTCTTCTACTTCTTCTGATTCACCCTTCAGACTTCACCTTCTCCTTCTCCTTCTTCTGCATCTTCTGATTCACCCTCCAGACTTCACATTCTCCTTCTCCTTATTCTGCTTCTTCTGATTCACCCTCCAGACTTCACCTTCTCCTTCTCCTTCTTCTGCTTCTTCTGATTCACCCTCCAGACTTCACCTTCTCCTTCTCCTTCTTCTGCTTCTGCTGATTCACCCTCCAGACTTCACCTTCTCCTTCTCCTTCTTCTACTTCTTCTGATTCACCCTCCAGACTTCATCTTCTCCTTCTCCTTCTTCTGCTTCTTCTGATTCACCCTCCAGACTTCACCTTCTCCTTCTCCTTCTTCTGCTTCTTCTGATTCACCCTCCAGACTTCACCTTCTCCTTCTCCTTCTTCTGCTTCTTCTGATTCACGCTCCAGACCTCACCTTCTCCTTCTCCTTCTTCTTCTTCTTCTGATTCACCCTCCAGACTTCATCTTCTCCTTCTCCTTCTTCTGCTTCTTCTGATTCACGCTCCAGACTTCATCTTCTACTTCTCCTGCTTCTGCTTCTTCTGATTCACCCTCCAGACTTCACCATCTCCGTCTCCTTCTTCTACTTCATCTGATTCACCCTCCAGACTTCACCTTCTCCTTCTCCTTCTTCTCCTTCTTCTGATTCACCCTCCAGTCTTCACCTTCTTCTCCTTCTTCTGCTTCTTCTGCTTCACCCTCCAGACTTCACCTTCTCCTTCTCTTTCTTCTGCTTCTTCTGATTCACCCTCCAGACTTCACCTTCTCCTTCTCCTTCGTCTGATTCTTCAGATTCACCCTCCAGTCTTCACCTTCTCCTTCTCCTTCTTCTGCTTCTTCTGATTCACCCTCCTGACTTCACCTTCTCCTTCTCCTTCTTCTACTTCTTCTGATTCACCCTCCTGACTTCACCTTCTCCTTCTCCTTCTTCTACTTCTTCTGCTTCACTCTCCAGACTTCACCTTCTCCTTCTCCTTCTTCTACTTCTTCTGATTCACCCTCCAGACTTCACCTTCTCCTTCTCCTTCTTCTGCTTCTTCTGATTCACCCTCCAGACTTCACCTTCTCCTTCTCCTTATTCTGCTTCTTCTGATTCACCCTCCAGACTTCACCTTCTCCTTCTCCTTCTTCTGCTTCTTCTGATTCACCCTCCAGACTTCATCTTCTCCTTCTCCTTCTTCTGCTTCTTCTGATTCACCCTCCTGACTTCACCTTCTCCTTCTCCTTCTTCTACTTCTTCTGATTCACCCTCCAGACTTCAGCTTCTCCTTCTCCTTCTTCTACTTCTTCTGCTTCACCCTCCAGACTTCACCTTCTCCTTCTCCTTCTTCTACTTCTTCTGATTCACCCTCCAGACTTCACCTTCTCCTTCTCCTTCTTCTGCTTCTTCTGCTTCACCCTCCAGACTTCACCTTCTCCTTCTCCTTCTTCCACTTCTTTTGATTCACCCTCCAGACTTCACCTTCTCCTTCTCCTTCTTCTACTTCTTCTGATTCACCCTCCAGACTTCACCTTCTCCTTTTCCTTCTTCTACTTCTTCTGATTCACCCTCCTGACTTCACCTTGTCCTTCTCCTTCTTCTGCTTCTTCTGCTTCACCCTCCAGACTTCACGTTCTCCTTCTCCTTCTTCTGCTTCACCCTCCAGACTTCACCTTCTCCTTCTCCTTCTTCTGCTTCTTCTGCTTCACCCTCCTTACTTCACCTTCTCCTTCTCCTTCTTCTACTTCTTCTGATTCACCCTCAAGACTTCACCTTCTCCTTTTCCTTCTTCTGCTTCTTCTGCTTCACCCTCCAGACTTCACCTTCTCCTTCTCCTTCTTCTGCTTCTTCTGCTTCACCCTCCAGATTTCACCTTCTCCTTCTCCTTCTTCTGCTTCTTCTGCTTCACCCTCCTGACTTCACCTTCTCCTTCTCCTTCTTCTACTTCTTCTGATTCACCCTCCAGACTTCACCTTCTCCTTCTCCTTCTTCTGCTTCTTCTGCTTCACCCTTAGGACTTCACCTTCTCCTTCTCCTTCTTCTGCTTCTTCTGCTGCACCCTCCAGACTTCACCGCCTCCATCTCCTTCTTCTGCTTCTTCTGCTTCACCCTCCTGACTTCACCTTCTCCTTCTCCTTCTTCTGCTTCTTCTGCTTCACCCTCCTGACTTCACCTTCTCCTTTTCCTTCTTCTACTTCTTCTGCTTCACCCCCCTGACCTCAACTTCTCCTTCTCCTTCTTCTGCTTCTTCTGATTCACCCTCCTAACTTCACCTTCTCCTTCTCCTTCTTCTGCTTCTTCTGATTCACCCTCCTGACTTCACCTTCTCCTTCTCCTTCTTCTGCTTCTTCTGATTCACCCTCCAGACTTCACCTTCTCCTTCTCCTGCTTCTGCTTCTTCTGATTCACCCTCCAGACTTCACCTTCTCCTTCTCCTTCTTCTGCTTCTTCTGATTCACCCTCCAGACCTCACCTTCTCCTTCTCCTTCTTCTACTTCTTCTGATTCACCCTCCAGACTTCATCTTCTCCTTCTCCTTCTTCTGCTTCTTCTGATTCACGCTCCATACTTCATCTTCCACTTCTCCTTCTTCTGCTTCT
The DNA here is from genome assembly GCF_052327205.1 of Somniosus microcephalus. NCBI lineage: Eukaryota > Metazoa > Chordata > Chondrichthyes > Squaliformes > Somniosidae > Somniosus > Somniosus microcephalus. The sequence goes on along the minus strand of NW_028225267.1, from coordinate 311,833 downwards.
TCTGATTCACCCTCCAGACTTCACCTTCTCCTTCTCCTTCTTCTACTTCTTCTGATTCACCCTCCAGACTTCACCTTCTCCTTCTCCTTCTTCTACTTCTTCTGATTCACCCTCCAATCTTCACCTTCTCCTTCTCCTTCTTCTGCTTCTTCTGCTTCACCCTCCAGACTTCACCTTCTCCTTCTCTTTCTTCTGCTTCTTCTGATTCACCCTCCAGACTTCACCTTCTCCTTCTCCTTCGTCTGATTCTTCTGATTCACCCTCCAGACTTCACCTTCTCCTTCTCCTTCTTCTGCTTCTTCTGATTCACCCTCCTGACTTCACCTTCTCCTTCTTCTACTTCTTCTGATTCACCCTCCTGACTTCACCTTCTCCTTCTTCTTCTTCTACTTCTTCTGCTTCACCCTCCAGACTTCACCTTCTCCTTCTCCTTCTTCTACTTCTTCTGATTCACCCTCCAGACTTCACCTTCTCCTTCTCCTTCTTCTGCATCTTCTGATTCACCCTCCAGACTTCACATTCTCCTTCTCCTTATTCTGCTTCTTCTGATTCACCCTCCAGACTTCACCTTCTCCTTCTCCTTCTTCTGCTTCTTCTGATTCACCCTCCAGACTTCACCTTCTCCTTCTCCTTCTTCTGCTTCTGCTGATTCACCCTCCAGACTTCACCTTCTCCTTCTCCTTCTTCTACTTCTTCTGATTCACCCTCCAGACTTCATCTTCTCCTTCTCCTTCTTCTGCTTCTTCTGATTCACCCTCCAGACTTCACCTTCTCCTTCTCCTTCTTCTGCTTCTTCTGATTCACCCTCCAGACTTCGCCTTCTCCTTCTCCTTCTTCTACTTCTTCTGATTCACCCTCCAGACTTCACCTTCTCCTTCTCCTTCTTCTCCTTCTTCTGATTCACCCTCCAGTCTTCACCTTCTCCTTCTCCTTCTTCTGCTTCTTCTGATTCACCCTCCAGACTTCACCTTCTCCTTCTCCTTCTTCTGCTTCTTCTGATTCACCCTCCTGACTTCACCTTCTCCTTCTCCTTCTTCTGCTTCTTCTGATTCACCCTCCAGACTTCACCTTCTCCTTCTCCTTCTTCTACTTCTTCTGATTCACCCTCCAGACTTCACCTTCTCCTTCTACTTCTTCTGCTTCTTCTGATTCACCCTCCAGACTTCACCTTCTCCTTCTCCTTCTTCTGCTTCTTCCGATTCACCCTCCAGACTTCACCTTCTCCTTCTCCTTCTTCTGCTTCTTCTGGTTCACCCTCCAGACTTCACCTTCTCCTTATCCTTCTTCTATCTCTTCTGATCCACCCTCCAGACTTCACCTTCTCCTTCTCCTTCTTCTGCTTCTTCTGATTCACCCTCCAGATTACACCTTCTCCTTCTCCTTCTTCTGCTTCTTCTGCTTCACCCTCCTGACTTCACCTTCTCCTTCTCCTTCTTCTACTTCTTCTGATTCACCCTCCAGACTTCACCTTCTCCTTCTCCTTCTTCTGCTTCTTCTGCTTCACCCTTAGGACTTCACCTTCTCCTTCTCCTTCTTCTGCTTCTTCTGCTGCGCCCTCCAGGCTTCACCGTCTCCATCTACTTCTTCTGCTTCTTCTGCTTCACCCTCCTGACTTCACCTTCTCCTTCTCCTTCTTCTACTTCTTCTGCTTCACCCCCCTGACTTCACCTTCTCCTTCTCCTTCTTCTGCTTCTTCTGATTCACCCTCCTAACTTCACCTTCTCCTTCTCCTTCTTCTGCTTCTTCTGATTCACCCTCCTGACTTCACCTTCTCCTTCTCCTTCTTCTGCTTCTTCTGATTCACCCTCCAGACTTCACCTTCTCCTTCTCCTTCTTCTGCTTCTTCTGATTCACCCTCCAGACTTCACCTTCTCCTTCTCCTTCTTCTGCTTCTTCTGATTCACCCTCCAGACCTCACCTTCTCCTTCTCCTTCTTCTTCTTCTTCTGATTCACCCTCCAGACTTCATCTTCTCCTTCTCCTTCTTCTGCTTCTTCTGATTCACGCTCCAGACTTCATCTTCTACTTCTCCTTCTTCTGCTTCTTCTGATTCACCCTCCAGACTTCACCATCTCCGTCTCCTTCTGCTACTTCATCTGATTCACCCTCCAGACTTCACCTTCTCCTTCTCCTTCTCCTCCTTCTTCTGATTCACCCTCCAGTCTTCACCTTCTTCTCCTTCTTCTGCTTCTTCTGCTTCACCCTCCAGACTTCACCTTCTCCTTCTCTTTCTTCTGCTTCTTCTGATTCACCCTCCAGACTTCACCTTCTCCTTCTCCTTCGTCTGATTCTTCAGATTCACCCTCCAGACTTCACCTTCTCCTTCTCCTTCTTCTGCTTCTTCTGATTCACCATCCTGACTTCACCTTCTCCTTCTTCTACTTCTTCTGATTCACCCTCCTGACTTCACCTTCTCCTTCTTCTTCTTCTACTTCTTCTGCTTCACCCTCCAGACTTCACCTTCTCCTTCTCCTTCTTCTACTTCTTCTGATTCACCCTCCAGACTTCACCTTCTCCTTCTCCTTCTTCTGCATCTTCTGATTCACCCTCCAGACTTCACATTCTCCTTCTCCTTATTCTGCTTCTTCTGATTCACCCTCCAGACTTCACCTTCTCCTTCTCCTTCTTCTGCTTCTTCTGATTCACCCTCCAGACTTCACCTTCTCCTTCTCCTTCTTCTGCTTCTGCTGATTCACCCTCCAGACTTCACCTTCTCCTTCTCCTTCTTCTACTTCTTCTGATTCACCCTCCAGACTTCATCTTCTCCTTCTCCTTCTTCTGCTTCTTCTGATTCACCCTCCAGACTTCACCTTCTCCTTCTCCTTCTTCTGCTTCTTCTGATTCACCCTCCAGACTTCACCTTCTCCTTCTCCTTCTTCTTCTTCTTCTGATTCACCCTCCAGACTTCATCTTCTCCTTCTCCTTCTTCTGCTTCTTCTGATTCACGCTCCAGACTTCATCTTCTACTTCTCCTTCTTCTGCTTCTTCTGATTCATCCTCCAGACTTCACCATCTCCGTCTCCTTCTTCTACTTCATCTGATTCACCCTCCAGACTTCACCTTCTCCTACTCCTTCTTCTCCTTCTTCTGATTCACCCTCCAGTCTTCACCTTGTTCTCCTTCTTCTGCTTCTTCTGCTTCACCCTCCAGACTTCACCTTCTCCTTCTCTTTCTTCTGCTTCTTCTGATTCACCCTCCAGACTTCACCTTCTCCTTCTCCTTCGTCTGATTCTTCAGATTCACCCTCCAGTCTTCACCTTCTCCTTCTCCTTCTTCTGCTTCTTCTGATTCACCCTCCTGACTTCACCTTCTCCTTCTCCTTCTTCTACTTCTTCTGATTCACCCTCCTGACTTCACCTTCTCCTTCTCCTTCTTCTACTTCTTCTGCTTCACTCTCCAGACTTCACCTTCTCCTTCTCCTTCTTCTACTTCTTCTGATTCACCCTCCAGACTTCACCTTCTCCTTCTCCTTCTTCTGCTTCTTCTGATTCACCCTCCAGACTTCACCTTCTCCTTCTCCTTATTCTGCTTCTTCTGATTCACCCTCCAGACTTCACCTTCTCCTTCTCCTTCTTCTGCTTCGTCTGATTCACCCTCCAGACTTCATCTTCTCCTTCTCCTTCTTCTGCTTCTTCTGATTCACCCTCCTGACTTCACCTTCTCCTTCTCCTTCTTCTACTTCTTCTGATTCACCCTCCAGACTTCAGCTTCTCCTTCTCCTTCTTCTGCTTCTTCTGCTTCACCCTCCAGACTTCACCTTCTCCTTCTCCTTCTTCTACTTCTTCTGATTCACCCTCCAGACTTCACCTTCTCCTTCTCCTTCTTCTGCTTCTTCTGCTTCACCCTCCAGACTTCACCTTCTCCTTCTCCTTCTTCCACTTCTTCTGATTCACCCTCCAGACTTCACCTTCTCCTTCTCCTTCTTCTACTTCTTCTGATTCACCCTCCAGACTTCACCTTCTCCTTTTCCTTCTTCTACTTCTTCTGATTCACCCTCCTGACTTCTCCTTGTCCTTCTCCTTCTTCTGCTTCTTCTGCTTCACCCTCCAGACTTCACCTTCTCCTTCTCCTTCTTCTGCTTCACCCTCCAGACTTCACCTTCTCCTTCTCCTTCTTCTGCTTCTTCTGCTTCACCCTCCTTACTTCACCTTCTCCTTCTCCTTCTTCTACTTCTTCTGATTCACCCTCCAGACTTCACCTTCTCCTTTTCCTTCTTCTGCTTCTTCTGCTTCACCCTCCAGACTTCACCTTCTCCTTCTCCTTCTTCTGCTTCTTCTGCTTCACCCTCCAGATTTCACCTTCTCCTTCTCCTTCTTCTGCTTCTTCTGCTTCACCCTCCTGACTTCACCTTCTCCTTCTCCTTCTTCTACTTCTTCTGATTCACCCTCCAGACTTCACCTTCTCCTTCTCCTTCTTCTGCTTCTTCTGCTTCACCCTTAGGACTTCACCTTCTCCTTCTCCTTCTTCTGCTTCTTCTGCTGCACCCTCCAGACTTCACCGCCTCCATCTCCTTGTTCTGCTTCTTCTGCTTCACCCTCCTGACTTCACCTTCTCCTTCTCCTTCTTCTGCTTCTTCTGCTTCACCCTCCTGACTTCACCTTCTCCTTCTCCTTCTTCTACTTCTTCTGCTTCACCCCCCTGACCTCAACTTCTCCTTCTCCTTCTTCTGCTTATTCTGACTCACCCTCCTATCTTCACCTTCTCCTTCTCCTTCTTCTGCTTCTTCTGATTAACCCTCCTGACTTCACCTTCTCCTTCTCCTTCTTCTACTTCTTCTGATTCACCCTCCAGACTTCATCTTCTCCTTCTCCTTCTTCTGCTTCTTCTGATTCACCCTCCAGACTTCACCTTCTACTTCTCCTTCTTCTGCTTCTTCTGATTCACCCTCCAGACTTCACCTTCTCCTTCTCCTTCTTCTGCTTCTTCTGATTCACCCTCCAGACCTCACCTTCTCCTTCTCCTTCTTCTTCTTCTTCTGATTCACCCTCCAGACTTCATCTTCTCCTTCTCCTTCTTCTGCTTCTTCTGATTCACCCTCCAGACCTCACCTTCTCCTTCTCCTTCTTCTTCTTCTTCTGATTCACCCTCCAGACTTCATCTTCTCCTTCTCCTTCTTCTGCTTCTTCTGATTCACGCTCCAGACTTCATCTTCTACTTCTCCTTCTTCTGCTTCTTCTGATTCACCCTCCAGACTTCACCATCTCCGTCTCCTTCTTCTACTTCATCTGATTCACCCTCCAGACTTCACCTTCTCCTTCTCCTTCTCCTCCTTCTTCTGATTCACCCTCCAGTCTTCACCTTCTTCTCCTCCTTCTGCTTCTTCTGCTTCACCCTCCAGACTTCACCTTCTCCTTCTCTTTCTTCTGCTTCTTCTGATTCACCCTCCAGACTCCACCTTCTCCTTCTCCTTCTTCTACTTCTTCTGATTCACCCTCCTGACTTCACCTTCTCCTTCTTCTTCTTCTACTTCTTCTGCTTCACCCTCCAGACTTCACCTTCTCCTTCTCCTTCTTCTACTTCTTCTGATTCACCCTCCAGACTTCACCTTCTCCTTCTCCTTCTTCTGCATCTTCTGATTCACCCTCCAGACTTCACATTCTCCTTCTCCTTATTCTGCTTCTTCTGATTCACCCTCCAGACTTCACCTTCTCCTTCTCCTTCTTCTGCTTCTTCTGATTCACCCTCCAGACTTCACCTTCTCCTTCTCCTTCTTCTTCTTCTGCTGATTCACCCTCCAGACTTCACCTTCTCCTTCTCCTTCTTCTACTTCTTCTGATTCACCCTCCAGACTTCATCTTCTCCTTCTCCTTCTTCTGCTTCTTCTGATTCACCTCCAGACTTCACCTTCTCCTTCTCCTTCTTCTGCTTCTTCTGATTCACCCTCCAGACTTCGCCTTCTCCTTCTCCTTCTTCTACTTCTTCTGATTCACCCTCCAGACTTCACCTTCTCCTTCTCCTTCTTCTACTTCTTCTGATTCACCATCCAGACTTCACCTTCTCCTTCTCCTTCTTCTGCTTCTTCTGATTCACCCTCCAGACTTCACCTTCTCCTTCTCCTTCTTCTGCTTCTTCTGATTCACCCTCCAGACTTCACCTTCTCCTTCTCCTTCTTCTGCTTCTTCTGATTCACCCTTCAGACTTCACCTTCTCCTTCTCCTTCTTCTGCTTCTTCTGATTCACCCTCCAGACCTCACCTTCTCCTTCTCCTTCTTCTACTTCTTCTGATTCACCCTCCAGACTTCATCTTCTCCTTCTCCTTCTTCTGCTTCTTCTGATTCACCCTCCAGACTTCACCTTCTCCTTCTCCTTCTTCTGCTTCTTCTGATTCACCCTCCAGACTTCACCTTCTCCTTCTCCTTCTTCTGCTTCTTCTGATTCACGCTCCAGACCTCACCTTCTCCTTCTCCTTCTTCTTCTTCTTCTGATTCACCCTCCAGACTTCATCTTCTCCTTCTCCTTCTTCTGCTTCTTCTGATTCACGCTCCAGACTTCATCTTCTACTTCTCCTTCTTCTGCTTCTTCTGATTCACCCTCCAGACTTCACCATCTCCGTCTCCTTCTTCTACTTCATCTGATTCACCCTCCAGACTTCACCTTCTCCTTCTCCTTCTTCTCCTTCTTCTGATTCACCCTCCAGTCTTCACCTTCTTCTCCTTCTTCTGCTTCTTCTGCTTCACCCTCCAGACTTCACCTTCTCCTTTTCTTTCTTCTGCTTCTTCTGATTCACCCTCCAGACTTCACCTTCTCCTTCTCCTTCGTCTGATTCTTCAGATTCACCCTCCAGTCTTCACCTTCTCCTTCTCCTTCTTCTGCTTCTTCTGATTCACCCTCCTGACTTCACCTTCTCCTTCTCCTTCTTCTACTTCTTCTGATTCACCCTCCTGACTTCACCTTCTCCTTCTCCTTCTTCTACTTCTTCTGCTTCACTCTCCAGACTTCACCTTCTCCTTCTCCTTCTTCTACTTCTTCTGATTCACCCTCCAGACTTCACCTTCTCCTTCTCCTTCTTCTGCTTCTTCTGATTCACCCTCCAGACTTCACCTTCTCCTTCTCCTTATTCTGCTTCTTCTGATTCACCCTCCAGACTTCACCTTCTCCTTCTCCTTCTTCTGCTTCTTCTGATTCACCCTCCAGACTTCATCTTCTCCTTCTCCTTCTTCTGCTTCTTCTGATTCACCCTCCTGACTTCACCTTCTCCTTCTCCTTCTTCTACTTCTTCTGATTCACCCTCCAGACTTCAGCTTCTCCTTCTCCTTCTTCTACTTCTTCTGCTTCACCCTCCAGACTTCACCTTCTCCTTCTCCTTCTTCTACTTCTTCTGATTCACCCTCCAGACTTCACCTTCTCCTTCTCCTTCTTCTGCTTCTTCTGCTTCACCCTCCAGACTTCACCTTCTCCTTCTCCTTCTTCCACTTCTTTTGATTCACCCTCCAGACTTCACCTTCTCCTTCTCCTTCTTCTACTTCTTCTGATTCACCCTCCAGACTTCACCTTCTCCTTTTCCTTCTTCTACTTCTTCTGATTCACCCTCCTGACTTCACCTTGTCCTTCTCCTTCTTCTGCTTCTTCTGCTTCACCCTCCAGACTTCACCTTCTCCTTCTCCTTCTTCTGCTTCACCCTCCAGACTTCACCTTCTCCTTCTCCTTCTTCTGCTTCTTCTGCTTCACCCTCCTTACTTCACCTTCTCCTTCTCCTTCTTCTACTTCTTCTGATTCACCCTCAAGACTTCACCTTCTCCTTTTCCTTCTTCTGCTTCTTCTGCTTCACCCTCCAGACTTCACCTTCTCCTTCTCCTTCTTCTGCTTCTTCTGCTTCACCCTCCAGATTTCACCTTCTCCTTCTCCTTCTTCTGCTTCTTCTGCTTCACCCTCCTGACTTCACCTTCTCCTTCTCCTTCTTCTACTTCTTCTGATTCACCCTCCAGACTTCACCTTCTCCTTCTCCTTCTTCTGCTTCTTCTGCTTCACCCTTAGGACTTCACCTTCTCCTTCTCCTTCTTCTGCTTCTTCTGCTGCACCCTCCAGACTTCACCGCCTCCATCTCCTTCTTCTGCTTCTTCTGCTTCACCCTCCTGACTTCACCTTCTCCTTCTCCTTCTTCTGCTTCTTCTGCTTCACCCTCCTGACTTCACCTTCTCCTTTTCCTTCTTCTACTTCTTCTGCTTCACCCCCCTGACCTCAACTTCTCCTTCTCCTTCTTCTACTTCTTCTGATTCACCCTCCTAACTTCACCTTCTCCTTCTCCTTCTTCTGCTTCTTCTGATTCACCCTCCTGACTTCACCTTCTCCTTCTCCTTCTTCTGCTTCTTCTGATTCACCCTCCAGACTTCACCTTCTCCTTCTCCTGCTTCTGCTTCTTCTGATTCACCCTCCAGACTTCACCTTCTCCTTCTCCTTCTTCTGCTTCTTCTGATTCACCCTCCAGACCTCACCTTCTCCTTCTCCTTCTTCTACTTCTTCTGATTCACCCTCCAGACTTCATCTTCTCCTTCTCCTTCTTCTGCTTCTTCTGATTCACGCTCCAGACTTCATCTTCCACTTCTCCTTCTTCTGCTTCTTCTGATTCACCCTCCAGACTTCACCTTCTCCTTCTCCTTCTTCTACTTCTTCTGATTCACCCTCCAGACTTCACCTTCTCCTTCTCCTTCTTCTACTTCTTCTGATTCACCCTCCAATCTTCACCTTCTCCTTCTCCTTCTTCTGCTTCTTCTGCTTCACCCTCCAGACTTCACCTTCTCCTTCTCTTTCTTCTGCTTCTTCTGATTCACCCTCCAGACTTCACCTTCTCCTTCTCCTTCGTCTGATTCTTCTGATTCACCCTCCAGACTTCACCTTCTCCTTCTCCTTCTTCTGCTTCTTCTGATTCACCCTCCTGACTTCACCTTCTCCTTCTTCTACTTCTTCTGATTCACCCTCCTGACTTCACCTTCTCCTTCTTCTTCTTCTACTTCTTCTGCTTCACCCTCCAGACTTCACCTTCTCCTTCTCCTTCTTCTACTTCTTCTGATTCACCCTCCAGACTTCACCTTCTCCTTCTCCTTCTTCTGCATCTTCTGATTCACCCTCCAGACTTCACATTCTCCTTCTCCTTATTCTGCTTCTTCTGATTCACCCTCCAGACTTCACCTTCTCCTTCTCCTTCTTCTGCTTCTTCTGATTCACCCTCCAGACTTCACCTTCTCCTTCTCCTTCTTCTGCTTCTGCTGATTCACCCTCCAGACTTCACCTTCTCCTTCTCCTTCTTCTACTTCTTCTGATTCACCCTCCAGACTTCATCTTCTCCTTCTCCTTCTTCTGCTTCTTCTGATTCACCCTCCAGACTTCACCTTCTCCTTCTCCTTCTTCTGCTTCTTCTGATTCACCCTCCAGACTTCGCCTTCTCCTTCTCCTTCTTCTACTTCTTCTGATTCACCCTCCAGACTTCACCTTCTCCTTCTCCTTCTTCTACTTCTTCTGATTCACCCTCCAGACTTCACCTTCTCCTTCTCCTTCTTCTGCTTCTTCTGATTCACCCTCCAGACTTCACCTTCTCCTTCTCCTTCTTCTGCTTCTTCTGATTCACCCTCCAGACTTCACCTTCTCCTTCTCCTTCTTCTGCTTCTTCTGATTCACCCTTCAGACTTCACCTTCTCCTTCTCCTTCTTCTGCTTCTTCTGATTCACCCTCCAGACCTCACCTTCTCCTTCTCCTTCTTCTACTTCTTCTGATTCACCCTCCAGACTTCATCTTCTCCTTCTCCTTCTTCTGCTTCTTCTGATTCACCCTCCAGACTTCACCTTCTCCTTCTCCTTCTTCTGCTTCTTCTGATTCACCCTCCAGACTTCGCCTTCTCCTTCTCCTTCTTCTACTTCTTCTGATTCACCCTCCAGACTTCACCTTCTCCTTCTCCTTCTTCTCCTTCTTCTGATTCACCCTCCAGTCTTCACCTTCTCCTTCTCCTTCTTCTGCTTCTTCTGATTCACCCTCCAGACTTCACCTTCTCCTTCTCCTTCTTCTGCTTCTTCTGATTCACCCTCCTGACTTCACCTTCTCCTTCTCCTTCTTCTGCTTCTTCTGATTCACCCTCCAGACTTCACCTTCTCCTTCTCCTTCTTCTACTTCTTCTGATTCACCCTCCAGACTTCACCTTCTCCTTCTACTTCTTCTGCTTCTTCTGATTCACCCTCCAGACTTCACCTTCTCCTTCTCCTTCTTCTGCTTCTTCCGATTCACCCTCCAGACATCACCTTCTCCTTCTCCTTCTTCTGCTTCTTCTGGTTCACCCTCCAGACTTCACCTTCTCCTTATCCTTCTTCTACCTCTTCTGATCCACCCTCCAGACTTCACCTTCTCCTTCTCCTTCTTCTGCTTCTTCTGATTCACCCTCCAGATTACACCTTCTCCTTCTCCTTCTTCTGCTTCTTCTGCTTCACCCTCCTGACTTCACCTTCTCCTTCTCCTTCTTCTACTTCTTCTGATTCACCCTCCAGACTTCACCTTCTCCTTCTCCTTCTTCTGCTTCTTCTGCTTCACCCTTAGGACTTCACCTTCTCCTTCTCCTTCTTCTGCTTCTTCTGCTGCGCCCTCCAGGCTTCACCGTCTCCATCTACTTCTTCTGCTTCTTCTGCTTCACCCTCCTGACTTCACCTTCTCCTTCTCCTTCTTCTACTTCTTCTGCTTCACCCCCCTGACTTCACCTTCTCCTTCTCCTTCTTCTGCTTCTTCTGATTCACCCTCCTAACTTCACCTTCTCCTTCTCCTTCTTCTGCTTCTTCTGATTCACCCTCCTGACTTCACCTTCTCCTTCTCCTTCTTCTGCTTCTTCTGATTCACCCTCCAGACTTCACCTTCTCCTTCTCCTTCTTCTGCTTCTTCTGATTCACCCTCCAGACTTCACCTTCTCCTTCTCCTTCTTCTGCTTCTTCTGATTCACCCTCCAGACCTCACCTTCTCCTTCTCCTTCTTCTTCTTCTTCTGATTCACCCTCCAGACTTCATCTTCTCCTTCTCCTTCTTCTGCTTCTTCTGATTCACGCTCCAGACTTCATCTTCTACTTCTCCTTCTTCTGCTTCTTCTGATTCACCCTCCAGACTTCACCATCTCCGTCTCCTTCTGCTACTTCATCTGATTCACCCTCCAGACTTCACCTTCTCCTTCTCCTTCTCCTCCTTCTTCTGATTCACCCTCCAGTCTTCACCTTCTTCTCCTTCTTCTGCTTCTTCTGCTTCACCCTCCAGACTTCACCTTCTCCTTCTCTTTCTTCTGCTTCTTCTGATTCACCCTCCAGACTTCACCTTCTCCTTCTCCTTCGTCTGATTCTTCAGATTCACCCTCCAGACTTCACCTTCTCCTTCCCCTTCTTCTGCTTCTTCTGATTCACCCTCCTGACTTCACCTTCTCCTTCTTCTACTTCTTCTGATTCACCCTCCTGACTTCACCTTCTCCTTCTTCTTCTTCTACTTCTTCTGCTTCACCCTCCAGACTTCACCTTCTCCTTCTCCTTCTTCTACTTCTTCTGATTCACCCTCCAGACTTCACCTTCTCCTTCTCCTTCTTCTGCATCTTCTGATTCACCCTCCAGACTTCACATTCTCCTTCTCCTTATTCTGCTTCTTCTGATTCACCCTCCAGACTTCACCTTCTCCTTCTCCTTCTTCTGCTTCTTCTGATTCACCCTCCAGACTTCACCTTCTCCTTCTCCTTCTTCTGGTTCTGCTGATTCACCCTCCAGACTTCACCTTCTCCTTCTCCTTCTTCTACTTCTTCTGATTCACCCTCCAGACTTCATCTTCTCCTTCTCCTTCTTCTGCTTCTTCTGATTCACCCTCCAGACTTCACCTTCTCCTTCTCCTTCTTCTGCTTCTTCTGATTCACCCTCCAGACTTCACCTTCTCCTTCTCCTTCTTCTTCTTCTTCTGATTCACCCTCCAGACTTCATCTTCTCCTTCTCCTTCTTCTGCTTCTTCTGATTCACGCTCCAGACTTCATCTTCTACTTCTCCTTCTTCTGCTTCTTCTGATTCACCCTCCAGACTTCACCATCTCCGTCTCCTTCTTCTACTTCATCTGATTCACCCTCCAGACTTCACCTTCTCCTTCTCCTTCTTCTCCTTCTTCTGATTCACCCTCCAGTCTTCACCTTCTTCTCCTTCTTCTGCTTCTTCTGCTTCACCCTCCAGACTTCACCTTCTCCTTCTCTTTCTTCTGCTTCTTCTGATTCACCCTCCAGACTTCACCTTCTCCTTCTCCTTCGTCTGATTCTTCAGATTCACCCTCCAGTCTTCACCTTCTCCTTCTCCTTCTTCTGCTTCTTCTGATTCACCCTCCTGACTTCACCTTCTCCTTCTCCTTCTTCTACTTCTTCTGATTCACCCTCCTGACTTCACCTTCTCCTTCTCCTTCTTCTACTTCTTCTGCTTCACTCTCCAGACTTCACCTTCTCCTTCTCCTTCTTCTACTTCTTCTGATTCACCCTCCAGACTTCACCTTCTCCTTCTCCTTCTTCTGCTTCTTCTGATTCACCCTCCAGACTTCACCTTCTCCTTCTCCTTATTCTGCTTCTTCTGATTCACCCTCCAGACTTCACCTTCTCCTTCTCCTTCTTCTGCTTCGTCTGATTCACCCTCCAGACTTCATCTTCTCCTTCTCCTTCTTCTGCTTCTTCTGATTCACCCTCCTGACTTCACCTTCTCCTTCTCCTTCTTCTACTTCTTCTGATTCACCCTCCAGACTTCAGCTTCTCCTTCTCCTTCTTCTGCTTCTTCTGCTTCACCCTCCAGACTTCACCTTCTCCTTCTCCTTCTTCTACTTCTTCTGATTCACCCTCCAGACTTCACCTTCTCCTTCTCCTTCTTCTGCTTCTTCTGCTTCACCCTCCAGACTTCACCTTCTCCTTCTCCTTCTTCCACTTCTTCTGATTCACCCTCCAGACTTCACCTTCTCCTTCTCCTTCTTCTACTTCTTCTGATTCACCCTCCAGACTTCACCTTCTCCTTTTCCTTCTTCTACTTCTTCTGATTCACCCTCCTGACTTCTCCTTGTCCTTCTCCTTCTTCTGCTTCTTCTGCTTCACCCTCCAGACTTCACCTTCTCCTTCTCCTTCTTCTGCTTCACCCTCCAGACTTCACCTTCTCCTTCTCCTTCTTCTGCTTCTTCTGCTTCACCCTCCTTACTTCACCTTCTCCTTCTCCTTCTTCTACTTCTTCTGATTCACCCTCCAGACTTCACCTTCTCCTTTTCCTTCTTCTGCTTCTTCTGCTTCACCCTCCAGACTTCACCTTCTCCTTCTCCTTCTTCTGCTTCTTCTGCTTCACCCTCCAGATTTCACCTTCTCCTTCTCCTTCTTCTGCTTCTTCTGCTTCACCCTCCTGACTTCACCTTCTCCTTCTCCTTCTTCTACTTCTTCTGATTCACCCTCCAGACTTCACCTTCTCCTTCTCCTTCTTCTGCTTCTTCTGCTTCACCCTTAGGACTTCACCTTCTCCTTCTCCTTCTTCTGCTTCTTCTGCTGCACCCTCCAGACTTCACCGCCTCCATCTCCTTCTTCTGCTTCTTCTGCTTCACCCTCCTGACTTCACCTTCTCCTTCTCCTTCTTCTGCTTCTTCTGCTTCACCCTCCTGACTTCACCTTCTCCTTCTCCTTCTTCTACTTCTTCTGCTTCACCCCCCTGACCTCAACTTCTCCTTCTCCTTCTTCTGCTTATTCTGATTCACCCTCCTATCTTCACCTTCTCCTTCTCCTTCTTCTGCTTCTTCTGATTAACCCTCCTGACTTCACCTTCTCCTTCTCCTTCTTCTACTTCTTCTGATTCACCCTCCAGACTTCATCTTCTCCTTCTCCTTCTTCTGCTTCTTCTGATTCACCCTCCAGACTTCACCTTCTACTTCTCCTTCTTCTGCTTCTTCTGATTCACCCTCCAGACTTCACCTTCTCCTTCTCCTTCTTCTGCTTCTTCTGATTCACCCTCCAGACCTCACCTTCTCCTTCTCCTTCTTCTTCTTCTTCTGATTCACCCTCCAGACTTCATCTTCTCCTTCTCCTTCTTCTGCTTCTTCTGATTCACCCTCCAGACCTCACCTTCTCCTTCTCCTTCTTCTTCTTCTTCTGATTCACCCTCCAGACTTCATCTTCTCCTTCTCCTTCTTCTGCTTCTTCTGATTCACGCTCCAGACTTCATCTTCTACTTCTCCTTCTTCTGCTTCTTCTGATTCACCCTCCAGACTTCACCATCTCCGTCTCCTTCTTCTACTTCATCTGATTCACCCTCCAGACTTCACCTTCTCCTTCTCCTTCTCCTCCTTCTTCTGATTCACCCTCCAGTCTTCACCTTCTTCTCCTCCTTCTGCTTCTTCTGCTTCACCCTCCAGACTTCACCTTCTCCTTCTCTTTCTTCTGCTTCTTCTGATTCACCCTCCAGACTTCACCTTCTCCTTCTCCTTCGTCTGATTCTTCAGATTCACCCTCCAGACTTCACCTTCTCCTTCTCCTTCTTCTGCTTCTTCTGATTCACCCTCCTGACTTCACCTTCTCCTTCTTCTACTTCTTCTGATTCACCCTCCTGACTTCACCTTCTCCTTCTTCTTCTTCTACTTCTTCTGCTTCACCCTCCAGACTTCACCTTCTCCTTCTCCTTCTTCTACTTCTTCTGATTCACCCTCCAGACTTCACCTTCTCCTTCTCCTTCTTCTGCATCTTCTGATTCACCCTCCAGACTTCACATTCTCCTTCTCCTTATTCTGCTTCTTCTGATTCACCCTCCAGACTTCACCTTCTCCTTCTCCTTCTTCTGCTTCTTCTGATTCACCCTCCAGACTTCACCTTCTCCTTCTCCTTCTTCTGCTTCTGCTGATTCACCCTCCAGACTTCACCTTCTCCTTCTCCTTCTTCTACTTCTTCTGATTCACCCTCCAGACTTCATCTTCTCCTTCTCCTTCTTCTGCTTCTTCTGATTCACCCTCCAGACTTCACCTTCTCCTTCTCCTTCTTCTGCTTCTTCTGATTCACCCTCCAGACTTCGCCTTCTCCTTCTCCTTCTTCTACTTCTTCTGATTCACCCTCCAGACTTCACCTTCTCCTTCTCCTTCTTCTACTTCTTCTGATTCACCATCCAGACTTCACCTTCTCCTTCTCCTTCTTCTGCTTCTTCTGATTCACCCTCCAGACTTCAACTTCTCCTTCTCCTTCTTCTGCTTCTTCTGATTCACCCTCCAGACTTCACCTTCTCCTTCTCCTTCTTCTGCTTCTTCTGATTCACCCTTCAGACTTCACCTTCTCCTTCTCCTTCTTCTGCTTCTTCTGATTCACCCTCCAGACCTCACCTTCTCCTTCTCCTTCTTCTACTTCTTCTGATTCACCCTCCAGACTTCATCTTCTCCTTCTCCTTCTTCTGCTTCTTCTGATTCACCCTCCAGACTTCACCTTCTCCTTCTCCTTCTTCTGCTTCTTCTGATTCACCCTCCAGACTTCGCCTTCTCCTTCTCCTTCTTCTACTTCTTCTGATTCACCCTCCAGACTTCACCTTCTCCTTCTCCTTCTTCTCCTTCTTCTGATTCACCCTCCAGTCTTCACCTTCTCCTTCTCCTTCTTCTGCTTCTTCTGATTCACCCTCCAGACTTCACCTTCTCCTTCTCCTTCTTCTGCTTCTTCTGATTCACCCTCCTGACTTCACCTTCTCCTTCTCCTTCTTCTGCTTCTTCTGATTCACCCTCCAGACTTCACCTTCTCCTTCTCCTTCTTCTACTTCTTCTGATTCACCCTCCAGACTTCACCTTCTCCTTCTACTTCTTCTGCTTCTTCTGATTCACCCTCCAGACTTCACCTTCTCCTTCTCCTTCTTCTGCTTCTTCCGATTCACCCTCCAGACTTCACCTTCTCCTTCTCCTTCTTCTGCTTCTTCTGGTTCACCCTCCAGACTTCACCTTCTCCTTATCCTTCTTCTACCTCTTCTGATCCACCCTCCAGACTTCACCTTCTCCTTCTCCTTCTTCTGCTTCTTCTGATTCACCCTCCAGATTACACCTTCTCCTTCTCCTTCTTCTGCTTCTTCTGCTTCACCCTCCTGACTTCACCTTCTCCTTCTCCTTCTTCTACTTCTTCTGATTCACCCTCCAGACTTCACCTTCTCCTTCTCCTTCTTCTGCTTCTTCTGCTTCACCCTTAGGACTTCACCTTCTCCTTCTCCTTCTTCTGCTTCTTCTGCTGCGCCCTCCAGGCTTCACCGTCTCCATCTACTTCTTCTGCTTCTTCTGCTTCACCCTCCAGACTTCATCTTCTCCTTCTCCTTCTTCTGCTTCTTCTGATTCACCCTCCTGACTTCACCTTCTCCTTCTCCTTCTTCTACTTCTTCTGATTCACCCTCCAGACTTCAGCTTCTCCTTCTCCTTCTTCTACTTCTTCTGCTTCACCCTCCAGACTTCACCTTCTCCTTCTCCTTCTTCTACTTCTTCTGATTCACCCTCCAGACTTCACCTTCTCCTTCTCCTTCTTCTGCTTCTTCTGCTTCACCCTCCAGACTTCACCTTCTCCTTCTCCTTCTTCCACTTCTTTTGATTCACCCTCCAGACTTCACCTTCTCCTTCTCCTTCTTCTACTTCTTCTGATTCACCCTCCAGACTTCACCTTCTCCTTTTCCTTCTTCTACTTCTTCTGATTCACCCTCCTGACTTCACCTTGTCCTTCTCCTTCTTCTGCTTCTTCTGCTTCACCCTCCAGACTTCACCTTCTCCTTCTCCTTCTTCTGCTTCACCCTCCAGACATCATCTTCTCCTTCTCCTTCTTCTGCTTCTTCTGCTTCACCCTCCTTACTTCACCTTCTCCTTCTCCTTCTTCTACTTCTTCTGATTCACCCTCCAGACTTCACCTTCTCCTTTTCCTTCTTCTGCTTCTTCTGCTTCACCCTCCAGAATTCACCTTCTCCTTCTCCTTCTTCTGCTTCTTCTGCTTCACCCTCCAGATTTCACCTTCTCCTTCTCCTTCTTCTACTTCTTCTGATTCACCCTCCAGACTTCACCTTCTCCTTCTCCTTCTTCTGCTTCTTCTGCTTCACCCTTAGGACTTCACCTTCTCCTTCTCCTTCTTCTGCTTCTTCTGCTGCACCCTCCAGACTTCACCGCCTCCATCTCCTTCTTCTGCTTCTTCTGCTTCACCCTCCTGACTTCACCTTCTCCTTCTCCTTCTTCTGCTTCTTCTGCTTCACCCTCCTGACTTCACCTTCTCCTTTTCCTTCTTCTACTTCTTCTGCTTCACCCCCCTGACCTCAACTTCTCCTTCTCCTTCTTCTGCTTCTTCTGATTCAGCCTCCTAACTTCACCTTCTCCTTCTCCTTCTTCTGCTTCTTCTGATTCACCCTCCTGACTTCACCTTCGCCTTCTCCTTCTTCTGCTTCTTCTGATTCACCCTCCAGACTTCACCTTCTCCTTCTCCTGCTTCTGCTTCTTCTGATTCACCCTCCAGACTTCACCTTCTCCTTCTCCTTCTTCTGCTTCTTCTGATTCACCCTCCAGACCTCACCTTCTCCTTCCTTCTTCTACTTTCTTACTGATTCACCCTCCAGACTTCATCTTCTCCTTCTCCTTCTTCTGCTTCTTCTGATTCACGCTCCAGACTTCATCTCTCACTTCTCCTTCTTCTGCTTCTTCTGATTCACCCTCCAGACTTCACCTTCTCCTTCTCCTTCTTCTACTTCTTCTGATTCACCCTCCAGACTTCACCTTCTCCTTCTCCTTCTTCTACTTCTTCTGATTCACCCTCCAATCTTCACCTTCTCCTTCTCCTTCTTCTGCTTCTTCTGCTTCACCCTCCAGACTTCACCTTCTCCTTCTCTTTCTTCTGCTTCTTCTGATTCACCCTCCAGGACTTTACCTTCTCCTTCCTCCTTCGTCTGATTCTTCTGATTCACCCTCCAGACTTCACCTTCTCCTTCTCCTTCTTCTGCTTCTTCTGATTCACCCTCCTGACTTCACCTTCTCCTTCTTCTACTTCTTCTGATTCACCCTCCTGACTTCACCTTCTCCTTCTTCTTCTTCTACTTCTTCTGCTTCACCCTCCAGACTTCACCTTCTCCTTCTCCTTCTTCTACTTCTTCTGATTCACCCTCCAGACTTCACCTTCTCCTTCTCCTTCTTCTGCATCTTCTGATTCACCCTCCAGACTTCACATTCTCCTTCTCCTTATTCTGCTTCTTCTGATTCACCCTCCAGACTTCACCTTCTCCTTCTCCTTCTTCTGCTTCTTCTGATTCACCCTCCAGACTTCACCTTCTCCTTCTCCTTCTTCTGCTTCTGCTGATTCACCCTCCAGACTTCACCTTCTCCTTCTCCTTCTTCTACTTCTTCTGATTCACCCTCCAGACTTCATCTTCTCCTTCTCCTTCTTCTGCTTCTTCTGATTCACCCTCCAGACTTCACCTTCTCCTTCTCCTTCTTCTGCTTCTTCTGATTCACCCTCCAGACTTCGCCTTCTCCTTCTCCTTCTTCTACTTCTTCTGATTCACCCTCCAGACTTCACCTTCTCCTTCTCCTTCTTCTACTTCTTCTGATTCACCCTCCAGACTTCACCTTCTCCTTCTCCTTCTTCTGCTTCTTCTGATTCACCCTCCAGACTTCACCTTCTCCTTCTCCTTCTTCTGCTTCTTCTGATTCACCCTCCAGACTTCACCTTCTCCTTCTCCTTCTTCTGCTTCTTCTGATTCACCCTTCAGACTTCACCTTCTCCTTCTCCTTCTTCTGCTTCTTCTGATTCACCCTCCAGACCTCACCTTCTCCTTCTCCTTCTTCTACATCTTCTGATTCACCCTCCAGACTTCATCTTCTCCTTCTCCTTCTTCTGCTTCTTCTGATTCACCCTCCAGACTTCACCTTCTCCTTCTCCTTCTTCTGCTTCTTCTGATTCTCCCTCCAGACTTCGCCTTCTCCTTCTCCTTCTTCTACTTCTTCTGATTCACCCTCCAGACTTCACCTTCTCCTTCTCCTTCTTCTCCTTCTTCTGATTCACCCCTCCAGTCTTCACCTTCTCCTTCTCCTTCTTCTGCTTCTTCTGATTCACCCTCCAGACTTCACCTTCTCCTTCTCCTTCTTCTGCTTCTTCTGATTCACCCTCCTGACTTCACCTTCTCCTTCTCCTTCTTCTGCTTCTTCTGATTCACCCTCCAGACTTCACCTTCTCCTTCTCCTTCTTCTACTTCTTCTGATTCACCCTCCAGACTTCACCTTCTCCTTCTACTTCTTCTGCTTCATCTGATTCACCCTCCAGACTTCACCTTCTCCTTCTCCTTCTTCTGCTTCTTCCGATTCACCCTCCAGACTTCACCTTCTCCTTCTCCTTCTTCTGCTTCTTCTGGTTCACCCTCCAGACTTCACCTTCTCCTTATCCTTCTTCTACCTCTTCTGATCCACCCTCCAGACTTCACCTTCTCCTTCTCCTTCTTCTGCTTCTTCTGATTCACCCTCCAGATTACACCTTCTCCTTCTCCTTCTTCTGCTTCTTCTGCTTCACCCTTAGGACTTCACCTTCTCCTTCTCCTTCTTCTGCTTCTTCTGCTGCGCCCTCCAGGCTTCACCGTCTCCATCTACTTCTTCTGCTTCTTCTGCTTCACCCTCCTGACTTCACCTTCTCCTTCTCCTTCTTCTACTTCTTCTGCTTCACCCCCCTGACTTCACCTTCTCCTTCTCCTTCTTCTGCTTCTTCTGATTCACCCTCCTAACTTCACCTTCTCCTTCTCCTTCTTCTGCTTCTTCTGATTCACCCTCCTGACTTCACCTTCTCCTTCTCCTTCTTCTGCTTCTTCTGATTCACCCTCCAGACTTCACCTTCTCCTTCTCCTTCTTCTGCTTCTTCTGATTCACCCTCCAGACTTCACCTTCTCCTTCTCCTTCTTCTGCTTCTTCTGATTCACCCTCCAGACCTCACCTTCTCCTTCTCCTTCTTCTTCTTCTTCTGATTCACCCTCCAGACTTCATCTTCTCCTTCTCCTTCTTCTGCTTCTTCTGATTCACGCTCCAGACTTCATCTTCTACTTCTCCTTCTTCTGCTTCTTCTGATTCACCCTCCAGACTTCACCATCTCCGTCTCCTTCTTCTACTTCATCTGATTCACCCTCCAGACTTCACCTTCTCCTTCTCCTTCTCCTCCTTCTTCTGATTCACCCTCCAGTCTTCACCTTCTTCTCCTTCTTCTGCTTCTTCTGCTTCACCCTCCAGACTTCACCTTCTCCTTCTCTTTCTTCTGCTTCTTCTGATTCACCCTCCAGACTTCACCTTCTCCTTCTCCTTCGTCTGATTCTTCAGATTCACCCTCCAGACTTCACCTTCTTCTTCTCCTTCTTCTGCTTCTTCTGATTCACCCTCCTGACTTCACCTTCTCCTTCTTCTACTTCTTCTGATTCACCCTCCTGACTTCACCTTCTCCTTCTTCTTCTTCTACTTCTTCTGCTTCACCCTCCAGACTTCACCTTCTCCTTCTCCTTCTTCTACTTCTTCTGATTCACCCTCCAGACTTCACCTTCTCCTTCTCCTTCTTCTGCATCTTCTGATTCACCCTCCAGACTTCACATTCTCCTTCTCCTTATTCTGCTTCTTCTGATTCACCCTCCAGACTTCACCTTCTCCTTCTCCTTCTTCTGCTTCTTCTGATTCACCCTCCAGACTTCACCTTCTCCTTCTCCTTCTTCTGCTTCTGCTGATTCACCCTCCAGACTTCACCTTCTCCTTCTCCTTCTTCTACTTCTTCTGATTCACCCTCCAGACTTCATCTTCTCCTTCTCCTTCTTCTGCTTCTTCTGATTCACCCTCCAGACTTCACCTTCTACTTCTCCTTGTTCTGCTTCTTCTGATTCACCCTCCAGACTTCGCCTTCTCCTTCTCCTTCTTCTACTTCTTCTGATTCACCCTCCAGACTTCACCTTCTCCTTCTCCTTCTTCTACTTCTTCTGATTCACCCTCCAGACTTCACCTTCTCCTTCTCCTTCTTCTGCTTCTTCTGATTCACCCTCCAGACTTCACCTTCTCCTTCTCCTTCTTCTGCTTCTTCTGATTCACCCTCCAGACTTCACCTTCTCCTTCTCCTTCTTCTGCTTCTTCTGATTCACCCTTCAGACTTCACCTTCTCCTTCTCCTTCTTCTGCTTCTTCTGATTCACCCTCCAGACCTCACCTTCTCCTTCTCCTTCTTCTACTTCTTCTGATTCACCCTCCAGACTTCATCTTCTCCTTCTCCTTCTTCTGCTTCTTCTGATTCACCCTCCAGACTTCACCTTCTCCTTCTCCTTCTTCTGCTTCTTCTGATTCACCCTCCAGACTTCGCCTTCTCCTTCTCCTTCTTCTACTTCTTCTGAATCACCCTCCAGACTTCACCTTCTCCTTCTCCTTCTTCTCCTTCTTCTGATTCACCCTCCAGTCTTCACCTTCTCCTTCTCCTTCTTCTGCTTCTTCTGATTCACCCTCCAGACTTCACCTTCTCCTTCTCCTTCTTCTGCTTCTTCTGATTCACCCTCCTGACTTCACCTTCTCCTTCTCCTTCTTCTGCTTCTTCTGATTCACCCTCCAGACTTCACCTTCTCCTTCTCCTTCTTCTACTTCTTCTGATTCACCCTCCAGACTTCACCTTCTCCTTCTACTTCTTCTGCTTCTTCTGATTCACCCTCCAGACTTCACCTTCTCCTTCTCCTTCTTCTGCTTCTTCCGATTCACCCTCCAGACTTCACCTTCTCCTTCTCCTTCTTCTGCTTCTTCTGGTTCACCCTCCAGACTTCACCTTCTCCTTATCCTTCTTCTACCTCTTCTGATCCACCCTCCAGACTTCACCTTCTCCTTCTCCTTCTTCTGCTTCTTCTGATTCACCCTCCAGATTACACCTTCTCCTTCTCCTTCTTCTGCTTCTTCTGCATCACCCTCCTGACTTCACCTTCTCCTTCTCCTTCTTCTACTTCTTCTGATTCACCCTCCAGACTTCACCTTCTCCTTCTCCTTCTTCTGCTTCTTCTGCTTCACCCTTAGGACTTCACCTTCTCCTTCTCCTTCTTCTGCTTCTTCTGCTGCGCCCTCCAGGCTTCACCGTCTCCATCTACTTCTTCTGCTTCTTCTGCTTCACCCTCCTGACTTCACCTTCTCCTTCTCCTTCTTCTACTTCTTCTGCTTCACCCCCCTGACTTCACCTTCTCCTTCTCCTTCTTCTGCTTCTTCTGATTCACCCTCCTAACTTCACCTTCTCCTTCTCCTTCTTCTGCTTCTTCTGATTCACCCTCCTGACTTCACCTTCTCCTTCTCCTTCTTGTGCTTCTTCTGATTCACCCTCCAGACTTCACCTTCTCCTTCTCCTTCTTCTGCTTCTTCTGATTCACCCTCCAGACTTCACCTTCTCCTTCTCCTTCTTCTGCTTCTTCTGATTCACCCTCCAGACCTCACCTTCTCCTTCTCCTTCTTCTTCTTCTTCTGATTCACCCTCCAGACTTCATCTTCTCCTTCTCCTTCTTCTGCTTCTTCTGATTCACGCTCCAGACTTCATCTTCTACTTCTCCTTCTTCTGCTTCTTCTGATTCACCCTCCAGACTTCACCATCTCCGTCTCCTTCTTCTACTTCATCTGATTCACCCTCCAGACTTCACCTTCTCCTTCTCCTTCTTCTCCTTCTTCTGATTCACCCTCCAGTCTTCACCTTCTTCTCCTTCTTCTGCTTCTTCTGCTTCACCCTCCAGACTTCACCTTCTCCTTCTCTTTCTTCTGCTTCTTCTGATTCACCCTCCAGACTTCACCTTCTCCTTCTCCTTCGTCTGATTCTTCAGATTCACCCTCCAGTCTTCACCTTCTCCTTCTCCTTCTTCTGCTTCTTCTGATTCACCCTCCTGACTTCACCTTCTCCTTCTCCTTCTTCTACTTCTTCTGATTCACCCTCCTGACTTCACCTTCTCCTTCTCCTTCTTCTACTTCTTCTGCTTCACTCTCCAGACTTCACCTTCTCCTTCTCCTTCTTCTACTTCTTCTGATTCACCCTCCAGACTTCACCTTCTCCTTCTCCTTCTTCTGCTTCTTCTGATTCACCCTCCAGACTTCACCTTCTCCTTCTCCTTCTTCTGCTTCGTCTGATTCACCCTCCAGACTTCATCTTCTCCTTCTCCTTCTTCTGCTTCTTCTGATTCACCCTCCTGACTTCACCTTCTCCTTCTCCTTCTTCTACTTCTTCTGATTCACCCTCCAGACTTCAGCTTCTCCTTCTCCTTCTTCTACTTCTTCTGATTCACCCTCCAGACTTCAGCTTCTCCTTCTCCTTCTTCTACTTCTTCTGCTTCACCCTCCAGACTTCACCTTCTCCTTCTCCTTCTTCTACTTCTTCTGATTCACCCTCCAGACTTCACCTTCTCCTTCTCCTTCTTCTGCTTCTTCTGCTTCACCCTCCAGACTTCACCTTCTCCTTCTCCTTCTTCCACTTCTTTTGATTCACCCTCCAGACTTCACCTTCTCCTTCTCCTTCTTCTACTTCTTCTGATTCACCCTCCAGACTTCACCTTCTCCTTTTCCTTCTTCTACTTCTTCTGATTCACCCTCCTGACTTCACCTTGTCCTTCTCCTTCTTCTGCTTCTTCTGCTTCACCCTCCAGACTTCACCTTCTCCTTCTCCTTCTTCTGCTTCACCCTCCAGACATCACCTTCTCCTTCTCCTTCTTCTGCTTCTTCTGCTTCACCCTCCTTACTTCACCTTCTCCTTCTCCTTCTTCTACTTCTTCTGATTCACCCTCCAGACTTCACCTTCTCCTTTTCCTTCTTCTGCTTCTTCTGCTTCACCCTCCAGAATTCACCTTCTCCTTCTCCTTCTTCTGCTTCTTCTGCTTCACCCTCCAGATTTCACCTTCTCCTTCTCCTTCTTCTACTTCTTCTGATTCACCCTCCAGACTTCACCTTCTCCTTCTCCTTCTTCTGCTTCTTCTGCTTCACCCTTAGGACTTCACCTTCTCCTTCTCCTTCTTCTGCTTCTTCTGCTGCACCCTCCAGACTTCACCGCCTCCATCTCCTTCTTCTGCTTCTTCTGCTTCACCCTCCTGACTTCACCTTCTCCTTCTCCTTCTTCTGCTTCTTCTGCTTCACCCTCCTGACTTCACCTTCTCCTTTTCCTTCTTCTACTTCTTCTGCTTCACCCCCCTGACCTCAACTTCTCCTTCTCCTTCTTCTGCTTCTTCTGATTCAGCCTCCTAACTTCACCTTCTCCTTCTCCTTCTTCTGCTTCTTCTGATTCACCCTCCTGACTTCACCTTCGCCTTCTCCTTCTTCTGCTTCTTCTGATTCACCCTCCAGACTTCACCTTCTCCTTCTCCTGCTTCTGCTTCTTCTGATTCACCCTCCAGACTTCACCTTCTCCTTCTCCTTCTTCTGCTTCTTCTGATTCACCCTCCAGACCTCACCTTCTCCTTCTCCTTCTTCTACTTCTTCTGATTCACCCTCCAGACTTCATCTTCTCCTTCTCCTTCTTCTGCTTCTTCTGATTCACGCTCCAGACTTCATCTTCCACTTCTCCTTCTTCTGCTTCTTCTGATTCACCCTCCAGACTTCACCTTCTCCTTCTCCTTCTTCTACTTCTTCTGATTCACCCTCCAGACTTCACCTTCTCCTTCTCCTTCTTCTACTTCTTCTGATTCACCCTCCAATCTTCACCTTCTCCTTCTCCTTCTTCTGCTTCTTCTGCTTCACCCTCCAGACTTCACCTTCTCCTTCTCTTTCTTCTGCTTCTTCTGATTCACCCTCCAGACTTTACCTTCTCCTTCTCCTTCGTCTGATTCTTCTGATTCACCCTCCAGACTTCACCTTCTCCTTCTCCTTCTTCTGCTTCTTCTGATTCACCCTCCTGACTTCACCTTCTCCTTCTTCTACTTCTTCTGATTCACCCTCCTGACTTCACCTTCTCCTTCTTCTTCTTCTACTTCTTCTGCTTCACCCTCCAGACTTCACCTTCTCCTTCTCCTTCTTCTACTTCTTCTGATTCACCCTCCAGACTTCACCTTCTCCTTCTCCTTCTTCTGCATCTTCTGATTCACCCTCCAGACTTCACATTCTCCTTCTCCTTATTCTGCTTCTTCTGATTCACCCTCCAGACTTCACCTTCTCCTTCTCCTTCTTCTGCTTCTTCTGATTCACCCTCCAGACTTCACCTTCTCCTTCTCCTTCTTCTGCTTCTTCTGATTCACCCTCCAGACTTCACCTTCTCCTTCTCCTTCTTCTGCTTCTTCTGATTCACCCTCCAGACTTCGCCTTCTCCTTCTCCTTCTTCTACTTCTTCTGATTCACCCTCCAGACTTCACCTTCTCCTTCTCCTTCTTCTACTTCTTCTGATTCACCCTCCAGACTTCACCTTCTCCTTCTCCTTCTTCTGCTTCTTCTGATTCACCCTCCAGACTTCACCTTCTCCTTCTCCTTCTTCTGCTTCTTCTGATTCACCCTCCAGACTTCACCTTCTCCTTCTCCTTCTTCTGCTTCTTCTGATTCACCCTTCAGACTTCACCTTCTCCTTCTCCTTCTTCTGCTTCTTCTGATTCACCCTCCAGACCTCACCTTCTCCTTCTCCTTCTTCTACTTCTTCTGATTCACCCTCCAGACTTCATCTTCTCCTTCTCCTTCTTCTGCTTCTTCTGATTCACCCTCCAGACTTCACCTTCTCCTTCTCCTTCTTCTGCTTCTTCTGATTCTCCCTCCAGACTTCGCCTTCTCCTTCTCCTTCTTCTACTTCTTCTGATTCACCCTCCAGACTTCACCTTCTCCTTCTCCTTCTTCTCCTTCTTCTGATTCACCCTCCAGACTTCACCTTCTCCTTCTCCTTCTTCTGCTTCTTCTGATTCACCCTCCAATCTTCACCTTCTCCTTCTCCTTCTTCTGCTTCTTCTGCTTCACCCTCCAGACTTCACCTTCTCCTTCTCTTTCTTCTGCTTCTTCTGATTCACCCTCCAGACTTTACCTTCTCCTTCTCCTTCGTCTGATTCTTCTGATTCACCCTCCAGACTTCACCTTCTCCTTCTCCTTCTTCTGCTTCTTCTGATTCACCCTCCTGACTTCACCTTCTCCTTCTTCTACTTCTTCTGATTCACCCTCCTGACTTCACCTTCTCCTTCTTCTTCTTCTACTTCTTCTGCTTCACCCTCCAGACTTCACCTTCTCCTTCTCCTTCTTCTACTTCTTCTGATTCACCCTCCAGACTTCACCTTCTCCTTCTCCTTCTTCTGCATCTTCTGATTCACCCTCCAGACTTCACATTCTCCTTCTCCTTATTCTGCTTCTTCTGATTCACCCTCCAGACTTCACCTTCTCCTTCTCCTTCTTCTGCTTCTTCTGATTCACCCTCCAGACTTCACCTTCTCCTTCTCCTTCTTCTGCTTCTGCTGATTCACCCTCCAGACTCCACCTTCTCCTTCTCCTTCTTCTACTTCTTCTGATTCACCCTCCAGACTTCATCTTCTCCTTCTCCTTCTTCTGCTTCTTCTGATTCACCCTCCAGACTTCACCTTCTCCTTCTCCTTCTTCTGCTTCTTCTGATTCACCCTCCAGACTTCGCCTTCTCCTTCTCCTTCTTCTACTTCTTCTGATTCACCCTCCAGACTTCACCTTCTCCTTCTCCTTCTTCTACTTCTTCTGATTCACCCTCCAGACTTCACCTTCTCCTTCTCCTTCTTCTGCTTCTTCTGATTCACCCTCCAGACTTCACCTTCTCCTTCTCCTTCTTCTGCTTCTTCTGATTCACCCTCCAGACTTCACCTTCTCCTTCTCCTTCTTCTGCTTCTTCTGATTCACCCTTCAGACTTCACCTTCTCCTTCTCCTTCTTCTGCTTCTTCTGATTCACCCTCCAGACCTCACCTTCTCCTTCTCCTTCTTCTACTTCTTCTGATTCACCCTCCAGACTTCATCTTCTCCTTCTCCTTCTTCTGCTTCTTCTGATTCACCCTCCAGACTTCACCTTCTCCTTCTCCTTCTTCTGCTTCTTCTGATTCTCCCTCCAGACTTCGCCTTCTCCTTCTCCTTCTTCTACTTCTTCTGATTCACCCTCCAGACTTCACCTTCTCCTTCTCCTTCTTCTCCTTCTTCTGATTCACCCTCCAGTCTTCACCTTCTCCTTTTCCTTCTTCTGCTTCTTCTGATTCACCCTCCAGACTTCACCTTCTCCTTCTCCTTCTTCTGCTTCTTCTGATTCACCCTCCTGACTTCACCTTCTCCTTCTCCTTCTTCTGCTTCTTCTGATTCACCCTCCAGACTTCACCTTCTCCTTCTCCTTCTTCTACTTCTTCTGATTCACCCTCCAGACTTCACCTTCTCCTTCTACTTCTTCTGCTTCATCTGATTCACCCTCCAGACTTCACCTTCTCCTTCTCCTTCTTCTGCTTCTTCCGATTCACCCTCCAGACTTCACCTTCTCCTTCTCCTTCTTCTGCTTCTTCTGGTTCACCCTCCAGACTTCACCTTCTCCTTATCCTTCTTCTACCTCTTCTGATCCACCCTCCAGACTTCACCTTCTCCTTCTCCTTCTTCTGCTTCTTCTGATTCACCCTCCAGATTACACCTTCTCCTTCTCCTTCTTCTGCTTCTTCTGCTTCACCCTTAGGACTTCACCTTCTCCTTCTCCTTCTTCTGCTTCTTCTGCTGCGCCCTCCAGGCTTCACCGTCTCCATCTACTTCTTCTGCTTCTTCTGCTTCACCCTCCTGACTTCACCTTCTCCTTCTCCTTCTTCTACTTCTTCTGCTTCACCCCCCTGACTTCACCTTCTCCTTCTCCTTCTTCTGCTTCTTCTGATTCACCCTCCTAACTTCACCTTCTCCTTCTCCTTCTTCTGCTTCTTCTGATTCACCCTCCTGACTTCACCTTCTCCTTCTCCTTCTTCTGCTTCTTCTGATTCACCCTCCAGACTTCACCTTCTCCTTCTCCTTCTTCTGCTTCTTCTGATTCACCCTCCAGACTTCACCTTCTCCTTCTCCTTCTTCTGCTTCTTCTGATTCACCCTCCAGACCTCACCTTCTCCTTCTCCTTCTTCTTCTTCTTCTGATTCACCCTCCAGACTTCATCTTCTCCTTCTCCTTCTTCTGCTTCTTCTGATTCACGCTCCAGACTTCATCTTCTACTTCTCCTTCTTCTGCTTCTTCTGATTCACCCTCCAGACTTCACCATCTCCGTCTCCTTCTTCTACTTCATCTGATTCACCCTCCAGACTTCACCTTCTCCTTCTCCTTCTCCTCCTTCTTCTGATTCACCCTCCAGTCTTCACCTTCTTCTCCTTCTTCTGCTTCTTCTGCTTCACCCTCCAGACTTCACCTTCTCCTTCTCTTTCTTCTGCTTCTTCTGATTCACCCTCCAGACTTCACCTTCTCCTTCTCCTTCGTCTGATTCTTCAGATTCACCCTCCAGACTTCACCTTCTTCTTCTCCTTCTTCTGCTTCTTCTGATTCACCCTCCTGACTTCACCTTCTCCTTCTTCTACTTCTTCTGATTCACCCTCCTGACTTCACCTTCTCCTTCTTCTTCTTCTACTTCTTCTGCTTCACCCTCCAGACTTCACCTTCTCCTTCTCCTTCTTCTACTTCTTCTGATTCACCCTCCAGACTTCACCTTCTCCTTCTCCTTCTTCTGCATCTTCTGATTCACCCTCCAGACTTCACATTCTCCTTCTCCTTATTCTGCTTCTTCTGATTCACCCTCCAGACTTCACCTTCTCCTTCTCCTTCTTCTGCTTCTTCTGATTCACCCTCCAGACTTCACCTTCTCCTTCTCCTTCTTCTGCTTCTGCTGATTCACCCTCCAGACTTCACCTTCTCCTTCTCCTTCTTCTACTTCTTCTGATTCACCCTCCAGACTTCATCTTCTCCTTCTCCTTCTTCTGCTTCTTCTGATTCACCCTCCAGACTTCACCTTCTCCTTCTCCTTCTTCTGCTTCTTCTGATTCACCCTCCAGACTTCGCCTTCTCCTTCTCCTTCTTCTACTTCTTCTGATTCACCCTCCAGACTTCACCTTCTCCTTCTCCTTCTTCTACTTCTTCTGATTCACCCTCCAGACTTCATCTTCTCCTTCTCCTTCTTCTGCTTCTTCTGATTCACCCTCCAGACTTCACCTTCTCCTTCTCCTTCTTCTGCTTCTTCTGATTCACCCTCCAGACTTCGCCTTCTCCTTCTCCTTCTTCTACTTCTTCTGATTCACCCTCCAGACTTCACCTTCTCCTTCTCCTTCTTCTCCTTCTTCTGATTCACCCTCCAGTCTTCACCTTCTCCTTCTCCTTCTTCTGCTTCTTCTGATTCACCCTCCAGACTTCACCTTCTCCTTCTCCTTCTTCTGCTTCTTCTGATTCACCCTCCTGACTTCACCTTCTCCTTCTCCTTCTTCTGCTTCTTCTGATTCACCCTCCAGACTTCACCTTCTCCTTCTCCTTCTTCTACTTCTTCTGATTCACCCTCCAGACTTCACCTTCTCCTTCTACTTCTTCTGCTTCTTCTGATTCACCCTCCAGACTTCACCTTCTCCTTCTCCTTCTTCTGCTTCTTCCGATTCACCCTCCAGACTTCACCTTCTCCTTCTCCTTCTTCTGCTTCTTCTGGTTCACCCTCCAGACTTCACCTTCTCCTTATCCTTCTTCTACCTCTTCTGATCCACCCTCCAGACTTCACCTTCTCCTTCTCCTTCTTCTGCTTCTTCTGATTCACCCTCCAGATTACACCTTCTCCTTCTCCTTCTTCTGCTTTTCTGCTTCACCCTCCTGACTTCACCTTCTCCTTCTCCTTCTTCTACTTCTTCTGATTCACCCTCCAGACTTCACCTTCTCCTTCTCCTTCTTCTGCTTCTTCTGCTTCACCCTTAGGACTTCACCTTCTCCTTCTCCTTCTTCTGCTTCTTCTGCTGCGCCCTCCAGGCTTCACCGTCTCCATCTACTTCTTCTGCTTCTTCTGCTTCACCCTCCTGACTTCACCTTCTCCTTCTCCTTCTTCTACTTCTTCTGCTTCACCCCCCTGACTTCACCTTCTCCTTCTCCTTCTTCTGCTTCTTCTGATTCACCCTCCTAACTTCACCTTCTCCTTCTCCTTCTTCTGCTTCTTCTGATTCACCCTCCTGACTTCACCTTCTCCTTCTCCTTCTTGTGCTTCTTCTGATTCACCCTCCAGACTTCACCTTCTCCTTCTCCTTCTTCTGCTTCTTCTGATTCACCCTCCAGACTTCACCTTCTCCTTCTCCTTCTTCTGCTTCTTCTGATTCAACCTCCAGACCTCACCTTCTCCTTCTCCTTCTTCTTCTTCTTCTGATTCACCCTCCAGACTTCATCTTCTCCTTCTCCTTCTTCTGCTTCTTCTGATTCACGCTCCAGACTTCATCTTCTACTTCTCCTTCTTCTGCTTCTTCTGATTCACCCTCCAGACTTCACCATCTCCGTCTCCTTCTTCTACTTCATCTGATTCACCCTCCAGACTTCACCTTCTCCTTCTCCTTCTTCTCCTTCTTCTGATTCACCCTCCAGTCTTCACCTTCTTCTCCTTCTTCTGCTTCTTCTGCTTCACCCTCCAGACTTCACCTTCTCCTTCTCTTTCTTCTGCTTCTTCTGATTCACCCTCCAGACTTCACCTTCTCCTTCTCCTTCGTCTGATTCTTCAGATTCACCCTCCAGTCTTCACCTTCTCCTTCTCCTTCTTCTGCTTCTTCTGATCCACCCTCCTGACTTCACCTTCTCCTTCTCCTTCTTCTACTTCTTCTGATTCACCCTCCTGACTTCACCTTCTCCTTCTCGTTCTTCTACTTCTTCTGCTTCACTCTCCAGACTTCACCTTCTCCTTCTCCTTCTTCTACTTCTTCTGATTCACCCTCCAGACTTCACCTTCTCCTTCTCCTTCTTCTGCTTCTTCTGATTCACCCTCCAGACTTCACCTTCTCCTTCTCCTTCTTCTGCTTCGTCTGATTCACCCTCCAGACTTCATCTTCTCCTTCTCCTTCTTCTGCTTCTTCTGATTCACCCTCCTGACTTCACCTTCTCCTTCTCCTTCTTCTACTTCTTCTGATTCACCCTCCAGACTTCAGCTTCTCCTTCTCCTTCTTCTGCTTCTTCTGCTTCACCCTCCAGACTTCACCTTCTCCTTCTCCTTCTTCTGCTTCTTCTGCTTCACCCTCCAGACTTCACCTTCTCCTTCTCCTTCTTCCACTTCTTCTGATTCACCCTCCAGACTTCACCTTCTCCTTCTCCTTCTTCTACTTCTTCTGATTCACCCTCCAGACTTCACCTTCTCCTTTTCCTTCTTCTACTTCTTCTGATTCACCCTCCAGACTTCACCTTCTCCTTCTCCTTCTTCTGCTTCTTCTGCTTCACCCTCCAGACTTCACCTTCTCCTTCTCCTTCTTCTGCTTCACCCTCCAGACTTCACCTTCTCCTTCTCCTTCTTCTGCTTCTTCTGCTTCACCCTCCTGACTTCACCTTCTCCTTCTCCTTCTTCTACTTCTTCTGATTCACCCTCCAGACTTCACCTTCTCCTTCTCCTTCTTCTGCTTCTTCTGCTTCACCCTTAGGACTTCACCTTCTCCTTCTCCTTCTTCTGCTTCTTCTGCTGCACCCTCCAGACTTCACCGCCTCCATCTCCTTCTTCTGCTTCTTCTGCTTCACCCTCCTGACTTCACCTTCTCCTTCTCCTTCTTCTGCTTCTTCTGCTTCACCCTCCTGACTTCACCTTCTCCTTCTTCTACTTCTTCTGCTTCACCCCCCTGACCTCAACTTCTCCTTCTCCTTCTTCTGCTTCTTCTGATTCACCCTCCTAACTTCACCTTCTCCTTCTCCTTCTTCTGCTTCTTCTGATTAACCCTCCTGACTTCACCTTCTCCTTCTCCTTCTTCTACTTCTTCTGATTCACCCTCCAGACTTCATCTTCTCCTTCTCCTTCTTCTGCTTCTTCTGATTCAACCTCCAGACTTCACCTTCTCCTTCTCCTTCTTCTGCTTCTTCTGATTCACTCTCCAGACTTCACCTTCTCCTTCTCCTTCTTCTGCTTCTTCTGATTCACCCTCCAGACCTCACCTTCTCCTTCTCCTTCTTCTTCTTCTTCTGATTCACCCTCCAGACTTCATCTTCTACTTCTCCTTCTTCTGCTTCTTTTGATTCACCCTCCAGACTTCACCATCTCCGTCTCCTTCTTCTACTTCATCTGATTCACCCTCCAGACTTCACCTTCTCCTTCTCCTTCTTCTCCTTCTTCTGATTCACCCTCCAGTCTTCACCTTCTTCTCCTTCTTCTGCTTCTTCTGCTTCACCCTCCAGACTTCAGCTTCTCCTTCTCTTTCTTCTGCTTCTTCTGATTCACCCTCCAGACTTCACCTTCTCCTTCTCCTTCGTCTGATTCTTCAGATTCACCCTCCAGTCTTCACCTTCTCCTTCTCCTTCTTCTGCTTCTTCTGATTCACCCTCCTGACTTCACCTTCTCCTTCTCCTTCTTCTACTTCTTCTGATTCACCCTCCTGACTTCACCTTCTCCTTCTCCTTCTTCTACTTCTTCTGCTTCACTATCCAGACTTCACCTTCTCCTTCTCCTTCTTCTACTTCTTCTGATTCACCCTCCAGACTTCACCTTCTCCTTCTCCTTCTTCTGCTTCTTCTGATTCACCCTCCAGACTTCACCTTCTCCTTCTCCTTATTCTGCTTCTTCTGATTCACCCTCCAGACTTCACCTTCTCCTTCTCCTTCTTCTGCTTCTTCTGATTCACCCTCCAGACTTCATCTTCTCCTTCTCCTTCTTCTGCTTCTTCTGATTCACCCGCCTGACTTCACCTTCTCCTTCTCCTTCTTCTACTTCTTCTGATTCACCCACCAGACTTCAGCTTCTCCTTCTCCTTCTTCTGCTTCTTCTGCTTCACCCTCCAGACTTCACCTTCTCCTTCTCCTTCTTCTACTTCCTCTGATTCACCCTCCAGACTTCACCTTCTCCTTCACCTTCTTCTGCTTCTTCTGCTTCACCCTCCAGACTTCACCTTCTCCTTCTCCTTCTTCCACTTCTTCTGATTCACCCTCCAGACTTCACCTTCTCCTTCTCCTTCTTCTACTTCTTCTGATTCACCCTCCAGACTTCACCTTCTCCTTTTCCTTCTTCTACTTCTTCTGATTCACCCTCCTGACTTCACCTTGTCCTTCTCCTTCTTCTGCTTCTTCTGCTTCACCCTCCAGACTTCACCTTCTCCTTCTCCTTCTTCTGCTTCACCCTCCAGACTTCACCTTCTCCTTCTCCTTCTTCTGCTTCTTCTGCTTCACCCTCCTTACTTCACCTTCTCCTTCTCCTTCTTCTACTTCTTCTGATTCACCCTCCAGACTTCACCTTCTCCTTTTCCTTCTTCTGCTTCTTCTGCTTCACCCTCCAGACTTCACCTTCTCCTTCTCCTTCTTCTGCTTCTTCTGCTTCACCCTCCAGATTTCACCTTCTCCTTCTCCTTCTTCTGCTTCTTCTGCTTCACCCTCCTGACTTCACCTTCTCCTTCTCCTTCTTCTACTTCTTCTGATTCACCCTCCAGACTTCACCTTCTCCTTCTCCTTCT
Source organism: Somniosus microcephalus (assembly GCF_052327205.1). Lineage (NCBI taxonomy): Eukaryota > Metazoa > Chordata > Chondrichthyes > Squaliformes > Somniosidae > Somniosus > Somniosus microcephalus. Next base: position 278,356 of record NW_028225267.1, on the reverse strand, counting down.
TCTGCTTCTTCTGCTTCACCCTTAGGACTTCACCTTCTCCTTCTCCTTCTTCTGCTTCTTCTGATTCACCCTCCAGACCTCACCTTCTCCTTCTCCTTCTTCTTCTTCTTCTGATTCACCCTCCAGACTTCATCTTCTACTTCTCCTTCTTCTGCTTCTTTTGATTCACCCTCCAGACTTCACCTTCTCCTTCTCCTTCTTCTGCTTCTTCTGCTTCACCCTTAGGACTTCACCTTCTCCTTCTCCTTCTTCTGCTTCTTCTGATTCACCCTCCAGACCTCACCTTCTCCTTCTCCTTCTTCTTCTTCTTCTGATTCACCCTCCAGACTTCATCTTCTACTTCTCCTTCTTCTGCTTCTTTTGATTCACCCTCCAGACTTCACCATCTCCGTCTCCTTCTTCTACTTCATCTGATTCACCCTCCAGACTTCACCTTCTCCTTCTCCTTCTTCTCCTTCTTCTGATTCACCCTCCAGTCTTCACCTTCTTCTCCTTCTTCTGCTTCTTCTGCTTCACCCTCCAGACTTCAGCTTCTCCTTCTCTTTCTTCTGCTTCTTCTGATTCACCCTCCAGACTTCACCTTCTCCTTCTCCTTCTTCTGCTTCTTCTGATTCACCCTCCAGACTTCACCTTCTCCTTCTCCTTCTTCTGCTTCTTCTGATTCACCCTCCAGACTTCATCTTCTCCTTCTCCTTCTTCTGCTTCTTCTGATTCACCCGCCTGACTTCACCTTCTCCTTCTCCTTCTTCTACTTCTTCTGATTCACCCACCAGACTTCAGCTTCTCCTTCTCCTTCTTCTGCTTCTTCTGCTTCACCCTCCAGACTTCACCTTCTCCTTCTCCTTCTTCTACTTCCTCTGATTCACCCTCCAGACTTCACCTTCTCCTTCTCCTTCTTCTGCTTCTTCTGCTTCACCCTCCAGACTTCACCTTCTCCTTCTCCTTCTTCCACTTCTTCTGATTCACCCTCCAGACTTCACCTTCTCCTTCTCCTTCTTCTACTTCTTCTGATTCACCCTCCAGACTTCACCTTCTCCTTTTCCTTCTTCTACTTCTTCTGATTCACCCTCCTGACTTCACCTTGTCCTTCTCCTTCTTCTGCTTCTTCTGCTTCACCCTCCAGACTTCACCTTCTCCTTCTCCTTCTTCTGCTTCACCCTCCAGACTTCACCTTCTCCTTCTCCTTCTTCTGCTTCTTCTGCTTCACCCTCCTTACTTCACCTTCTCCTTCTCCTTCTTCTACTTCTTCTGATTCACCCTCCAGACTTCACCTTCTCCTTTTCCTTCTTCTGCTTCTTCTGCTTCACCCTCCAGACTTCACCTTCTCCTTCTCCTTCTTCTGCTTCTTCTGCTTCACCCTCCAGATTTCACCTTCTCCTTCTCCTTCTTCTGCTTCTTCTGCTTCACCCTCCTGACTTCACCTTCTCCTTCTCCTTCTTCTACTTCTTCTGATTCACCCTCCAGACTTCACCTTCTCCTTCTCCTTCTTCTGCTTCTTCTGCTTCACCCTTAGGACTTCACCTTCTCCTTCTCCTTCTTCTGCTTCTTCTGATTCACCCTCCAGACCTCACCTTCTCCTTCTCCTTCTTCTACTTCTTCTGATTCACCCTCCAGACTTCAACTTCTCCTTCTCCTTCTTCTGCTTCTTCTGATTCACCCTCCTAACTTCACCTTCTCCTTCTCCTTCTTCTGCTTCTTCTGATTCACCCTCCTGACTTCACCTTCTCCTTCTCCTTCTTCTGCTTCTTCTGATTCACCCTCCAGACTTCATCTTCTCCTTCTCCTGCTTCTGCTTCTTCTGATTCACCCTCCAGACTTCACCTTCTCCTTCTCCTTCTTCTGCTTCTTCTGATTCACCCTCCAGACCTCACCTTCTCCTTCTCCTTCTTCTACTTCTTCTGATTCACCCTCCAGACTTCATCTTCTCCTTCTCCTTCTTCTGCTTCTTCTGATTCACGCTCCAGACTTCATCTTCCACTTCTCCTTCTTCTGCTTCTTCTGATTCACCCTCCAGACTTCACCTTCTCCTTCTCCTTCTTCTACTTCTTCTGATTCACCCTCCAGACTTCACCTTCTCCTTCTCCTTCTTCTACTTCTTCTGATTCACCCTCCAATCTTCACCTTCTCCTTCTCCTTCTTCTGCTTCTTCTGCTTCACCCTCCAGACTTCACCTTCTCCTTCTCTTTCTTCTGCTTCTTCTGATTCACCCTCCAGACTTCACCTTCTCCTTCTCCTTCGTTTGATTCTTCTGATTCACCCTCCAGACTTCACCTTCTCCTTCTCCTTCTTCTGCTTCTTCTGATTCACCCTCCTGACTTCACCTTCTCCTTCTTCTACTTCTTCTGATTCACCCTCCTGACTTCACCTTCTCCTTCTCCTTCTTCTACTTCTTCTGCTTCACCCTCCAGACTTCACCTTCTCCTTCTCCTTCTTCTACTTCTTCTGATTCACCCTCCAGACTTCACCTTCTCCTTCTCCTTCTTCTGCATCTTCTGATTCACCTTCCAGACTTCACATTCTCCTTCTCCTTATTCTGCTTCTTCTGATTCACCCTCCAGACTTCACCTTCTCCTTCTCCTTCTTCTGCTTCTTCTGATTCACCCTCCAGACTTCACCTTCTCCTTCTCCTTCTTCTGCTTCTGCTGATTCACCCTCCAGACTTCACCTTCTCCTTCTCCTTCTTCTACTTCTTCTGATTCACCCTCCAGACTTCATCTTCTCCTTCTCCTTCTTCTGCTTCTTCTGATTCACCCTCCAGACTTCACCTTCTCCTTCTCCTTCTTCTGCTTCTTCTGATTCACCCTCCAGACTTCGCCTTCTCCTTCTCCTTCTTCTACTTCTTCTGATTCACCCTCCAGACTTCACCTTCTCCTTCTCCTTCTTCTACTTCTTCTGATTCACCCTCCAGACTTCACCTTCTCCTTCTCCTTCTTCTGCTTCTTCTGATTCACCCTCCAGACTTCACCTTCTCCTTCTCCTTCTTCTGCTTCTTCTGATTCACCCTCCAGACTTCACCTTCTCCTTCTCCTTCTTCTGCTTCTTCTGATTCACCCTTCAGACTTCACCTTCTCCTTCTCCTTCTTCTGCTTCTTCTGATTCACCCTCCAGACCTCACCTTCTCCTTCTCCTTCTTCTACTTCTTCTGATTCACCCTCCAGACTTCATCTTCTCCTTCTCCTTCTTCTGCTTCTTCTGATTCACCCTCCAGACTTCACCTTCTCCTTCTCCTTCTTCTGCTTCTTCTGATTCACCCTCCAGACTTCGCCTTCTCCTTCTCCTTCTTCTACTTCTTCTGATTCACCCTCCAGACTTCACCTTCTCCTTCTCCTTCTTCTCCTTCTTCTGATTCACCCTCCAGTCTTCACCTTCTCCTTCTCCTTCTTCTGCTTCTTCTGATTCACCCTCCAGACTTCACCTTCTTTTTCTCCTTCTTCTGCTTCTTCTGATTCACCCTCCTGACTTCACCTTCTCCTTCTCCTTCTTCTGCTTCTTCTGATTCACCCTCCAGACTTCACCTTCTCCTTCTCCTTCTTCTACTTCTTCTGATTCACCCTCCAGACTTCACCTTCTCCTTCTACTTCTTCTGCTTCTTCTGATTCACCCTCCAGACTTCACCTTCTCCTTCTCCTTCTTCTGCTTCTTCCGATTCACCCTCCAGACTTCACCTTCTCCTTCTCCTTCTTCTGCTTCTTCTGGTTCACCCTCCAGATTTCACCTTCTCCTTATCCTTCTTCTACCTCTTCTGATCCACCCTCCAGACTTCACCTTCTCGTTCTCCTTCTTCTGCTTCTTCTGATTCACCCTCCAGATTTCACCTTCTCCTTCTCCTTCTTCTGCTTCTTCTGCTTCACCCTCCTGACTTCACCTTCTCCTTCTCCTTCTTCTACTTCTTCTGATTCACCCTCCAGACTTCACCTTCTCCTTCTCCTTCTTCTGCTTCTTCTGCTTCACCCTTAGGACTTCACCTTCTCCTTCTCCTTCTTCTGCTTCTTCTGCTGCGCCCTCCAGGCTTCACCGTCTCCATCTACTTCTTCTGCTTCTTCTGCTTCACCCTCCTGACTTCACCTTCTCCTTCTCCTTCTTCTACTTCTTCTGCTTCACCCCCCTGACTTCACCTTCTCCTTCTCCTTCTTCTGCTTCTTCTGATTCACCCTCCTAACTTCACCTTCTCCTTCTCCTTCTTCTGCTTCTTCTGATTCACCCTCCTGACTTCACCTTCTCCTTCTACTTCTTCTGCTTCTTCTGATTCACCCTCCAGACTTCACCTTCTCCTTCTCCTTCTTCTGCTTCTTCTGATTCACCCTCCAGACTTCACCTTCTCCTTCTCCTTCTTCTGCTTCTTCTGATTCACCCTCCAGACCTCACCTTCTCCTTCTCCTTCTTCTTCTTCTTCTGATTCACCCGCCAGACTTCATCTTCTCCTTCTCCTTCTTCTGCTTCTTCTGATTCACGCTCCAGACTTCATCTTCTACTTCTCCTTCTTCTGCTTCTTCTGATTCACCCTCCAGCCTTCACCATCTCCGTCTCCTTCTTCTACTTCATCTGATTCACCCTCCAGACTTCACCTTCTCCTTCTCCTTCTTCTCCTTCTTCTGATTCACCCTCCAGTCTTCACCTTCTTCTCCTTCTTCTGCTTCTTCTGCTTCACCCTCCAGACTTCACCTTCTCCTTCTCTTTCTTCTGCTTCTTCTGATTCACCCTCCAGACTTCACCTTCTCCTTCTCCTTCGTCTGATTCTTCAGATTCACCCTCCAGTCTTCACCTTCTCCTTCTCCTTCTTCTGCTTCTTCTGATTCACCCTCCTGACTTCACCTTCTCCTTCTCCTTCTTCTACTTCTTCTGATTCACCCTCCTGACTTCACCTTCTCCTTCTCCTTCTTCTACTTCTTCTGCTTCACTCTCCAGACTTCACCTTCTCCTTCTCCTTCTTCTACTTCTTCTGATTCACCCTCCAGACTTCACCTTCTCCTTCTCCTTCTTCTGCTTCTTCTGATTCACCCTCCAGACTTCACCTTCTCCTTCTCCTTATTCTGCTTCTTCTGATTCACCCTCCAGACTTCACCTTCTCCTTCTGCTTCTTCTGCTTCTTCTGATTCACCCTCCAGACTTCATCTTCTCCTTCTCCCTCTTCTGCTTCTTCTGATTCACCCTCCTGACTTCACCTTCTCCTTCTCCTTCTTCTACTTCTTCTGATTCACCCTCCAGACTTCAGCTTCTCCTTCTCCTTCTTCTGCTTCTTCTGCTTCACCCTCCAGACTTCACCTTCTCCTTCTCCTTCTTCTACTTCTTCTGATTCACCCTCCAGACTTCACCTTCTCCTTCTCCTTCTTCTGCTTCTTCTGCTTCACCCTCCAGACTTCACATTCTCCTTCTCCTTCTTCCACTTCTTCTGATTCACCCTCCAGACTTCACCTTCTCCTTCTCCTTCTTCTACTTCTTCTGATTCACCCTCCAGACTTCACCTTCTCCTTTTCCTTCTTCTACTTCTTCTGATTCACCCTCCTGACTTCACCTTGTCCTTCTCCTTCTTCTGCTTCTTCTGCTTCACCCTCCAGACTTCACCTTCTCCTTCTCCTTCTTCTGCTTCACCCTCCAGACTTCACCTTCTCCTTCTCCTTCTTCTGCTTCTTCTGCTTCACCCTCCTTACTTCACCTTCTCCTTCTCCTTCTTCTACTTCTTCTGATTCACCCTCCAGACTTCACCTTCACCTTTTCCTTCTTCTGCTTCTTCTGCTTCACCCTCCAGACTTCACCTTCTCCTTCTCCTTCTTCTGCTTCTTCTGCTTCACCCTCCAGATTTCACCTTCTCCTTCTCCTTCTTCTGCTTCTTCTGCTTCACCCTCCTGACTTCACCTTCTCCTTCTCCTTCTTCTACTTCTTCTGATTCACCCTCCAGACTTCACCTTCTCCTTCTCCTTCTTCTGCTTCTTCTGCTTCACCCTTAGGACTTCACCTTCTCCTTCTCCTTCTTCTGCTTCTTCTGCTGCACCCTCCAGACTTCACCGCCTCCATCTCCTTCTTCTGCTTCTTCTGCTTCACCCTCCTGACTTCACCTTCTCCTTCTCCTTCTTCTGCTTCTTCTGATTCACCCTCCAGACTTCACCTTCTCCTTCTCCTTCTTCTACTTCTTCTGCTTCACCCCCCTGACCTCAACTTCTCCTTCTCCTTCTTCTGCTTCTTCTGATTCACCCTCCTAACTTCACCTTCTCCTTCTCCTTCTTCTGCTTCTTCTGATTCACCCTCCTGACTTCACCTTCTCCTTCTCCTTCTTCTGCTTCTTCTGATTCACCCTCCAGACTTCACCTTCTCCTTCTCCTGCTTCTGCTTCTTCTGATTCACCCTCCAGACTTCACCTTCTCCTTCTCCTTCTTCTGCTTCTTCTGATTCACCCTCCTGACTTCACCTTCTCCTTCTCCTTCTTCTGCTTCTTCTGCTTCACCCTCCTGACTTCACCTTCTCCTTCTCCTTCTTCTACTTCTTCTGCTTCACCCCCCTGACATCAACTTCTCCTTCTCCTTCTTCTGCTTCTTCTGATTCACCCTCCTAACTTCACCTTCTCCTTCTCCTTCTTCTGCTTCTTCTGATTCACCCTCCTGACTTCACCTTCTCCTTCTCCTTCTTCTGCTTCTTCTGATTCACCCTCCTGACTTCACCTTGTCCTTCTCCTTCTTCTGCTTCTTCTGCTTCACCCTCCAGACTTCACCTTCTCCTTCTCCTTCTTCTGCTTCACCCTCCAGACTTCACCTTCTCCTTCTCCTTCTTCTGCTTCTTCTGCTTCACCCTCCTTTAATCACCTTCTCCTTCTCCTTCTTCTACTTCTTCTGATTCACCCTCCAGACTTCACCTTCTCCTTTTCCTTCTTCTGCTTCTTCTGCTTCACCCTCCTGACTTCACCTTCTCCTTCTACTTCTTCTGCTTCTTCTGATTCACCCTCCAGACTTCACCTTCTCCTTCTCCTTCTTCTGCTTCTTCTGATTCACCCTCCAGACTTCACCTTCTCCTTCTCCTTCTTCTGCTTCTTCTGATTCACCCTCCAGACCTCACCTTCTCCTTCTCCTTCTTCTTCTTCTTCTGATTCACCCTCCAGACTTCATCTTCTCCTTCTCCTTCTTCTGCTTCTTCTGATTCACGCTCCAGACTTCATCTTCTACTTCTCCTTCTTCTGCTTCTTCTGATTCACCGTCCAGACTTCACCATCTCCGTCTCCTTCTTCTACTTCATCTGATTCACCCTCCAGACTTCACCTTCTCCTTCTCCTTCTTCTCCTTCTTCTGATTCACCCTCCAGTCTTCACCTTCTTCTCCTTCTTCTGCTTCTTCTGCTTCACCCTCCAGACTTCACCTTCTCCTTCTCTTTCTTCTGCTTCTTCTGATTCACCCTCCAGACTTCACCTTCTCCTTCTCCTTCGTCTGATTCTTCAGATTCACCCTCCAGTCTTCACCTTCTCCTTCTCCTTCTTCTGCTTCTTCTGATTCACCCTCCTGACTTCACCTTCTCCTTCTCCTTCTTCTACTTCTTCTGATTCACCCTCCTGACTTCACCTTCTCCTTCTCCTTCTTCTACTTCTTCTGCTTCACTCTCCAGACTTCACCTTCTCCTTCTCCTTCTTCTACTTCTTCTGATTCACCCTCCAGACTTCACCTTCTCCTTCTCCTTCTTCTGCTTCTTCTGATTCACCCTCCAGACTTCACCTTCTCCTTCTCCTTATTCTGCTTCTTCTGATTCACCCTCCAGACTTCACCTTCTCCTTCTCCTTCTTCTGCTTCTTCTGATTCACCCTCCAGACTTCATCTTCTCCTTCTCCTTCTTCTGCTTCTTCTGATTCACCCTCCTGACTTCACCTTCTCCTTCTCCTTCTTCTACTTCTTCTGATTCACCCTCCAGACTTCAGCTTCTCCTTCTCCTTCTTCTGCTTCTTCTGCTTCACCCTCCAGACTTCACCTTCTCCTTCTCCTTCTTCTACTTCTTCTGATTCACCCTCCAGACTTCACCTTCTCCTTCTCCTTCTTCTGCTTCTTCTGCTTCACCCTCCAGACTTCACCTTCTCCTTCTCCTTCTTCCACTTCTTCTGATTCACCCTCCAGACTTCACCTTCTCCTTCTCCTTCTTCTACTTCTTCTGATTCACCCTCCAGACTTCACCTTCTCCTTTTCCTTCTTCTACTTCTTCTGATTCACCCTCCTGACTTCACCTTGTCCTTCTCCTTCTTCTGCTTCTTCTGCTTCACCCTCCAGACTTCACCTTCTCCTTCTCCTTCTTCTGCTTCACCCTCCAGACTTCACCTTCTCCTTCTCCTTCTTCTGCTTCTTCTGCTTCACCCTCCTTACTTCACCTTCTCCTTCTCCTTCTTCTACTTCTTCTGATTCACCCTCCAGACTTCACCTTCACCTTTTCCTTCTTCTGCTTCTTCTGCTTCACCCTCCAGACTTCACCTTCTCCTTCTCCTTCTTCTGCTTCTTCTGCTTCACCCTCCAGATTTCACCTTCTCCTTCTCCTTCTTCTGCTTCTTCTGCTTCACCCTCCTGACTTCACCTTCTCCTTCTCCTTCTTCTACTTCTTCTGATTCACCCTCCAGACTTCACCTTCTCCTTCTCCTTCTTCTGCTTCTTCTGCTTCACCCTTAGGACTTCACCTTCTCCTTCTCCTTCTTCTGCTTCTTCTGCTGCACCCTCCAGACTTCACCGCCTCCATCTCCTTCTTCTGCTTCTTCTGCTTCACCCTCCTGACTTCACCTTCTCCTTCTCCTTCTTCTGCTTCTTCTGATTCACCCTCCAGACTTCACCTTCTCCTTCTCCTTCTTCTACTTCTTCTGCTTCACCCCCCTGACCTCAACTTCTCCTTCTCCTTCTTCTGCTTCTTCTGATTCACCCTCCTAACTTCACCTTCTCCTTCTCCTTCTTCTGCTTCTTCTGATTCACCCTCCTGACTTCACCTTCTCCTTCTCCTTCTTCTGCTTCTTCTGATTCACCCTCCGGACTTCACCTTCTCCTTCTCCTGCTTCTGCTTCTTCTGATTCACCCTCCAGACTTCACCTTCTCCTTCTCCTTCTTCTGCTTCTTCTGTTTCACCCTCCTGACTTCACCTTCTCCTTCTCCTTCTTCTGCATCTTCTGCTTCACCCTCCTGACTTCACCTTCTCCTTCTTCTACTTCTTCTGCTTCACCCCCCTGACCTCAACTTCTCCTTCTCCTTCTTCTGCTTCTTCTGATTCACCCTCCTAACTTCACCTTCTCCTTCTCCTTCTTCTGCTTCTTCTGATTCACCCTCCTGACTTCACCTTCTCCTTCTCCTTCTTCTGCTTCTTCTGATTCACCCTCCTGACTTCACCTTGTCCTTCTCCTTCTTCTGCTTCTTCTGCTTCACCCTCCAGACTTCACCTTCTCCTTCTCCTTCTTCTGCTTCACCCTCCAGACTTCACCTTCTCCTTCTCCTTCTTCTGCTTCTTCTGCTTCACCCTCCTTTAATCACCTTCTCCTTCTCCTTCTTCTACTTCTTCTGATTCACCCTCCAGACTTCACCTTCTCCTTTTCCTTCTTCTGCTTCTTCTGCTTCACCCTCCAGACTTCACCTTCTCCTTCTCCTTCTTCTGCTTCTTCTGCTTCACCCTCCAGATTTCATCTTCTCCTTCTCCTTCTTCTGCTTCTTCTGCTTCACCCTCCTGACTTCACCTTATCCTTCTCCTTCTTCTACTTCTTCTGATTCACCCTCCAGACTTCACCTTCTCCTTCTCCTTCTTCTGCTTCTTCTGCTTCACCCTTAGGACTTCACCTTCTCCTTCTCCTTCTTCTGCTTCTTCTGCTGCACCCTCCAGACTTCACCGCCTCCATCTCCTTCTTCTGCTTCTTCTGCTTCACCCTCCTGACTTCACCTTCTCCTTCTCCTTCTTCTGCTTCTTCTGCTTCACCCTCCTGACTTCACCTTCTCCTTCTCCTTCTTCTACTTCTTCTGCTTCACCCCCCTGACCTCAACTTCTCCTTCTCCTTCTTCTGCTTCTTCTGATTCACCCTCCTAACTTCACCTTCTCCTTCTCCTTCTTCTGCTTCTTCTGATTCACCCTCCTGACTTCACCTTCTCCTTCTCCTTCTTCTGCTTCTTCTGATTCACCCTCCAGACTTCACCTTCTCCTTCTCCTGCTTCTGCTTCTTCTGATTCACCCTCCAGACTTCACCTTCTCCTTCTCCTTCTTCTGCTTCTTCTGATTCACCCTCCAGACTTCATCTTCTCCTTCTCCTTCTTATGCTTCTTCCGATTCACCCTCCAGACTTCACCTTCTCCTTCTCCTTCTTCTACTTCTTCTGATTCACCCTCCAGACATTCCCTTCGCCTTCTCCTTCTTCTACTTCTTCTGATTCACCCTCCAGACTTCACCTTCTCCTTCTCCTTCTTCTACTTCTTCTGCTTCTCCCTCCAGACTTCACCTTCCCGTTCTCCTTCTTCTGCTTCTTCTGATTCACCCTCCAGACTTCACCTTCTCCTTCTCCTTCTTCTACTTCTTCTGATTCACCCTCCAGACTTCACCTTCTCCTTCTCCTTCTTCTGCTTCTTCTGCTTCACCCTTAGGACTTCACCTGCTACTTCTCCTTCTTCTGCTTCTTCTGCTGCACCCTCCAGACTTCACCGCCTCCATCTCCTTCTTCTGCTTCTTCTGCTTCACCCTCCTGACTTCACCTTCTCCTTCTCCTTCTTCTGCTTCTTCTGCTTCACCCTCCTGACTTCACCTTCTCCTTCTCCTTCTTCTACTTCTTCTGCTTCACCCCCCTGACCTCAACTTCTCCTTCTCCTTCTTCTGCTTCTTCTGATTCACCCTCCTAACTTCACCTTCTCCTTCTCCTTCTTCTGCTTCTTCTGATTCACCCTCCTGACTTCACCTTCTCCTTCTCCTTCTTCTGCTTCTTCTGATTCACCCTCCAGACTTCACCTTCTCCTTCTCCTGCTTCTGCTTCTTCTGATTCACCCTCCAGACTTCACCTTCTCCTTCTCCTTCTTCTGCTTCTTCTGATTCACCCTCCAGACCTCACCTTCTCCTTCTCCTTCTTCTACTTCTTCTGATTCACCCTCCAGACTTCATCTTCTCCTTCTCCTTCTTCTGCTTCTTCTGATTCACGCTCCAGACTTCATCTTCCACTTCTCCTTCTTCTGCTTCTTCTGATTCACCCTCCAGACTTCACCTTCTCCTTCTCCTTCTTCTACTTCTTCTGATTCACCCTCCAGACTTCACCTTCTCCTTCTCCTTCTTCTACTTCTTCTGATTCACCCTCCAATCTTCACCTTCTCCTTCTCCTTCTTCTGCTTCTTCTGCTTCACCCTCCAGACTTCACCTTCTCCTTCTCTTTCTTCTGCTTCTTCTGATTCACCCTCCAGACTTCACCTTCTCCTTCTCCTTCGTCTGATTCTTCTGATTCACCCTCCAGACTTCACCTTCTCCTTCTCCTTCTTCTGCTTCTTCTGATTCACCCTCCTGACTTCACCTTCTCCTTCTTCTACTTCTTCTGATTCACCCTCCTGACTTCACCTTCTCCTTCTCCTTCTTCTACTTCTTCTGCTTCACTCTCCAGACTTCACCTTCTCCTTCTCCTTCTTCTACTTCTTCTGATTCACCCTCCAGACTTCACCTTCTCCTTCTCCTTCTTCTGCATCTTCTGATTCACCCTCCAGACTTCACATTCTCCTTCTCCTTATTCTGCTTCTTCTGCTTCACCCTCCAGACTTCACCTTCTCCTTCTCCTTCTTCTGCTTCTTCTGATTCACCCTCCAGACTTCACCTTCTCCTTCTCCTTCTTCTGCTTCTGCTGATTCACCCTCCAGACTTCACCTTCTCCTTCTCCTTCTTCTACTTCTTCTGATTCACCCTCCAGACTTCATCTTCTCCTTCTCCTTCTTCTGCTTCTTCTGATTCACCCTCCAGACTTCACCTTCTCCTTCTCCTTCTTCTGCTTCTTCTGATTCACCCTCCAGACTTCGCCTTCTCCTTCTCCTTCTTCTACTTCTTCTGATTCACCCTCCAGACTTCACCTTCTCCTTCTCCTTCTTCTACTTCTTCTGATTCACCCTCCAGACTTCACCTTCTCCTTCTCCTTCTTCTGCTTCTTCTGATTCACCCTCCAGACTTCACCTTCTCCTTCTCCTTCTTCTGCTTCTTCTGATTCACCCTCCAGACTTCACCTTCTCCTTCTCCTTCTTCTGCTTCTTCTGATTCACCCTTCAGACTTCACCTTCTCCTTCTCCTTCTTCTGCTTCTTCTGATTCACCCTCCAGACCTCACCTTCTCCTTCTCCTTCTTCTACTTCTTCTGATTCACCCTCCAGACTTCATCTTCTCCTTCTCCTTCTTCTGCTTCTTCTGATTCACCCTCCAGACTTCACCTTCTCCTTCTCCTTCTTCTGCTTCTTCTGATTCACCCTCCAGACTTCGCCTTCTCCTTCTCCTTCTTCTACTTCTTCTGATTCACCCTCCAGACTTCACCTTCTCCTTCTCCTTCTTCTCCTTCTTCTGATTCACCCTCCAGTCTTCACCTTTTCCTTCTCCTTCTTCTGCTTCTTCTGATTCACCCTCCAGACTTCACCTTCTCCTTCTCCTTCTTCTGCTTCTTCTGATTCACCCTCCTGACTTCACCTTCTCCTTCTCCTTCTTCTGCTTCTTCTGATTCACCCTCCAGACTTCACCTTCTCCTTCTCCTTCTTCTACTTCTTCTGATTCACCCTCCAGACTTCACCTTCTCCTTCTACTTCTTCTGCTTCTTCTGATTCACCCTCCAGACTTCACCTTCTCCTTCTCCTTCTTCTGCTTCTTCCGATTAACCCTCCAGACTTCACCTTCTCCTTCTCCTTCTTCTGCTTCTTCTGGTTCACCCTCCAGACTTCACCTTCTCCTTATCCTTCTTCTACCTCTTCTGATCCACCCGCCAGACTTCACCTTCTCCTTCTCCTTCTTCTGCTTCTTCTGATTCACCCTCCAGACATCACCTTCTCCTTCTCCTTCGTCTACTTCTTCTGATTCACCCTCCAGACTACACCTTCTCCTTCTCCTTCTTCTACTTCTTCTGATTCACCCTCCAGACTTCACCTTCTCCTTCTCCTTCTTCTACTTCTTCTGCTTCTCCCTCCAGACTTCACCTTCCCGTTCTCCTTCTTCTGCTTCTTCTGATTCACCCTCCAGACTTCACCTTCTCCTTCTCCTTCTTCTACTTCTTCTGATTCACCCTGCAGACTTCACCTTCTCCTTCTCCTTCTTCTACTTCTTCTGATTCACCCTCCAGACTTCACCTTCTCCTTCTCCTTCTTCTGCTTCTTCTGATTCACCCTCCAGACTTCACCTTCTCCTTCTCCTTCTTCTGCTTCTTCTGATTCACCCTTCAGACTTCACCTTCTCCTTCTCCTTCTTCTGCTTCTTCTGATTCACCCTCCAGACCTCACCTTCTCCTTCTCCTTCTTCTACTTCTTCTGATTCACCCTCCAGACTTCATCTTCTCCTTCTCCTTCTTCTGCTTCTTCTGATTCACCCTCCAGACTTCACCTTCTCCTTCTCCTTCTTCTGCTTCTTCTGATTCACCCTCCAGACTTCGCCTTCTCCTTCTCCTTCTTCTACTTCTTCTGATTCACCCTCCAGACTTCACCTTCTCCTTCTCCTTCTTCTTCTTCTTCTGATTCACCCTCCAGTCTTCACCTTCTCCTTCTCCTTCTTCTGCTTCTTCTGATTCACCCTCCAGACTTCACCTTCTCCTTCTCCTTCTTCTGCTTCTTCTGATTCACCCTCCTGACTTCACCTTCTCCTTCTCCTTCTTCTGCTTCTTCTGATTCACCCTCCAGAATTCACCTTCTCCTTCTCCTTCTTCTACTTCTTCTGATTCACCCTCCAGACTTCACCTTCTCCTTCTACTTCTTCTACTTCTTCTGATTCACCCTCCAGACTTCACCTTCTCCTTATCCTTCTTCTGCTTCGTCTGATTCACCCTCCAGACTTCACCTTCTCCTTCTCCTTCTTCTGCTTCTTCTGGTTCACCCTCCAGACTTCACCTTCTCCTTATCCTTCTTCTACCTCTTCTGATTCACCCTCCAGACTTCACCTTCTCCTTTTCCTTCTTCTGCTTCTTCTGATTCACCCTCCAGATTTCACCTTCTCCTTCTCCTTCGTCTACTTCTTATGATTCACCCTCCAGACTACACCTTCTCCTTCTCCTTCTTCTACTTCTTCTGATTCACCCTCCAGACTTCACTTTCTCCTTCTCCTTCTTATGCTTCTTCCGATTCACCCTCCAGACTTCACCTTCTCCTTCTCCTTCTTCTACTTCTTCTGATTCACCCTCCAGACATTCCCTTCGCCTTCTCCTTCTTCTACTTCTTCTGATTCACCCTCCAGACTTCACCTTCTCCTTCTCCTTCTTCTACTTCTTCTGCTTCTCCCTCCAGACTTCACCTTCCCGTTCTCCTTCTTCTGCTTCTTCTGATTCACCCTCCAGACTTCACCTTCTCCTTCTCCTTCTTCTACTTCTTCTGATTCACCCTCCAGACTTCACCTTCTCCTTCTCCTTCTTCTGCTTCTTCTGCTTCACCCTTAGGACTTCACCTTCTCCTTCTCCTTCTTCTGCTTCTTCTGCTGCACCCTCCAGACTTCACCGCCTCCATCTCCTTCTTCTGCTTCTTCTGCTTCACCCTCCTGACTTCACCTTCTCCTTCTCCTTCTTCAGCTTCTTCTGCTTCACCCTCCTGACTTCACCTTCTCCTTCTCCTTCTTCTACTTCTTCTGCTTCACCCCCCTGACCTCAACTTCTCCTTCTCCTTCTTCTGCTTCTTCTGATTCACCCTCCTAACTTCACCTTCTCCTTCTCCTTCTTCTGCTTCTTCTGATTCACCCTCCTGACTTCACCTTCTCATTCTCCTTCTTCTGCTTCTTCTGATTCACCCTCCAGACTTCACCTTCTCCTTCTCCTGCTTCTGCTTCTTCTGATTCACCCTCCAGACTTCACCTTCTCCTTCTCCTTCTTCTGCTTCTTCTGATTGACCCTCCAGACCTCACCTTCTCCTTCTCCTTCTTCTACTTCTTCTGATTCACCCTCCAGACTTCATCTTCTCCTTCTCCTTCTTCTGCTTCTTCTGATTCACGCTCCAGACTTCATCTTCCACTTCTCCTTCTTCTGCTTCTTCTGATTCACCCTCCAGACTTCACCTTCTCCTTCTCCTTCTTCTACTTCTTCTGATTCACCCTCCAGACTTCACCTTCTCCTTCTCCTTCTTCTACTTCTTCTGATTCACCCTCCAATCTTCACCTTCTCCTTCTCCTTCTTCTGCTTCTTCTGCTTCACCCTCCAGACTTCACCTTCTCCTTCTCTTTCTTCTGCTTCTTCTGATTCACCCTCCAGACTTCACCTTCTCCTTCTCCTTCGTCTGATTCTTCTGATTCACCCTCCAGACTTCACCTTCTCCTTCTCCTTCTTCTGCTTCTTCTGATTCACCCTCCTGACTTCACCTTCTCCTTCTTCTACTTCTTCTGATTCACCCTCCTGACTTCACCTTCTCCTTCTCCTTCTTCTACTTCTTCTGCTTCACCCTCCAGACTTCACCTTCTCCTTCTCCTTCTTCTACTTCTTCTGATTCACCCTCCAGACTTCACCTTCTCCTTCTCCTTCTTCTGCATCTTCTGATTCACCCTCCAGACTTCACATTCTCCTTCTCCTTATTCTGCTTCTTCTGCTTCACCCTCCAGACTTCACCTTCTCCTTCTCCTTCTTCTGCTTCTTCTGATTCACCCTCCAGACTTCACCTTCTCCTTCTCCTTCTTCTGCTTCTGCTGATTCACCCTCCAGACTTCACCTTCTCCTTCTCCTTCTTCTACTTCTTCTGATTCACCCTCCAGACTTCATCTTCTCCTTCTCCTTCTTCTGCTTCTTCTGATTCACCCTCCAGACTTCACCTTCTCCTTCTCCTTCTTCTGCTTCTTCTGATTCACCCTCCAGACTTCGCCTTCTCCTTCTCCTTCTTCTACTTCTTCTGATTCACCCTCCAGACTTCACCTTCTCCTTCTCCTTCTTCTACTTCTTCTGATTCACCCTTCAGACTTCACCTTCTCCTTCTCCTTCTTCTGCTTCTTCTGATTCATCCTCCAGACTTCACCTTCTCCTTCTCCTTCTTCTGCTTCTTCTGATTCACCCTCCAGACTTCACCTTCTCCTTCTCCTTCTTCTGCTTCTTCTGATTCACCCTTCAGACTTCACCTTCTCCTTCTCCTTCTTCTGCTTCTTCTGATTCACCCTCCAGACCTCACCTTCTCCTTCTCCTTCTTCTACTTCTTCTGATTCACCCTCCAGACTTCATCTTCTACTTCTCCTTCTTCTGCTTCTTCTGATTCACCCTCCAGACTTCACCTTCTCCTTCTCCTTCTTCTGCTTCTTCTGATTCACCCTCCAGACTTCGCCTTCTCCTTCTCCTTCTTCTACTTCTTCTGATTCACCCTCCAGACTTCACCTTCTCCTTCTCCTTCTTCTCCTTCTTCTGATTCACCCTCCAGTCTTCACCTTCTCCTTCTCCTTCTTCTACTTCTTCTGATTCACCCTCCTGACTTCACCTTCTCCTTCTCCTTCTTCTACTTCTTCTGCTTCACCCTCCAGACTTCACCTTCTCCTTCTCCTTCTTCTACTTCTTCTGATTCACCCTCCAGACTTCACCTTCTCCTTCTCCTTCTTCTGCATCTTCTGATTCACCCTCCAGACTTCACATTCTCCTTCTCCTTATTCTGCTTCTTCTGCTTCACCCACCAGACTTCACCTTCTCCTTCTCCTTCTTCTGCTTCTTCTGATTCACCCTCCAGACTTCACCTTCTCCTTCTCCTTCTTCTGCTTCTGCTGATTCACCCTCCAGACTTCACCTTCTCCTTCTCCTTCTTCTACTTCTTCTGATTCACCCTCCAGACTTCACCTTCTCCTTCTCCTTCTTCTTCTTCTTCTGATTCACCCTCCAGTCTTCACCTTCTCCTTCTCCTTCTTCTGCTTCTTCTGATTCACCCTCCAGACTTCACCTTCTCCTTCTCCTTCTTCTGCTTCTTCTGATTCACCCTCCTGACTTCACCTTCTCCTTCTCCTTCTTCTGCTTCTTCTGATTCACCCTCCAGACTTCACCTTCTCCTTCTCCTTCTTCTACTTCTTCTGATTCACCCTCCAGACTTCACCTTCTCCTTCTACTTCTTCTACTTCTTCTGATTCACCCTCCAGACTTCACCTTCTCCTTATCCTTCTTCTGCTTCGTCTGATTCACCCTCCAGACTTCACCTTCTCCTTCTCCTTCTTCTGCTTCTTGTGGTTCACCCTCCAGACTTCACCTTCTCCTTATCCTTCTTCTACCTCTTCTGATTCACCCTCCAGACTTCACCTTCTCCTTTTCCTTCTTCTGCTTCTTCTGATTCACCCTCCAGATTTCACCTTCTCCTTCTCCTTCGTCTACTTCTTCTGATTCACCCTCCAGACTACACCTTCTCCTTCTCCTTCTTCTACTTCTCCTGATTCACCCTCCAGACTTCACCTTCTCCTTCTCCTTCTTATGCTTCTTCCGATTTACCCTCCAGACTTCACCTTCTCCTTCTCCTTCTTCTACTTCTTCTGATTCACCCTCCAGACATTCCCTTCGCCTTCTCCTTCTTCTACTTCTTCTGATTCACCCTCCAGACTTCACCTTCTCCTTCTCCTTCTTCTACTTCTTCTGCTTCTCCCTCCAGACTTCACCTTCCCGTTCTCCTTCTTCTGCTTCTTCTGATTCACCCTCCAGACTTCACCTTCTCCTTCTCCTTCTTCTACTTCTTCTGATTCACCCTCCAGACTTCACCTTCTCCTTCTCCTTCTTCTGCTTCTTCTGCTTCACCCTTAGGATTTCACCTTCTCCTTCTCCTTCTTCTGCTTCTTCTGCTGCACCCTCCAGACTTCACCGCCTCCATCTCCTTCTTCTGCTTCTTCTGCTTCACCCTCCTGACTTCACCTTCTCCTTCTCCTTCTTCTGCTTCTTCTGCTTCACCCTCCTGACTTCACCTTCTCCTTCTCCTTCTTCTACTTCTTCTGCTTCACCCCCCTGACCTCAACTTCTCCTTCTCCTTCTTCTGCTTCTTCTGATTCACCCTCCTAACTTCACCTTCTCCTTCTCCTTCTTCTGCTTCTTCTGATTCACCCTCCTGACTTCACCTTCTCCTTCTCCTTCTTCTGCTTCTTCTGATTCACCCTCCAGACTTCACCTTCTGCTTCTCCTGCTTCTGCTTCTTCTGATTCACCCTCCAGACTTCACCTTCTCCTTCTCCTTCTTCTGCTTCTTCTGATTCACCCTCCAGACCTCACCTTCTCCTTCTCCTTCTTCTACTTCTTCTGATTCACCCTCCAGACATCATCTTCTCCTTCTCCTTCTTCTGCTTCTTCTGATTCACGCTCCAGACTTCATCTTCAACTTCTCCTTCTTCTGCTTCTTCTGATTCACCCTCCAGACTTCACCTTCTCCTTCTCCTTCTTCTACTTCTTCTGATTCACCCTCCAGACTTCACCTTCTCCTTCTCCTTCTTCTACTTCTTCTGATTCACCCTCCAATCTTCACCTTCTCCTTCTCCTTCTTCTGCTTCTTCTGCTTCACCCTCCAGACTTCACCTTCTCCTTCTCTTTCTTCTGCTTCTTCTGATTCACCCTCCAGACTTCACCTTCTCCTTCTCCTTCGTCTGATTCTTCTGATTCACCCTCCAGACTTCACCTTCTCCTTCTCCTTCTTCTGCTTCTTCTGATTCACCCTCCTGACTTCACCTTCTCCTTCTTCTACTTCTTCTGATTCACCCTCCTGACTTCACCTTCTCCTTCTCCTTCTTCTACTTCTTCTGCTTCACCCTCCAGACTTCACCTTCTCCTTCTCCTTCTTCTACTTCTTCTGATTCACCCTCCAGACTTCATCTTCTCCTTCTCCTTCTTCTGCATCTTCTGATTCACCCTCCAGACTTCACATTCTCCTTCTCCTTATTCTGCTTCTTCTGCTTCACCCTCCAGACTTCACCTTCTCCTTTTCCTTCTTCTGCTTCTTCTGATTCACCCTCCAGATTTCACCTTCTCCTTCTCCTTCGTCTACTTCTTCTGATTCACCCTCCAGACTACACCTTCTCCTTCTCCTTCTTCTACTTCTCCTGATTCACCCTCCAGACTTCACCTTCTCCTTCTCCTTCTTATGCTTCTTCCGATTTACCCTCCAGACTTCACCTTCTCCTTCTCCTTCTTCTACTTCTTCTGATTCACCCTCCAGACATTCCCTTCGCCTTCTCCTTCTTCTACTTCTTCTGATTCACCCTCCAGACTTCACCTTCTCCTTCTCCTTCTTCTACTTCTTCTGCTTCTCCCTCCAGACTTCACCTTCCCGTTCTCCTTCTTCTGCTTCTTCTGATTCACCCTCCAGACTTCACCTTCTCCTTCTCCTTCTTCTACTTCTTCTGATTCACCCTCCAGACTTCACCTTCTCCTTCTCCTTCTTCTGCTTCTTCTGCTTCACCCTTAGGATTTCACCTTCTCCTTCTCCTTCTTCTGCTTCTTCTGCTGCACCCTCCAGACTTCACCGCCTCCATCTCCTTCTTCTGCTTCTTCTGCTTCACCCTCCTGACTTCACCTTCTCCTTCTCCTTCTTCTGCTTCTTCTGCTTCACCCTCCTGACTTCACCTTCTCCTTCTCCTTCTTCTACTTCTTCTGCTTCACCCCCCTGACCTCAACTTCTCCTTCTCCTTCTTCTGCTTCTTCTGATTCACCCTCCTAACTTCACCTTCTCCTTCTCCTTCTTCTGCTTCTTCTGATTCACCCGCCTGACTTCACCTTCTCCTTCTCCTTCTTCTGCTTCTTCTGATTCACCCTCCAGACTTCACCTTCTGCTTCTCCTGCTTCTGCTTCTTCTGATTCACCCTCCAGACTTCACCTTCTCCTTCTCCTTCTTCTGCTTCTTCTGATTCACCCTCCAGACCTCACCTTCTCCTTCTCCTTCTTCTACTTCTTCTGATTCACCCTCCAGACATCATCTTCTCCTTCTCCTTCTTCTGCTTCTTCTGATTCACGCTCCAGACTTCATCTTCAACTTCTCCTTCTTCTGCTTCTTCTGATTCACCCTCCAGACTTCACCTTCTCCTTCTCCTTCTTCTACTTCTTCTGATTCACCCTCCAGACTTCACCTTCTCCTTCTCCTTCTTCTACTTCTTCTGATTCACCCTCCAATCTTCACCTTCTCCTTCTCCTTCTTCTGCTTCTTCTGCTTCACCCTCCAGACTTCACCTTCTCCTTCTCTTTCTTCTGCTTCTTCTGATTCACCCTCCAGACTTCACCTTCTCCTTCTCCTTCGTCTGATTCTTCTGATTCACCCTCCAGACTTCACCTTCTCCTTCTCCTTCTTCTGCTTCTTCTGATTCACCCTCCTGACTTCACCTTCTCCTTCTTCTACTTCTTCTGATTCACCCTCCTGACTTCACCTTCTCCTTCTCCTTCTTCTACTTCTTCTGCTTCACCCTCCAGACTTCACCTTCTCCTTCTCCTTCTTCTACTTCTTCTGATTCACCCTCCAGACTTCATCTTCTCCTTCTCCTTCTTCTGCATCTTCTGATTCACCCTCCAGACTTCACATTCTCCTTCTCCTTATTCTGCTTCTTCTGCTTCACCCTCCAGACTTCACCTTCTCCTTCTCCTTCTTCTGCTTCTTCTGATTCACCCTCCAGACTTCACCTTCTCCTTCTCCTTCTTCTGCTTCTGCTGATTCACCCTCCAGACTTCACCTTCTCCTTCTCCTTCTTCTACTTCTTCTGATTCACCCTCCAGACTTCACCTTCTCCTTCTCCTTCTTCTGCTTCTTCTGATTCACCCTCCAGACTTCACCTTCTCCTTCTCCTTCTTCTGCTTCTGCTGATTCACCCTCCAGACTTCACCTTCTCCTTCTCCTTCTTCTACTTCTTCTGATTCACCCTCCAGACTTCACCTTCTCCTTCTCCTTCTTCTGCTTCTTCCGATTCACCCTCCAGACTTCACCTTCTCCTTCTCCTTCTTCTGCTTCTTCTGGTTCACCCTCCAGACTTCACCTTCTCCTTATCCTTCTTCTACCTCTTCTGATCCACCCTCCAGACTTCACCTTCTCCTTCTCCTTCTTCTGCTTCTTCTGATTCACCCTCCAGACTTCACCTTCTCCTTCTCCTTCGTCTACTTCTTCTGATTCACCCTCCAGACTACACCTTCTCCTTCTCCTTCTTCTACTTCTTCTGATTCACCCTCCAGACTTCACCTTCTCCTTCTCCTTCTTCTGCTTCTTCCGATTCACCCTCCAGACTTCACCTTCTCCTTCTCCTTCTTCTACTTCTTCTGATTCACCCTCCAGACTTTACCTTCGCCTTCTCCTTCTTCTACTTCTTCTGATTCACCCTCCAGACTTCACCTTCTCCTTCTCCTTCTTCTACTTCTTCTGCTTCTCCCTCCAGACTTCACCTTCTCCTTCTCCTTCTTCTGCTTCTTCTGATTCACCCTCCTGACTTCACCTTCTCCTTCTTCTACTTCTTCTGATTCACCCTCCTGACTTCACCTTCTCCTTCTCCTTCTTCTACTTCTTCTGCTTCACCCTCCAGACTTCACCTTCTCCTTCTCCTTCTTCTACTTCTTCTGATTCACCCTCCAGACTTCATCTTCTCCTTCTCCTTCTTCTGCATCTTCTGATTCACCCTCCAGACTTCACATTCTCCTTCTCCTTATTCTGCTTCTTCTGCTTCACCCTCCAGACTTCACCTTCTCCTTCTCCTTCTTCTGCTTCTTCTGATTCACCCTCCAGACTTCACCTTCTCCTTCTCCTTCTTCTGCTTCTGCTGATTCACCCTCCAGACTTCACCTTCTCCTTCTCCTTCTTCTACTTCTTCTGATTCACCCTCCAGACTTCACCTTCTCCTTCTCCTTCTTCTGCTTCTTCTGATTCACCCTCCAGACTTCACCTTCTCCTTCTCCTTCTTCTGCTTCTGCTGATTCACCCTCCAGACTTCACCTTCTCCTTCTCCTTCTTCTACTTCTTCTGATTCACCCTCCAGACTTCACCTTCTCCTTCTCCTTCTTCTGCTTCTTCCGATTCACCCTCCAGACTTCACCTTCTCCTTCTCCTTCTTCTGCTTCTTCTGGTTCACCCTCCAGACTTCACCTTCTCCTTATCCTTCTTCTACCTCTTCTGATCCACCCTCCAGACTTCACCTTCTCCTTCTCCTTCTTCTGCTTCTTCTGATTCACCCTCCAGACTTCACCTTCTCCTTCTCCTTCGTCTACTTCTTCTGATTCACCCTCCAGACTACACCTTCTCCTTCTCCTTCTTCTACTTCTTCTGATTCACCCTCCAGACTTCACCTTCTCCTTCTCCTTCTTCTGCTTCTTCCGATTCACCCTCCAGACTTCACCTTCTCCTTCTCCTTCTTCTACTTCTTCTGATTCACCCTCCAGACTTTACCTTCGCCTTCTCCTTCTTCTACTTCTTCTGATTCACCCTCCAGACTTCACCTTCTCCTTCTCCTTCTTCTACTTCTTCTGCTTCTCCCTCCAGACTTCACCTTCCCGTTCTCCTTCTTCTGCTTCTTCTGATTCACCCTCCAGACTTCACCTTCTCCTTCTCCTTCTTCTACTTCTTCTGATTCACCCTGCAGACTTCACCTTCTCCTTCTCCTTCTTCTACTTCTTCTGATTCACCCTCCAGACTTCACCTTCTCCTTCTCCTTCTTCTGCTTCTTCTGATTCACCCTCCAGACTTCACCTTCTCCTTCTCCTTCTTCTGCTTCTTCTGATTCACCCTCCAGACTTCACCTTCTCCTTCTCCTTCTTCTACTTCTTCTGATTCACCCTTCAGACTTCACCTTCTCCTTCTCCTTCTTCTGCTTCTTCTGATTCACCCTCCAGAGCTCACCTTCTCCTTCTCCTTCTTCTACTTCTTATGATTCACCCTCCAGACTTCATCTTCTCCTTCTCCTTCTTCTGCTTCTTCTGATTCACCCTCCAGACTTCACCTTCTCCTTCTCCTTCTTCTGCTTCTTCTGATTCACCCTCCAGACTTCGCCTTCTCCTTCTCCTTCTTCTACTTCTTCTGATTCACCCTCCAGACTTCACCTTCTCCTTCTCCTTCTTCTACTTCTTCTGATTCACCCTCCAGTCTTCACCTTCTCCTTCTCCTTCTTCTGCTTCTTCTGATTCACCCTCCAGACTTCACCTTCTCCTTCTCCTTCTTCTGCTTCTTCTGATTCACCCTCCTGACTTCACCTTCTCCTTCTCCTTCTTCTGCTTCTTCTGATTCACCCTCCAGACTTCACCTTCTCCTTCTCCTTCTTCTACTTCTTCTGATTCACCCTCCAGACTTCACCTTCTCCTTCTACTTCTTCTACTTCTTCTGATTCACCCTCCAGACTTCACCTTCTCCTTATCCTTCTTCTGCTTCGTCTGATTCACCCTCCAGACTTCACCTTCTCCTTCTCCTTCTTCTGCTTCTTCTGGTTCACCCTCCAGACTTCACCTTCTCCTTATCCTTCTTCTACCTCTTCTGATTCACCCTCCAGACTTCACCTTCTCCTTTTCCTTCTTCTGCTTCTTCTGATTCACCCTCCAGATTTCACCTTCTCCTTCTCCTTCGTCTACTTCTTCTGATTCACCCTCCAGACTACACCTTCTCCTTCTCCTTCTTCTACTTCTTCTGATTCACCCTCCAGACTTCACCTTCTCCTTCTCCTTCTTATGCTTCTTCCGATTCACCCTCCAGACTTCACCTTCTCCTTCTCCTTCTTCTACTTCTTCTGATTCACCCTCCAGACATTCCCTTCGCCTTCTCCTTCTTCTACTTCTTCTGATTCACCCTCCAGACTTCACCTTCTCCTTCTCATTCTTCTACTTCTTCTGCTTCTCCCTCCAGACTTCACCTTCCCGTTCTCCTTCTTCTGCTTCTTCTGATTCACCCTCCAGACTTCACCTTCTCCTTCTCCTTCTTCTACATCTTCTGATTCACCCTCCAGACTTCACCTTCTCCTTCTCCTTCTTCTACTTCTTCTGATTCACCCTCCAGACTTCACCTTCTCCTTCTCCTTCTTCTACTTCTTCTGATTCACCCTCCTGACTTCACCTTCTCCTTCTCCTTCTTCTGCTTCTTCTGCTTCACCCTCCAGACTTCACCTTCTCCTTCTCCTTCTTCTGCTTCTTCTGCTTCAACCTCCAGACTTCACCTTCTCCTTCTCCTTCTTCTGCTTCTTCTGCTTCACCCTCCTGACTTCACCTTCTCCTTCTCCTTCTTCTACTTCTTCTGATTCACCCTCCAGACTTCACCTTCTCCTTCTCCTTCTTCTGCTTCTTCTGCTTCAACCTCCTGACTTCACCTTCTCCTTCTTCTACTTCTTCTGTTTCACCCTCCAGACTTCACCTTCTCCTTCTCCTTCTTCTGCTTCTTCTGCTTCACCCTCCAGACTGCACCTTCTCCTTCTCCTTCTTCTGCTTCTTCTGCTGCGCCCTCCAGACTTCAGCTTCTCCTTCTCCTTCTTCTGCTTCTTCTGCTTCACCCTCCTGACTTCACCTTCTCCTTCTCCTTCTTCTACTTCTTCTGCTTCACCCCGCTGACTTCACCTTCTCCTTCTCCTTCTTCTGCTTCTTCTGATTCACCCTCCAGACTTCACCTTCTCCTTCTCCTTCTTCTGCTTCTTCTGATTCACCCTCCAGACTTCACCTTCTCCTTCTCCTTCTTCTGCTTCTTCTGATTCACCCTCCAGACTTCACCTTCTCCTTCTCCTTCTTCTGCTTCTTCTGATTCACCCTTCAGACTTCACCTTCTCCTTCTCCTTCTTCTGCTTCTTCTGATTCACCCTCCAGACCTCACCTTCTCCTTCTCCTTCTTCTACTTCTTCTGATTCACCCTCCAGACTTCATCTTCTCCTTCTCCTTCTTCTGCTTCTTCTGATTCTCCCTCCAGACTTCACCTTCTCCTTCTCCTTCTTCTGCTTCTTCTGATTCACCCTCCAGACTTCGCCTTCTCCTTCTCCTTCTTCTACTTCTTCTGATTCACCCTCCAGACTTCACCTTCTCCTTCTCCTTCTTCTCCTTCTTCTGATTCACCCTCCAGTCTTCACCTTCTCCTTCTCCTTCTTCTACTTCTTCTGATTCACCCTCCTGACTTCACCTTCTCCTTCTCCTTCTTCTACTTCTTCTGCTTCACCCTCCAGACTTCACCTTCTCCTTCTCCTTCTTCTACTTCTTCTGATTCACCCTCCAGACTTCACCTTCTCCTTCTCCTTCTTCTGCATCTTCTGATTCACCCTCCAGACTTCACATTCTCCTTCTCCTTATTCTGCTTCTTCTGCTTCACCCTCCAGACTTCACCTTCTCCTTCTCCTTCTTCTGCTTCTTCTGATTCACCCTCCAGACTTCACCTTCTCCTTCTCCTTCTTCTGCTTCTGCTGATTCACCCTCCAGACTTCACCTTCTCCTTCTCCTTCTTCTACTTCTTCTGATTCACCCTCCAGACTTCATCTTCTCCTTCTCCTTCTTCTGCTTCTTCTGATTCACCCTCCAGACTTCACCTTCTCCTTCTCCTTCTTCTGCTTCTTCTGATTCACCCTCCAGACTTCGCCTTCTCCTTCTCCTTCTTCTACTTCTTCTGATTCACCCTCCAGACTTCACCTTCTCCTTCTCCTTCTTCTACTTCTTCTGATTCACCCTCCAGACTTCACCTTCTCCTTCTCCTTCTTCTGCTTCTTCTGATTCACCCTCCAGACTTCACCTTCTCCTTCTCCTTCTTCTGCTTCTTCTGATTCACCCTCCAGACTTCACCTTCTCCTTCTCCTTCTTCTGCTTCTTCTGATTCACCCTTCAGACTTCACCTTCTCCTTCTCCTTCTTCTGCTTCTTCTGATTCACCCTCCAGACCTCACCTTCTCCTTCTCCTTCTTCTACTTCTTCTGATTCACCCTCCAGACTTCATCTTCTCCTTCTCCTTCTTCTGCTTCTTCTGATTCACCCTCCAGACTTCACCTTCTCCTTCTCCTTCTTCTGCTTCTTCTGATTCACCCTCCAGACTTCGCCTTCTCCTTCTCCTTCTTCTACTTCTTCTGATTCACCCTCCAGACTTCACCTTCTCCTTCTCCTTCTTCTCCTTCTTCTGATTCACCCTCCAGTCTTCACCTTCTCCTTCTCCTTCTTCTACTTCTTCTGATTCACCCTCCTGACTTCACCTTCTCCTTCTCCTTCTTCTACTTCTTCTGCTTCACCCTCCAGACTTCACCTTCTCCTTCTCCTTCTTCTACTTCTTCTGATTCACCCTCCAGACTTCACCTTCTCCTTCTCCTTCTTCTGCATCTTCTGATTCACCCTCCAAACTTCACATTCTCCTTCTCCTTATTCTGCTTCTTCTGCTTCACCCTCCAGACTTTACCTTCTCCTTCTCCTTCTTCTGCTTCTTCTGATTCACCCTCCAGACTTCACCTTCTCCTTCTCCTTCTTCTGCTTCTGCTGATTCACCCTCCAGACTTCACCTTCTCCTTCTCCTTCTTCTACTTCTTCTGATTCACCCTCCAGACTTCATCTTCTCCTTCTCCTTCTTCTGCTTCTTCTGATTCACTCTCCAGACTTCACCTTCTCCTTCTCCTTCTTCTGCTTCTTCTGATTCACCCTCCAGACTTCGCCTTCTCCTTCTCCTTCTTCTACTTCTTCTGATTCACCCTCCAGACTTCACCTTCTCCTTCTCCTTCTTCTACTTCTTCTGATTCACCCTCCAGACTTCACCTTCTCCTTCTCCTTCTTCTGCTTCTTCTGATTCACCCTCCAGACTTCACCTTCTCCTTCTCCTTCTTCTGCTTCTTCTGATTCACCCTCCAGACTTCACCTTCTCCTTCTCCTTCTTCTGCTTCTTCTGATTCACCCTTCAGACTTCACCTTCTCCTTCTCCTTCTTCTGCTTCTTCTGATTCACCCTCCAGACCTCACCTTCTCCTTCTCCTTCTTCTACTTCTTCTGATTCACCCTCCAGACTTCATCTTCTCCTTCTCCTTCTTCTGCTTCTTCTGATTCACCCTCCAGACTTCACCTTCTCCTTCTCCTTCTTCTGCTTCTTCTGATTCACCCTCCAGACTTCGCCTTCTCCTTCTCCTTCTTCTACTTCTTCTGATTCACCCTCCAGACTTCACCTTCTCCTTCTCCTTCTTCTCCTTCTTCTGATTCACCCTCCAGTCTTCACCTTCTCCTTCTCCTTCTTCTGCTTCTTCTGATTCACCCTCCAGACTTCACCTTCTCCTTCTCCTTCTTCTGCTTCTTCTGATTCACCCTCCGGACTTCACCTTCTCCTTCTCCTTCTTCTGCTTCTTCTGATTCACCCTCCAGACTTCACCTTCTCCTTCTCCTTCTTCTACTTCTTCTGATTCACCCTCCAGACTTCACCTTCTCCTTCTACTTCTTCTGCTTCTTCTGATTCACCCTCCAGACTTCACCTTCTCCTTCTCCTTCTTCTGCTTCTTCTGGTTCACCCTCCAGACTTCACCTTCTCCTTATCCTTCTTCTACCTCTTCTGATCCACCCTCCAGACTTCACCTTCTCCTTCTCCTTCTTCTGCTTCTTCTGATTCACCCTCCAGACTTCACCTTCTCCTTCTCCTTCGTCTACTTCTTCTGATTCACCCTCCAGACTACACCTTCTCCTTCTCCTTCTTCTACTTCTTCTGATTCACCCTCCAGACTTCACCTTCTCTTTCTCCTTCTTCTGCTTCTTCCGATTCACCCTCCAGACTTCACCTTCTCCTTCTCCTTCTTCTACTTCTTCTGATTCACCCTCCAGACTTTACCTTCGCCTTCTCCTTCTTCTACTTCTTCTGATTCACCCTCCAGACTTCACCTTCTCCTTCTCCTTCTTCTACTTCTTCTGCTTCTCCCTCCAGACTTCACCTTCCCGTTCTCCTTCTTCTGCTTCTTCTGATTCACCCTCCAGACTTCACCTTCTCCTTCTCCTTCTTCTACTTCTTCTGATTCACCCTGCAGACTTCACCTTCTCCTTCTCCTTCTTCTACTTCTTCTGATTCACCCTCCAGACTTCACCTTCTCCTTCTCCTTCTTCTGCTTCTTCTGATTCACCCTCCAGACTTCACCTTCTCCTTCTCCTTCTTCTGCTTCTTCTGATTCACCCTCCAGACTTCACCTTCTCCTTCTCCTTCTTCTACTTCTTCTGATTCACCCTTCAGACTTCACCTTCTCCTTCTCCTTCTTCTGCTTCTTCTGATTCACCCTCCAGACCTCACCTTCTCCTTCTCCTTCTTCTACTTCTTCTGATTCACCCTCCAGACTTCATCTTCTCCTTCTCCTTCTTCTGCTTCTTCTGATTCACCCTCCAGACTTCACCTTCTCCTTCTCCTTCTTCTGCTTCTTCTGATTCACCCTCCAGACATCGCCTTCTCCTTCTCCTTCTTCTACTTCTTCTGATTCACCCTCCAGACTTCACCTTCTCCTTCTCCTTCTTCTACTTCTTCTGATTCACCCTCCAGTCTTCACCTTCTCCTTCTCCTTCTTCTGCTTCTTCTGATTCACCCTCCAGACTTCACCTTCTCCTTCTCCTTCTTCTGCTTCTTCTGATTCACCCTCCTGACTTCACCTTCTCCTTCTCCTTCTTCTGCTTCTTCTGATTCACCCTCCAGACTTCACCTTCTCCTTCTCCTTCTTCTACTTCTTCTGATTCACCCTCCAGACTTCACCTTCTCCTTCTACTTCTTCTACTTCTTCTGATTCACCCTCCAGACTTCACCTTCTCCTTATCCTTCTTCTGCTTCGTCTGATTCACCCTCCAGACTTCACCTTCTCCTTCTCCTTCTTCTGCTTCTTCTGGTTCACCCTCCAGATTTCACCTTCTCCTTATCCTTCTTCTACCTCTTCTGATTCACCCTCCAGACTTCACCTTCTCCTTTTCCTTCTTCTGCTTCTTCTGATTCACCCTCCAGATTTCACCTTCTCCTTCTCCTTCGTCTACTTCTTCTGATTCACCCTCCAGACTACACCTTCTCCTTCTCCTTCTTCTACTTCTTCTGATTCACCCTCCAGACTTCACCTTCTCCTTCTCCTT
This sequence comes from Somniosus microcephalus, assembly GCF_052327205.1. Lineage (NCBI taxonomy): Eukaryota > Metazoa > Chordata > Chondrichthyes > Squaliformes > Somniosidae > Somniosus > Somniosus microcephalus. The sequence continues at coordinate 249,310 of NW_028225267.1, read as the reverse complement.
CTTATGCTTCTTCCGATTCACCCTCCAGACTTCACCTTCTCCTTCTCCTTCTTCTACTTCTTCTGTTTCACCCTCCAGACATTCCCTTCGCCTTCTCCTTCTTCTACTTCTTCTGATTCACCCTCCAGACTTCACCTTCTCCTTCTCATTCTTCTACTTCTTCTGCTTCTCCCTCCAGACTTCACCTTCCCGTTCTCCTTCTTCTGCTTCTTCTGATTCACCCTCCAGACTTCACCTTCTCCTTCTCCTTCTTCTACATCTTCTGATTCACCCTCCAGACTTCACCTTCTCCTTCTCCTTCTTCTACTTCTTCTGATTCACCCTCCAGACTTCACCTTCTCCTTCTCCTTCTTCTACTTCTTCTGATTCACCCTCCTGACTTCACCTTCTCCTTCTCCTTCTTCTGCTTCTTCTGCTTCACCCTCCAGACTTCACCTTCTCCTTCTCCTTCTTCTGCTTCTTCTGCTTCACCCTCCAGACTTCACCTTCTCCTTCTCCTTCTTCTGCTTTTTCTGCTTCACCCTCCTGACTTCACCTTCTCCTTCTCCTTCTTCTACTTCTTCTGATTCACCCTCCAGACTTCACCTTCTCCTTCTCCTTCTTCTGCTTCTTCTGCTTCAACCTCCTGACTTCACCTTCTCCTTCTTCTACTTCTTCTGTTTCACCCTCCAGACTTCACCTTCTCCTTCTCCTTCTTCTGCTTCTTCTGCTTCACCCTCCAGACTGCACCTTCTCCTTCTCCTTCTTCTGCTTCTTCTGCTGCGCCCTCCAGACTTCAGCTTCTCCTTCTCCTTCTTCTGCTTCTTCTGCTTCACCCTCCTGACTTCACCTTCTCCTTCTCCTTCTTCTACTTCTTCTGCTTCACCCCGCTGACTTCACCTTCTCCTTCTCCTTCTTCTGCTTCTTCTGATTCACCCTCCAGACTTCACCTTCTCCTTCTCCTTCTTCTGCTTCTTCTGATTCACCCTCCAGACTTCACCTTCTCCTTCTCCTTCTTCTGCTTCTTCTGATTCACCCTCCAGACTTCACCTTCTCCTTCTCCTCCTTCTGCTTCTTCTGATTCACCCTTCAGACTTCAGCTTCTCCTTCTCCTTCTTCTGCTTCTTCTGATTCACCCTCCAGACCTCACCTTCTCCTTCTCCTTCTTCTACTTCTTCTGATTCACCCTCCAGACTTCATCTTCTCCTTCTCCTTCTTCTGCTTCTTCTGATTCACCCTCCAGACTTCACCTTCTCCTTCTCCTTCTTCTGCTTCTTCTGATTCACCCTCCAGACTTTGCCTTCTCCTTCTCCTTCTTCTCCTTCTTCTGATTCACCCTCCAGACTTCACCTTCTCCTTCTCCTTCTTCTCCTTCTTCTGATTCAACCTCCAGTCTTCACCTTCTCCTTCTCCTTCTTCTACTTCTTCTGATTCACCCTCCTGACTTCACCTTCTCCTTCTCCTTCTTCTACTTCTTCTGCTTCACCCTCCAGACTTCACCTTCTCCTTCTCCTTCTTCTACTTCTTCTGATTCACCCTCCAGACTTCACCTTCTCCTTCTCCTTCTTCTGCATCTTCTGATTCACCCTCCAGACTTCACATTCTCCTTCTCCTTATTCAGCTTCTTCTGCTTCACCCTCCAGACTTCACCTTCTCCTTCTCCTTCTTCTGCTTCTTCTGATTCACCCTCCAGACTTCACCTTCTCCTTCTCCTTCTTCTGCTTCTGCTGATTCACCCTCCAGACTTCACCTTCTCCTTCTCCTTCTTCTACTTCTTCTGATTCACCCTCCAGACTTCATCTTCTCCTTCTCCTTCTTCTGCTTCTTCTGATTCACCCTCCAGACTTCACCTTCTCCTTCTCCTTCTTCTGCTTCTTCTGATTCACCCTCCAGACTTCGCCTTCTCCTTCTCCTTCTTCTACTTCTTCTGATTCACCCTCCAGACTTCACCTTCTCCTTCTCCTTCTTCTACTTCTTCTGATTCACCCTCCAGACTTCACCTTCTCCTTCTCCTTCTTCTGCTTCTTCTGATTCACCCTCCAGACTTCACCTTCTCCTTCTCCTTCTTCTGCTTCTTCTGATTCGCCCTCCAGACTTCACCTTCTCCTTCTCCTTCTTCTGCTTCTTCTGATTCACTCTTCAGACTTCACCTTCTCCTTCTCCTTCTTCTGCTTCTTCTGATTCACCCTCCAGACCTCACCTTCTCCTTCTCCTTCTTCTACTTCTTCTGATTCACCCTCCAGACTTCATCTTCTCCTTCTCCTTCTTCTGCTTCTTCTGATTCACCCTCCAGACTTCACCTTCTCCTTCTCCTTCTTCTGCTTCTTCTGATTCACCCTCCAGACTTCGCCTTCTCCTTCTCCTTCTTCTACTTCTTCTGATTCACCCTCCAGACTTCACCTTCTCCTTCTCCTTCTTCTCCTTCTTCTGATTCACCCTCCAGTCTTCACCTTCTCCTTCTCCTTCTTCTGCTTCTTCTGATTCACCCTCCAGACTTCACCTTCTCCTTCTCCTTCTTCTGCTTCTTCTGATTCACCCTCCTGACTTCATCTTCTCCTTCTCCTTCTTCTGCTTCTTCTGATTCACCCTCCAGACTTCACCTTCTCCTTCTCCTTCTTCTACTTCTTCTGATTCACCCTCCAGACTTCACCTTCTCCTTCTACTTCTTCTGCTTCTTCTGATTCACCCTCCAGACTTCACCTTCTCCTTCTCCTTCTTCTGCTTCTTCCGATTCACCCTCCAGACTTCACCTTCTCCTTCTCCTTCTTCTGCTTCTTCTGGTTCACCCTCCAGACTTCACCTTCTCCTTATCCTTCTTCTACCTCTTCTGATCAACCCTCCAGACTTCACCTTCTCCTTCTCCTTCTTCTGCTTCTTCTGATTCACCCTCCAGATTTCACCTTCTCCTTCTCCTTCGTCTACTTCTTCTGATTCACCCTCCAGACTACACCTTCTCCTTCTCCTTCTTCTACTTCTTCTGATTCACCCTCCAGACTTCACCTTCTCCTTCTCCTTCTTATGCTTCTTCCGATTCACCCTCCAGACTTCACCTTCTCCTTCTCCTTCTTCTACTTCTTCTGATTCACCCTCCAGACATTCCCTTCGCCTTCTCCTTCTTCTACTTCTTCTGATTCACCCTCCAGACTTCACCTTCTCCTTCTCATTCTTCTACTTCTTCTGCTTCTCCCTCCAGACTTCACCTTCCCGTTCTCCTTCTTCTGCTTCTTCTGATTCACCCTCCAGACTTCACCTTCTCCTTCTCCTTCTTCTACATCTTCTGATTCACCCTCCAGACTTCACCTTCTCCTTCTCCTTCTTCTACTTCTTCTGAGTCACCCTCCAGACTTCACCTTCTCCTTCTCCTTCTTCTACTTCTTCTGATTCACCCTCCTGACTTCACCTTCTCCTTCTCCTTCTACTGCTTCTTCTGCTTCACCCTCCAGACTTCACCTTCTCCTTCTCCTTCTTCTGCTTCTTCTGCTTCACCCTCCAGACTTCACCTTCTCCTTCTCCTTCTTCTGCTTCTTCTGCTTCACCCTCCTGACTTCACCTTCTCCTTCTCCTTCTTCTACTTCTTCTGATTCACCCTCCAGACTTCACCTTCTCCTTCTCCTTCTTCTGCTTCTTCTGCTTCAACCTCCTGACTTCACCTTCTCCTTCTTCTACTTCTTCTGTTTCACCCTCCAGACTTCACCTTCTCCTTCTCCTTCTTCTGCTTCTTCTGCTTCACCCTCCAGACTGCACCTTCTCCTTCTCCTTCTTCTGCTTCTTCTGCTGCGCCCTCCAGACTTCAGCTTCTCCTTCTCCTTCTTCTGCTTCTTCTGCTTCACCCTCCTGACTTCACCTTCTCCTTCTCCTTCTTCTACTTCTTCTGCTTCACCCCGCTGACTTCACCTTCTCCTTCTCCTTCTTCTGCTTCTTCTGATTCACCCTCCAGACTTCACCTTCTCCTTCTCCTTCTTCTGCTTCTTCTGATTCACCCTCCAGACTTCACCTTCTCCTTCTCCTTCTTCTGCTTCTTCTGATTCACCCTCCAGACTTCACCTTCTCCTTCTCCTTCTTCTGCTTCTTCTGATTCACCCTTCAGACTTCACCTTCTCCTTCTCCTTCTTCTGCTTCTTCTGATTCACCCTCCAGACCTCACCTTCTCCTTCTCCTTCTTCTACTTCTTCTGATTCACCCTCCAGACTTCATCTTCTCCTTCTCCTTCTTCTGCTTCTTCTGATTCACCCTCCAGACTTCACCTTCTCCTTCTCCTTCTTCTGCTTCTTCTGATTCACCCTCCAGACTTCGCCTTCTCCTTCTCCTTCTTCTACTTCTTCTGATTCACCCTCCAGACTTCACCTTCTCCTTCTCCTTCTTCTCCTTCTTCTGATTCACCCTCCAGTCTTCACCTTCTCCTTCTCCTTCTTCTACTTCTTCTGATTCACCCTCCTGACTTCACCTTCTCCTTCTCCTTCTTCTACTTCTTCTGCTTCACCCTCCAGACTTCACCTTCTCCTTCTCCTTCTTCTACTTCTTCTGATTCACCCTCCAGACTTCACCTTCTCCTTCTCCTTCTTCTGCATCTTCTGATTCACCCTCCAGACTTCACATTCTCCTTCTCCTTATTCTGCTTCTTCTGCTTCACCCTCCAGACTTCACCTTCTCCTTCTCCTTCTTCTGCTTCTTCTGATTCACCCTCCAGACTTCACCTTCTCCTTCTCCTTCTTCTGCTTCTGCTGATTCACCCTCCAGACTTCACCTTCTCCTTCTCCTTCTTCTACTTCTTCTGATTCACCCTCCAGACTTCATCTTCTCCTTCTCCTTCTTCTGCTTCTTCTGATTCACCCTCCAGACTTCACCTTCTCCTTCTCCTTCTTCTGCTTCTTCTGATTCACCCTCCAGACTTCGCCTTCTCCTTCTCCTTCTTCTACTTCTTCTGATTCACCCTCCAGACTTCACCTTCTCCTTCTCCTTCTTCTCCTTCTTCTGATTCACCCTCCAGTCTTCACCTTCTCCTTCTCCTTCTTCTGCTTCTTCTGATTCACCCTCCAGACTTCACCTTCTCCTTCTCCTTCTTCTGCTTCTTCTGATTCACCCTCCTGACTTCATCTTCTCCTTCTCCTTCTTCTGCTTCTTCTGATTCACCCTCCAGACTTCACCTTCTCCTTCTCCTTCTTCTACTTCTTCTGATTCACCCTCCAGACTTCACCTTCTCCTTCTACTTCTTCTGCTTCTTCTGATTCACCCTCCAGACTTCACCTTCTCCTTCTCCTTCTTCTGCTTCTTCCGATTCACCCTCCAGACTTCACCTTCTCCTTCTCCTTCTTCTGCTTCTTCTGGTTCACCCTCCAGACTTCACCTTCTCCTTATCCTTCTTCTACCTCTTCTGATCAACCCTCCAGACTTCACCTTCTCCTTCTCCTTCTTCTGCTTCTTCTGATTCACCCTCCAGATTTCACCTTCTCCTTCTCCTTCGTCTACTTCTTCTGATTCACCCTCCAGACTACACCTTCTCCTTCTCCTTCTTCTACTTCTTCTGATTCACCCTCCAGACTTCACCTTCTCCTTCTCCTTCTTATGCTTCTTCCGATTCACCCTCCAGACTTCACCTTCTCCTTCTCCTTCTTCTACTTCTTCTGATTCACCCTCCAGACATTCCCTTCGCCTTCTCCTTCTTCTACTTCTTCTGATTCACCCTCCAGACTTCACCTTCTCCTTCTCATTCTTCTACTTCTTCTGCTTCTCCCTCCAGACTTCACCTTCCCGTTCTCCTTCTTCTGCTTCTTCTGATTCACCCTCCAGACTTCACCTTCTCCTTCTCCTTCTTCTACATCTTCTGATTCACCCTCCAGACTTCACCTTCTCCTTCTCCTTCTTCTACTTCTTCTGAGTCACCCTCCAGACTTCACCTTCTCCTTCTCCTTCTTCTACTTCTTCTGATTCACCCTCCTGACTTCACCTTCTCCTTCTCCTTCTACTGCTTCTTCTGCTTCACCCTCCAGACTTCACCTTCTCCTTCTCCTTCTTCTGCTTCTTCTGCTTCACCCTCCAGACTTCACCTTCTCCTTCTCCTTCTTCTGCTTCTTCTGCTTCACCCTCCTGACTTCACCTTCTCCTTCTCCTTCTTCTACTTCTTCTGATTCACCCTCCAGACTTCACCTTCTCCTTCTCCTTCTTCTGCTTCTTCTGCTTCAACCTCCTGACTTCACCTTCTCCTTCTTCTACTTCTTCTGTTTCACCCTCCAGACTTCACCTTCTCCTTCTCCTTCTTCTGCTTCTTCTGCTTCACCCTCCAGACTGCACCTTCTCCTTCTCCTTCTTCTGCTTCTTCTGCTGCGCCCTCCAGACTTCAGCTTCTCCTTCTCCTTCTTCTGCTTCTTCTGCTTCACCCTCCTGACTTCACCTTCTCCTTCTCCTTCTTCTACTTCTTCTGCTTCACCCCGCTGACTTCACCTTCTCCTTCTCCTTCTTCTGCTTCTTCTGATTCACCCTCCAGACTTCACCTTCTCCTTCTCCTTCTTCTGCTTCTTCTGATTCACCCTCCAGACTTCACCTTCTCCTTCTCCTTCTTCTGCTTCTTCTGATTCACCCTCCAGACTTCACCTTCTCCTTCTCCTTCTTCTGCTTCTTCTGATTCACCCTTCAGACTTCACCTTCTCCTTCTCCTTCTTCTGCTTCTTCTGATTCACCCTCCAGACCTCACCTTCTCCTTCTCCTTCTTCTACTTCTTCTGATTCACCCTCCAGACTTCATCTTCTCCTTCTCCTTCTTCTGCTTCTTCTGATTCACCCTCCAGACTTCACCTTCTCCTTCTCCTTCTTCTGCTTCTTCTGATTCACCCTCCAGACTTCGCCTTCTCCTTCTCCTTCTTCTACTTCTTCTGATTCACCCTCCAGACTTCACCTTCTCCTTCTCCTTCTTCTCCTTCTTCTGATTCACCCTCCAGTCTTCACCTTCTCCTTCTCCTTCTTCTACTTCTTCTGATTCACCCTCCTGACTTCACCTTCTCCTTCTCCTTCTTCTACTTCTTCTGCTTCACCCTCCAGACTTCACCTTCTCCTTCTCCTTCTTCTGCTTCTTCTGATTCACCCTCCAGACTTCACCTTCTCCTTCTCCTTCTTCTGCTTCTTCTGATTCACCCTCCTGACTTCATCTTCTCCTTCTCCTTCTTCTGCTTCTTCTGATTCACCCTCCAGACTTCACCTTCTCCTTCTCCTTCTTCTACTTCTTCTGATTCACCCTCCAGACTTCACCTTCTCCTTCTACTTCTTCTGCTTCTTCTGATTCACCCTCCAGACTTCACCTTCTCCTTCTCCTTCTTCTGCTTCTTCCGATTCACCCTCCAGACTTCACCTTCTCCTTCTCCTTCTTCTGCTTCTTCTGGTTCACCCTCCAGACTTCACCTTCTCCTTATCCTTCTTCTACCTCTTCTGATCAACCCTCCAGACTTCACCTTCTCCTTCTCCTTCTTCTGCTTCTTCTGATTCACCCTCCAGATTTCACCTTCTCCTTCTCCTTCGTCTACTTCTTCTGATTCACCCTCCAGACTACACCTTCTCCTTCTCCTTCTTCTACTTCTTCTGATTCACCCTCCAGACTTCACCTTCTCCTTCTCCTTCTTATGCTTCTTCCGATTCACCCTCCAGACTTCACCTTCTCCTTCTCCTTCTTCTACTTCTTCTGATTCACCCTCCAGACATTCCCTTCGCCTTCTCCTTCTTCTACTTCTTCTGATTCACCCTCCAGACTTCACCTTCTCCTTCTCATTCTTCTACTTCTTCTGCTTCTCCCTCCAGACTTCACCTTCCCGTTCTCCTTCTTCTGCTTCTTCTGATTCACCCTCCAGACTTCACCTTCTCCTTCTCCTTCTTCTACATCTTCTGATTCACCCTCCAGACTTCACCTTCTCCTTCTCCTTCTTCTACTTCTTCTGAGTCACCCTCCAGACTTCACCTTCTCCTTCTCCTTCTTCTACTTCTTCTGATTCACCCTCCTGACTTCACCTTCTCCTTCTCCTTCTACTGCTTCTTCTGCTTCACCCTCCAGACTTCACCTTCTCCTTCTCCTTCTTCTGCTTCTTCTGCTTCACCCTCCAGACTTCACCTTCTCCTTCTCCTTCTTCTGCTTCTTCTGCTTCACCCTCCTGACTTCACCTTCTCCTTCTCCTTCTTCTACTTCTTCTGATTCACCCTCCAGACTTCACCTTCTCCTTCTCCTTCTTCTGCTTCTTCTGCTTCAACCTCCTGACTTCACCTTCTCCTTCTTCTACTTCTTCTGTTTCACCCTCCAGACTTCACCTTCTCCTTCTCCTTCTTCTGCTTCTTCTGCTTCACCCTCCAGACTGCACCTTCTCCTTCTCCTTCTTCTGCTTCTTCTGCTGCGCCCTCCAGACTTCAGCTTCTCCTTCTCCTTCTTCTGCTTCTTCTGCTTCACCCTCCTGACTTCACCTTCTCCTTCTCCTTCTTCTACTTCTTCTGCTTCACCCCGCTGACTTCACCTTCTCCTTCTCCTTCTTCTGCTTCTTCTGATTCACCCTCCAGACTTCACCTTCTCCTTCTCCTTCTTCTGCTTCTTCTGATTCACCCTCCAGACTTCACCTTCTCCTTCTCCTTCTTCTGCTTCTTCTGATTCACCCTCCAGACTTCACCTTCTCCTTCTCCTTCTTCTGCTTCTTCTGATTCACCCTTCAGACTTCACCTTCTCCTTCTCCTTCTTCTGCTTCTTCTGATTCACCCTCCAGACCTCACCTTCTCCTTCTCCTTCTTCTACTTCTTCTGATTCACCCTCCAGACTTCATCTTCTCCTTCTCCTTCTTCTGCTTCTTCTGATTCACCCTCCAGACTTCACCTTCTCCTTCTCCTTCTTCTGCTTCTTCTGATTCACCCTCCAGACTTCGCCTTCTCCTTCTCCTTCTTCTACTTCTTCTGATTCACCCTCCAGACTTCACCTTCTCCTTCTCCTTCTTCTCCTTCTTCTGATTCACCCTCCAGTCTTCACCTTCTCCTTCTCCTTCTTCTACTTCTTCTGATTCACCCTCCTGACTTCACCTTCTCCTTCTCCTTCTTCTACTTCTTCTGCTTCACCCTCCAGACTTCACCTTCTCCTTCTCCTTCTTCTACTTCTTCTGATTCACCCTCCAGACTTCACCTTCTCCTTCTCCTTCTTCTGCATCTTCTGATTCACCCTCCAGACTTCACATTCTCCTTCTCCTTATTCTGCTTCTTCTGCTTCACCCTCCAGACTTCACCTTCTCCTTCTCCTTCTTCTGCTTCTTCTGATTCACCCTCCAGACTTCACCTTCTCCTTCTCCTTCTTCTGCTTCTGCTGATTCACCCTCCAGACTTCACCTTCTCCTTCTCCTTCTTCTACTTCTTCTGATTCACCCTCCAGACTTCATCTTCTCCTTCTCCTTCTTCTGCTTCTTCTGATTCACCCTCCAGACTTCACCTTCTCCTTCTCCTTCTTCTGCTTCTTCTGATTCACCCTCCAGACTTCGCCTTCTCCTTCTCCTTCTTCTACTTCTTCTGATTCACCCTCCAGACTTCACCTTCTCCTTCTCCTTCTTCTCCTTCTTCTGATTCACCCTCCAGTCTTCACCTTCTCCTTCTCCTTCTTCTGCTTCTTCTGATTCACCCTCCAGACTTCACCTTCTCCTTCTCCTTCTTCTGCTTCTTCTGATTCACCCTCCTGACTTCATCTTCTCCTTCTCCTTCTTCTGCTTCTTCTGATTCACCCTCCAGACTTCACCTTCTCCTTCTCCTTCTTCTACTTCTTCTGATTCACCCTCCAGACTTCACCTTCTCCTTCTACTTCTTCTGCTTCTTCTGATTCACCCTCCAGACTTCACCTTCTCCTTCTCCTTCTTCTGCTTCTTCCGATTCACCCTCCAGACTTCACCTTCTCCTTCTCCTTCTTCTGCTTCTTCTGGTTCACCCTCCAGACTTCACCTTCTCCTTATCCTTCTTCTACCTCTTCTGATCAACCCTCCAGACTTCACCTTCTCCTTCTCCTTCTTCTGCTTCTTCTGATTCACCCTCCAGATTTCACCTTCTCCTTCTCCTTCGTCTACTTCTTCTGATTCACCCTCCAGACTACACCTTCTCCTTCTCCTTCTTCTACTTCTTCTGATTCACCCTCCAGACTTCACCTTCTCCTTCTCCTTCTTATGCTTCTTCCGATTCACCCTCCAGACTTCACCTTCTCCTTCTCCTTCTTCTACTTCTTCTGATTCACCCTCCAGACATTCCCTTCGCCTTCTCCTTCTTCTACTTCTTCTGATTCACCCTCCAGACTTCACCTTCTCCTTCTCATTCTTCTACTTCTTCTGCTTCTCCCTCCAGACTTCACCTTCCCGTTCTCCTTCTTCTGCTTCTTCTGATTCACCCTCCAGACTTCACCTTCTCCTTCTCCTTCTTCTACATCTTCTGATTCACCCTCCAGACTTCACCTTCTCCTTCTCCTTCTTCTACTTCTTCTGAGTCACCCTCCAGACTTCACCTTCTCCTTCTCCTTCTTCTACTTCTTCTGATTCACCCTCCTGACTTCACCTTCTCCTTCTCCTTCTACTGCTTCTTCTGCTTCACCCTCCAGACTTCACCTTCTCCTTCTCCTTCTTCTGCTTCTTCTGCTTCACCCTCCAGACTTCACCTTCTCCTTCTCCTTCTTCTGCTTCTTCTGCTTCACCCTCCTGACTTCACCTTCTCCTTCTCCTTCTTCTACTTCTTCTGATTCACCCTCCAGACTTCACCTTCTCCTTCTCCTTCTTCTGCTTCTTCTGCTTCAACCTCCTGACTTCACCTTCTCCTTCTTCTACTTCTTCTGTTTCACCCTCCAGACTTCACCTTCTCCTTCTCCTTCTTCTGCTTCTTCTGCTTCACCCTCCAGACTGCACCTTCTCCTTCTCCTTCTTCTGCTTCTTCTGCTGCGCCCTCCAGACTTCAGCTTCTCCTTCTCCTTCTTCTGCTTCTTCTGCTTCACCCTCCTGACTTCACCTTCTCCTTCTCCTTCTTCTACTTCTTCTGCTTCACCCCGCTGACTTCACCTTCTCCTTCTCCTTCTTCTGCTTCTTCTGATTCACCCTCCAGACTTCACCTTCTCCTTCTCCTTCTTCTGCTTCTTCTGATTCACCCTCCAGACTTCACCTTCTCCTTCTCCTTCTTCTGCTTCTTCTGATTCACCCTCCAGACTTCACCTTCTCCTTCTCCTTCTTCTGCTTCTTCTGATTCACCCTTCAGACTTCACCTTCTCCTTCTCCTTCTTCTGCTTCTTCTGATTCACCCTCCAGACCTCACCTTCTCCTTCTCCTTCTTCTACTTCTTCTGATTCACCCTCCAGACTTCATCTTCTCCTTCTCCTTCTTCTGCTTCTTCTGATTCACCCTCCAGACTTCACCTTCTCCTTCTCCTTCTTCTGCTTCTTCTGATTCACCCTCCAGACTTCGCCTTCTCCTTCTCCTTCTTCTACTTCTTCTGATTCACCCTCCAGACTTCACCTTCTCCTTCTCCTTCTTCTCCTTCTTCTGATTCACCCTCCAGTCTTCACCTTCTCCTTCTCCTTCTTCTACTTCTTCTGATTCACCCTCCTGACTTCACCTTCTCCTTCTCCTTCTTCTACTTCTTCTGCTTCACCCTCCAGACTTCACCTTCTCCTTCTCCTTCTTCTACTTCTTCTGATTCACCCTCCAGACTTCACCTTCTCCTTCTCCTTCTTCTGCATCTTCTGATTCACCCTCCAGACTTCACATTCTCCTTCTCCTTATTCTGCTTCTTCTGCTTCACCCTCCAGACTTCACCTTCTCCTTCTCCTTCTTCTGCTTCTTCTGATTCACCCTCCAGACTTCACCTTCTCCTTCTCCTTCTTCTGCTTCTGCTGATTCACCCTCCAGACTTCACCTTCTCCTTCTCCTTCTTCTACTTCTTCTGATTCACCCTCCAGACTTCATCTTCTCCTTCTCCTTCTTCTGCTTCTTCTGATTCACCCTCCAGACTTCACCTTCTCCTTCTCCTTCTTCTGCTTCTTCTGATTCACCCTCCAGACTTCGCCTTCTCCTTCTCCTTCTTCTACTTCTTCTGATTCACCCTCCAGACTTCACCTTCTCCTTCTCCTTCTTCTACTTCTTCTGATTCACCCTCCAGACTTCACCTTCTCCTTCTCCTTCTTCTGCTTCTTCTGATTCACCCTCCAGACTTCACCTTCTCCTTCTCCTTCTTCTGCTTCTTCTGATTCACCCTCCAGAGTTCACCTTCTCCTTCTCCTTCTTCTGCTTCTTCTGATTCACCCTTCAGACTTCACCTTCTCCTTCTCCTTCTTCTGCTTCTTCTGATTCACCCTCCAGACCTCACCTTCTCCTTCTCCTTCTTCTACTTCTTCTGATTCACCCTCCAGACTTCATCTTCTCCTTCTCCTTCTTCTGCTTCTTCTGATTCACCCTCCAGACTTCACCTTCTCCTTCTCCTTCTTCTGCTTCTTCTGATTCACCCTCCAGACTTCGCCTTCCCCTTCTCCTTCTTCTACTTCTTCTGATTCACCCTCCAGACTTCACCTTCTCCTTCTCCTCCTTCTCCTTCTTCTGATTCACCCTCCAGTCTTCACCTTCTCCTTCTCCTTCTTCTGCTTCTTCTGATTCACCCTCCAGACTTCACCTTCTCCTTCTCCTTCTTCTGCTTCTTCTGATTCACCCTCCTGACTTCACCTTCTCCTTCTCCTTCTTCTGCTTCTTCTGATTCACCCTCCAGACTTCACCTTCTCCTTCTCCTTCTTCTACTTCTTCTGATTCACCCTCCAGACTTCACCTTCTCCTTCTACTTCTTCTGCTTCTTCTGATTCACCGTCCAGACTTCACCTTCTCCTTCTCCTTCTTCTGCTTCTTCCGATTCACCCTCCAGACTTCACCTTCTCCTTCTCCTTCTTCTGCTTCTTCTGGTTCACCCTCCAGACTTCACCTTCTCCTTATCCTTCTTCTACCTCTTCTGATCCACCCTCCAGACTTCACCTTCTCCTTCTCCTTCTTCTGCTTCTTCTGATTCACCCTCCAGACTTCACCTTCTCCTTCTCCTTCGTCTACTTCTTCTGATTCACCCTCCAGACTACACCTTCTCCTTCTCCTTCTTCTACTTCTTCTGATTCACCCTCCAGACTTCACCTTCTGCTTCTCCTTCTTCTGCTTCTTCCGATTCACCCTCCAGACTTCACCTTCTCCTTCTCCTTCTTCTACTTCTTCTGATTCACCCTCCAGACTTTACCTTCGCCTTCTCCTTCTTCTACTTCTTCTGATTCACCCTCCAGACTTCACCTTCTCCTTCTCCTTCTTCTACTTCTTCTGCTTCTCCCTCCAGACTTCATCTTCCCGTTCTCCTTCTTCTGCTTCTTCTGATTCACCCTCCAGACTTCACCTTCTCCTTCTCCTTCTTCTACTTCTTCTGATTCACCCTGCAGACTTCACCTTCTCCTTCTCCTTCTTCTACTTCTTCTGATTCACCCTCCAGACTTCACCTTCTCCTTCTCCTTCTTCTGCTTCTTCTGATTCACCCTCCAGACTTCACCTTCTCCTTCTCCTTCTTCTGCTTCTTCTGATTCACCCTCCAGACTTCACCTTCTCCTTCTCCTTCTTCTACTTCTTCTGATTCACCCTTCAGACTTCACCTTCTCCTTCTCCTTCTTCTGCTTCTTCTGATTCACCCTCCAGACCTCACCTTCTCCTTCTCCTTCTTCTACTTCTTCTGATTCACCCTCCAGACTTCATCTTCTCCTTCTCCTTCTTCTGCTTCTTCTGATTCACCCTCCAGACTTCACCTTCTCCTTCTCCTTCTTCTGCTTCTTCTGATTCACCCTCCAGACTTCGCCTTCTCCTTCTCCTTCTTCTACTTCTTCTGATTCACCCTCCAGACTTCACCTTCTCCTTCTCCTTCTTCTACTTCTTCTGATTCACCCTCCAGTCTTCACCTTCTCCTTCTCCTTCTTCTGCTTCTTCTGATTCACCCTCCAGACTTCACCTTCTCCTTCTCCTTCTTCTGCTTCTTCTGATTCACCCTCCTGACTTCACCTTCTCCTTCTCCTTCTTCTGCTTCTTCTGATTCACCCTCCAGACTTCACCTTCTCCTTCTCCTTCTTCTGCTTCTTCCGATTCACCCTCCAGACTTCACCTTCTCCTTCTCCTTCTTCTGCTTCTTCTGGTTCACCCTCCAGACTTCACCTTCTCCTTATCCTTCTTCTACCTCTTCTGATCCACCCTCCAGACTTCACCTTCTCCTTCTCCTTCTTCTGCTTCTTCTGATTCACCCTCCAGACTTCACCTTCTCCTTCTCCTTCGTCTACTTCTTCTGATTCACCCTCCAGACTACACCTTCTCCTTCTCCTTCTTCTACTTCTTCTGGTTCACCCTCCAGACTTCACCTTCTGCTTCTCCTTCTTCTGCTTCTTCCGATTCACCCTCCAGACTTCACCTTCTCCTTCTCCTTCTTCTACTTCTTCTGATTCACCCTCCAGACTTTACCTTCGCCTTCTCCTTCTTCTACTTCTTCTGATTCACCCTCCAGACTTCACCTTCTCCTTCTCCTTCTTCTACTTCTTCTGCTTCTCCCTCCAGACTTCATCTTCCCGTTCTCCTTCTTCTGCTTCTTCTGATTCACCCTCCAGACTTCACCTTCTCCTTCTCCTTCTTCTACTTCTTCTGATTCACCCTGCAGACTTCACCTTCTCCTTCTCCTTCTTCTACTTCTTCTGATTCACCCTCCAGACTTCAACTTCTCCTTCTCCTTCTTCTGCTTCTTCTGATTCACCCTCCAGACTTCACCTTCTCCTTCTCCTTCTTCTGCTTCCTCTGATTCACCCTCCAGACTTCACCTTCTCCTTCTCCTTCTTCTACTTCTTCTGATTCACCCTTCAGACTTCACCTTCTCCTTCTCCTTCTTCTGCTTCTTCTGATTCACCCTCCAGACCTCACCTTCTCCTTCTCCTTCTTCTACTTCTTCTGATTCACCCTCCAGACTTCATCTTCTCCTTCTCCTTCTTCTGCTTCTTCTGATTCACCCTCCAGACTTCACCTTCTCCTTCTCCTTCTTCTGCTTCTTCTGATTCACCCTCCAGACTTCGCCTTCTCCTTCTCCTTCTTCTACTTCTTCTGATTCACCCTCCAGACTTCACCTTCTCCTTCTCCTTCTTCTACTTCTTCTGATTCACCCTCCAGTCTTCACCTTCTCCTTCTCCTTCTTCTGCTTCTTCTGATTCACCATCCAGACTTCACCTTCTCCTTCTCCTTCTTCTGCTTCTTCTGATTCACCCTCCTGACTTCACCTTCTCCTTCTCCTTCTTCTGCTTCTTCTGATTCACCCTCCAGACTTCACCTTCTCCTTCTCCTTCTTCTACTTCTTCTGATTCACCCTCCAGACTTCACCTTCTCCTTCTACTTCTTCTACTTCTTCTGATTCACCCTCCAGACTTCACCTTCTCCTTATCCTTCTTCTGCTTCGTCTGATTCACCCTCCAGACTTCACCTTCTCCTTCTCCTTCTTCTGCTTCTTCTGGTTCGCCCTCCAGACTTCACCTTCTCCTTATCCTTCTTCTACCTCTTCTGATTCACCCTCCAGACTTCACCTTCTCCTTTTCCTTCTTCTGCTTCTTCTGATTCACCCTCCAGATTTCACCTTCTCCTTCTCCTTCGTCTACTTCTTCTGATTCACCCTCCAGACTACACCTTCTCCTTCTCCTTCTTCTACTTCTTCTGATTCACCCTCCAGACTTCACCTTCTCCTTCTCCTTCTTATGCTTCTTACGATTCACCCTCCAGACTTCACCTTCTCCTTCTCCTTCTTCTACTTCTTCTGATTCACCCTCCAGACATTCCCTTCGCCTTCTCCTTCTTCTACTTCTTCTGATTCACCCTCCAGACTTCACCTTCTCCTTCTCATTCTTCTACTTCTTCTGCTTCTCCCTCCAGACTTCACCTTCCCGTTCTCCTTCTTCTGCTTCTTCTGATTCACCCTCCAGACTTCACCTTCTCCTTCTCCTTCTTCTACATCTTCTGATTCACCCTCCAGACTTCACCTTCTCCTTCTCCTTCTTCTACTTCTTCTGATTCACCCTCCAGACTTCACCTTCTCCTTCTCCTTCTTCTACTTCTTCTGATTCACCCTCCTGACTTCACCATCTCCTTCTCCTTCTTCTGCTTCTTCTGCTTCACCCTCCAGACTTCACCTTCTCCTTCTCCTTCTTCTGCTTCTTCTGCTTCACCCTCCAGACTTCACCTTCTCCTTCTCCTTCTTCTGCTTCTTCTGCTTCACCCTCCTGACTTCACCTTCTCCTTCTCCTTCTTCTACTTCTTCTGATTCACCCTCCAGACTTCCCCTTCTCCTTCTCCTTCTTCTGCTTCTTCTGCTTCAACCTCCTGACTTCACCTTCTCCTTCTTCTACTTCTTCTGTTTCACCCTCCAGACTTCACCTTCTCCTTCTCCTTCTTCTGCTTCTTCTGCTTCACCCTCCAGACTGCACCTTCTCCTTCTCCTTCTTCTGCTTCTTCTGCTGCGCCCTCCAGACTTCAGCTTCTCCTTCTCCTTCTTCTGCTTCTTCTGCTTCACCCTCCTGACTTCACCTTCTCCTTCTCCTTCTTCTACTTCTTCTGCTTCACCCCGCTGACTTCACCTTCTCCTTCTCCTTCTTCTGCTTCTTCTGATTCACCCTCCTAACTTCACCTTCTCCTTCTCCTTCTTCTGCTTCTTCTGATTCACCCTCCAGACTTCACCTTCTCCTTCTCCTTCTTCTGCTTCTTCTGATTCACCCTCCAGACCTCACCTTCTCCTTCTCCTTCTTCTACTTCTTCTGATTCACCCTCCAGACTTCAACTTCTCCTTCTTCTTCTTCTGCTTCTTCTGATTCACCCTCCAGACTTCACCTTCTCCTTCTCCTTCTTCTGCTTCTTCTGATTCACCCTCCAGACTTCACCTTCTCCTTCAACTTCTTCTACTTCTTCTGATTCACCCTCCTGACTTCACCTTCTCCTTCTCCTTATTCTGCTTCTTCTGATTCACCCTCCAGACTTCACCTTCTCCTTCTCCTTCTTCTGCTTCTTCTGATTCACCCTCCAGACTTCACCTTCTCCTTCTCCTTCTTCTACTTCTTCTGATTCACCCTCCAGACTTCACCTTCTCCTTCTCCTTCTTCTGCTTCTTCTGATTCACCCTGCAGACTTCACCTTCTCCTTCTCCTTCGTCTACTTCTTCTGATTCACCGTCCAGACTACACCTTCTCCTTCTCCTTCTTCTACTTCTTCTGATTCACACTCCAGACTTCACCTTCTCCTTCTCCTTCTTCTGCTTCTTCTGATTCACCCTCCAGACTTCACCTTCTCCATCTCCTTCTTCTACTTCTTCTGATTGACCCTCCAGACTTCACCTTCTCCTTCTCCTTCTTCTACATCTTCTGATTCACGCTCCAGACTTCACCTTCTCCTTCTCCTTCTTCTACTTCTTCTGTTTCACACTCCAGGCTTCGCCTTCTCCTTCTCCTTCTTCTACTTCTTCTGCTTCACCCTCCTGACTTCACCTTCTCCTTCTCCTTCTTCTACTTCTTCTGATTCACCCTCCAGACTTCACCTTCTCCTTCTCCTTCTTCTGCTTCTTCTGCTTCACCCTCCTGACTTCACCTTCTCCTTCTCCTTCTTCTACTTCTTCTGTTTCACCCTCCAGACTTCACCTTCTCCTACTCCTTCTTCTGCTTCTTCTGCTTCACCCTCCAGACTTCACCTTTTCCTTCTCCTTCTTCTGCTTCTTCTGCTTCACCCTCCTGACTTCACCTTCTCCTTCTCCTTCTTCTACTTCTTCTGCTTCACCCCCCTGACTTCACCTTCTCCTTCTCCTTCTTCTGCTTCTTCTGATTCACCCTCCTAACTTCACCTTCTCCTTCTCCTTCTTCTGCTTCTTCTGATTCACCCTCCAGACTTCACCTTCTCCTTCTCCTTCTTCTGCTTCTTCTGATTCACCCTCCAGACCTCACCTTCTCCTTCTCCTTCTTCTACTTCTTCTGATTCACCCTCCAGACTTCATCTTCTCCTTCTTCTTCTTCTGCTTCTTCTGATTCACCCTCCAGACTTCACCTTCTCTTTTTTCCTCTTCTGCTTCTTCTGATTCACCCTCCAGACTTCACCTTCTCCTTCAACTTCTTCTACTTCTTCTGATTCACCCTCCAGACTTCACCTTCTCCTTCTCCTTCTTCTACTTCTTCTGATTCAGCCTCCAGTCTTCACCTTCTCCTTCTCCTTCTTCTGTTTCTTCTGCTTCACCCTCCAGACATCACCTTCTCCTTCTCTTTCTTCTGCTTCTTCTGATTCACCCTCCAGACTTCACCTTCTCCTTCTTCTGATTCTTCTGATTCACCCTCCAGACTTCACCTTCTCCTTCTCCTTCTTCAGCTTCTTCTGATTCACCCTCCTGACTTCACCTTCTCCTTCTCCTTCTTCTACTTCTTCTGATTCACCCTCCTGACTTCACCTTCTCCTTCTCCTTCTTCTACTTCTTCTGCTTCACCCTCCAGACTTCACCTTCTCCTTCTCCTTCTTCTACTTCTTCTGATTCACCCTCCAGACGTCACCTTCTCCTTCTTCTGCTTCTTCTGATTCACCCTCAAGACTTCACCTTCTCCTTCTCCTTATTCTGCTTCTTCTGATTCACCCTCCAGACTTCACCTTCTCCTTCTCCTTCTTCTGCTTCTTCTGATTCACCCTCCAGACTTCACCTTCTCCTTCTCCTTCTTCTGCTTCTTCTGATTCACCCTCCAGACTTCACCTTCTCCTTCTCCTTCTTCTACTTCTTCTGATTCACCCTCCAGACTTCATCGTCTCCTTCTCCTTCTTCTGCTTCTTCTGATTCATCCTCCAGACTTCACCTTCTCCTTCTCCTTCTTCTGCTTCTTCTGATTCACCCTCCAGACTTCACCTTCTCCTTCTCCTTCTTCTACATCTTCTGATTCACCCTCCAGACTTCACCTTCTCCTTCTCCTTCTTCTACTTCTTCTGATTCACCCTCCAGACTTCACCTTCTCCATCGCCTTCTTCTGCTTCTTCTGATTCACCCTCCAGACTTCACCTTCTCCTTCTCCTTATTCTGCTTCTTCTGATTCACCTTCCAGACTTCACCTTCTCCTTCTCCTTCTTCTGCTTCTTCTGATTCACCCTCCAGACTTCACCTTCTCCTTCTCCTTCTTCTGCTTCTTCTGATTCACCCTCCAGACTTCACCTTCTCCTTCTCCTTCTTCTACTTCTTCTGATTCACCCTCCAGACTTCACCTTCTCCTTCTCCTTCTTCTGCTTCTTCTGATTCACCCTGCAGACTTCACCTTCTCCTTCTCCTTCGTCTACTTCTTCGGATTCACCGTCCAGACTACACCTTCTCCTTCTCCTTCTTCTACTTCTTCTGATTCACCCTCCAGACTTCACCTTCTCCTTCTCCTTCTTCTGCTTCTTCTGATTCACCCTCCAGACTTCACCTTCTCCTTCTCCTTCTTCTACTTCTTCTGATTGACCCTCCAGACTTCACCTTCTCCTTCTCCTTCTTCTACATCTTCTGATTCACGCTCCAGACTTCACCTTCTCCTTCTCCTTCTTCTACTTCTTCTGCTTCTCCCTCCAGACTTCACCTTCTCCTTCTCTTTCTTCTACTTCATCTGATTCACCCTCCAGACTTCACCTTCTCCTTCTCCTTCTTCTACTTCTTCTGATTCACCCTCCAGACTTCACCTTCTCCTTCTCCTTCTTCTACTTCTTCTGATTCACCCTCCAGACTTCACCTTCTCCTTCTCCTTCTTCTACTTCTTCTGATTCACCCTCCTGACTTCACCTTCTCCTTCTCCTTCTTCTGCTTCTTCTGCTTCACCCTCCAAACTTCACCTTCTCCTTCTCCTTCTTCTGCTTCTTCTGCTTCACCCTCCAGACTTCACCTTCTCCTTCTCCTTCTTCTGCTTCTTCTGCTTCACCCTCCTGACTTCACCTTCTCCTTCTCCTTCTTCTACTTCTTCTGATTCACCCTCCAGACTTCACCTTCTCCTTCTCCTTCTTCTGGTTCTTCTGCTTCACCCTCCAGACTTCACGGTCTCCTTCTCCTTCTTATGCTTCTTCTGCTTCGCCCTCCAGACTTCACCTTCTCCTTCTCCTTCTTCTGCTTCTTCTGCTTCACCCTCCAGACTTCACCTTCTCCTTCTCCTTCTTCTACTTCTTCTGATTCACCCTCCAGACTTCACCTTCTCCTTCTCCTTCTTCTACTTCTTCTGATTCTCCCTCCAGACTTCACCTTCTCCTTCTCCTTCTTCTGCTTCTTCTGATTCACCCTCCAGACTTCACCTTCTCCTTCTCCTTATTCTGCTTCTTCTGATTCACCCTCCAGACTTCACCTTCTCCTTCTCCTTCTTCTACTTCTTCTGATTGACCCTCCAGACTTCACCTTCTCCTTCTCCTTCTTCTACATCTTCTGATTCACGCTCCAGACTTCACCTTCTCCTTCTCCTTCTTCTACTTCTTCTGATTCACCCTCCAGACTTCACCTTCTCCTTCTCCTTCTTCTGCTTCTTCTGCTTCACCCTCCTGACTTCACCTTCTCCTTCTCCTTCTTCTACTTCTTCTGTTTCACCCTCCAGACTTCACCTTCTCCTTCTCCTTCTTCTGCTTCTTCTGCTTCACCCTCCAGACTGCACCTTCTCCTTCTCCTTCTTCTGCTTCTTCTGCTGCGCCCTCCAGACTTCACCTTCTCCTTCTCCTTCTTCTGCTTCTTCTGCTTCACCCTCCTGACTTCACCTTCTCCTTCTCCTTCTTCTACTTCTTCTGCTTCACCCCCCTGACTTCACCTTCTCCTTCTCCTTCTTCTGCTTCTTCTGATTCACCCTCCTAACTTCACCTTCTCCTTCTCCTTCTTCTGCTTCTTCTGATTCACCCTCCAGACTTCACCTTCTCCTTCTCCTTCTTCTGCTTCTTCTGATTCACCCTCCAGACCTCACCTTCTCCTTCTCCTTCTTCTACTTCTTCTGATTCACCCTCCAGACTTCATCTTCTCCTTCTTCTTCTTCTGCTTCTTCTGATTCACCCTCCAGACTTCACCTTCTCCTTCTCCTTCTTCTGCTTCTTCTGATTCACCCTCCAGACTTCACCTTCTCCTTCAACTTCTTCTACTTCTTCTGATTCACCCTCCAGACTTCACCTTCTCCTTCTCCTTCTTCTACTTCTTCTGATTCAGCCTCCAGTCTTCACCTTCTCCTTCTCCTTCTTCTGCTTCTTCTGATTCACCCTCCAGACTTCACCTTCTCCTTCTCCTGCTTCTGCTTCTTCTGATTCACCCTCCAGACTTCACCTTCTCCTTCTCCTTCTTCTGCTTCTTCTGATTCACCCTCCAGACTTCACCTTCTCCTTCTCCTTCTTCTGCTTCTTCTGATTCACCCTCCAGACTTCACCTTCTCCTTCTCCTTCTTCTACTTCTTCTGATTCACCCTCCAGACTTCATCGTCTCCTTCTCCTTCTTCTGCTTCTTCTGATTCATCCTCCAGACTTCACCTTCTCCTTCTCCTTCTTCTGCTTCTTCTGATTCACCCTCCAGACTTCACCTTCTCCTTCTCCTTCTTCTGCTTCTTCTGATTCACCCTCCAGACTTCATCTTCTCCTTCTCCTTCTTCTGCTTCTTCTGATTCACCCTCCAGACCTCACCTTCTCCTTCTCCTTCTTCTACTTCTTCTGATTCACCCTCCAGACTTCATCTTCTCCTTCTTCTTCTTCTGCTTCTTCTGATTCACCCTCCAGACTTCACCTTCTCCTTCTCCTTCTTCTGCTTCTTCTGATTCACCCTCCAGACTTCACCTTCTCCTTCAACTTCTTCTACTTCTTCTGATTCACCCTCCAGACTTCATCTTCTCCTTCTCCTTCTTCTGCTTCTTCTGATTCACCCTCCAGACTTCACCTTCTCCTTCTCCTTCTTCTGCTTCTTCTGATTCACCCTCCAGACTTCGCCTTCTCCTTCTCCTTCTTCTACTTCTTCTGATTCACCCTCCAGACTTCACCTTCTCCTTCTCCTTCTTCTACTTCTTCTGATTCACCCTCCAGACTTCACCTTCTCCTTCTCCTTCTTCTGCTTCTTCTGATTCACCCTCCAGACTTCACCTTCTCCTTCTCCTTCTTCTGCTTCTTCTGATTCACCCTCCAGACTTCACCTTCTCCTTCTCCTTCTTCTGCTTCTTCTGATTCACCCTTCAGACTTCACCTTCTCCTTCTCCTTCTTCTGCTTCTTCTGATTCACCCTCCAGACCTCACCTTCTCCTTCTCCTTCTTCTACTTCTTCTGATTCACCCTCCAGACTTCATCTTCTCCTTCTCCTTCTTCTGCTTCTTCTGATTCACCCTCCAGACTTCACCTTCTCCTTCTCCTTCTTCTGCTTCTTCTGATTCTCCCTCCAGACTTCGCCTTCTCCTTCTCCTTCTTCTACTTCTTCTGATTCACCCTCCAGACTTCACCTTCTCCTTCTCCTTCTTCTCCTTCTTCTGATTCACCCTCCAGACTTCACCTTCTCCTTCTCCTTCTTCTGCTTCTTCTGATTCACCCTCCAATCTTCACCTTCTCCTTCTCCTTCTTCTGCTTCTTCTGCTTCACCCTCCAGACTTCACCTTCTCCTTCTCTTTCTTCTGCTTCTTCTGATTCACCCTCCAGACTTTACCTTCTCCTTCTCCTTCGTCTGATTCTTCTGATTCACCCTCCAGACTTCACCTTCTCCTTCTCCTTCTTCTGCTTCTTCTGATTCACCCTCCTGACTTCACCTTCTCCTTCTTCTACTTCTTCTGATTCACCTCCTGACTTCACCTTCTCCTTCTTCTTCTTCTACTTCTTCTGCTTCACCCTCCAGACTTCACCTTCTCCTTCTCCTTCTTCTACTTCTTCTGATTCACCCTCCAGACTTCACCTTCTCCTTCTCCTTCTTCTGCATCTTCTGATTCACCCTCCAGACTTCACATTCTCCTTCTCCTTATTCTGCTTCTTCTGATTCACCCTCCAGACTTCACCTTCTCCTTCTCCTTCTTCTGCTTCTTCTGATTCACCCTCCAGACTTCACCTTCTCCTTCTCCTTCTTCTGCTTCTGCTGATTCACCCTCCAGACTCCACCTTCTCCTTCTCCTTCTTCTACTTCTTCTGATTCACCCCTCCAGACTTCATCTTCTCCTTCTCCTTCTTCTGCTTCTTCTGATTCACCCTCCAGACTTCACCTCTCTCCTTCTCCTTCTTCTGCTTCTTCTGATTCACCCTCCAGACTTCGCCTTCTCCTTCTCCTTCTTCTACTTCTTCTGATTCACCCTCCAGACTTCACCTTCTCCTTCTCCTTCTTCTACTCTTCTGATTCACCCTCCAGACTTCACCTTCTCCTTCTCCTTCTTCTGCTTCTTCTGATTCACCCTCCAGACTTCACCTTCTCCTTCTCCTTCTTCTGCTTCTTCTGATTCACCCTCCAGACTTCACCTTCTCCTTCTCCTTCTTCTGCTTCTTCTGATTCACCCTTCAGACTTCACCTTCTCCTTCTCCTTCTTCTGCTTCTTCTGATTCACCCCTCCAGACCTCACCTTCTCCTTCTCCTTCTCTTCTATTCTTCTGATTCACCCTCCAGACTTCATCTTCTCCTTCTCCTTCTTCTGCTCTCTTCTGATTCACCCTCCAGACTTCACCTTCTCCTTCTCCTTCTTCTGCTTCTTCTGATTCTCCCTCCAGACTTCGCCTTCTCCTTCTCCTTCTTCTACTTCTTCTGATTCACCCTCCAGACTTCACCTTCTCCTTCTCCTTCTTCTCCTTCTTCTGATTCACCCTCCAGTCTTCACCTTCTCCTTCTCCTTCTTCTGCTTCTTCTGATTCACCCTCCAGACTTCACCTTCTCCTTCTCCTTCTTCTGCTTCTTCTGATTCACCCTCCTGACTTCACCTTCTCCTTCTCCTTCTTCTGCTTCTTCTGATTCACCCTCCAGACTTCACCTTCTCCTTCTCCTTCTTCTGCTTCTTCTGATTCACCCTCCAGACTTCACCTTCTCCTTCTCCTTCTTCTACTTCTTCTGATTGACCCTCCAGACTTCACCCTTCTCCTTCTCCTTCTTCTACATCTTCTGATTCACGCTCCAGACTTCACCTTCTCCTTCTCCTTCTTCTACTTCTTCTGCTTCTCCCTCCAGACTTCACCTTCTCCTTCTCTTTCTTCTACTTCATCTGATTCACCCTCCAGACTTCACCTTCTCCTTCTCCTTCTTCTACTTCTTCTGATTCACCCTCCAGACTTCACCTTCTCCTTCTCCTTCTTCTACTTCTTCTGATTCACCCTCCAGACTTCACCTTCTCCTTCTCCTTCTTCTACTTCTTCTGATTCACCCTCCTGACTTCACCTTCTCCTTCTCCTTCTTCTGCTTCTTCTGCTTCACCCTCCAAACTTCACCTTCTCCTTCTCCTTCTTCTGCTTCTTCTGCTTCACCCTCCAGACTTCACCTTCTCCTTCTCCTTCTTCTGCTTCTTCTGCTTCACCATCCTGACTTCACCTTCTCCTTCTCCTTCTTCTACTTCTTCTGATTCACCCTCCAGACTTCACCTTCTCCTTCTCCTTCTCTGGTTCTTCTGCTTCACCCTCCAGACTTCACCTTCTCCTTCTCCTTCTTATGCTTCTTCTGCTTCGCCCTCCAGACTTCACCTTCTCCTTCTCCTTCTTCTGCTTCTTCTGCTTCACCCTCCAGACTTCACCTTCTCCTTCTCCTTCTTCTACTTCTTCTGATTCACCCTCCAGACTTCACCTTCTCCTTCTCCTTCTTCTACTTCTTCTGATTCTCCCTCCAGACTTCACCTTCTCCTTCTCCTTCTTCTGCTTCTTCTGATTCACCCTCCAGACTTCACCTCTCCTTCTCCTTATTCTGCTTCTTCTGATTCACCCTCCAGACTTCACCTTCTCCTTCTCCTTCTTCTACTTCTTCTGATTGACCCTCCAGACTTCACCTTCTCCTTCTCCTTCTTCTACATCTTCTGATTCACGCTCCAGACTTCACCTTCTCCTTCTCCTTCTTCTACTTCTTCTGATTCACCCTCCAGACTTCACCTTCTCCTTCTCCTTCTTCTGCTTCTTCTGCTTCACCCTCCTGACTTCACCTTCTCCTTCTCCTTCTTCTACATCTTCTGTTTCACCCTCCAGACTTCACCTTCTCCTTCTCCTTCTTCTGCTTCTTCTGCTTCACCCTCCAGACTGCACCTTCTCCTTCTCCTTCTTCTGCTTCTTCTGCTGCGCCCTCCAGACTTCACCTTCTCCTTCTCCTTCTTCTGCTTCTTCTGCTTCACCCTCCTGACTTCACCTTCTCCTTCTCCTTCTTCTACTTCTTCTGCTTCACCCCCCTGACTTCACCTTCTCCTTCTCCTTCTTCTGCTTCTTCTGATTCACCCTCCTAACTTCACCTTCTCCTTCTCCTTCTTCTGCTTCTTCTGATTCACCCTCCAGACTTCACCTTCTCCTTCTCCTTCTTCTGCTTCTTCTGATTCACCCTCCAGACCTCACCTTCTCCTTCTCTTCTTCTACTTCTTCTGATTCACCCTCCAGACTTCATCTTCTCCTTCTTCTTCTTCTGCTTCTTCTGATTCACCCTCCAGACTTCACCTTCTCCTTCTCCTTCTTCTGCTTCTTCTGATTCACCCTCCAGACTTCACCTTCTCCTTCAACTTCTTCTACTTCTTCTGATTCACCCTCCAGACTTCACCTTCTCCTTCTCCTTCTTCTACTTCTTCTGATTCAGCCTCCAGTCTTCACCTTCTCCTTCTCCTTCTTCTGCTTCTTCTGATTCACCCTCCAGACTTCACCTTCTCCTTCTCCTGCTTCTGCTTCTTCTGATTCACCCTCCAGACTTCACCTTCTCCTTCTCCTTCTTCTGCTTCTTCTGATTCACCCTCCAGACTTCACCTTCTCCTTCTCCTTCTTCTGCTTCTTCTGATTCACCCTCCAGAC
The DNA here is from genome assembly GCF_052327205.1 of Somniosus microcephalus. Lineage (NCBI taxonomy): Eukaryota > Metazoa > Chordata > Chondrichthyes > Squaliformes > Somniosidae > Somniosus > Somniosus microcephalus. The sequence goes on along the minus strand of NW_028225267.1, from coordinate 223,383 downwards.
TTCACCTTCTCCTTCTCCTTCTTCTACTTCTTCTGATTCACCCTCCAGACTTCATCGTCTCCTTCTCCTTCTTCTGCTTCTTCTGATTCATCCTCCAGGACTTCACCTTCTCCTTCTCCTTCTTCTGCTTCTTCTGATTCACCCTCCAGACTTCACCTTCTCCTTCTCCTTCTTCTGCTTCTTCTGATTCACCCTCCAGACTTCACCTTCTCCTTCTCCTTCTTCTGCTTCTTCTGATTCACCCTCCAGACCTCACCTTCTCCTTCTCCTTCTTCTACTTCTTCTGATTCACCCTCCAGACTTCATCTTCTCCTTCTTCTTCTTCTGCTTCTTCTGATTCACCCTCCAGACTTCACCTTCTCCTTCTCCTTCTTCTGCCTTCTTCTGATTCACCCTCCAGACTTCACCTTCTCCTTCAACTTCTTCTACTTCTTCTGATTCACCCTCCAGACTTCATCTTCTCCTTCTCCTTCTTCTGCTTCTTCTGATTCACCCTCCAGACTTCACCTTCTCCTTCTCCTTCTTCTGCTTCTTCTGATTCACCCTCCAGACTTCGCCTTCTCCTTCTCCTTCTTCTACTTCTTCTGATTCACCCTCCAGACTTCACCTTCTCCTTCTCCTTCTTCTACTTCTTCTGATTCACCCTCCAGACTTCACCTTCTCCTTCTCCTTCTTCTGCTTCTTCTGATTCACCCTCCAGACTTCACCTTCTCCTTCTCCTTCTTCTGCTTCTTCTGATTCACCCTCCAGACTTCACCTTCTCCTTCTCCTTCTTCTGCTTCTTCTGATTCACCCTTCAGACTTCACCTTCTCCTTCTCCTTCTTCTGCTTCTTCTGATTCACCCTCCAGACCTCACCTTCTCCTTCTCCTTCTTCTACTTCTTCTGATTCACCCTCCAGACTTCATCTTCTCCTTCTCCTTCTTCTGCTTCTTCTGATTCACCCTCCAGACTTCACCTTCTCCTTCTCCTTCTTCTGCTTCTTCTGATTCTCCCTCCAGACTTCGCCTTCTCCTTCTCCTTCTTCTACTTCTTCTGATTCACCCTCCAGACTTCACCTTCTCCTTCTCCTTCTTCTCCTTCTTCTGATTCACCCTCCAGACTTCACCTTCTCCTTCTCCTTCTTCTGCTTCTTCTGATTCACCCTCCAATCTTCACCTTCTCCTTCTCCTTCTTCTGCTTCTTCTGCTTCACCCTCCAGACTTCACCTTCTCCTTCTCTTTCTTCTGCTTCTTCTGATTCACCCTCCAGACTTTACCTTCTCCTTCTCCTTCGTCTGATTCTTCTGATTCACCCTCCAGACTTCACCTTCTCCTTCTCCTTCTTCTGCTTCTTCTGATTCACCCTCCTGACTTCACCTTCTCCTTCTTCTACTTCTTCTGATTCACCCTCCTGACTTCACCTTCTCCTTCTTCTTCTTCTACTTCTTCTGCTTCACCCTCCAGACTTCACCTTCTCCTTCTCCTTCTTCTACTTCTTCTGATTCACCCTCCAGACTTCACCTTCTCCTTCTCCTTCTTCTGCATCTTCTGATTCACCCTCCAGACTTCACATTCTCCTTCTCCTTATTCTGCTTCTTCTGATTCACCCTCCAGACTTCACCTTCTCCTTCTCCTTCTTCTGCTTCTTCTGATTCACCCTCCAGACTTCACCTTCTCCTTCTCCTTCTTCTGCTTCTGCTGATTCACCCTCCAGACTCCACCTTCTCCTTCTCCTTCTTCTACTTCTTCTGATTCACCCTCCAGACTTCATCTTCTCCTTCTCCTTCTTCTGCTTCTTCTGATTCACCCTCCAGACTTCACCTTCTCCTTCTCCTTCTTCTGCTTCTTATGATTCACCCTCCAGACTTCGCCTTCTCCTTCTCCTTCTTCTACTTCTTCTGATTCACCCTCCAGACTTCACCTTCTCCTTCTCCTTCTTCTACTTCTTCTGATTCACCCTCCAGACTTCACCTTCTCCTTCTCCTTCTTCTGCTTCTTCTGATTCACCCTCCAGACTTCACCTTCTCCTTCTCCTTCTTCTGCTTCTTCTGATTCACCCTCCAGACTTCACCTTCTCCTTCTCCTTCTTCTGCTTCTTCTGATTCACCCTTCAGACTTCACCTTCTCCTTCTCCTTCTTCTGCTTCTTCTGATTCACCCTCCAGACCTCACCTTCTCCTTCTCCTTCTTCTACTTCTTCTGATTCACCCTCCAGACTTCATCTTCTCCTTCTCCTTCTTCTGCTTCTTCTGATTCACCCTCCAGACTTCACCTTCTCCTTCTCCTTCTTCTGCTTCTTCTGATTCTCCCTCCAGACTTCGCCTTCTCCTTCTCCTTCTTCTACTTCTTCTGATTCACCCTCCAGACTTCACCTTCTCCTTCTCCTTCTTCTCCTTCTTCTGATTCACCCTCCAGTCTTCACCTTCTCCTTCTCCTTCTTCTGCTTCTTCTGATTCACCCTCCAGACTTCACCTTCTCCTTCTCCTTCTTCTGCTTCTTCTGATTCACCCTCCTGACTTCACCTTCTCCTTCTCCTTCTTCTGCTTCTTCTGATTCACCCTCCAGACTTCACCTTCTCCTTCTCCTTCTTCTACTTCTTCTGATTCACCCTCCAGACTTCACCTTCTCCTTCTACTTCTTCTGCTTCATCTGATTCACCCTCCAGACTTCACCTTCTCCTTCTCCTTCTTCTGCTTCTTCCGATTCACCCTCCAGACTTCACCTTCTCCTTCTCCTTCTTCTGCTTCTTCTGGTTCACCCTCCAGACTTCACCTTCTCCTTATCCTTCTTCTACCTCTTCTGATCCACCCTCCAGACTTCACCTTCTCCTTCTCCTTCTTCTGCTTCTTCTGATTCACCCTCCAGATTACACCTTCTCCTTCTCCTTCTTCTGCTTCTTCTGCTTCACCCTTAGGACTTCACCTTCTCCTTCTCCTTCTTCTGCTTCTTCTGCTGCGCCCTCCAGGCTTCACCGTCTCCATCTACTTCTTCTGCTTCTTCTGCTTCACCCTCCTGACTTCACCTTCTCCTTCTCCTTCTTCTACTTCTTCTGCTTCACCCCCCTGACTTCACCTTCTCATTCTCCTTCTTCTGCTTCTTCTGATTCACCCTCCTAACTTCACCTTCTCCTTCTCCTTCTTCTGCTTCTTCTGATTCACCCTCCTGACTTCACCTTCTCCTTCTCCTTCTTCTGCTTCTTCTGATTCACCCTCCAGACTTCACCTTCTCCTTCTCCTTCTTCTGCTTCTTCTGATTCACCCTCCAGACTTCACCTTCTCCTTCTCCTTCTTCTGCTTCTTCTGATTCACCCTCCAGACCTCACCTTCTCCTTCTCCTTCTTCTTCTTCTTCTGATTCACCCTCCAGACTTCATCTTCTCCTTCTCCTTCTTCTGCTTCTTCTGATTCACGCTCCAGACTTCATCTTCTAGTTCTCCTTCTTCTGCTTCTTCTGATTCACCCTCCAGACTTCACCATCTCCGTCTCCTTCTTCTACTTCATCTGATTCACCCTCCAGACTTCACCTTCTCCTTCTCCTTCTCCTCCTTCTTCTGATTCACCCTCCAGTCTTCACCTTCTTCTCCTTCTTCTGCTTCTTCTGCTTCACCCTCCAGACTTCACCTTCTCCTTCTCTTTCTTCTGCTTCTTCTGATTCACCCTCCAGACTTCACCTTCTCCTTCTCCTTCGTCTGATTCTTCAGATTCACCCTCCAGACTTCACCTTCTTCTTCTCCTTCTTCTGCTTCTTCTGATTCACCCTCCTGACTTCACCTTCTCCTTCTTCTACTTCTTCTGATTCACCCTCCTGACTTCACCTTCTCCTTCTTCTTCTTCTACTTCTTCTGCTTCACCCTCCAGACTTCACCTTCTCCTTCTCCTTCTTCTACTTCTTCTGATTCACCCTCCAGACTTCACCTTCTCCTTCTCCTTCTTCTGCATCTTCTGATTCACCCTCCAGACTTCACATTCTCCTTCTCCTTATTCTGCTTCTTCTGATTCACCCTCCAGACTTCACCTTCTCCTTCTCCTTCTTCTGCTTCTTCTGATTCACCCTCCAGACTTCACCTTCTCCTTCTCCTTCTTCTGCTTCTGCTGATTCACCCTCCAGACTTCACCTTCTCCTTCTCCTTCTTCTACTTCTTCTGATTCACCCTCCAGACTTCATCTTCTCCTTCTCCTTCTTCTGCTTCTTCTGATTCACCCTCCAGACTTCACCTTCTCCTTCTCCTTCTTCTGCTTCTTCTGATTCACCCTCCAGACTTCGCCTTCTCCTTCTCCTTCTTCTACTTCTTCTGATTCACCCTCCAGACTTCACCTTCTCCTTCTCCTTCTTCTACTTCTTCTGATTCACCCTCCAGACTTCACCTTCTCCTTCTCCTTCTTCTGCTTCTTCTGATTCACCCTCCAGACTTCACCTTCTCCTTCTCCTTCTTCTGCTTCTTCTGATTCACCCTCCAGACTTCACCTTCTCCTTCTCCTTCTTCTGCTTCTTCTGATTCACCCTTCAGACTTCACCTTCTCCTTCTCCTTCTTCTGCTTCTTCTGATTCACCCTCCAGACCTCACCTTCTCCTTCTCCTTCTTCTGCTTCTTCTGATTCACCCTCCAGACCTCACCTTCTCCTTCTCCTTCTTCTTCTTCTTCTGATTCACCCTCCAGACTTCATCTTCTCCTTCTCCTTCTTCTGCTTCTTCTGATTCACGCTCCAGACTTCATCTTCTACTTCTCCTTCTTCTGCTTCTTCTGATTCACCCTCCAGACTTCACCATCTCCGTCTCCTTCTTCTACTTCATCTGATTCACCCTCCAGACTTCACCTTCTCCTTCTCCTTCTCCTCCTTCTTCTGATTCACCCTCCAGTCTTCACCTTCTTCTCCTTCTTCTGCTTCTTCTGCTTCACCCTCCAGACTTCACCTTCTCCTTCTCTTTCTTCTGCTTCTTCTGATTCACCCTCCAGACTTCACCTTCTCCTTCTCCTTCGTCTGATTCTTCAGATTCACCCTCCAGACTTCACCTTCTTCTTCTCCTTCTTCTGCTTCTTCTGATTCACCCTCCTGACTTCACCTTCTCCTTCTTCTACTTCTTCTGATTCACCCTCCTGACTTCACCTTCTCCTTCTTCTTCTTCTACTTCTTCTGCTTCACCCTCCAGACTTCACCTTCTCCTTCTCCTTCTTCTACTTCTTCTGATTCACCCTCCAGACTTCACCTTCTCCTTCTCCTTCTTCTGCATCTTCTGATTCACCCTCCAGACTTCACATTCTCCTTCTCCTTATTCTGCTTCTTCTGATTCACCCTCCAGACTTCACCTTCTCCTTCTCCTTCTTCTGCTTCTTCTGATTCACCCTCCAGACTTCACCTTCTCCTTCTCCTTCTTCTGCTTCTGCTGATTCACCCTCCAGACTTCACCTTCTCCTTCTCCTTCTTCTACTTCTTCTGATTCACCCTCCAGACTTCATCTTCTCCTTCTCCTTCTTCTGCTTCTTCTGATTCACCCTCCAGACTTCACCTTCTCCTTCTCCTTCTTCTGCTTCTTCTGATTCACCCTCCAGACTTCGCCTTCTCCTTCTCCTTCTTCTACTTCTTCTGATTCACCCTCCAGACTTCACCTTCTCCTTCTCCTTCTTCTACTTCTTCTGATTCACCCTCCAGACTTCACCTTCTCCTTCTCCTTCTTCTGCTTCTTCTGATTCACCCTCCAGACTTCACCTTCTCCTTCTCCTTCTTCTGCTTCTTCTGATTCACCCTCCAGACTTCACCTTCTCCTTCTCCTTCTTCTGCTTCTTCTGATTCACCCTTCAGACTTCACCTTCTCCTTCTCCTTCTTCTGCTTCTTCTGATTCACCCTCCAGACCTCACCTTCTCCTTCTCCTTCTTCTACTTCTTCTGATTCACCCTCCAGACTTCATCTTCTCCTTCTCCTTCTTCTGCTTCTTCTGATTCACCCTCCAGACTTCACCTTCTCCTTCTCCTTCTTCTGCTTCTTCTGATTCACCCTCCAGACTTCGCCTTCTCCTTCTCCTTCTTCTACTTCTTCTGATTCACCCTCCAGACTTCACCTTCTCCTTCTCCTTCTTCTCCTTCTTCTGATTCACCCTCCAGTCTTCACCTTCTCCTTCTCCTTCTTCTGCTTCTTCTGATTCACCCTCCAGACTTCACCTTCTCCTTCTCCTTCTTCTGCTTCTTCTGATTCACCCTCCTGACTTCACCTTCTCCTTCTCCTTCTTCTGCTTCTTCTGATTCACCCTCCAGACTTCACCTTCTCCTTCTCCTTCTTCTACTTCTTCTGATTCACCCTCCAGACTTCACCTTCTCCTTCTACTTCTTCTGCTTCTTCTGATTCACCCTCCAGACTTCACCTTCTCCTTCTCCTTCTTCTGCTTCTTCCGATTCACCCTCCAGACTTCACCTTCTCCTTCTCCTTCTTCTGCTTCTTCTGGTTCACCCTCCAGACTTCACCTTCTCCTTATCCTTCTTCTACCTCTTCTGATCCACCCTCCAGACTTCACCTTCTCCTTCTCCTTCTTCTGCTTCTTCTGATTCACCCTCCAGATTACACCTTCTCCTTCTCCTTCTTCTGCTTTTCTGCTTCACCCTCCTGACTTCACCTTCTCCTTCTCCTTCTTCTACTTCTTCTGATTCACCCTCCAGACTTCACCTTCTCCTTCTCCTTCTTCTGCTTCTTCTGCTTCACCCTTAGGACTTCACCTTCTCCTTCTCCTTCTTCTGCTTCTTCTGCTGCGCCCTCCAGGCTTCACCGTCTCCATCTACTTCTTCTGCTTCTTCTGCTTCACCCTCCTGACTTCACCTTCTCCTTCTCCTTCTTCTACTTCTTCTGCTTCACCCCCCTGACTTCACCTTCTCCTTCTCCTTCTTCTGCTTCTTCTGATTCACCCTCCTAACTTCACCTTCTCCTTCTCCTTCTTCTGCTTCTTCTGATTCACCCTCCTGACTTCACCTTCTCCTTCTCCTTCTTGTGCTTCTTCTGATTCACCCTCCAGACTTCACCTTCTCCTTCTCCTTCTTCTGCTTCTTCTGATTCACCCTCCAGACTTCACCTTCTCCTTCTCCTTCTTCTGCTTCTTCTGATTCACCCTCCAGACCTCACCTTCTCCTTCTCCTTCTTCTTCTTCTTCTGATTCACCCTCCAGACTTCATCTTCTCCTTCTCCTTCTTCTGCTTCTTCTGATTCACGCTCCAGACTTCATCTTCTACTTCTCCTTCTTCTGCTTCTTCTGATTCACCCTCCAGACTTCACCATCTCCGTCTCCTTCTTCTACTTCATCTGATTCACCCTCCAGACTTCACCTTCTCCTTCTCCTTCTTCTCCTTCTTCTGATTCACCCTCCAGTCTTCACCTTCTTCTCCTTCTTCTGCTTCTTCTGCTTCACCCTCCAGACTTCACCTTCTCCTTCTCTTTCTTCTGCTTCTTCTGATTCACCCTCCAGACTTCACCTTCTCCTTCTCCTTCGTCTGATTCTTCAGATTCACCCTCCAGTCTTCACCTTCTCCTTCTCCTTCTTCTGCTTCTTCTGATTCACCCTCCTGACTTCACCTTCTCCTTCTCCTTCTTCTACTTCTTCTGATTCACCCTCCTGACTTCACCTTCTCCTTCTCCTTCTTCTACTTCTTCTGCTTCACTCTCCAGACTTCACCTTCTCCTTCTCCTTCTTCTACTTCTTCTGATTCACCCTCCAGACTTCACCTTCTCCTTCTCCTTCTTCTGCTTCTTCTGATTCACCCTCCAGACTTCACCTTCTCCTTCTCCTTCTTCTGCTTCGTCTGATTCACCCTCCAGACTTCATCTTCTCCTTCTCCTTCTTCTGCTTCTTCTGATTCACCCTCCTGACTTCACCTTCTCCTTCTCCTTCTTCTACTTCTTCTGATTCACCCTCCAGACTTCAGCTTCTCCTTCTCCTTCTTCTGCTTCTTCTGCTTCACCCTCCAGACTTCACCTTCTCCTTCTCCTTCTTCTGCTTCTTCTGCTTCACCCTCCAGACTTCACCTTCTCCTTCTCCTTCTTCCACTTCTTCTGATTCACCCTCCAGACTTCACCTTCTCCTTCTCCTTCTTCTACTTCTTCTGATTCACCCTCCAGACTTCACCTTCTCCTTTTCCTTCTTCTACTTCTTCTGATGCACCCTCCAGACTTCACCTTCTCCTTCTCCTTCTTCTGCTTCGTCTGATTCACCCTCCAGACTTCATCTTCTCCTTCTCCTTCTTCTGCTTCTTCTGCTTCACCCTCCAGACTTCACCTTCTCCTTCTCCTTCTTCTGCTTCACCCTCCAGACTTCACCTTCTGCTTCTCCTTCTTCTGCTTCTTCTGCTTCACCCTCCTTACTTCACCTTCTCCTTCTCCTTCTTCTACTTCTTCCGATTCACCCTCCAGACTTCACCTTCTCCTTTTCCTTCTTCTGCTTCTTCTGCTTCACCCTCCAGACTTCACCTTCTCCTTCTCCTTCTTCTGCTTCTTCTGCTTCACCCTCCAGATTTCACCTTCTCCTTCTCCTTCTTCTGCTTCTTCTGCTTCACCCTCCTGACTTCACCTTCTCCTTCTCCTTCTTCTACTTCTTCTGATTCACCCTCCAGACTTCACCTTCTCCTTCTCCTTCTTCTGCTTCTTCTGCTTCACCCTTAGGACTTCACCTTCTCCTTCTCCTTCTTCTGCTTCTTCTGCTGCACCCTCCAGACTTCACCGCCTCCATCTCCTTCTTCTGCTTCTTCTGCTTCACCCTCCTGACTTCACCTTCTCCTTCTCCTTCTTCTGCTTCTTCTGCTTCACCCTCCTGACTTCACCTTCTCCTTCTTCTACTTCTTCTGCTTCACCCCCCTGACCTCAACTTCTCCTTCTCCTTCTTCTGCTTCTTCTGATTCACCCTCCTAACTTCACCTTCTCCTTCTCCTTCTTCTGCTTCTTCTGATTAACCCTCCTGACTTCACCTTCTCCTTCTCCTTCTTCTACTTCTTCTGATTCACCCTCCAGACTTCATCTTCTCCTTCTCCTTCTTCTGCTTCTTCTGATTCAACCTCCAGACTTCACCTTCTCCTTCTCCTTCTTCTGCTTCTTCTGATTCACTCTCCAGACTTCACCTTCTCCTTCTCCTTCTTCTGCTTCTTCTGATTCACCCTCCAGACCTCACCTTCTCCTTCTCCTTCTTCTTCTTCTTCTGATTCACCCTCCAGACTTCATCTTCTACTTCTCCTTCTTCTGCTTCTTTTGATTCACCCTCCAGACTTCACCATCTCCGTCTCCTTCTTCTACTTCATCTGATTCACCCTCCAGACTTCACCTTCTCCTTCTCCTTCTTCTCCTTCTTCTGATTCACCCTCCAGTCTTCACCTTCTTCTCCTTCTTCTGCTTCTTCTGCTTCACCCTCCAGACTTCAGCTTCTCCTTCTCTTTCTTCTGCTTCTTCTGATTCACCCTCCAGACTTCACCTTCTCCTTCTCCTTCGTCTGATTCTTCAGATTCACCCTCCAGTCTTCACCTTCTCCTTCTCCTTCTTCTGCTTCTTCTGATTCACCCTCCTGACTTCACCTTCTCCTTCTCCTTCTTCTACTTCTTCTGATTCACCCTCCTGACTTCACCTTCTCCTTCTCCTTCTTCTACTTCTTCTGCTTCACTATCCAGACTTCACCTTCTCCTTCTCCTTCTTCTACTTCTTCTGATTCACCCTCCAGACTTCACCTTCTCCTTCTCCTTCTTCTGCTTCTTCTGATTCACCCTCCAGACTTCACCTTCTCCTTCTCCTTATTCTGCTTCTTCTGATTCACCCTCCAGACTTCACCTTCTCCTTCTCCTTCTTCTGCTTCTTCTGATTCACCCTCCAGACTTCATCTTCTCCTTCTCCTTCTTCTGCTTCTTCTGATTCACCCGCCTGACTTCACCTTCTCCTTCTCCTTCTTCTACTTCTTCTGATTCACCCACCAGACTTCAGCTTCTCCTTCTCCTTCTTCTGCTTCTTCTGCTTCACCCTCCAGACTTCACCTTCTCCTTCTCCTTCTTCTACTTCCTCTGATTCACCCTCCAGACTTCACCTTCTCCTTCTCCTTCTTCTGCTTCTTCTGCTTCACCCTCCAGACTTCACCTTCTCCTTCTCCTTCTTCCACTTCTTCTGATTCACCCTCCAGACTTCACCTTCTCCTTCTCCTTCTTCTACTTCTTCTGATTCACCCTCCAGACTTCACCTTCTCCTTTTCCTTCTTCTACTTCTTCTGATTCACCCTCCTGACTTCACCTTGTCCTTCTCCTTCTTCTGCTTCTTCTGCTTCACCCTCCAGACTTCACCTTCTCCTTCTCCTTCTTCTGCTTCACCCTCCAGACTTCACCTTCTCCTTCTCCTTCTTCTGCTTCTTCTGCTTCACCCTCCTTACTTCACCTTCTCCTTCTCCTTCTTCTACTTCTTCTGATTCACCCTCCAGACTTCACCTTCTCCTTTTCCTTCTTCTGCTTCTTCTGCTTCACCCTCCAGACTTCACCTTCTCCTTCTCCTTCTTCTGCTTCTTCTGCTTCACCCTCCAGATTTCACCTTCTCCTTCTCCTTCTTCTGCTTCTTCTGCTTCACCCTCCTGACTTCACCTTCTCCTTCTCCTTCTTCTACTTCTTCTGATTCACCCTCCAGACTTCACCTTCTCCTTCTCCTTCTTCTGCTTCTTCTGCTTCACCCTTAGGACTTCACCTTCTCCTTCTCCTTCTTCTGCTTCTTCTGATTCACCCTCCAGACTTCACCTTCTCCTTCTCCTTCTTCTTCTTCTTCTGATTCACCCTCCAGACTTCATCTTCTACTTCTCCTTCTTCTGCTTCTTTTGATTCACCCTCCAGACTTCACCTTCTCCTTCTCCTTCTTCTGCTTCTTCTGCTTCACCCTTAGGACTTCACCTTCTCCTTCTCCTTCTTCTGCTTCTTCTGATTCACCCTCCAGACCTCACCTTCTCCTTCTCCTTCTTCTTCTTCTTCTGATTCACCCTCCAGACTTCATCTTCTACTTCTCCTTCTTCTGCTTCTTTTGATTCACCCTCCAGACTTCACCATCTCCGTCTCCTTCTTCTACTTCATCTGATTCACCCTCCAGACTTCACCTTCTCCTTCTCCTTCTTCTCCTTCTTCTGATTCACCCTCCAGTCTTCACCTTCTTCTCCTTCTTCTGCTTCTTCTGCTTCACCCTCCAGACTTCAGCTTCTCCTTCTCTTTCTTCTGCTTCTTCTGATTCACCCTCCAGACTTCACCTTCTCCTTCTCCTTATTCTGCTTCTTCTGATTCACCCTCCAGACTTCACCTTCTCCTTCTCCTTCTTCTGCTTCTTCTGATTCACCCTCCAGACTTCATCTTCTCCTTCTCCTTCTTCTGCTTCTTCTGATTCACCCGCCTGACTTCACCTTCTCCTTCTCCTTCTTCTACTTCTTCTGATTCACCCACCAGACTTCAGCTTCTCCTTCTCCTTCTTCTGCTTCTTCTGCTTCACCCTCCAGACTTCACCTTCTCCTTCTCCTTCTTCTACTTCCTCTGATTCACCCTCCAGACTTCACCTTCTCCTTCTCCTTCTTCTGCTTCTTCTGCTTCACCCTCCAGACTTCACCTTCTCCTTCTCCTTCTTCCACTTCTTCTGATTCACCCTCCAGACTTCACCTTCTCCTTCTCCTTCTTCTACTTCTTCTGATTCACCCTCCAGACTTCACCTTCTCCTTTTCCTTCTTCTACTTCTTCTGATTCACCCTCCTGACTTCACCTTGTCCTTCTCCTTCTTCTGCTTCTTCTGCTTCACCCTCCAGACTTCACCTTCTCCTTCTCCTTCTTCTGCTTCACCCTCCAGACTTCACCTTCTCCTTCTCCTTCTTCTGCTTCTTCTGCTTCACCCTCCTTACTTCACCTTCTCCTTCTCCTTCTTCTACTTCTTCTGATTCACCCTCCAGACTTCACCTTCTCCTTTTCCTTCTTCTGCTTCTTCTGCTTCACCCTCCAGACTTCACCTTCTCCTTCTCCTTCTTCTGCTTCTTCTGCTTCACCCTCCAGATTTCACCTTCTCCTTCTCCTTCTTCTGCTTCTTCTGCTTCACCCTCCTGACTTCACCTTCTCCTTCTCCTTCTTCTACTTCTTCTGATTCACCCTCCAGACTTCACCTTCTCCTTCTCCTTCTTCTGCTTCTTCTGCTTCACCCTTAGGACTTCACCTTCTCCTTCTCCTTCTTCTGCTTCTTCTGATTCACCCTCCAGACCTCACCTTCTCCTTCTCCTTCTTCTACTTCTTCTGATTCACCCTCCAGACTTCAACTTCTCCTTCTCCTTCTTCTGCTTCTTCTGATTCACCCTCCTAACTTCACCTTCTCCTTCTCCTTCTTCTGCTTCTTCTGATTCACCCTCCTGACTTCACCTTCTCCTTCTCCTTCTTCTGCTTCTTCTGATTCACCCTCCAGACTTCATCTTCTCCTTCTCCTGCTTCTGCTTCTTCTGATTCACCCTCCAGACTTCACCTTCTCCTTCTCCTTCTTCTGCTTCTTCTGATTCACCCTCCAGACCTCACCTTCTCCTTCTCCTTCTTCTACTTCTTCTGATTCACCCTCCAGACTTCATCTTCTCCTTCTCCTTCTTCTGCTTCTTCTGATTCACGCTCCAGACTTCATCTTCCACTTCTCCTTCTTCTGCTTCTTCTGATTCACCCTCCAGACTTCACCTTCTCCTTCTCCTTCTTATACTTCTTCTGATTCACCCTCCAGACTTCACCTTCTCCTTCTCCTTCTTCTACTTCTTCTGATTCACCCTCCAATCTTCACCTTCTCCTTCTCCTTCTTCTGCTTCTTCTGCTTCACCCTCCAGACTTCACCTTCTCCTTCTCTTTCTTCTGCTTCTTCTGATTCACCCTCCAGACTTCACCTTCTCCTTCTCCTTCGTTTGATTCTTCTGATTCACCCTCCAGACTTCACCTTCTCCTTCTCCTTCTTCTGCTTCTTCTGATTCACCCTCCTGACTTCACCTTCTCCTTCTTCTACTTCTTCTGATTCACCCTCCTGACTTCACCTTCTCCTTCTCCTTCTTCTACTTCTTCTGCTTCACCCTCCAGACTTCACCTTCTCCTTCTCCTTCTTCTACTTCTTCTGATTCACCCTCCAGACTTCACCTTCTCCTTCTCCTTCTTCTGCATCTTCTGATTCACCTTCCAGACTTCACATTCTCCTTCTCCTTATTCTGCTTCTTCTGATTCACCCTCCAGACTTCACCTTCTCCTTCTCCTTCTTCTGCTTCTTCTGATTCACCCTCCAGACTTCACCTTCTCCTTCTCCTTCTTCTGCTTCTGCTGATTCACCCTCCAGACTTCACCTTCTCCTTCTCCTTCTTCTACTTCTTCTGATTCACCCTCCAGACTTCATCTTCTCCTTCTCCTTCTTCTGCTTCTTCTGATTCACCCTCCAGACTTCACCTTCTCCTTCTCCTTCTTCTGCTTCTTCTGATTCACCCTCCAGACTTCGCCTTCTCCTTCTCCTTCTTCTACTTCTTCTGATTCACCCTCCAGACTTCACCTTCTCCTTCTCCTTCTTCTACTTCTTCTGATTCACCCTCCAGACTTCACCTTCTCCTTCTCCTTCTTCTGCTTCTTCTGATTCACCCTCCAGACTTCACCTTCTCCTTCTCCTTCTTCTGCTTCTTCTGATTCACCCTCCAGACTTCACCTTCTCCTTCTCCTTCTTCTGCTTCTTCTGATTCACCCTTCAGACTTCACCTTCTCCTTCTCCTTCTTCTGCTTCTTCTGATTCACCCTCCAGACCTCACCTTCTCCTTCTCCTTCTTCTACTTCTTCTGATTCACCCTCCAGACTTCATCTTCTCCTTCTCCTTCTTCTGCTTCTTCTGATTCACCCTCCAGACTTCACCTTCTCCTTCTCCTTCTTCTGCTTCTTCTGATTCACCCTCCAGACTTCGCCTTCTCCTTCTCCTTCTTCTACTTCTTCTGATTCACCCTCCAGACTTCACCTTCTCCTTCTCCTTCTTCTCCTTCTTCTGATTCACCCTCCAGTCTTCACCTTCTCCTTCTCCTTCTTCTGCTTCTTCTGATTCACCCTCCAGACTTCACCTTCTCCTTCTCCTTCTTCTGCTTCTTCTGATTCACCCTCCTGACTTCACCTTCTCCTTCTCCTTCTTCTGCTTCTTCTGATTCACCCTCCAGACTTCACCTTCTCCTTCTCCTTCTTCTACTTCTTCTGATTCACCCTCCAGACTTCACCTTCTCCTTCTACTTCTTCTGCTTCTTCTGATTCACCCTCCAGACTTCACCTTCTCCTTCTCCTTCTTCTGCTTCTTCCGATTCACCCTCCAGACTTCACCTTCTCCTTCTCCTTCTTCTGCTTCTTCTGGTTCACCCTCCAGATTTCACCTTCTCCTTATCCTTCTTCTACCTCTTCTGATCCACCCTCCAGACTTCACCTTCTCGTTCTCCTTCTTCTGCTTCTTCTGATTCACCCTCCAGATTTCACCTTCTCCTTCTCCTTCTTCTGCTTCTTCTGCTTCACCCTCCTGACTTCACCTTCTCCTTCTCCTTCTTCTACTTCTTCTGATTCACCCTCCAGACTTCACCTTCTCCTTCTCCTTCTTCTGCTTCTTCTGCTTCACCCTTAGGACTTCACCTTCTCCTTCTCCTTCTTCTGCTTCTTCTGCTGCGCCCTCCAGGCTTCACCGTCTCCATCTACTTCTTCTGCTTCTTCTGCTTCACCCTCCTGACTTCACCTTCTCCTTCTCCTTCTTCTACTTCTTCTGCTTCACCCCCCTGACTTCACCTTCTCCTTCTCCTTCTTCTGCTTCTTCTGATTCACCCTCCTAACTTCACCTTCTCCTTCTCCTTCTTCTGCTTCTTCTGATTCACCCTCCTGACTTCACCTTCTCCTTCTACTTCTTCTGCTTCTTCTGATTCACCCTCCAGACTTCACCTTCTCCTTCTACTTCTTCTGCTTCTTCTGATTCACCCTCCAGACTTCACCTTCTCCTTCTCCTTCTTCTGCTTCTTCTGATTCACGCTCCAGACTTCATCTTCTACTTCTCCTTCTTCTGCTTCTTCTGATTCACCCTCCAGCCTTCACCATCTCCGTCTCCTTCTTCTACTTCATCTGATTCACCCTCCAGACTTCACCTTCTCCTTCTCCTTCTTCTCCTTCTTCTGATTCACCCTCCAGTCTTCACCTTCTTCTCCTTCTTCTGCTTCTTCTGCTTCACCCTCCAGACTTCACCTTCTCCTTCTCTTTCTTCTGCTTCTTCTGATTCACCCTCCAGACTTCACCTTCTCCTTCTCCTTCGTCTGATTCTTCAGATTCACCCTCCAGTCTTCACCTTCTCCTTCTCCTTCTTCTGCTTCTTCTGATTCACCCTCCTGACTTCACCTTCTCCTTCTCCTTCTTCTACTTCTTCTGATTCACCCTCCTGACTTCACCTTCTCCTTCTCCTTCTTCTACTTCTTCTGCTTCACTCTCCAGACTTCACCTTCTCCTTCTCCTTCTTCTACTTCTTCTGATTCACCCTCCAGACTTCACCTTCTCCTTCTCCTTCTTCTGCTTCTTCTGATTCACCCTCCAGACTTCACCTTCTCCTTCTCCTTATTCTGCTTCTTCTGATTCACCCTCCAGACTTCACCTTCTCCTTCTGCTTCTTCTGCTTCTTCTGATTCACCCTCCAGACTTCATCTTCTCCTTCTCCCTCTTCTGCTTCTTCTGATTCACCCTCCTGACTTCACCTTCTCCTTCTCCTTCTTCTACTTCTTCTGATTCACCCTCCAGACTTCAGCTTCTCCTTCTCCTTCTTCTGCTTCTTCTGCTTCACCCTCCAGACTTCACCTTCTCCTTCTCCTTCTTCTACTTCTTCTGATTCACCCTCCAGACTTCACCTTCTCCTTCTCCTTCTTCTGCTTCTTCTGCTTCACCCTCCAGACTTCACATTCTCCTTCTCCTTCTTCCACTTCTTCTGATTCACCCTCCAGACTTCACCTTCTCCTTCTCCTTCTTCTACTTCTTCTGATTCACCCTCCAGACTTCACCTTCTCCTTTTCCTTCTTCTACTTCTTCTGATTCACCCTCCTGACTTCACCTTGTCCTTCTCCTTCTTCTGCTTCTTCTGCTTCACCCTCCAGACTTCACCTTCTCCTTCTCCTTCTTCTGCTTCACCCTCCAGACTTCACCTTCTCCTTCTCCTTCTTCTGCTTCTTCTGCTTCACCCTCCTTACTTCACCTTCTCCTTCTCCTTCTTCTACTTCTTCTGATTCACCCTCCAGACTTCACCTTCACCTTTTCCTTCTTCTGCTTCTTCTGCTTCACCCTCCAGACTTCACCTTCTCCTTCTCCTTCTTCTGCTTCTTCTGCTTCACCCTCCAGATTTCACCTTCTCCTTCTCCTTCTTCTGCTTCTTCTGCTTCACCCTCCTGACTTCACCTTCTCCTTCTCCTTCTTCTACTTCTTCTGATTCACCCTCCAGACTTCACCTTCTCCTTCTCCTTCTTCTGCTTCTTCTGCTTCACCCTTAGGACTTCACCTTCTCCTTCTCCTTCTTCTGCTTCTTCTGCTGCACCCTCCAGACTTCACCGCCTCCATCTCCTTCTTCTGCTTCTTCTGCTTCACCCTCCTGACTTCACCTTCTCCTTCTCCTTCTTCTGCTTCTTCTGATTCACCCTCCAGACTTCACCTTCTCCTTCTCCTTCTTCTACTTCTTCTGCTTCACCCCCCTGACCTCAACTTCTCCTTCTCCTTCTTCTGCTTCTTCTGATTCACCCTCCTAACTTCACCTTCTCCTTCTCCTTCTTCTGCTTCTTCTGATTCACCCTCCTGACTTCACCTTCTCCTTCTCCTTCTTCTGCTTCTTCTGATTCACCCTCCAGACTTCACCTTCTCCTTCTCCTGCTTCTGCTTCTTCTGATTCACCCTCCAGACTTCACCTTCTCCTTCTCCTTCTTCTGCTTCTTCTGATTCACCCTCCTGACTTCACCTTCTCCTTCTCCTTCTTCTGCTTCTTCTGCTTCACCCTCCTGACTTCACCTTCTCCTTCTCCTTCTTCTACTTCTTCTGCTTCACCCCCCTGACCTCAACTTCTCCTTCTCCTTCTTCTGCTTCTTCTGATTCACCCTCCTAACTTCACCTTCTCCTTCTCCTTCTTCTGCTTCTTCTGATTCACCCTCCTGACTTCACCTTCTCCTTCTCCTTCTTCTGCTTCTTCTGATTCACCCTCCTGACTTCACCTTGTCCTTCTCCTTCTTCTGCTTCTTCTGCTTCACCCTCCAGACTTCACCTTCTCCTTCTCCTTCTTCTGCTTCACCCTCCAGACTTCACCTTCTCCTTCTCCTTCTTCTGCTTCTTCTGCTTCACCCTCCTTTAATCACCTTCTCCTTCTCCTTCTTCTACTTCTTCTGATTCACCCTCCAGACTTCACCTTCTCCTTTTCCTTCTTCTGCTTCTTCTGCTTCACCCTCCTGACTTCACCTTCTCCTTCTACTTCTTCTGCTTCTTCTGATTCACCCTCCAGACTTCACCTTCTCCTTCTCCTTCTTCTGCTTCTTCTGATTCACCCTCCAGACTTCACCTTCTCCTTCTCCTTCTTCTGCTTCTTCTGATTCACCCTCCAGACCTCACCTTCTCCTTCTCCTTCTTCTTCTTCTTCTGATTCACCCTCCAGACTTCATCTTCTCCTTCTCCTTCTTCTGCTTCTTCTGATTCACGCTCCAGACTTCATCTTCTACTTCTCCTTCTTCTGCTTCTTCTGATTCACCGTCCAGACTTCACCATCTCCGTCTCCTTCTTCTACTTCATCTGATTCACCCTCCAGACTTCACCTTCTCCTTCTCCTTCTTCTCCTTCTTCTGATTCACCCTCCAGTCTTCACCTTCTTCTCCTTCTTCTGCTTCTTCTGCTTCACCCTCCAGACTTCACCTTCTCCTTCTCTTTCTTCTGCTTCTTCTGATTCACCCTCCAGACTTCACCTTCTCCTTCTCCTTCGTCTGATTCTTCAGATTCACCCTCCAGTCTTCACCTTCTCCTTCTCCTTCTTCTGCTTCTTCTGATTCACCCTCCTGACTTCACCTTCTCCTTCTCCTTCTTCTACTTCTTCTGATTCACCCTCCTGACTTCACCTTCTCCTTCTCCTTCTTCTACTTCTTCTGCTTCACTCTCCAGACTTCACCTTCTCCTTCTCCTTCTTCTACTTCTTCTGGTTCACCCTCCAGACTTCACCTTCTCCTTCTCCTTCTTCTGCTTCTTCTGATTCACCCTCCAGACTTCACCTTCTCCTTCTCCTTATTCTGCTTCTTCTGATTCACCCTCCAGACTTCACCTTCTCCTTCTCCTTCTTCTGCTTCTTCTGATTCACCCTCCAGACTTCATCTTCTCCTTCTCCTTCTTCTGCTTCTTCTGATTCACCCTCCTGACTTCACCTTCTCCTTCTCCTTCTTCTACTTCTTCTGATTCACCCTCCAGACTTCAGCTTCTCCTTCTCCTTCTTCTGCTTCTTCTGCTTCACCCTCCAGACTTCACCTTCTCCTTCTCCTTCTTCTACTTCTTCTGATTCACCCTCCAGACTTCACCTTCTCCTTCTCCTTCTTCTGCTTCTTCTGCTTCACCCTCCAGACTTCACCTTCTCCTTCTCCTTCTTCCACTTCTTCTGATTCACCCTCCAGACTTCACCTTCTCCTTCTCCTTCTTCTACTTCTTCTGATTCACCCTCCAGACTTCACCTTCTCCTTTTCCTTCTTCTACTTCTTCTGATTCACCCTCCTGACTTCACCTTGTCCTTCTCCTTCTTCTGCTTCTTCTGCTTCACCCTCCAGACTTCACCTTCTCCTTCTCCTTCTTCTGCTTCACCCTCCAGACTTCACCTTCTCCTTCTCCTTCTTCTGCTTCTTCTGCTTCACCCTCCTTACTTCACCTTCTCCTTCTCCTTCTTCTACTTCTTCTGATTCACCCTCCAGACTTCACCTTCACCTTTTCCTTCTTCTGCTTCTTCTGCTTCACCCTCCAGACTTCACCTTCTCCTTCTCCTTCTTCTGCTTCTTCTGCTTCACCCTCCAGATTTCACCTTCTCCTTCTCCTTCTTCTGCTTCTTCTGCTTCACCCTCCTGACTTCACCTTCTCCTTCTCCTTCTTCTACTTCTTCTGATTCACCCTCCAGACTTCACCTTCTCCTTCTCCTTCTTCTGCTTCTTCTGCTTCACCCTTAGGACTTCACCTTCTCCTTCTCCTTCTTCTGCTTCTTCTGCTGCACCCTCCAGACTTCACCGCCTCCATCTCCTTCTTCTGCTTCTTCTGCTTCACCCTCCTGACTTCACCTTCTCCTTCTCCTTCTTCTGCTTCTTCTGATTCACCCTCCAGACTTCACCTTCTCCTTCTCCTTCTTCTACTTCTTCTGCTTCACCCCCCTGACCTCAACTTCTCCTTCTCCTTCTTCTGCTTCTTCTGATTCACCCTCCTAACTTCACCTTCTTCTTCTCCTTCTTCTGCTTCTTCTGATTCACCCTCCTGACTTCACCTTCTCCTTCTCCTTCTTCTGCTTCTTCTGATTCACCCTCCGGACTTCACCTTCTCCTTCTCCTGCTTCTGCTTCTTCTGATTCACCCTCCAGACTTCACCTTCTCCTTCTCCTTCTTCTGCTTCTTCTGTTTCACCCTCCTGACTTCACCTTCTCCTTCTCCTTCTTCTGCATCTTCTGCTTCACCCTCCTGACTTCACCTTCTCCTTCTCCTTCTTCTACTTCTTCTGCTTCACCCCCCTGACCTCAACTTCTCCTTCTCCTTCTTCTGCTTCTTCTGATTCACCCTCCTAACTTCACCTTCTCCTTCTCCTTCTTCTGCTTCTTCTGATTCACCCTCCTGACTTCACCTTCTCCTTCTCCTTCTTCTGCTTCTTCTGATTCACCCTCCTGACTTCACCTTGTCCTTCTCCTTCTTCTGCTTCTTCTGCTTCACCCTCCAGACTTCACCTTCTCCTTCTCCTTCTTCTGCTTCACCCTCCAGACTTCACCTTCTCCTTCTCCTTCTTCTGCTTCTTCTGCTTCACCCTCCTTTAATCACCTTCTCCTTCTCCTTCTTCTACTTCTTCTGATTCACCCTCCAGACTTCACCTTCTCCTTTTCCTTCTTCTGCTTCTTCTGCTTCACCCTCCAGACTTCACCTTCTCCTTCTCCTTCTTCTGCTTCTTCTGCTTCACCCTCCAGATTTCATCTTCTCCTTCTCCTTCTTCTGCTTCTTCTGCTTCACCCTCCTGACTTCACCTTCTCCTTCTCCTTCTTCTACTTCTTCTGATTCACCCTCCAGACTTCACCTTCTCCTTCTCCTTCTTCTGCTTCTTCTGCTTCACCCTTAGGACTTCACCTTCTCCTTCTCCTTCTTCTGCTTCTTCTGCTGCACCCTCCAGACTTCACCGCCTCCATCTCCTTCTTCTGCTTCTTCTGCTTCACCCTCCTGACTTCACCTTCTCCTTCTCCTTCTTCTGCTTCTTCTGCTTCACCCTCCTGACTTCACCTTCTCCTTCTCCTTCTTCTACTTCTTCTGCTTCACCCCCCTGACCTCAACTTCTCCTTCTCCTTCTTCTGCTTCTTCTGATTCACCCTCCTAACTTCACCTTCTCCTTCTCCTTCTTCTGCTTCTTCTGATTCACCCTCCTGACTTCACCTTCTCCTTCTCCTTCTTCTGCTTCTTCTGATTCACCCTCCAGACTTCACCTTCTCCTTCTCCTGCTTCTGCTTCTTCTGATTCACCCTCCAGACTTCACCTTCTCCTTCTCCTTCTTCTGCTTCTTCTGATTCACCCTCCAGACTTCATCTTCTCCTTCTCCTTCTTATGCTTCTTCCGATTCACCCTCCAGACTTCACCTTCTCCTTCTCCTTCTTCTACTTCTTCTGATTCACCCTCCAGACATTCCCTTCGCCTTCTCCTTCTTCTACTTCTTCTGATTCACCCTCCAGACTTCACCTTCTCCTTCTCCTTCTTCTACTTCTTCTGCTTCTCCCTCCAGACTTCACCTTCCCGTTCTCCTTCTTCTGCTTCTTCTGATTCACCCTCCAGACTTCACCTTCTCCTTCTCCTTCTTCTACTTCTTCTGATTCACCCTCCAGACTTCACCTTCTCCTTCTCCTTCTTCTGCTTCTTCTGCTTCACCCTTAGGACTTCACCTGCTCCTTCTCCTTCTTCTGCTTCTTCTGCTGCACCCTCCAGACTTCACCGCCTCCATCTCCTTCTTCTGCTTCTTCTGCTTCACCCTCCTGACTTCACCTTCTCCTTCTCCTTCTTCTGCTTCTTCTGCTTCACCCTCCTGACTTCACCTTCTCCTTCTCCTTCTTCTACTTCTTCTGCTTCACCCCCCTGACCTCAACTTCACCTTCTCCTTCTTCTGCTTCTTCTGATTCACCCTCCTAACTTCACCTTCTCCTTCTCCTTCTTCTGCTTCTTCTGATTCACCCTCCTGACTTCACCTTCTCCTTCTCCTTCTTCTGCTTCTTCTGATTCACCCTCCAGACTTCACCTTC
This sequence comes from Somniosus microcephalus, assembly GCF_052327205.1. Taxonomy (NCBI): domain Eukaryota; kingdom Metazoa; phylum Chordata; class Chondrichthyes; order Squaliformes; family Somniosidae; genus Somniosus; species Somniosus microcephalus. The sequence goes on along the minus strand of NW_028225267.1, from coordinate 201,937 downwards.
TCCTTCTCCTGCTTCTGCTTCTTCTGATTCACCCTCCAGACTTCACCTTCTCCTTCTCCTTCTTCTGCTTCTTCTGATTCACCCTCCAGACCTCACCTTCTCCTTCTCCTTCTTCTACTTCTTCTGATTCACCCTCCAGACTTCATCTTCTCCTTCTCCTTCTTCTGCTTCTTCTGATTCACGCTCCAGACTTCATCTTCCACTTCTCCTTCTTCTGCTTCTTCTGATTCACCCTCCAGACTTCACCTTCTCCTTCTCCTTCTTCTACTTCTTCTGATTCACCCTCCAGACTTCACCTTCTCCTTCTCCTTCTTCTACTTCTTCTGATTCACCCTCCAATCTTCACCTTCTCCTTCTCCTTCTTCTGCTTCTTCTGCTTCACCCTCCAGACTTCACCTTCTCCTTCTCTTTCTTCTGCTTCTTCTGATTCACCCTCCAGACTTCACCTTCTCCTTCTCCTTCGTCTGATTCTTCTGATTCACCCTCCAGACTTCACCTTCTCCTTCTCCTTCTTCTGCTTCTTCTGATTCACCCTCCTGACTTCACCTTCTCCTTCTTCTACTTCTTCTGATTCACCCTCCTGACTTCACCTTCTCCTTCTCCTTCTTCTACTTCTTCTGCTTCACTCTCCAGACTTCACCTTCTCCTTCTCCTTCTTCTACTTCTTCTGATTCACCCTCCAGACTTCACCTTCTCCTTCTCCTTCTTCTGCATCTTCTGATTCACCCTCCAGACTTCACATTCTCCTTCTCCTTATTCTGCTTCTTCTGCTTCACCCTCCAGACTTCACCTTCTCCTTCTCCTTCTTCTGCTTCTTCTGATTCACCCTCCAGACTTCACCTTCTCCTTCTCCTTCTTCTGCTTCTGCTGATTCACCCTCCAGACTTCACCTTCTCCTTCTCCTTCTTCTACTTCTTCTGATTCACCCTCCAGACTTCATCTTCTCCTTCTCCTTCTTCTGCTTCTTCTGATTCACCCTCCAGACTTCACCTTCTCCTTCTCCTTCTTCTGCTTCTTCTGATTCACCCTCCAGACTTCGCCTTCTCCTTCTCCTTCTTCTACTTCTTCTGATTCACCCTCCAGACTTCACCTTCTCCTTCTCCTTCTTCTACTTCTTCTGATTCACCCTCCAGACTTCACCTTCTCCTTCTCCTTCTTCTGCTTCTTCTGATTCACCCTCCAGACTTCACCTTCTCCTTCTCCTTCTTCTGCTTCTTCTGATTCACCCTCCAGACTTCACCTTCTCCTTCTCCTTCTTCTGCTTCTTCTGATTCACCCTTCAGACTTCACCTTCTCCTTCTCCTTCTTCTGCTTCTTCTGATTCACCCTCCAGACCTCACCTTCTCCTTCTCCTTCTTCTACTTCTTCTGATTCACCCTCCAGACTTCATCTTCTCCTTCTCCTTCTTCTGCTTCTTCTGATTCACCCTCCAGACTTCACCTTCTCCTTCTCCTTCTTCTGCTTCTTCTGATTCACCCTCCAGACTTCGCCTTCTCCTTCTCCTTCTTCTACTTCTTCTGATTCACCCTCCAGACTTCACCTTCTCCTTCTCCTTCTTCTCCTTCTTCTGATTCACCCTCCAGTCTTCACCTTTTCCTTCTCCTTCTTCTGCTTCTTCTGATTCACCCTCCAGACTTCACCTTCTCCTTCTCCTTCTTCTGCTTCTTCTGATTCACCCTCCTGACTTCACCTTCTCCTTCTCCTTCTTCTGCTTCTTCTGATTCACCCTCCAGACTTCACCTTCTCCTTCTCCTTCTTCTACTTCTTCTGATTCACCCTCCAGACTTCACCTTCTCCTTCTACTTCTTCTGCTTCTTCTGATTCACCCTCCAGACTTCACCTTCTCCTTCTCCTTCTTCTGCTTCTTCCGATTAACCCTCCAGACTTCACCTTCTCCTTCTCCTTCTTCTGCTTCTTCTGGTTCACCCTCCAGACTTCACCTTCTCCTTATCCTTCTTCTACCTCTTCTGATCCACCCTCCAGACTTCACCTTCTCCTTCTCCTTCTTCTGCTTCTTCTGATTCACCCTCCAGACATCACCTTCTCCTTCTCCTTCGTCTACTTCTTCTGATTCACCCTCCAGACTACACCTTCTCCTTCTCCTTCTTCTACTTCTTCTGATTCACCCTCCAGACTTCACCTTCTCCTTCTCCTTCTTCTACTTCTTCTGCTTCTCCCTCCAGACTTCACCTTCCCGTTCTCCTTCTTCTGCTTCTTCTGATTCACCCTCCAGACTTCACCTTCTCCTTCTCCTTCTTCTACTTCTTCTGATTCACCCTGCAGACTTCACCTTCTCCTTCTCCTTCTTCTACTTCTTCTGATTCACCCTCCAGACTTCACCTTCTCCTTCTCCTTCTTCTGCTTCTTCTGATTCACCCTCCAGACTTCACCTTCTCCTTCTCCTTCTTCTGCTTCTTCTGATTCACCCTTCAGACTTCACCTTCTCCTTCTCCTTCTTCTGCTTCTTCTGATTCACCCTCCAGACCTCACCTTCTCCTTCTCCTTCTTCTACTTCTTCTGATTCACCCTCCAGACTTCATCTTCTCCTTCTCCTTCTTCTGCTTCTTCTGATTCACCCTCCAGACTTCACCTTCTCCTTCTCCTTCTTCTGCTTCTTCTGATTCACCCTCCAGACTTCGCCTTCTCCTTCTCCTTCTTCTACTTCTTCTGATTCACCCTCCAGACTTCACCTTCTCCTTCTCCTTCTTCTTCTTCTTCTGATTCACCCTCCAGTCTTCACCTTCTCCTTCTCCTTCTTCTGCTTCTTCTGATTCACCCTCCAGACTTCACCTTCTCCTTCTCCTTCTTCTGCTTCTTCTGATTCACCCTCCTGACTTCACCTTCTCCTTCTCCTTCTTCTGCTTCTTCTGATTCACCCTCCAGAATTCACCTTCTCCTTCTCCTTCTTCTACTTCTTCTGATTCACCCTCCAGACTTCACCTTCTCCTTCTACTTCTTCTACTTCTTCTGATTCACCCTCCAGACTTCACCTTCTCCTTATCCTTCTTCTGCTTCGTCTGATTCACCCTCCAGACTTCACCTTCTCCTTCTCCTTCTTCTGCTTCTTCTGGTTCACCCTCCAGACTTCACCTTCTCCTTATCCTTCTTCTACCTCTTCTGATTCACCCTCCAGACTTCACCTTCTCCTTTTCCTTCTTCTGCTTCTTCTGATTCACCCTCCAGATTTCACCTTCTCCTTCTCCTTCGTCTACTTCTTCTGATTCACCCTCCAGACTACACCTTCTCCTTCTCCTTCTTCTACTTCTTCTGATTCACCCTCCAGACTTCACCTTCTCCTTCTCCTTCTTATGCTTCTTCCGATTCACCCTCCAGACTTCACCTTCTCCTTCTCCTTCTTCTACTTCTTCTGATTCACCCTCCAGACATTCCCTTCGCCTTCTCCTTCTTCTACTTCTTCTGATTCACCCTCCAGACTTCACCTTCTCCTTCTCCTTCTTCTACTTCTTCTGCTTCTCCCTCCAGACTTCACCTTCCCGTTCTCCTTCTTCTGCTTCTTCTGATTCACCCTCCAGACTTCACCTTCTCCTTCTCCTTCTTCTACTTCTTCTGATTCACCCTCCAGACTTCACCTTCTCCTTCTCCTTCTTCTGCTTCTTCTGCTTCACCCTTAGGACTTCACCTTCTCCTTCTCCTTCTTCTGCTTCTTCTGCTGCACCCTCCAGACTTCACCGCCTCCATCTCCTTCTTCTGCTTCTTCTGCTTCACCCTCCTGACTTCACCTTCTCCTTCTCCTTCTTCAGCTTCTTCTGCTTCACCCTCCTGACTTCACCTTCTCCTTCTCCTTCTTCTACTTCTTCTGCTTCACCCCCCTGACCTCAACTTCTCCTTCTCCTTCTTCTGCTTCTTCTGATTCACCCTCCTAACTTCACCTTCTCCTTCTCTTCTTCTGCTTCTTCTGATTCACCCTCCTGACTTCACCTTCTCCTTCTCCTTCTTCTGCTTCTTCTGATTCACCCTCCAGACTTCACCTTCTCCTTCTCCTGCTTCTGCTTCTTCTGATTCACCCTCCAGACTTCACCTTCTCCTTCTCCTTCTTCTGCTTCTTCTGATTGACCCTCCAGACCTCACCTTCTCCTTCTCCTTCTTCTACTTCTTCTGATTCACCCTCCAGACTTCATCTTCTCCTTCTCCTTCTTCTGCTTCTTCTGATTCACGCTCCAGACTTCATCTTCCACTTCTCCTTCTTCTGCTTCTTCTGATTCACCCTCCAGACTTCACCTTCTCCTTCTCCTTCTTCTACTTCTTCTGATTCACCCTCCAGACTTCACCTTCTCCTTCTCCTTCTTCTACTTCTTCTGATTCACCCTCCAATCTTCACCTTCTCCTTCTCCTTCTTCTGCTTCTTCTGCTTCACCCTCCAGACTTCACCTTCTCCTTCTCTTTCTTCTGCTTCTTCTGATTCACCCTCCAGACTTCACCTTCTCCTTCTCCTTCGTCTGATTCTTCTGATTCACCCTCCAGACTTCACCTTCTCCTTCTCCTTCTTCTGCTTCTTCTGATTCACCCTCCTGACTTCACCTTCTCCTTCTTCTACTTCTTCTGATTCACCCTCCTGACTTCACCTTCTCCTTCTCCTTCTTCTACTTCTTCTGCTTCACCCTCCAGACTTCACCTTCTCCTTCTCCTTCTTCTACTTCTTCTGATTCACCCTCCAGACTTCACCTTCTCCTTCTCCTTCTTCTGCATCTTCTGATTCACCCTCCAGACTTCACATTCTCCTTCTCCTTATTCTGCTTCTTCTGCTTCACCCTCCAGACTTCACCTTCTCCTTCTCCTTCTTCTGCTTCTTCTGATTCACCCTCCAGACTTCACCTTCTCCTTCTCCTTCTTCTGCTTCTGCTGATTCACCCTCCAGACTTCACCTTCTCCTTCTCCTTCTTCTACTTCTTCTGATTCACCCTCCAGACTTCATCTTCTCCTTCTCCTTCTTCTGCTTCTTCTGATTCACCCTCCAGACTTCACCTTCTCCTTCTCCTTCTTCTGCTTCTTCTGATTCACCCTCCAGACTTCGCCTTCTCCTTCTCCTTCTTCTACTTCTTCTGATTCACCCTCCAGACTTCACCTTCTCCTTCTCCTTCTTCTACTTCTTCTGATTCACCCTTCAGACTTCACCTTCTCCTTCTCCTTCTTCTGCTTCTTCTGATTCATCCTCCAGACTTCACCTTCTCCTTCTCCTTCTTCTGCTTCTTCTGATTCACCCTCCAGACTTCACCTTCTCCTTCTCCTTCTTCTGCTTCTTCTGATTCACCCTTCAGACTTCACCTTCTCCTTCTCCTTCTTCTGCTTCTTCTGATTCACCCTCCAGACCTCACCTTCTCCTTCTCCTTCTTCTACTTCTTCTGATTCACCCTCCAGACTTCATCTTCTACTTCTCCTTCTTCTGCTTCTTCTGATTCACCCTCCAGACTTCACCTTCTCCTTCTCCTTCTTCTGCTTCTTCTGATTCACCCTCCAGACTTCGCCTTCTCCTTCTCCTTCTTCTACTTCTTCTGATTCACCCTCCAGACTTCACCTTCTCCTTCTCCTTCTTCTCCTTCTTCTGATTCACCCTCCAGTCTTCACCTTCTCCTTCTCCTTCTTCTACTTCTTCTGATTCACCCTCCTGACTTCACCTTCTCCTTCTCCTTCTTCTACTTCTTCTGCTTCACCCTCCAGACTTCACCTTCTCCTTCTCCTTCTTCTACTTCTTCTGATTCACCCTCCAGACTTCACCTTCTCCTTCTCCTTCTTCTGCATCTTCTGATTCACCCTCCAGACTTCACATTCTCCTTCTCCTTATTCTGCTTCTTCTGCTTCACCCTCCAGACTTCACCTTCTCCTTCTCCTTCTTCTGCTTCTTCTGATTCACCCTCCAGACTTCACCTTCTCCTTCTCCTTCTTCTGCTTCTGCTGATTCACCCTCCAGACTTCACCTTCTCCTTCTCCTTCTTCTACTTCTTCTGATTCACCCTCCAGACTTCACCTTCTCCTTCTCCTTCTTCTTCTTCTTCTGATTCACCCTCCAGTCTTCACCTTCTCCTTCTCCTTCTTCTGCTTCTTCTGATTCACCCTCCAGACTTCACCTTCTCCTTCTCCTTCTTCTGCTTCTTCTGATTCACCCTCCTGACTTCACCTTCTCCTTCTCCTTCTTCTGCTTCTTCTGATTCACCCTCCAGACTTCACCTTCTCCTTCTCCTTCTTCTACTTCTTCTGATTCACCCTCCAGACTTCACCTTCTCCTTCTACTTCTTCTACTTCTTCTGATTCACCCTCCAGACTTCACCTTCTCCTTATCCTTCTTCTGCTTCGTCTGATTCACCCTCCAGACTTCACCTTCTCCTTCTCCTTCTTCTGCTTCTTGTGGTTCACCCTCCAGACTTCACCTTCTCCTTATCCTTCTTCTACCTCTTCTGATTCACCCTCCAGACTTCACCTTCTCCTTTTCCTTCTTCTGCTTCTTCTGATTCACCCTCCAGATTTCACCTTCTCCTTCTCCTTCGTCTACTTCTTCTGATTCACCCTCCAGACTACACCTTCTCCTTCTCCTTCTTCTACTTCTCCTGATTCACCCTCCAGACTTCACCTTCTCCTTCTCCTTCTTATGCTTCTTCCGATTTACCCTCCAGACTTCACCTTCTCCTTCTCCTTCTTCTACTTCTTCTGATTCACCCTCCAGACATTCCCTTCGCCTTCTCCTTCTTCTACTTCTTCTGATTCACCCTCCAGACTTCACCTTCTCCTTCTCCTTCTTCTACTTCTTCTGCTTCTCCCTCCAGACTTCACCTTCCCGTTCTCCTTCTTCTGCTTCTTCTGATTCACCCTCCAGACTTCACCTTCTCCTTCTCCTTCTTCTACTTCTTCTGATTCACCCTCCAGACTTCACCTTCTCCTTCTCCTTCTTCTGCTTCTTCTGCTTCACCCTTAGGATTTCACCTTCTCCTTCTCCTTCTTCTGCTTCTTCTGCTGCACCCTCCAGACTTCACCGCCTCCATCTCCTTCTTCTGCTTCTTCTGCTTCACCCTCCTGACTTCACCTTCTCCTTCTCCTTCTTCTGCTTCTTCTGCTTCACCCTCCTGACTTCACCTTCTCCTTCTCCTTCTTCTACTTCTTCTGCTTCACCCCCCTGACCTCAACTTCTCCTTCTCCTTCTTCTGCTTCTTCTGATTCACCCTCCTAACTTCACCTTCTCCTTCTCCTTCTTCTGCTTCTTCTGATTCACCCTCCTGACTTCACCTTCTCCTTCTCCTTCTTCTGCTTCTTCTGATTCACCCTCCAGACTTCACCTTCTGCTTCTCCTGCTTCTGCTTCTTCTGATTCACCCTCCAGACTTCACCTTCTCCTTCTCCTTCTTCTGCTTCTTCTGATTCACCCTCCAGACCTCACCTTCTCCTTCTCCTTCTTCTACTTCTTCTGATTCACCCTCCAGACATCATCTTCTCCTTCTCCTTCTTCTGCTTCTTCTGATTCACGCTCCAGACTTCATCTTCAACTTCTCCTTCTTCTGCTTCTTCTGATTCACCCTCCAGACTTCACCTTCTCCTTCTCCTTCTTCTACTTCTTCTGATTCACCCTCCAGACTTCACCTTCTCCTTCTCCTTCTTCTACTTCTTCTGATTCACCCTCCAATCTTCACCTTCTCCTTCTCCTTCTTCTGCTTCTTCTGCTTCACCCTCCAGACTTCACCTTCTCCTTCTCTTTCTTCTGCTTCTTCTGATTCACCCTCCAGACTTCACCTTCTCCTTCTCCTTCGTCTGATTCTTCTGATTCACCCTCCAGACTTCACCTTCTCCTTCTCCTTCTTCTGCTTCTTCTGATTCACCCTCCTGACTTCACCTTCTCCTTCTTCTACTTCTTCTGATTCACCCTCCTGACTTCACCTTCTCCTTCTCCTTCTTCTACTTCTTCTGCTTCACCCTCCAGACTTCACCTTCTCCTTCTCCTTCTTCTACTTCTTCTGATTCACCCTCCAGACTTCATCTTCTCCTTCTCCTTCTTCTGCATCTTCTGATTCACCCTCCAGACTTCACATTCTCCTTCTCCTTATTCTGCTTCTTCTGCTTCACCCTCCAGACTTCACCTTCTCCTTTTCCTTCTTCTGCTTCTTCTGATTCACCCTCCAGATTTCACCTTCTCCTTCTCCTTCGTCTACTTCTTCTGATTCACCCTCCAGACTACACCTTCTCCTTCTCCTTCTTCTACTTCTCCTGATTCACCCTCCAGACTTCACCTTCTCCTTCTCCTTCTTATGCTTCTTCCGATTTACCCTCCAGACTTCACCTTCTCCTTCTCCTTCTTCTACTTCTTCTGATTCACCCTCCAGACATTCCCTTCGCCTTCTCCTTCTTCTACTTCTTCTGATTCACCCTCCAGACTTCACCTTCTCCTTCTCCTTCTTCTACTTCTTCTGCTTCTCCCTCCAGACTTCACCTTCCCGTTCTCCTTCTTCTGCTTCTTCTGATTCACCCTCCAGACTTCACCTTCTCCTTCTCCTTCTTCTACTTCTTCTGATTCACCCTCCAGACTTCACCTTCTCCTTCTCCTTCTTCTGCTTCTTCTGCTTCACCCTTAGGATTTCACCTTCTCCTTCTCCTTCTTCTGCTTCTTCTGCTGCACCCTCCAGACTTCACCGCCTCCATCTCCTTCTTCTGCTTCTTCTGCTTCACCCTCCTGACTTCACCTTCTCCTTCTCCTTCTTCTGCTTCTTCTGCTTCACCCTCCTGACTTCACCTTCTCCTTCTCCTTCTTCTACTTCTTCTGCTTCACCCCCCTGACCTCAACTTCTCCTTCTCCTTCTTCTGCTTCTTCTGATTCACCCTCCTAACTTCACCTTCTCCTTCTCCTTCTTCTGCTTCTTCTGATTCACCCGCCTGACTTCACCTTCTCCTTCTCCTTCTTCTGCTTCTTCTGATTCACCCTCCAGACTTCACCTTCTGCTTCTCCTGCTTCTGCTTCTTCTGATTCACCCTCCAGACTTCACCTTCTCCTTCTCCTTCTTCTGCTTCTTCTGATTCACCCTCCAGACCTCACCTTCTCCTTCTCCTTCTTCTACTTCTTCTGATTCACCCTCCAGACATCATCTTCTCCTTCTCCTTCTTCTGCTTCTTCTGATTCACGCTCCAGACTTCATCTTCAACTTCTCCTTCTTCTGCTTCTTCTGATTCACCCTCCAGACTTCACCTTCTCCTTCTCCTTCTTCTACTTCTTCTGATTCACCCTCCAGACTTCACCTTCTCCTTCTCCTTCTTCTACTTCTTCTGATTCACCCTCCAATCTTCACCTTCTCCTTCTCCTTCTTCTGCTTCTTCTGCTTCACCCTCCAGACTTCACCTTCTCCTTCTCTTTCTTCTGCTTCTTCTGATTCACCCTCCAGACTTCACCTTCTCCTTCTCCTTCGTCTGATTCTTCTGATTCACCCTCCAGACTTCACCTTCTCCTTCTCCTTCTTCTGCTTCTTCTGATTCACCCTCCTGACTTCACCTTCTCCTTCTTCTACTTCTTCTGATTCACCCTCCTGACTTCACCTTCTCCTTCTCCTTCTTCTACTTCTTCTGCTTCACCCTCCAGACTTCACCTTCTCCTTCTCCTTCTTCTACTTCTTCTGATTCACCCTCCAGACTTCATCTTCTCCTTCTCCTTCTTCTGCATCTTCTGATTCACCCTCCAGACTTCACATTCTCCTTCTCCTTATTCTGCTTCTTCTGCTTCACCCTCCAGACTTCACCTTCTCCTTCTCCTTCTTCTGCTTCTTCTGATTCACCCTCCAGACTTCACCTTCTCCTTCTCCTTCTTCTGCTTCTGCTGATTCACCCTCCAGACTTCACCTTCTCCTTCTCCTTCTTCTACTTCTTCTGATTCACCCTCCAGACTTCACCTTCTCCTTCTCCTTCTTCTGCTTCTTCTGATTCACCCTCCAGACTTCACCTTCTCCTTCTCCTTCTTCTGCTTCTGCTGATTCACCCTCCAGACTTCACCTTCTCCTTCTCCTTCTTCTACTTCTTCTGATTCACCCTCCAGACTTCACCTTCTCCTTCTCCTTCTTCTGCTTCTTCCGATTCACCCTCCAGACTTCACCTTCTCCTTCTCCTTCTTCTGCTTCTTCTGGTTCACCCTCCAGACTTCACCTTCTCCTTATCCTTCTTCTACCTCTTCTGATCCACCCTCCAGACTTCACCTTCTCCTTCTCCTTCTTCTGCTTCTTCTGATTCACCCTCCAGACTTCACCTTCTCCTTCTCCTTCGTCTACTTCTTCTGATTCACCCTCCAGACTACACCTTCTCCTTCTCCTTCTTCTACTTCTTCTGATTCACCCTCCAGACTTCACCTTCTCCTTCTCCTTCTTCTGCTTCTTCCGATTCACCCTCCAGACTTCACCTTCTCCTTCTCCTTCTTCTACTTCTTCTGATTCACCCTCCAGACTTTACCTTCGCCTTCTCCTTCTTCTACTTCTTCTGATTCACCCTCCAGACTTCACCTTCTCCTTCTCCTTCTTCTACTTCTTCTGCTTCTCCCTCCAGACTTCACCTTCTCCTTCTCCTTCTTCTGCTTCTTCTGATTCACCCTCCTGACTTCACCTTCTCCTTCTTCTACTTCTTCTGATTCACCCTCCTGACTTCACCTTCTCCTTCTCCTTCTTCTACTTCTTCTGCTTCACCCTCCAGACTTCACCTTCTCCTTCTCCTTCTTCTGCTTCTGCTGATTCACCCTCCAGACTTCACCTTCTCCTTCTCCTTCTTCTACTTCTTCTGATTCACCCTCCAGACTTCACCTTCTCCTTCTCCTTCTTCTGCTTCTTCTGATTCACCCTCCAGACTTCACCTTCTCCTTCTCCTTCTTCTGCTTCTGCTGATTCACCCTCCAGACTTCACCTTCTCCTTCTCCTTCTTCTACTTCTTCTGATTCACCCTCCAGACTTCACCTTCTCCTTCTCCTTCTTCTGCTTCTTCCGATTCACCCTCCAGACTTCACCTTCTCCTTCTCCTTCTTCTGCTTCTTCTGGTTCACCCTCCAGACTTCACCTTCTCCTTATCCTTCTTCTACCTCTTCTGATCCACCCTCCAGACTTCACCTTCTCCTTCTCCTTCTTCTGCTTCTTCTGATTCACCCTCCAGACTTCACCTTCTCCTTCTCCTTCGTCTACTTCTTCTGATTCACCCTCCAGACTACACCTTCTCCTTCTCCTTCTTCTACTTCTTCTGATTCACCCTCCAGACTTCACCTTCTCCTTCTCCTTCTTCTGCTTCTTCCGATTCACCCTCCAGACTTCACCTTCTCCTTCTCCTTCTTCTACTTCTTCTGATTCACCCTCCAGACTTTACCTTCGCCTTCTCCTTCTTCTACTTCTTCTGATTCACCCTCCAGACTTCACCTTCTCCTTCTCCTTCTTCTACTTCTTCTGCTTCTCCCTCCAGACTTCACCTTCCCGTTCTCCTTCTTCTGCTTCTTCTGATTCACCCTCCAGACTTCACCTTCTCCTTCTCCTTCTTCTACTTCTTCTGATTCACCCTGCAGACTTCACCTTCTCCTTCTCCTTCTTCTACTTCTTCTGATTCACCCTCCAGACTTCACCTTCTCCTTCTCCTTCTTCTGCTTCTTCTGATTCACCCTCCAGACTTCACCTTCTCCTTCTCCTTCTTCTGCTTCTTCTGATTCACCCTCCAGACTTCACCTTCTCCTTCTCCTTCTTCTACTTCTTCTGATTCACCCTTCAGACTTCACCTTCTCCTTCTCCTTCTTCTGCTTCTTCTGATTCACCCTCCAGAGCTCACCTTCTCCTTCTCCTTCTTCTACTTCTTCTGATTCACCCTCCAGACTTCATCTTCTCCTTCTCCTTCTTCTGCTTCTTCTGATTCACCCTCCAGACTTCACCTTCTCCTTCTCCTTCTTCTGCTTCTTCTGATTCACCCTCCAGACTTCGCCTTCTCCTTCTCCTTCTTCTACTTCTTCTGATTCACCCTCCAGACTTCACCTTCTCCTTCTCCTTCTTCTACTTCTTCTGATTCACCCTCCAGTCTTCACCTTCTCCTTCTCCTTCTTCTGCTTCTTCTGATTCACCCTCCAGACTTCACCTTCTCCTTCTCCTTCTTCTGCTTCTTCTGATTCACCCTCCTGACTTCACCTTCTCCTTCTCCTTCTTCTGCTTCTTCTGATTCACCCTCCAGACTTCACCTTCTCCTTCTCCTTCTTCTACTTCTTCTGATTCACCCTCCAGACTTCACCTTCTCCTTCTACTTCTTCTACTTCTTCTGATTCACCCTCCAGACTTCACCTTCTCCTTATCCTTCTTCTGCTTCGTCTGATTCACCCTCCAGACTTCACCTTCTCCTTCTCCTTCTTCTGCTTCTTCTGGTTCACCCTCCAGACTTCACCTTCTCCTTATCCTTCTTCTACCTCTTCTGATTCACCCTCCAGACTTCACCTTCTCCTTTTCCTTCTTCTGCTTCTTCTGATTCACCCTCCAGATTTCACCTTCTCCTTCTCCTTCGTCTACTTCTTCTGATTCACCCTCCAGACTACACCTTCTCCTTCTCCTTCTTCTACTTCTTCTGATTCACCCTCCAGACTTCACCTTCTCCTTCTCCTTCTTATGCTTCTTCCGATTCACCCTCCAGACTTCACCTTCTCCTTCTCCTTCTTCTACTTCTTCTGATTCACCCTCCAGACATTCCCTTCGCCTTCTCCTTCTTCTACTTCTTCTGATTCACCCTCCAGACTTCACCTTCTCCTTCTCATTCTTCTACTTCTTCTGCTTCTCCCTCCAGACTTCACCTTCCCGTTCTCCTTCTTCTGCTTCTTCTGATTCACCCTCCAGACTTCACCTTCTCCTTCTCCTTCTTCTACATCTTCTGATTCACCCTCCAGACTTCACCTTCTCCTTCTCCTTCTTCTACTTCTTCTGATTCACCCTCCAGACTTCACCTTCTCCTTCTCCTTCTTCTACTTCTTCTGATTCACCCTCCTGACTTCACCTTCTCCTTCTCCTTCTTCTGCTTCTTCTGCTTCACCCTCCAGACTTCACCTTCTCCTTCTCCTTCTTCTGCTTCTTCTGCTTCAACCTCCAGACTTCACCTTCTCCTTCTCCTTCTTCTGCTTCTTCTGCTTCACCCTCCTGACTTCACCTTCTCCTTCTCCTTCTTCTACTTCTTCTGATTCACCCTCCAGACTTCACCTTCTCCTTCTCCTTCTTCTGCTTCTTCTGCTTCAACCTCCTGACTTCACCTTCTCCTTCTTCTACTTCTTCTGTTTCACCCTCCAGACTTCACCTTCTCCTTCTCCTTCTTCTGCTTCTTCTGCTTCACCCTCCAGACTGCACCTTCTCCTTCTCCTTCTTCTGCTTCTTCTGCTGCGCCCTCCAGACTTCAGCTTCTCCTTCTCCTTCTTCTGCTTCTTCTGCTTCACCCTCCTGACTTCACCTTCTCCTTCTCCTTCTTCTACTTCTTCTGCTTCACCCCGCTGACTTCACCTTCTCCTTCTCCTTCTTCTGCTTCTTCTGATTCACCCTCCAGACTTCACCTTCTCCTTCTCCTTCTTCTGCTTCTTCTGATTCACCCTCCAGACTTCACCTTCTCCTTCTCCTTCTTCTGCTTCTTCTGATTCACCCTCCAGACTTCACCTTCTCCTTCTCCTTCTTCTGCTTCTTCTGATTCACCCTTCAGACTTCACCTTCTCCTTCTCCTTCTTCTGCTTCTTCTGATTCACCCTCCAGACCTCACCTTCTCCTTCTCCTTCTTCTACTTCTTCTGATTCACCCTCCAGACTTCATCTTCTCCTTCTCCTTCTTCTGCTTCTTCTGATTCTCCCTCCAGACTTCACCTTCTCCTTCTCCTTCTTCTGCTTCTTCTGATTCACCCTCCAGACTTCGCCTTCTCCTTCTCCTTCTTCTACTTCTTCTGATTCACCCTCCAGACTTCACCTTCTCCTTCTCCTTCTTCTCCTTCTTCTGATTCACCCTCCAGTCTTCACCTTCTCCTTCTCCTTCTTCTACTTCTTCTGATTCACCCTCCTGACTTCACCTTCTCCTTCTCCTTCTTCTACTTCTTCTGCTTCACCCTCCAGACTTCACCTTCTCCTTCTCCTTCTTCTACTTCTTCTGATTCACCCTCCAGACTTCACCTTCTCCTTCTCCTTCTTCTGCATCTTCTGATTCACCCTCCAGACTTCACATTCTCCTTCTCCTTATTCTGCTTCTTCTGCTTCACCCTCCAGACTTCACCTTCTCCTTCTCCTTCTTCTGCTTCTTCTGATTCACCCTCCAGACTTCACCTTCTCCTTCTCCTTCTTCTGCTTCTGCTGATTCACCCTCCAGACTTCACCTTCTCCTTCTCCTTCTTCTACTTCTTCTGATTCACCCTCCAGACTTCATCTTCTCCTTCTCCTTCTTCTGCTTCTTCTGATTCACCCTCCAGACTTCACCTTCTCCTTCTCCTTCTTCTGCTTCTTCTGATTCACCCTCCAGACTTCGCCTTCTCCTTCTCCTTCTTCTACTTCTTCTGATTCACCCTCCAGACTTCACCTTCTCCTTCTCCTTCTTCTACTTCTTCTGATTCACCCTCCAGACTTCACCTTCTCCTTCTCCTTCTTCTGCTTCTTCTGATTCACCCTCCAGACTTCACCTTCTCCTTCTCCTTCTTCTGCTTCTTCTGATTCACCCTCCAGACTTCACCTTCTCCTTCTCCTTCTTCTGCTTCTTCTGATTCACCCTTCAGACTTCACCTTCTCCTTCTCCTTCTTCTGCTTCTTCTGATTCACCCTCCAGACCTCACCTTCTCCTTCTCCTTCTTCTACTTCTTCTGATTCACCCTCCAGACTTCATCTTCTCCTTCTCCTTCTTCTGCTTCTTCTGATTCACCCTCCAGACTTCACCTTCTCCTTCTCCTTCTTCTGCTTCTTCTGATTCACCCTCCAGACTTCGCCTTCTCCTTCTCCTTCTTCTACTTCTTCTGATTCACCCTCCAGACTTCACCTTCTCCTTCTCCTTCTTCTCCTTCTTCTGATTCACCCTCCAGTCTTCACCTTCTCCTTCTCCTTCTTCTACTTCTTCTGATTCACCCTCCTGACTTCACCTTCTCCTTCTCCTTCTTCTACTTCTTCTGCTTCACCCTCCAGACTTCACCTTCTCCTTCTCCTTCTTCTACTTCTTCTGATTCACCCTCCAGACTTCACCTTCTCCTTCTCCTTCTTCTGCATCTTCTGATTCACCCTCCAGACTTCACATTCTCCTTCTCCTTATTCTGCTTCTTCTGCTTCACCCTCCAGACTTTACCTTCTCCTTCTCCTTCTTCTGCTTCTTCTGATTCACCCTCCAGACTTCACCTTCTCCTTCTCCTTCTTCTGCTTCTGCTGATTCACCCTCCAGACTTCACCTTCTCCTTCTCCTTCTTCTACTTCTTCTGATTCACCCTCCAGACTTCATCTTCTCCTTCTCCTTCTTCTGCTTCTTCTGATTCACTCTCCAGACTTCACCTTCTCCTTCTCCTTCTTCTGCTTCTTCTGATTCACCCTCCAGACTTCGCCTTCTCCTTCTCCTTCTTCTACTTCTTCTGATTCACCCTCCAGACTTCACCTTCTCCTTCTCCTTCTTCTACTTCTTCTGATTCACCCTCCAGACTTCACCTTCTCCTTCTCCTTCTTCTGCTTCTTCTGATTCACCCTCCAGACTTCACCTTCTCCTTCTCCTTCTTCTGCTTCTTCTGATTCACCCTCCAGACTTCACCTTCTCCTTCTCCTTCTTCTGCTTCTTCTGATTCACCCTTCAGACTTCACCTTCTCCTTCTCCTTCTTCTGCTTCTTCTGATTCACCCTCCAGACCTCACCTTCTCCTTCTCCTTCTTCTACTTCTTCTGATTCACCCTCCAGACTTCATCTTCTCCTTCTCCTTCTTCTGCTTCTTCTGATTCACCCTCCAGACTTCACCTTCTCCTTCTCCTTCTTCTGCTTCTTCTGATTCACCCTCCAGACTTCGCCTTCTCCTTCTCCTTCTTCTACTTCTTCTGATTCACCCTCCAGACTTCACCTTCTCCTTCTCCTTCTTCTCCTTCTTCTGATTCACCCTCCAGTCTTCACCTTCTCCTTCTCCTTCTTCTGCTTCTTCTGATTCACCCTCCAGACTTCACCTTCTCCTTCTCCTTCTTCTGCTTCTTCTGATTCACCCTCCGGACTTCACCTTCTCCTTCTCCTTCTTCTGCTTCTTCTGATTCACCCTCCAGACTTCACCTTCTCCTTCTCCTTCTTCTACTTCTTCTGATTCACCCTCCAGACTTCACCTTCTCCTTCTACTTCTTCTGCTTCTTCTGATTCACCCTCCAGACTTCACCTTCTCCTTCTCCTTCTTCTGCTTCTTCTGGTTCACCCTCCAGACTTCACCTTCTCCTTATCCTTCTTCTACCTCTTCTGATCCACCCTCCAGACTTCACCTTCTCCTTCTCCTTCTTCTGCTTCTTCTGATTCACCCTCCAGACTTCACCTTCTCCTTCTCCTTCGTCTACTTCTTCTGATTCACCCTCCAGACTACACCTTCTCCTTCTCCTTCTTCTACTTCTTCTGATTCACCCTCCAGACTTCACCTTCTCTTTCTCCTTCTTCTGCTTCTTCCGATTCACCCTCCAGACTTCACCTTCTCCTTCTCCTTCTTCTACTTCTTCTGATTCACCCTCCAGACTTTACCTTCGCCTTCTCCTTCTTCTACTTCTTCTGATTCACCCTCCAGACTTCACCTTCTCCTTCTCCTTCTTCTACTTCTTCTGCTTCTCCCTCCAGACTTCACCTTCCCGTTCTCCTTCTTCTGCTTCTTCTGATTCACCCTCCAGACTTCACCTTCTCCTTCTCCTTCTTCTACTTCTTCTGATTCACCCTGCAGACTTCACCTTCTCCTTCTCCTTCTTCTACTTCTTCTGATTCACCCTCCAGACTTCACCTTCTCCTTCTCCTTCTTCTGCTTCTTCTGATTCACCCTCCAGACTTCACCTTCTCCTTCTCCTTCTTCTGCTTCTTCTGATTCACCCTCCAGACTTCACCTTCTCCTTCTCCTTCTTCTACTTCTTCTGATTCACCCTTCAGACTTCACCTTCTCCTTCTCCTTCTTCTGCTTCTTCTGATTCACCCTCCAGACCTCACCTTCTCCTTCTCCTTCTTCTACTTCTTCTGATTCACCCTCCAGACTTCATCTTCTCCTTCTCCTTCTTCTGCTTCTTCTGATTCACCCTCCAGACTTCACCTTCTCCTTCTCCTTCTTCTGCTTCTTCTGATTCACCCTCCAGACTTCGCCTTCTCCTTCTCCTTCTTCTACTTCTTCTGATTCACCCTCCAGACTTCACCTTCTCCTTCTCCTTCTTCTACTTCTTCTGATTCACCCTCCAGTCTTCACCTTCTCCTTCTCCTTCTTCTGCTTCTTCTGATTCACCCTCCAGACTTCACCTTCTCCTTCTCCTTCTTCTGCTTCTTCTGATTCACCCTCCTGACTTCACCTTCTCCTTCTCCTTCTTCTGCTTCTTCTGATTCACCCTCCAGACTTCACCTTCTCCTTCTCCTTCTTCTACTTCTTCTGATTCACCCTCCAGACTTCACCTTCTCCTTCTACTTCTTCTACTTCTTCTGATTCACCCTCCAGACTTCACCTTCTCCTTATCCTTCTTCTGCTTCGTCTGATTCACCCTCCAGACTTCACCTTCTCCTTCTCCTTCTTCTGCTTCTTCTGGTTCACCCTCCAGATTTCACCTTCTCCTTATCCTTCTTCTACCTCTTCTGATTCACCCTCCAGACTTCACCTTCTCCTTTTCCTTCTTCTGCTTCTTCTGATTCACCCTCCAGATTTCACCTTCTCCTTCTCCTTCGTCTACTTCTTCTGATTCACCCTCCAGACTACACCTTCTCCTTCTCCTTCTTCTACTTCTTCTGATTCACCCTCCAGACTTCACCTTCTCCTTCTCCTTCTTATGCTTCTTCCGATTCACCCTCCAGACTTCACCTTCTCCTTCTCCTTCTTCTACTTCTTCTGTTTCACCCTCCAGACATTCCCTTCGCCTTCTCCTTCTTCTACTTCTTCTGATTCACCCTCCAGACTTCACCTTCTCCTTCTCATTCTTCTACTTCTTCTGCTTCTCCCTCCAGACTTCACCTTCCCGTTCTCCTTCTTCTGCTTCTTCTGATTCACCCTCCAGACTTCACCTTCTCCTTCTCCTTCTTCTACATCTTCTGATTCACCCTCCAGACTTCACCTTCTCCTTCTCCTTCTTCTACTTCTTCTGATTCACCCTCCAGACTTCACCTTCTCCTTCTCCTTCTTCTACTTCTTCTGATTCACCCTCCTGACTTCACCTTCTCCTTCTCCTTCTTCTGCTTCTTCTGCTTCACCCTCCAGACTTCACCTTCTCCTTCTCCTTCTTCTGCTTCTTCTGCTTCACCCTCCAGACTTCACCTTCTCCTTCTCCTTCTTCTGCTTTTTCTGCTTCACCCTCCTGACTTCACCTTCTCCTTCTCCTTCTTCTACTTCTTCTGATTCACCCTCCAGACTTCACCTTCTCCTTCTCCTTCTTCTGCTTCTTCTGCTTCAACCTCCTGACTTCACCTTCTCCTTCTTCTACTTCTTCTGTTTCACCCTCCAGACTTCACCTTCTCCTTCTCCTTCTTCTGCTTCTTCTGCTTCACCCTCCAGACTGCACCTTCTCCTTCTCCTTCTTCTGCTTCTTCTGCTGCGCCCTCCAGACTTCAGCTTCTCCTTCTCCTTCTTCTGCTTCTTCTGCTTCACCCTCCTGACTTCACCTTCTCCTTCTCCTTCTTCTACTTCTTCTGCTTCACCCCGCTGACTTCACCTTCTCCTTCTCCTTCTTCTGCTTCTTCTGATTCACCCTCCAGACTTCACCTTCTCCTTCTCCTTCTTCTGCTTCTTCTGATTCACCCTCCAGACTTCACCTTCTCCTTCTCCTTCTTCTGCTTCTTCTGATTCACCCTCCAGACTTCACCTTCTCCTTCTCCTTCTTCTGCTTCTTCTGATTCACCCTTCAGACTTCAGCTTCTCCTTCTCCTTCTTCTGCTTCTTCTGATTCACCCTCCAGACCTCACCTTCTCCTTCTCCTTCTTCTACTTCTTCTGATTCACCCTCCAGACTTCATCTTCTCCTTCTCCTTCTTCTGCTTCTTCTGATTCACCCTCCAGACTTCACCTTCTCCTTCTCCTTCTTCTGCTTCTTCTGATTCACCCTCCAGACTTCGCCTTCTCCTTCTCCTTCTTCTCCTTCTTCTGATTCACCCTCCAGACTTCACCTTCTCCTTCTCCTTCTTCTCCTTCTTCTGATTCACCCTCCAGTCTTCACCTTCTCCTTCTCCTTCTTCTACTTCTTCTGATTCACCCTCCTGACTTCACCTTCTCCTTCTCCTTCTTCTACTTCTTCTGCTTCACCCTCCAGACTTCACCTTCTCCTTCTCCTTCTTCTACTTCTTCTGATTCACCCTCCAGACTTCACCTTCTCCTTCTCCTTCTTCTGCATCTTCTGATTCACCCTCCAGACTTCACATTCTCCTTCTCCTTATTCAGCTTCTTCTGCTTCACCCTCCAGACTTCACCTTCTCCTTCTCCTTCTTCTGCTTCTTCTGATTCACCCTCCAGACTTCACCTTCTCCTTCTCCTTCTTCTGCTTCTGCTGATTCACCCTCCAGACTTCACCTTCTCCTTCTCCTTCTTCTACTTCTTCTGATTCACCCTCCAGACTTCATCTTCTCCTTCTCCTTCTTCTGCTTCTTCTGATTCACCCTCCAGACTTCACCTTCTCCTTCTTCTTCTGCTTCTTCTGATTCACCCTCCAGACTTCGCCTTCTCCTTCTCCTTCTTCTACTTCTTCTGATTCACCCTCCAGACTTCACCTTCTCCTTCTCCTTCTTCTACTTCTTCTGATTCACCCTCCAGACTTCACCTTCTCCTTCTCCTTCTTCTGCTTCTTCTGATTCACCCTCCAGACTTCACCTTCTCCTTCTCCTTCTTCTGCTTCTTCTGATTCGCCCTCCAGACTTCACCTTCTCCTTCTCCTTCTTCTGCTTCTTCTGATTCACTCTTCAGACTTCACCTTCTCCTTCTCCTTCTTCTGCTTCTTCTGATTCACCCTCCAGACCTCACCTTCTCCTTCTCCTTCTTCTACTTCTTCTGATTCACCCTCCAGACTTCATCTTCTCCTTCTCCTTCTTCTGCTTCTTCTGATTCACCCTCCAGACTTCACCTTCTCCTTCTCCTTCTTCTGCTTCTTCTGATTCACCCTCCAGACTTCGCCTTCTCCTTCTCCTTCTTCTACTTCTTCTGATTCACCCTCCAGACTTCACCTTCTCCTTCTCCTTCTTCTCCTTCTTCTGATTCACCCTCCAGTCTTCACCTTCTCCTTCTCCTTCTTCTGCTTCTTCTGATTCACCCTCCAGACTTCACCTTCTCCTTCTCCTTCTTCTGCTTCTTCTGATTCACCCTCCTGACTTCATCTTCTCCTTCTCCTTCTTCTGCTTCTTCTGATTCACCCTCCAGACTTCACCTTCTCCTTCTCCTTCTTCTACTTCTTCTGATTCACCCTCCAGACTTCACCTTCTCCTTCTACTTCTTCTGCTTCTTCTGATTCACCCTCCAGACTTCACCTTCTCCTTCTCCTTCTTCTGCTTCTTCCGATTCACCCTCCAGACTTCACCTTCTCCTTCTCCTTCTTCTGCTTCTTCTGGTTCACCCTCCAGACTTCACCTTCTCCTTATCCTTCTTCTACCTCTTCTGATCAACCCTCCAGACTTCACCTTCTCCTTCTCCTTCTTCTGCTTCTTCTGATTCACCCTCCAGATTTCACCTTCTCCTTCTCCTTCGTCTACTTCTTCTGATTCACCCTCCAGACTACACCTTCTCCTTCTCCTTCTTCTACTTCTTCTGATTCACCCTCCAGACTTCACCTTCTCCTTCTCCTTCTTATGCTTCTTCCGATTCACCCTCCAGACTTCACCTTCTCCTTCTCCTTCTTCTACTTCTTCTGATTCACCCTCCAGACATTCCCTTCGCCTTCTCCTTCTTCTACTTCTTCTGATTCACCCTCCAGACTTCACCTTCTCCTTCTCATTCTTCTACTTCTTCTGCTTCTCCCTCCAGACTTCACCTTCCCGTTCTCCTTCTTCTGCTTCTTCTGATTCACCCTCCAGACTTCACCTTCTCCTTCTCCTTCTTCTACATCTTCTGATTCACCCTCCAGACTTCACCTTCTCCTTCTCCTTCTTCTACTTCTTCTGAGTCACCCTCCAGACTTCACCTTCTCCTTCTCCTTCTTCTACTTCTTCTGATTCACCCTCCTGACTTCACCTTCTCCTTCTCCTTCTACTGCTTCTTCTGCTTCACCCTCCAGACTTCACCTTCTCCTTCTCCTTCTTCTGCTTCTTCTGCTTCACCCTCCAGACTTCACCTTCTCCTTCTCCTTCTTCTGCTTCTTCTGCTTCACCCTCCTGACTTCACCTTCTCCTTCTCCTTCTTCTACTTCTTCTGATTCACCCTCCAGACTTCACCTTCTCCTTCTCCTTCTTCTGCTTCTTCTGCTTCAACCTCCTGACTTCACCTTCTCCTTCTTCTACTTCTTCTGTTTCACCCTCCAGACTTCACCTTCTCCTTCTCCTTCTTCTGCTTCTTCTGCTTCACCCTCCAGACTGCACCTTCTCCTTCTCCTTCTTCTGCTTCTTCTGCTGCGCCCTCCAGACTTCAGCTTCTCCTTCTCCTTCTTCTGCTTCTTCTGCTTCACCCTCCTGACTTCACCTTCTCCTTCTCCTTCTTCTACTTCTTCTGCTTCACCCCGCTGACTTCACCTTCTCCTTCTCCTTCTTCTGCTTCTTCTGATTCACCCTCCAGACTTCACCTTCTCCTTCTCCTTCTTCTGCTTCTTCTGATTCACCCTCCAGACTTCACCTTCTCCTTCTCCTTCTTCTGCTTCTTCTGATTCACCCTCCAGACTTCACCTTCTCCTTCTCCTTCTTCTGCTTCTTCTGATTCACCCTTCAGACTTCACCTTCTCCTTCTCCTTCTTCTGCTTCTTCTGATTCACCCTCCAGACCTCACCTTCTACTTCTCCTTCTTCTACTTCTTCTGATTCACCCTCCAGACTTCATCTTCTCCTTCTCCTTCTTCTGCTTCTTCTGATTCACCCTCCAGACTTCACCTTCTCCTTCTCCTTCTTCTGCTTCTTCTGATTCACCCTCCAGACTTCGCCTTCTCCTTCTCCTTCTTCTACTTCTTCTGATTCACCCTCCAGACTTCACCTTCTCCTTCTCCTTCTTCTCCTTCTTCTGATTCACCCTCCAGTCTTCACCTTCTCCTTCTCCTTCTTCTACTTCTTCTGATTCACCCTCCTGACTTCACCTTCTCCTTCTCCTTCTTCTACTTCTTCTGCTTCACCCTCCAGACTTCACCTTCTCCTTCTCCTTCTTCTACTTCTTCTGATTCACCCTCCAGACTTCACCTTCTCCTTCTCCTTCTTCTGCATCTTCTGATTCACCCTCCAGACTTCACATTCTCCTTCTCCTTATTCTGCTTCTTCTGCTTCACCCTCCAGACTTCACCTTCTCCTTCTCCTTCTTCTGCTTCTTCTGATTCACCCTCCAGACTTCACCTTCTCCTTCTCCTTCTTCTGCTTCTGCTGATTCACCCTCCAGACTTCACCTTCTCCTTCTCCTTCTTCTACTTCTTCTGATTCACCCTCCAGACTTCATCTTCTCCTTCTCCTTCTTCTGCTTCTTCTGATTCACCCTCCAGACTTCACCTTCTCCTTCTCCTTCTTCTGCTTCTTCTGATTCACCCTCCAGACTTCGCCTTCTCCTTCTCCTTCTTCTACTTCTTCTGATTCACCCTCCAGACTTCACCTGCTCCTTCTCCTTCTTCTACTTCTTCTGATTCACCCTCCAGACTTCACCTTCTCCTTCTCCTTCTTCTGCTTCTTCTGATTCACCCTCCAGACTTCACCTTCTCCTTCTCCTTCTTCTGCTTCTTCTGATTCACCCTCCAGAGTTCACCTTCTCCTTCTCCTTCTTCTGCTTCTTCTGATTCACCCTTCAGACTTCACCTTCTCCTTCTCCTTCTTCTGCTTCTTCTGATTCACCCTCCAGACCTCACCTTCTCCTTCTCCTTCTTCTACTTCTTCTGATTCACCCTCCAGACTTCATCTTCTCCTTCTCCTTCTTCTGCTTCTTCTGATTCACCCTCCAGACTTCACCTTCTCCTTCTCCTTCTTCTGCTTCTTCTGATTCACCCTCCAGACTTCGCCTTCCCCTTCTCCTTCTTCTACTTCTTCTGATTCACCCTCCAGACTTCACCTTCTCCTTCTCCTCCTTCTCCTTCTTCTGATTCACCCTCCAGTCTTCACCTTCTCCTTCTCCTTCTTCTGCTTCTTCTGATTCACCCTCCAGACTTCACCTTCTCCTTCTCCTTCTTCTGCTTCTTCTGATTCACCCTCCTGACTTCACCTTCTCCTTCTCCTTCTTCTGCTTCTTCTGATTCACCCTCCAGACTTCACCTTCTCCTTCTCCTTCTTCTACTTCTTCTGATTCACCCTCCAGACTTCACCTTCTCCTTCTACTTCTTCTGCTTCTTCTGATTCACCGTCCAGACTTCACCTTCTCCTTCTCCTTCTTCTGCTTCTTCCGATTCACCCTCCAGACTTCACCTTCTCCTTCTCCTTCTTCTGCTTCTTCTGGTTCACCCTCCAGACTTCACCTTCTCCTTATCCTTCTTCTACCTCTTCTGATCCACCCTCCAGACTTCACCTTCTCCTTCTCCTTCTTCTGCTTCTTCTGATTCACCCTCCAGACTTCACCTTCTCCTTCTCCTTCGTCTACTTCTTCTGATTCACCCTCCAGACTACACCTTCTCCTTCTCCTTCTTCTACTTCTTCTGATTCACCCTCCAGACTTCACCTTCTGCTTCTCCTTCTTCTGCTTCTTCCGATTCACCCTCCAGACTTCACCTTCTCCTTCTCCTTCTTCTACTTCTTCTGATTCACCCTCCAGACTTTACCTTCGCCTTCTCCTTCTTCTACTTCTTCTGATTCACCCTCCAGACTTCACCTTCTCCTTCTCCTTCTTCTACTTCTTCTGCTTCTCCCTCCAGACTTCATCTTCCCGTTCTCCTTCTTCTGCTTCTTCTGATTCACCCTCCAGACTTCACCTTCTCCTTCTCCTTCTTCTACTTCTTCTGATTCACCCTGCAGACTTCACCTTCTCCTTCTCCTTCTTCTACTTCTTCTGATTCACCCTCCAGACTTCACCTTCTCCTTCTCCTTCTTCTGCTTCTTCTGATTCACCCTCCAGACTTCACCTTCTCCTTCTCCTTCTTCTGCTTCTTCTGATTCACCCTCCAGACTTCACCTTCTCCTTCTCCTTCTTCTACTTCTTCTGATTCACCCTTCAGACTTCACCTTCTCCTTCTCCTTCTTCTGCTTCTTCTGATTCACCCTCCAGACCTCACCTTCTCCTTCTCCTTCTTCTACTTCTTCTGATTCACCCTCCAGACTTCATCTTCTCCTTCTCCTTCTTCTGCTTCTTCTGATTCACCCTCCAGACTTCACCTTCTCCTTCTCCTTCTTCTGCTTCTTCTGATTCACCCTCCAGACTTCGCCTTCTCCTTCTCCTTCTTCTACTTCTTCTGATTCACCCTCCAGACTTCACCTTCTCCTTCTCCTTCTTCTACTTCTTCTGATTCACCCTCCAGTCTTCACCTTCTCCTTCTCCTTCTTCTGCTTCTTCTGATTCACCCTCCAGACTTCACCTTCTCCTTCTCCTTCTTCTGCTTCTTCTGATTCACCCTCCTGACTTCACCTTCTCCTTCTCCTTCTTCTGCTTCTTCTGATTCACCCTCCAGACTTCACCTTCTCCTTCTCCTTCTTCTGCTTCTTCCGATTCACCCTCCAGACTTCACCTTCTCCTTCTCCTTCTTCTGCTTCTTCTGGTTCACCCTCCAGACTTCACCTTCTCCTTATCCTTCTTCTACCTCTTCTGATCCACCCTCCAGACTTCACCTTCTCCTTCTCCTTCTTCTGCTTCTTCTGATTCACCCTCCAGACTTCACCTTCTCCTTCTCCTTCGTCTACTTCTTCTGATTCACCCTCCAGACTACACCTTCTCCTTCTCCTTCTTCTACTTCTTCTGGTTCACCCTCCAGACTTCACCTTCTGCTTCTCCTTCTTCTGCTTCTTCCGATTCACCCTCCAGACTTCACCTTCTCCTTCTCCTTCTTCTACTTCTTCTGATTCACCCTCCAGACTTTACCTTCGCCTTCTCCTTCTTCTACTTCTTCTGATTCACCCTCCAGACTTCACCTTCTCCTTCTCCTTCTTCTACTTCTTCTGCTTCTCCCTCCAGACTTCATCTTCCCGTTCTCCTTCTTCTGCTTCTTCTGATTCACCCTCCAGACTTCACCTTCTCCTTCTCCTTCTTCTACTTCTTCTGATTCACCCTGCAGACTTCACCTTCTCCTTCTCCTTCTTCTACTTCTTCTGATTCACCCTCCAGACTTCAACTTCTCCTTCTCCTTCTTCTGCTTCTTCTGATTCACCCTCCAGACTTCACCTTCTCCTTCTCCTTCTTCTGCTTCCTCTGATTCACCCTCCAGACTTCACCTTCTCCTTCTCCTTCTTCTACTTCTTCTGATTCACCCTTCAGACTTCACCTTCTCCTTCTCCTTCTTCTGCTTCTTCTGATTCACCCTCCAGACCTCACCTTCTCCTTCTCCTTCTTCTACTTCTTCTGATTCACCCTCCAGACTTCATCTTCTCCTTCTCCTTCTTCTGCTTCTTCTGATTCACCCTCCAGACTTCACCTTCTCCTTCTCCTTCTTCTGCTTCTTCTGATTCACCCTCCAGACTTCGCCTTCTCCTTCTCCTTCTTCTACTTCTTCTGATTCACCCTCCAGACTTCACCTTCTCCTTCTCCTTCTTCTACTTCTTCTGATTCACCCTCCAGTCTTCACCTTCTCCTTCTCCTTCTTCTGCTTCTTCTGATTCACCATCCAGACTTCACCTTCTCCTTCTCCTTCTTCTGCTTCTTCTGATTCACCCTCCTGACTTCACCTTCTCCTTCTCCTTCTTCTGCTTCTTCTGATTCACCCTCCAGACTTCACCTTCTCCTTCTCCTTCTTCTACTTCTTCTGATTCACCCTCCAGACTTCACCTTCTCCTTCTACTTCTTCTACTTCTTCTGATTCACCCTCCAGACTTCACCTTCTCCTTATCCTTCTTCTGCTTCGTCTGATTCACCCTCCAGACTTCACCTTCTCCTTCTCCTTCTTCTGCTTCTTCTGGTTCGCCCTCCAGACTTCACCTTCTCCTTATCCTTCTTCTACCTCTTCTGATTCACCCTCCAGACTTCACCTTCTCCTTTTCCTTCTTCTGCTTCTTCTGATTCACCCTCCAGATTTCACCTTCTCCTTCTCCTTCGTCTACTTCTTCTGATTCACCCTCCAGACTACACCTTCTCCTTCTCCTTCTTCTACTTCTTCTGATTCACCCTCCAGACTTCACCTTCTCCTTCTCCTTCTTATGCTTCTTACGATTCACCCTCCAGACTTCACCTTCTCCTTCTCCTTCTTCTACTTCTTCTGATTCACCCTCCAGACATTCCCTTCGCCTTCTCCTTCTTCTAATTCTTCTGATTCACCCTCCAGACTTCACCTTCTCCTTCTCATTCTTCTACTTCTTCTGCTTCTCCCTCCAGACTTCACCTTCCCGTTCTCCTTCTTCTGCTTCTTCTGATTCACCCTCCAGACTTCACCTTCTCCTTCTCCTTCTTCTACATCTTCTGATTCACCCTCCAGACTTCACCTTCTCCTTCTCCTTCTTCTACTTCTTCTGATTCACCCTCCAGACTTCACCTTCTCCTTCTCCTTCTTCTACTTCTTCTGATTCACCCTCCTGACTTCACCATCTCCTTCTCCTTCTTCTGCTTCTTCTGCTTCACCCTCCAGACTTCACCTTCTCCTTCTCCTTCTTCTGCTTCTTCTGCTTCACCCTCCAGACTTCACCTTCTCCTTCTCCTTCTTCTGCTTCTTCTGCTTCACCCTCCTGACTTCACCTTCTCCTTCTCCTTCTTCTACTTCTTCTGATTCACCCTCCAGACTTCCCCTTCTCCTTCTCCTTCTTCTGCTTCTTCTGCTTCAACCTCCTGACTTCACCTTCTCCTTCTTCTACTTCTTCTGTTTCACCCTCCAGACTTCACCTTCTCCTTCTCCTTCTTCTGCTTCTTCTGCTTCACCCTCCAGACTGCACCTTCTCCTTCTCCTTCTTCTGCTTCTTCTGCTGCGCCCTCCAGACTTCAGCTTCTCCTTCTCCTTCTTCTGCTTCTTCTGCTTCACCCTCCTGACTTCACCTTCTCCTTCTCCTTCTTCTACTTCTTCTGCTTCACCCCGCTGACTTCACCTTCTCCTTCTCCTTCTTCTGCTTCTTCTGATTCACCCTCCTAACTTCACCTTCTCCTTCTCCTTCTTCTGCTTCTTCTGATTCACCCTCCAGACTTCACCTTCTCCTTCTCCTTCTTCTGCTTCTTCTGATTCACCCTCCAGACCTCACCTTCTCCTTCTCCTTCTTCTACTTCTTCTGATTCACCCTCCAGACTTCAACTTCTCCTTCTTCTTCTTCTGCTTCTTCTGATTCACCCTCCAGACTTCACCTTCTCCTTCTCCTTCTTCTGCTTCTTCTGATTCACCCTCCAGACTTCACCTTCTCCTTCAACTTCTTCTACTTCTTCTGATTCACCCTCCTGACTTCACCTTCTCCTTCTCCTTATTCTGCTTCTTCTGATTCACCCTCCAGACTTCACCTTCTCCTTCTCCTTCTTCTGCTTCTTCTGATTCACCCTCCAGACTTCACCTTCTCCTTCTCCTTCTTCTACTTCTTCTGATTCACCCTCCAGACTTCACCTTCTCCTTCTCCTTCTTCTGCTTCTTCTGATTCACCCTGCAGACTTCACCTTCTCCTTCTCCTTCGTCTACTTCTTCTGATTCACCGTCCAGACTACACCTTCTCCTTCTCCTTCTTCTACTTCTTCTGATTCACACTCCAGACTTCACCTTCTCCTTCTCCTTCTTCTGCTTCTTCTGATTCACCCTCCAGACTTCACCTTCTCCATCTCCTTCTTCTACTTCTTCTGATTGACCCTCCAGACTTCACCTTCTCCTTCTCCTTCTTCTACATCTTCTGATTCACGCTCCAGACTTCACCTTCTCCTTCTCCTTCTTCTACTTCTTCTGTTTCACACTCCAGGCTTCGCCTTCTCCTTCTCCTTCTTCTACTTCTTCTGCTTCACCCTCCTGACTTCACCTTCTCCTTCTCCTTCTTCTACTTCTTCTGATTCACCCTCCAGACTTCACCTTCTCCTTCTCCTTCTTCTGCTTCTTCTGCTTCACCCTCCTGACTTCACCTTCTCCTTCTCCTTCTTCAACTTCTTCTGTTTCACCCTCCAGACTTCACCTTCTCCTACTCCTTCTTCTGCTTCTTCTGCTTCACCCTCCAGACTGCACCTTCTCCTTCTCCTTCTTCTGCTTCTTCTGCTGCGCCCTCCAGACTTCACCTTTTCCTTCTCCTTCTTCTGCTTCTTCTGCTTCACCCTCCTGACTTCACCTTCTCCTTCTCCTTCTTCTACTTCTTCTGCTTCACCCCCCTGACTTCACCTTCTCCTTCTCCTTCTTCTGCTTCTTCTGATTCACCCTCCTAACTTCACCTTCTCCTTCTCCTTCTTCTGCTTCTTCTGATTCACCCTCCAGACTTCACCTTCTCCTTCTCCTTCTTCTGCTTCTTCTGATTCACCCTCCAGACCTCACCTTCTCCTTCTCCTTCTTCTACTTCTTCTGATTCACCCTCCAGACTTCATCATCTCCTTCTTCTTCTTCTGCTTCTTCTGATTCACCCTCCAGACTTCACCTTCTCTTTTTTCCTCTTCTGCTTCTTCTGATTCACCCTCCAGACTTCACCTTCTCCTTCAACTTCTTCTACTTCTTCTGATTCACCCTCCAGACTTCACCTTCTCCTTCTCCTTCTTCTACTTCTTCTGATTCAGCCTCCAGTCTTCACCTTCTCCTTCTCCTTCTTCTGTTTCTTCTGCTTCACCCTCCAGACATCACCTTCTCCTTCTCTTTCTTCTGCTTCTTCTGATTCACCCTCCAGACTTCACCTTCTCCTTCTTCTGATTCTTCTGATTCACCCTCCAGACTTCACCTTCTCCTTCTCCTTCTTCAGCTTCTTCTGATTCACCCTCCTGACTTCACCTTCTCCTTCTCCTTCTTCTACTTCTTCTGATTCACCCTCCTGACTTCACCTTCTCCTTCTCCTTCTTCTACTTCTTCTGCTTCACCCTCCAGACTTCACCTTCTCCTTCTCCTTCTTCTACTTCTTCTGATTCACCCTCCAGACGTCACCTTCTCCTTCTTCTGCTTCTTCTGATTCACCCTCAAGACTTCACCTTCTCCTTCTCCTTATTCTGCTTCTTCTGATTCACCCTCCAGACTTCACCTTCTCCTTCTCCTTCTTCTGCTTCTTCTGATTCACCCTCCAGACTTCACCTTCTCCTTCTCCTTCTTCTGCTTCTTCTGATTCACCCTCCAGACTTCACCTTCTCCTTCTCCTTCTTCTACTTCTTCTGATTCACCCTCCAGACTTCATCGTCTCCTTCTCCTTCTTCTGCTTCTTCTGATTCATCCTCCAGACTTCACCTTCTCCTTCTCCTTCTTCTGCTTCTTCTGATTCACCCTCCAGACTTCACCTTCTCCTTCTCCTTCTTCTACATCTTCTGATTCACCCTCCAGACTTCACCTTCTCCTTCTCCTTCTTCTACTTCTTCTGATTCACCCTCCAGACTTCACCTTCTCCATCGCCTTCTTCTGCTTCTTCTGATTCACCCTCCAGACTTCACCTTCTCCTTCTCCTTATTCTGCTTCTTCTGATTCACCTTCCAGACTTCACCTTCTCCTTCTCCTTCTTCTGCTTCTTCTGATTCACCCTCCAGACTTCACCTTCTCCTTCTCCTTCTTCTGCTTCTTCTGATTCACCCTCCAGACTTCACCTTCTCCTTCTCCTTCTTCTACTTCTTCTGATTCACCCTCCAGACTTCACCTTCTCCTTCTCCTTCTTCTGCTTCTTCTGATTCACCCTGCAGACTTCACCTTCTCCTTCTCCTTCGTCTACTTCTTCGGATTCACCGTCCAGACTACACCTTCTCCTTCTCCTTCTTCTACTTCTTCTGATTCACCCTCCAGACTTCACCTTCTCCTTCTCCTTCTTCTGCTTCTTCTGATTCACCCTCCAGACTTCACCTTCTCCTTCTCCTTCTTCTACTTCTTCTGATTGACCCTCCAGACTTCACCTTCTCCTTCTCCTTCTTCTACATCTTCTGATTCACGCTCCAGACTTCACCTTCTCCTTCTCCTTCTTCTACTTCTTCTGCTTCTCCCTCCAGACTTCACCTTCTCCTTCTCTTTCTTCTACTTCATCTGATTCACCCTCCAGACTTCACCTTCTCCTTCTCCTTCTTCTACTTCTTCTGATTCACCCTCCAGACTTCACCTTCTCCTTCTCCTTCTTCTACTTCTTCTGATTCACCCTCCAGACTTCACCTTCTCCTTCTCCTTCTTCTACTTCTTCTGATTCACCCTCCTGACTTCACCTTCTCCTTCTCCTTCTTCTGCTTCTTCTGCTTCACCCTCCAAACTTCACCTTCTCCTTCTCCTTCTTCTGCTTCTTCTGCTTCACCCTCCAGACTTCACCTTCTCCTTCTCCTTCTTCTGCTTCTTCTGCTTCACCCTCCTGACTTCACCTTCTCCTTCTCCTTCTTCTACTTCTTCTGATTCACCCTCCAGACTTCACCTTCTCCTTCTCCTTCTTCTGGTTCTTCTGCTTCACCCTCCAGACTTCACCTTCTCCTTCTCCTTCTTATGCTTCTTCTGCTTCGCCCTCCAGACTTCACCTTCTCCTTCTCCTTCTTCTGCTTCTTCTGCTTCACCCTCCAGACTTCACCTTCTCCTTCTCCTTCTTCTACTTCTTCTGATTCACCCTCCAGACTTCACCTTCTCCTTCTCCTTCTTCTACTTCTTCTGATTCTCCCTCCAGACTTCACCTTCTCCTTCTCCTTCTTCTGCTTCTTCTGATTCACCCTCCAGACTTCACCTTCTCCTTCTCCTTATTCTGCTTCTTCTGATTCACCCTCCAGACTTCACCTTCTCCTTCTCCTTCTTCTACTTCTTCTGATTGACCCTCCAGACTTCACCTTCTCCTTCTCCTTCTTCTACATCTTCTGATTCACGCTCCAGACTTCACCTTCTCCTTCTCCTTCTTCTACTTCTTCTGATTCACCCTCCAGACTTCACCTTCTCCTTCTCCTTCTTCTGCTTCTTCTGCTTCACCCTCCTGACTTCACCTTCTCCTTCTCCTTCTTCTACTTCTTCTGTTTCACCCTCCAGACTTCACCTTCTCCTTCTCCTTCTTCTGCTTCTTCTGCTTCACCCTCCAGACTGCACCTTCTCCTTCTCCTTCTTCTGCTTCTTCTGCTGCGCCCTCCAGACTTCACCTTCTCCTTCTCCTTCTTCTGCTTCTTCTGCTTCACCCTCCTGACTTCACCTTCTCCTTCTCCTTCTTCTACTTCTTCTGCTTCACCCCCCTGACTTCACCTTCTCCTTCTCCTTCTTCTGCTTCTTCTGATTCACCCTCCTAACTTCACCTTCTCCTTCTCCTTCTTCTGCTTCTTCTGATTCACCCTCCAGACTTCACCTTCTCCTTCTCCTTCTTCTGCTTCTTCTGATTCACCCTCCAGACCTCACCTTCTCCTTCTCCTTCTTCTACTTCTTCTGATTCACCCTCCAGACTTCATCTTCTCCTTCTTCTTCTTCTGCTTCTTCTGATTCACCCTCCAGACTTCACCTTCTCCTTCTCCTTCTTCTGCTTCTTCTGATTCACCCTCCAGACTTCACCTTCTCCTTCAACTTCTTCTACTTCTTCTGATTCACCCTCCAGACTTCACCTTCTCCTTCTCCTTCTTCTACTTCTTCTGATTCAGCCTCCAGTCTTCACCTTCTCCTTCTCCTTCTTCTGTTTCTTCTGCTTCACCCTCCAGACTTCACCTTCTCCTTCTCTTTCTTCTGCTTCTTCTGATTCACCCTCCAGACTTCACCTTCTCCTTCTCCTTCTTCTGATTCTTCTGATTCACCCTCCAGACTTCACCTTCTCCTTCTCCTTCTTCAGCTTCTTCTGATTCACCCTCCTGACTTCACCTTCTCCTTCTCCTTCTTCTACTTCTTCTGATTCACCCTCCTGACTTCACCTTCTCCTTCTCCTTCTTCTACTTCTTCTGCTTCACCCTCCAGACTTCACCTTCTCCTTCTCCTTCTTCTACTTCTTCTGATTCACCCTCCAGACGTTCGCTTCTCCTTCTTCTGCTTCTTCTGATTCACCCTCCAGACTTCACCTTCTCCTTCTCCTTATTCTGCTTCTTCTGATTCACCCTCCAGACTTCACCTTCTCCTTCTCCTTCTTCTGCTTCTTCTGATTCACCCTCCAGACTTCACCTTCTCCTTCTCCTTCTTCTGCTTCTTCTGATTCACCCTCCAGACTTCACCTTCTCCTTCTCCTTCTTCTACTTCTTCTGATTCACCCTCCAGACTTCATCGTCTCCTTCTCCTTCTTCTGCTTCTTCTGATTCATCCTCCAGACTTCACCTTCTCCTTCTCCTTCTTCTGCTTCTTCTGATTCACCCTCCAGACTTCACCTTCTCCTTCTCCTTCTTCTACTTCTTCTGATTCACCCTCCAGACTTCATCTTCTCCTTCTCCTTCTTCTGCTTCTTCTGATTCACCCTCCAGACTTCACCTTCTCCTTCTCCTTCTTCTGCTTCTTCTGATTCACCCTCCAGACTTCGCCTTCTCCTTCTCCTTCTTCTACTTCTTCTGATTCACCCTCCAGACTTCACCTTCTCCTTCTCCTTCTTCTACTTCTTCTGATTCACCCTCCAGTCTTCACCTTCTCCTTCTCCTTCTTCTGCTTCTTCTGATTCACCCTCCAGACTTCACCTTCTCCTTCTCCTTCTTCTGCTTCTTCTGATTCACCCTCCTGACTTCACCTTCTCCTTCTCCTTCTTCTGCTTCTTCTGATTCACCCTCCAGACTTCACCTTCTCCTTCTCCTTCTTCTGCTTCTTCCGATTCACCCTCCAGACTTCACCTTCTCCTTCTCCTTCTTCTGCTTCTTCTGGTTCACCCTCCAGACTTCACCTTCTCCTTATCCTTCTTCTACCTCTTCTGATCCACCCTCCAGACTTCACCTTCTCCTTCTCCTTCTTCTGCTTCTTCTGATTCACCCTCCAGACTTCACCTTCTCCTTCTCCTTCGTCTACTTCTTCTGATTCACCCTCCAGACTACACCTTCTCCTTCTCCTTCTTCTACTTCTTCTGGTTCACCCTCCAGACTTCACCTTCTGCTTCTCCTTCTTCTGCTTCTTCCGATTCACCCTCCAGACTTCACCTTCTCCTTCTCCTTCTTCTACTTCTTCTGATTCACCCTCCAGACTTTACCTTCGCCTTCTCCTTCTTCTACTTCTTCTGATTCACCCTCCAGACTTCACCTTCTCCTTCTCCTTCTTCTACTTCTTCTGCTTCTCCCTCCAGACTTCATCTTCCCGTTCTCCTTCTTCTGCTTCTTCTGATTCACCCTCCAGACTTCACCTTCTCCTTCTCCTTCTTCTACTTCTTCTGATTCACCCTGCAGACTTCACCTTCTCCTTCTCCTTCTTCTACTTCTTCTGATTCACCCTCCAGACTTCAACTTCTCCTTCTCCTTCTTCTGCTTCTTCTGATTCACCCTCCAGACTTCACCTTCTCCTTCTCCTTCTTCTGCTTCCTCTGATTCACCCTCCAGACTTCACCTTCTCCTTCTCCTTCTTCTACTTCTTCTGATTCACCCTTCAGACTTCACCTTCTCCTTCTCCTTCTTCTGCTTCTTCTGATTCACCCTCCAGACCTCACCTTCTCCTTCTCCTTCTTCTACTTCTTCTGATTCACCCTCCAGACTTCATCTTCTCCTTCTCCTTCTTCTGCTTCTTCTGATTCACCCTCCAGACTTCACCTTCTCCTTCTCCTTCTTCTGCTTCTTCTGATTCACCCTCCAGACTTCGCCTTCTCCTTCTCCTTCTTCTACTTCTTCTGATTCACCCTCCAGACTTCACCTTCTCCTTCTCCTTCTTCTACTTCTTCTGATTCACCCTCCAGTCTTCACCTTCTCCTTCTCCTTCTTCTGCTTCTTCTGATTCACCATCCAGACTTCACCTTCTCCTTCTCCTTCTTCTGCTTCTTCTGATTCACCCTCCTGACTTCACCTTCTCCTTCTCCTTCTTCTGCTTCTTCTGATTCACCCTCCAGACTTCACCTTCTCCTTCTCCTTCTTCTACTTCTTCTGATTCACCCTCCAGACTTCACCTTCTCCTTCTACTTCTTCTACTTCTTCTGATTCACCCTCCAGACTTCACCTTCTCCTTATCCTTCTTCTGCTTCGTCTGATTCACCCTCCAGACTTCACCTTCTCCTTCTCCTTCTTCTGCTTCTTCTGGTTCGCCCTCCAGACTTCACCTTCTCCTTATCCTTCTTCTACCTCTTCTGATTCACCCTCCAGACTTCACCTTCTCCTTTTCCTTCTTCTGCTTCTTCTGATTCACCCTCCAGATTTCACCTTCTCCTTCTCCTTCGTCTACTTCTTCTGATTCACCCTCCAGACTACACCTTCTCCTTCTCCTTCTTCTACTTCTTCTGATTCACCCTCCAGACTTCACCTTCTCCTTCTCCTTCTTATGCTTCTTACGATTCACCCTCCAGACTTCACCTTCTCCTTCTCCTTCTTCTACTTCTTCTGATTCACCCTCCAGACATTCCCTTCGCCTTCTCCTTCTTCTACTTCTTCTGATTCACCCTCCAGACTTCACCTTCTCCTTCTCATTCTTCTACTTCTTCTGCTTCTCCCTCCAGACTTCACCTTCCCGTTCTCCTTCTTCTGCTTCTTCTGATTCACCCTCCAGACTTCACCTTCTCCTTCTCCTTCTTCTACATCTTCTGATTCACCCTCCAGACTTCACCTTCTCCTTCTCCTTCTTCTACTTCTTCTGATTCACCCTCCAGACTTCACCTTC
Organism: Somniosus microcephalus; assembly: GCF_052327205.1. Lineage (NCBI taxonomy): Eukaryota > Metazoa > Chordata > Chondrichthyes > Squaliformes > Somniosidae > Somniosus > Somniosus microcephalus. Next base: position 166,813 of record NW_028225267.1, on the reverse strand, counting down.
TCCTTCTCCTTCTTCTACTTCTTCTGATTCACCCTCCTGACTTCACCATCTCCTTCTCCTTCTTCTGCTTCTTCTGCTTCACCCTCCAGACTTCACCTTCTCCTTCTCCTTCTTCTGCTTCTTCTGCTTCACCCTCCAGACTTCACCTTCTCCTTCTCCTTCTTCTGCTTCTTCTGCTTCACCCTCCTGACTTCACCTTCTCCTTCTCCTTCTTCTCCTTCTTCTGATTCACCCTCCAGACTTCCCCTTCTCCTTCTCCTTCTTCTGCTTCTTCTGCTTCAACCTCCTGACTTCACCTTCTCCTTCTTCTACTTCTTCTGTTTCACCCTCCAGACTTCACCTTCTCCTTCTCCTTCTTCTGCTTCTTCTGCTTCACCCTCCAGACTGCACCTTCTCCTTCTCCTTCTTCTGCTTCTTCTGCTGCGCCCTCCAGACTTCAGCTTCTCCTTCTCCTTCTTCTGCTTCTTCTGCTTCACCCTCCTGACTTCACCTTCTCCTTCTCCTTCTTCTACTTCTTCTGCTTCACCCCGCTGACTTCACCTTCTCCTTCTCCTTCTTCTGCTTCTTCTGATTCACCCTCCTAACTTCACCTTCTCCTTCTCCTTCTTCTGCTTCTTCTGATTCACCCTCCAGACTTCACCTTCTCCTTCTCCTTCTTCTGCTTCTTCTGATTCACCCTCCAGACCTCACCTTCTCCTTCTCCTTCTTCTACTTCTTCTGATTCACCCTCCAGACTTCAACTTCTCCTTCTTCTTCTTCTGCTTCTTCTGATTCACCCTCCAGACTTCACCTTCTCCTTCTCCTTCTTCTGCTTCTTCTGATTCACCCTCCAGACTTCACCTTCTCCTTCAACTTCTTCTACTTCTTCTGATTCACCCTCCTGACTTCACCTTCTCCTTCTCCTTATTCTGCTTCTTCTGATTCACCCTCCAGACTTCACCTTCTCCTTCTCCTTCTTCTGCTTCTTCTGATTCACCCTCCAGACTTCACCTTCTCCTTCTCCTTCTTCTACTTCTTCTGATTCACCCTCCAGACTTCACCTTCTCCTTCTCCTTCTTCTGCTTCTTCTGATTCACCCTGCAGACTTCACCTTCTCCTTCTCCTTCGTCTACTTCTTCTGATTCACCGTCCAGACTACACCTTCTCCTTCTCCTTCTTCTACTTCTTCTGATTCACACTCCAGACTTCACCTTCTCCTTCTCCTTCTTCTGCTTCTTCTGATTCACCCTCCAGACTTCACCTTCTCCATCTCCTTCTTCTACTTCTTCTGATTGACCCTCCAGACTTCACCTTCTCCTTCTCCTTCTTCTACATCTTCTGATTCACGCTCCAGACTTCACCTTCTCCTTCTCCTTCTTCTACTTCTTCTGTTTCACACTCCAGGCTTCGCCTTCTCCTTCTCCTTCTTCTACTTCTTCTGCTTCACCCTCCTGACTTCACCTTCTCCTTCTCCTTCTTCTACTTCTTCTGATTCACCCTCCAGACTTCACCTTCTCCTTCTCCTTCTTCTGCTTCTTCTGCTTCACCCTCCTGACTTCACCTTCTCCTTCTCCTTCTTCTACTTCTTCTGTTTCACCCTCCAGACTTCACCTTCTCCTACTCCTTCTTCTGCTTCTTCTGCTTCACCCTCCAGACTGCACCTTCTCCTTCTCCTTCTTCTGCTTCTTCTGCTGCGCCCTCCAGACTTCACCTTTTCCTTCTCCTTCTTCTGCTTCTTCTGCTTCACCCTCCTGACTTCACCTTCTCCTTCTCCTTCTTCTACTTCTTCTGCTTCACCCCCCTGACTTCACCTTCTCCTTCTCCTTCTTCTGCTTCTTCTGATTCACCCTCCTAACTTCACCTTCTCCTTCTCCTTCTTCTGCTTCTTCTGATTCACCCTCCAGACTTCACCTTCTCCTTCTCCTTCTTCTGCTTCTTCTGATTCACCCTCCAGACCTCACCTTCTCCTTCTCCTTCTTCTACTTCTTCTGATTCACCCTCCAGACTTCATCATCTCCTTCTTCTTCTTCTGCTTCTTCTGATTCACCCTCCAGACTTCACCTTCTCTTTTTTCCTCTTCTGCTTCTTCTGATTCACCCTCCAGACTTCACCTTCTCCTTCAACTTCTTCTACTTCTTCTGATTCACCCTCCAGACTTCACCTTCTCCTTCTCCTTCTTCTACTTCTTCTGATTCAGCCTCCAGTCTTCACCTTCTCCTTCTCCTTCTTCTGTTTCTTCTGCTTCACCCTCCAGACATCACCTTCTCCTTCTCTTTCTTCTGCTTCTTCTGATTCACCCTCCAGACTTCACCTTCTCCTTCTTCTGATTCTTCTGATTCACCCTCCAGACTTCACCTTCTCCTTCTCCTTCTTCAGCTTCTTCTGATTCACCCTCCTGACTTCACCTTCTCCTTCTCCTTCTTCTACTTCTTCTGATTCACCCTCCTGACTTCACCTTCTCCTTCTCCTTCTTCTACTTCTTCTGCTTCACCCTCCAGACGTCACCTTCTCCTTCTTCTGCTTCTTCTGATTCACCCTCAAGACTTCACCTTCTCCTTCTCCTTATTCTGCTTCTTCTGATTCACCCTCCAGACTTCACCTTCTCCTTCTCCTTCTTCTGCTTCTTCTGATTCACCCTCCAGACTTCACCTTCTCCTTCTCCTTCTTCTGCTTCTTCTGATTCACCCTCCAGACTTCACCTTCTCCTTCTCCTTCTTCTACTTCTTCTGATTCACCCTCCAGACTTCATCGTCTCCTTCTCCTTCTTCTGCTTCTTCTGATTCATCCTCCAGACTTCACCTTCTCCTTCTCCTTCTTCTGCTTCTTCTGATTCACCCTCCAGACTTCACCTTCTCCTTCTCCTTCTTCTACATCTTCTGATTCACCCTCCAGACTTCACCTTCTCCTTCTCCTTCTTCTACTTCTTCTGATTCACCCTCCAGACTTCACCTTCTCCATCGCCTTCTTCTGCTTCTTCTGATTCACCCTCCAGACTTCACCTTCTCCTTCTCCTTATTCTGCTTCTTCTGATTCACCTTCCAGACTTCACCTTCTCCTTCTCCTTCTTCTGCTTCTTCTGATTCACCCTCCAGACTTCACCTTCTCCTTCTCCTTCTTCTGCTTCTTCTGATTCACCCTCCAGACTTCACCTTCTCCTTCTCCTTCTTCTACTTCTTCTGATTCACCCTCCAGACTTCACCTTCTCCTTCTCCTTCTTCTGCTTCTTCTGATTCACCCTGCAGACTTCACCTTCTCCTTCTCCTTCGTCTACTTCTTCGGATTCACCGTCCAGACTACACCTTCTCCTTCTCCTTCTTCTACTTCTTCTGATTCACCCTCCAGACTTCACCTTCTCCTTCTCCTTCTTCTGCTTCTTCTGATTCACCCTCCAGACTTCACCTTCTCCTTCTCCTTCTTCTACTTCTTCTGATTGACCCTCCAGACTTCACCTTCTCCTTCTCCTTCTTCTACATCTTCTGATTCACGCTCCAGACTTCACCTTCTCCTTCTCCTTCTTCTACTTCTTCTGCTTCTCCCTCCAGACTTCACCTTCTCCTTCTCTTTCTTCTACTTCATCTGATTCACCCTCCAGACTTCACCTTCTCCTTCTCCTTCTTCTACTTCTTCTGATTCACCCTCCAGACTTCACCTTCTCCTTCTCCTTCTTCTACTTCTTCTGATTCACCCTCCAGACTTCACCTTCTCCTTCTCCTTCTTCTACTTCTTCTGATTCACCCTCCTGACTTCACCTTCTCCTTCTCCTTCTTCTGCTTCTTCTGCTTCACCCTCCAAACTTCACCTTCTCCTTCTCCTTCTTCTGCTTCTTCTGCTTCACCCTCCAGACTTCACCTTCTCCTTCTCCTTCTTCTGCTTCTTCTGCTTCACCCTCCTGACTTCACCTTCTCCTTCTCCTTCTTCTACTTCTTCTGATTCACCCTCCAGACTTCACCTTCTCCTTCTCCTTCTTCTGGTTCTTCTGCTTCACCCTCCAGACTTCACCTTCTCCTTCTCCTTCTTATGCTTCTTCTGCTTCGCCCTCCAGACTTCACCTTCTCCTTCTCCTTCTTCTGCTTCTTCTGCTTCACCCTCCAGACTTCACCTTCTCCTTCTCCTTCTTCTACTTCTTCTGATTCACCCTCCAGACTTCACCTTCTCCTTCTCCTTCTTCTACTTCTTCTGATTCTCCCTCCAGACTTCACCTTCTCCTTCTCCTTCTTCTGCTTCTTCTGATTCACCCTCCAGACTTCACCTTCTCCTTCTCCTTCTTCTGCTTCTTCTGATTCACCCTCCAGACTTCACCTTCTCCTTCTCCTTCTTCTACTTCTTCTGATTCACCCTCCAGACTTCACCTTCTCCTTCTCCTTCTTCTGCTTCTTCTGATTCACCCTGCAGACTTCACCTTCTCCTTCTCCTTCGTCTACTTCTTCTGATTCACCGTCCAGACTACACCTTCTCCTTCTCCTTCTTCTACTTCTTCTGATTCACACTCCAGACTTCACCTTCTCCTTCTCCTTCTTCTGCTTCTTCTGATTCACCCTCCAGACTTCACCTTCTCCATCTCCTTCTTCTACTTCTTCTGATTGACCCTCCAGACTTCACCTTCTCCTTCTCCTTCTTCTACATCTTCTGATTCACGCTCCAGACTTCACCTTCTCCTTCTCCTTCTTCTACTTCTTCTGTTTCACACTCCAGGCTTCGCCTTCTCCTTCTCCTTCTTCTACTTCTTCTGCTTCACCCTCCTGACTTCACCTTCTCCTTCTCCTTCTTCTACTTCTTCTGATTCACCCTCCAGACTTCACCTTCTCCTTCTCCTTCTTCTGCTTCTTCTGCTTCACCCTCCTGACTTCACCTTCTCCTTCTCCTTCTTCTACTTCTTCTGTTTCACCCTCCAGACTTCACCTTCTCCTACTCCTTCTTCTGCTTCTTCTGCTTCACCCTCCAGACTGCACCTTCTCCTTCTCCTTCTTCTGCTTCTTCTGCTGCGCCCTCCAGACTTCACCTTTTCCTTCTCCTTCTTCTGCTTCTTCTGCTTCACCCTCCTGACTTCACCTTCTCCTTCTCCTTCTTCTACTTCTTCTGCTTCACCCCCCTGACTTCACCTTCTCCTTCTCCTTCTTCTGCTTCTTCTGATTCACCCTCCTAACTTCACCTTCTCCTTCTCCTTCTTCTGCTTCTTCTGATTCACCCTCCAGACTTCACCTTCTCCTTCTCCTTCTTCTGCTTCTTCTGATTCACCCTCCAGACCTCACCTTCTCCTTCTCCTTCTTCTACTTCTTCTGATTCACCCTCCAGACTTCATCATCTCCTTCTTCTTCTTCTGCTTCTTCTGATTCACCCTCCAGACTTCACCTTCTCTTTTTTCCTCTTCTGCTTCTTCTGATTCACCCTCCAGACTTCACCTTCTCCTTCAACTTCTTCTACTTCTTCTGATTCACCCTCCAGACTTCACCTTCTCCTTCTCCTTCTTCTACTTCTTCTGATTCAGCCTCCAGTCTTCACCTTCTCCTTCTCCTTCTTCTGTTTCTTCTGCTTCACCCTCCAGACATCACCTTCTCCTTCTCTTTCTTCTGCTTCTTCTGATTCACCCTCCAGACTTCACCTTCTCCTTCTTCTGATTCTTCTGATTCACCCTCCAGACTTCACCTTCTCCTTCTCCTTCTTCAGCTTCTTCTGATTCACCCTCCTGACTTCACCTTCTCCTTCTCCTTCTTCTACTTCTTCTGATTCACCCTCCTGACTTCACCTTCTCCTTCTCCTTCTTCTACTTCTTCTGCTTCACCCTCCAGACGTCACCTTCTCCTTCTTCTGCTTCTTCTGATTCACCCTCAAGACTTCACCTTCTCCTTCTCCTTATTCTGCTTCTTCTGATTCACCCTCCAGACTTCACCTTCTCCTTCTCCTTCTTCTGCTTCTTCTGATTCACCCTCCAGACTTCACCTTCTCCTTCTCCTTCTTCTGCTTCTTCTGATTCACCCTCCAGACTTCACCTTCTCCTTCTCCTTCTTCTACTTCTTCTGATTCACCCTCCAGACTTCATCGTCTCCTTCTCCTTCTTCTGCTTCTTCTGATTCATCCTCCAGACTTCACCTTCTCCTTCTCCTTCTTCTGCTTCTTCTGATTCACCCTCCAGACTTCACCTTCTCCTTCTCCTTCTTCTACATCTTCTGATTCACCCTCCAGACTTCACCTTCTCCTTCTCCTTCTTCTACTTCTTCTGATTCACCCTCCAGACTTCACCTTCTCCATCGCCTTCTTCTGCTTCTTCTGATTCACCCTCCAGACTTCACCTTCTCCTTCTCCTTATTCTGCTTCTTCTGATTCACCTTCCAGACTTCACCTTCTCCTTCTCCTTCTTCTGCTTCTTCTGATTCACCCTCCAGACTTCACCTTCTCCTTCTCCTTCTTCTGCTTCTTCTGATTCACCCTCCAGACTTCACCTTCTCCTTCTCCTTCTTCTACTTCTTCTGATTCACCCTCCAGACTTCACCTTCTCCTTCTCCTTCTTCTGCTTCTTCTGATTCACCCTGCAGACTTCACCTTCTCCTTCTCCTTCGTCTACTTCTTCGGATTCACCGTCCAGACTACACCTTCTCCTTCTCCTTCTTCTACTTCTTCTGATTCACCCTCCAGACTTCACCTTCTCCTTCTCCTTCTTCTGCTTCTTCTGATTCACCCTCCAGACTTCACCTTCTCCTTCTCCTTCTTCTACTTCTTCTGATTGACCCTCCAGACTTCACCTTCTCCTTCTCCTTCTTCTACATCTTCTGATTCACGCTCCAGACTTCACCTTCTCCTTCTCCTTCTTCTACTTCTTCTGCTTCTCCCTCCAGACTTCACCTTCTCCTTCTCTTTCTTCTACTTCATCTGATTCACCCTCCAGACTTCACCTTCTCCTTCTCCTTCTTCTACTTCTTCTGATTCACCCTCCAGACTTCACCTTCTCCTTCTCCTTCTTCTACTTCTTCTGATTCACCCTCCAGACTTCACCTTCTCCTTCTCCTTCTTCTACTTCTTCTGATTCACCCTCCTGACTTCACCTTCTCCTTCTCCTTCTTCTGCTTCTTCTGCTTCACCCTCCAAACTTCACCTTCTCCTTCTCCTTCTTCTGCTTCTTCTGCTTCACCCTCCAGACTTCACCTTCTCCTTCTCCTTCTTCTGCTTCTTCTGCTTCACCCTCCTGACTTCACCTTCTCCTTCTCCTTCTTCTACTTCTTCTGATTCACCCTCCAGACTTCACCTTCTCCTTCTCCTTCTTCTGGTTCTTCTGCTTCACCCTCCAGACTTCACCTTCTCCTTCTCCTTCTTATGCTTCTTCTGCTTCGCCCTCCAGACTTCACCTTCTCCTTCTCCTTCTTCTGCTTCTTCTGCTTCACCCTCCAGACTTCACCTTCTCCTTCTCCTTCTTCTACTTCTTCTGATTCACCCTCCAGACTTCACCTTCTCCTTCTCCTTCTTCTACTTCTTCTGATTCTCCCTCCAGACTTCACCTTCTCCTTCTCCTTCTTCTGCTTCTTCTGATTCACCCTCCAGACTTCACCTTCTCCTTCTCCTTATTCTGCTTCTTCTGATTCACCCTCCAGACTTCACCTTCTCCTTCTCCTTCTTCTACTTCTTCTGATTGACCCTCCAGACTTCACCTTCTCCTTCTCCTTCTTCTACATCTTCTGATTCACGCTCCAGACTTCACCTTCTCCTTCTCCTTCTTCTACTTCTTCTGATTCACCCTCCAGACTTCACCTTCTCCTTCTCCTTCTTCTGCTTCTTCTGCTTCACCCTCCTGACTTCACCTTCTCCTTCTCCTTCTTCTACTTCTTCTGTTTCACCCTCCAGACTTCACCTTCTCCTTCTCCTTCTTCTGCTTCTTCTGCTTCACCCTCCAGACTGCACCTTCTCCTTCTCCTTCTTCTGCTTCTTCTGCTGCGCCCTCCAGACTTCACCTTCTCCTTCTCCTTCTTCTGCTTCTTCTGCTTCACCCTCCTGACTTCACCTTCTCCTTCTCCTTCTTCTACTTCTTCTGCTTCACCCCCCTGACTTCACCTTCTCCTTCTCCTTCTTCTGCTTCTTCTGATTCACCCTCCTAACTTCACCTTCTCCTTCTCCTTCTTCTGCTTCTTCTGATTCACCCTCCAGACTTCACCTTCTCCTTCTCCTTCTTCTGCTTCTTCTGATTCACCCTCCAGACCTCACCTTCTCCTTCTCCTTCTTCTACTTCTTCTGATTCACCCTCCAGACTTCATCTTCTCCTTCTTCTTCTTCTGCTTCTTCTGATTCACCCTCCAGACTTCACCTTCTCCTTCTCCTTCTTCTGCTTCTTCTGATTCACCCTCCAGACTTCACCTTCTCCTTCAACTTCTTCTACTTCTTCTGATTCACCCTCCAGACTTCACCTTCTCCTTCTCCTTCTTCTACTTCTTCTGATTCAGCCTCCAGTCTTCACCTTCTCCTTCTCCTTCTTCTGTTTCTTCTGCTTCACCCTCCAGACTTCACCTTCTCCTTCTCTTTCTTCTGCTTCTTCTGATTCACCCTCCAGACTTCACCTTCTCCTTCTCCTTCTTCTGATTCTTCTGATTCACCCTCCAGACTTCACCTTCTCCTTCTCCTTCTTCAGCTTCTTCTGATTCACCCTCCTGACTTCACCTTCTCCTTCTCCTTCATCTACTTCTTCTGATTCACCCTCCTGACTTCACCTTCTCCTTCTCCTTCTTCTACTTCTTCTGCTTCACCCTCCAGACTTCACCTTCTCCTTCTCCTTCTTCTACTTCTTCTGATTCACCCTCCAGACGTTCGCTTCTCCTTCTTCTGCTTCTTCTGATTCACCCTCCAGACTTCACCTTCTCCTTCTCCTTATTCTGCTTCTTCTGATTCACCCTCCAGACTTCACCTTCTCCTTCTCCTTCTTCTGCTTCTTCTGATTCACCCTCCAGACTTCACCTTCTCCTTCTCCTTCTTCTGCTTCTTCTGATTCACCCTCCAGACTTCACCTTCTCCTTCTCCTTCTTCTGCTTCTTCTGATTCACCCTCCAGACTTCACCTTCTCCTTCTCCTTCTTCTGCTTCTTCTGATTCACCCTCCAGACCTCACCTTCTCCTTCTCCTTCTTCTACTTCTTCTGATTCACCCTCCAGACTTCATCTTCTCCTTCTTCTTCTTCTGCTTCTTCTGATTCACCCTCCAGACTTCACCTTCTCCTTCTCCTTCTTCTGCTTCTTCTGATTCACCCTCCAGACTTCACCTTCTCCTTCAACTTCTTCTACTTCTTCTGATTCAACCTCCAGACTTCACCTTCTCCTTCTCCTTCTTCTACTTCTTCTGATTCAGCCTCCAGTCTTCACCTTCTCCTTCTCCTTCTCCTGTTTCTTCTGCTTCACCCTCCAGACTTCACCTTCTCCTTCTCTTTCTACTGCTTCTTCTGATTCACCCTCCAGACTTCACCTTCTCCTTCTCCTTCTTCTGATTCTTCTGATTCACCCTCCAGACTTCACCTTCTCCTTCTCCTTCTTCAGCTTCTTCTGATTCACCCTCCTGACTTCACCTTCTCCTTCTCCTTCTTCTACTTCTTCTGATTCACCCTCCTGACTTCACCTTCTCCTTCTCCTTCTTCTACTTCTTCTGCTTCACCCTCCAGACTTCACCTTCTCCTTCTCCTTCTTCTACTTCTTCTGATTCACCCTCCAGACGTCACCTTCTCCTTCTTCTGCTTCTTCTGATTCACCCTCCAGACTTCACCTTCTCCTTCTCCTTATTCTGCTTCTTCTGATTCACCCTCCAGACTTCACCTTCTCCTTCTCCTTCTTCTGCTTCTTCTGATTCACCCTCCAGACTTCACCTTCTCCTTCTCCTTCTTCTGCTTCTTCTGATTCACCCTCCAGACTTCACCTTCTCCTTCTCCTTCTTCTACTTCTTCTGATTCACCCTCCAGACTTCATCGTCTCCTTCTCCTTCTTCTGCTTCTTCTGATTCATCCTCCAGACTTCACCTTCTCCTTCTCCTTCTTCTACATCTTCTGATTCACCCTCCAGACTTCACCTTCTCCTTCTCCTTCTTCTACTTCTTCTGATTCACCCTCCAGACTTCAACTTCTCCATCTCCTTCTTCTGCTTCTTCTGATTCACCCTCCAGACTTCACCTTCTCCTTCTCCTTATTCTGCTTCTTCTGATTCACCCTCCAGACTTCACCTTCTCCTTCTCCTTCTTCTGCTTCTTCTGATTCACCCTCCAAACTTCACCTTCTCCTTCTCCTTCTTCTGCTTCTTCTGATTCACCCTCCAGACTTCACCTTCTCCTTCTCCTTCTTCTACTTCTTCTGATTCACCCTCCAGACTTCACCTTCTCCTTCTCCTTCTTCTGCTTCTTCTGATTCACCCTGCAGACTTCACCTTCTCCTTCTCCTTCGTCTACTTCTTCTGATTCACCGTCCAGACTACACCTTCTCCTTCTCCTTCTTCTACTTCTTCTGATTCACCCTCCAGACTTCACCTTCTCCTTCTCCTTCTTCTGCTTCTTCTGATTCACCCTCCAGACTTCACCTTCTCCTTCTCCTTCTTCTACTTCTTCTGATTGACCCTCCAGACTTCACCTTCTCCTTCTCCTTCTTCTACATCTTCTGATTCACGCTCCAGACTTCACCTTCTCCTTCTCCTTCTTCTACTTCTTCTGCTTCTCCCTCCAGACTTCACCTTCTCCTTCTCTTTCTTCTACTTCATCTGATTCACCCTCCAGACTTCACCTTCTCCTTCTCCTTCTTCTACTTCTTCTGATTCACCCTCCAGACTTCACCTTCTCCTTCTTCTACTTCTTCTGATTCACCCTCCAGACTTCACCTTCTCCTTCTCCTTCTTCTACTTCTTCTGATTCACCCTCCTGACTTCACCTTCTCCTTCTCCTTCTTCTGCTTCTTCTGCTTCACCCTCCAAACTTCACCTTCTCCTTCTCCTTCTTCTGTTTCTTCTGCTTCACCCTCCAGACTTCACCTTCTCCTTCTCCTTCTTCTGCTTCTTCTGATTCACCCTCCAGAATTCACCTTCTCCTTCTCCTTCTTCTACTTCTTCTGATTCTCCCTCCAGACTTCACCTTCTCCTTCTCCTTCTTCTGCTTCTTCTGATTCACCCTCCAGACTTCACCTTCTCCTTCTCCTTATTCTGCTTCTTCTGATTCACCCTCCAGACTTCACCTCCTCCTTCTCCTTCTTCTGCTTCTTCTGATTCACCCTCCAGACTTCACCTTCTCCTTCTTCTTCTGATTCACCCTCCAGACTTCACCTTCTCCTTCTCCTTCTTCGACTTCTTCTGATTCACCCTCCAGACTTCACCTTCTCCTTCTCCTTCTTCTGCTTCTTCTGATTCACCCTGCAGACTTCACCTTCTCCTTCTCCTTCGTCTACTTCTTCTGATTCACCGTGAAGACTACACCTTCTCCTTCTCCTTCTTCTACTTCTTCTGATTCACCCTCCAGACTTCATCTTCTCCTTCTCCTTCTTCTGCTTCTTCTGATTCACCCTCCAGACTTCACCTTCTCCTTCTCCTTCTTCTACTTCTTCTGATTGACCCTCCAGACTTCACCTTCTCCTTCTCCTTCTTCTACTTCTTCTGATTCACCCTCCAGACTTCAACTTCTCCTTCTCCTTCTTCTACTTCTTCTGCTTCTCCCTCCAGACTTCACCTTCTCCTTCTCCTTCTTCTGCTTCTTCTGATTCACCCTCCAGACTTCACCTTCTCCTTCTCCTTCTTCTACTTCTTCTGATTCACCCTCCAGACTTCACCTTCTCCTTCTCCTTCTTCTACGTCTTCTGATTCACCCTCCAGACTTCACCTTCTCCTTCTCCTTCTTCTACTTCTTCTGATTCACCCTCCTTACTTCACCTTCTCCTTCTCCTTCTTCTGCTTCTTCTGCTTCACCCTCCAGACCTCACCTTCTCCTTCTCCTTCTTCTGCTTCTTCTGCTTCACCTTCCAGACTTCACCTTCTCCTTCTCCTTCTTCTGCTTCTTCTGCTTCACCCTCCTGACTTCACCTTCTCCTTCTCCTTCTTCTACTTCTTCTGATTCACCCTCCAGACTTCACCTTCTCCTTCTCCTTCTTCTGCTTCTTCTGCTTCACCCTCCAGACTTCACCTTCTCCTTCTCCTTCTTCTGCTTCTTCTGCTTCGCCCTCCAGACTTCACCTTCTCCTTCTCCTTCTTCTGCTTCTTTTGCTTCACCCTCCAGACTTCAACTTCTCCTTCTCCTTCTTCTGCTTCTTCTGCTTCACTCTCCTGACTTCACCTTCTCCTTCTCCTTCTACTACTTCTTCTGATTCACCCTCCAGACTTCACCTTCTCCTTCTCCTTCTTCTGCTTCTTCTGCTTCACCCTCCAGACTTCACCTTCTCCTTCTCCTTCTTCTGCTTCTTCTGCTGCGCCCTCCAGACTTCACCTTCTCCTTCTCCTTCTTCTGCTTCTTCTGCTTCACCGTCCTGACTTCACCTTCTCCTTCTCCTTCTTCTACTTCTTCTGCTTCACCCCCTGACTTCACCTGCTCCTTCTCCTTCTTCTGCTTCTTCTGATTCACCCTCCTTACTTTACCTTCTCCTTCTCCTTCTTCTGCTTCTTCTGATTCACCCTCCTGACTTCACCTTCTACTTCTCCTTCTTTTGCTTCTTCTGATTCACCCTCCAGACTTCACCTTCTCCTTCTCCTTCTTCTGCTTCTTCTGATTCACCCTCCAGACTTCACCTTCTCCTTCTCCTTCTTCTGCTTCTTCTGATTCACCCTCCAGACCGCACCTTCTCCTTCTCCTTCTTCTACTTCTTCTGATTCACCCTCCAGACTTCATCTTCTCCTTCTCCTTCTTCTGCTTCTTCTGATTCACCCTCCAGACTTCACCTTCTCCTTCTCCTTCTTCTGCTTCTTCTGATTCACCCTCCAGACTTCACCTTCTCCTTCTCCTTCTTCTACTTCTTCTGATTCACCCTTCAGTCTTCACCTTCTCCTTCTCCTTCTTCTGTTTCTTCTGCTTCACCCTCCAGACTTCACCTTCTCCTTCTCCTTCTTCTACTTCTTCTGATTCACCCTCCAGACTTCACCTTCTCCTTCTCCTTCTTCTGCTTCTTCTGCTTCACCCTCCAGACTTCACCATCTCCTTCTCCTTCTTCTGCTTCTTCTGCTTCGCCCTCCAGACTTCACCTTCTCCTTCTCCTTCTTCTGCTTCTTCTGCTTCACCCTCCAGACTTCACCTTCTCCTTCTCCTTCTTCTGCTTCTTCTGCTTCACTCTCCTGACTTCACCTTCTCGTTCTCCTTCTTCTACTTCTTCTGATTCACCCTCCAGACTTCAATTTCTCCTTCTCCTTCTTCTTCTTCTTCTGATTCACCCTCCAGACTTCACCTTCTCCTTCTCCTTCTTCTGCTTCTTCTGATTCACCCTCCAGACTTCACCTTCTCCTTCTCCTTATTCTGCTTCTTCTGATTCACCCTCCAGACTTCACCTTCTCCTTCTCCTTCTTCTGCTTCTTCTGATTCACCCTCCAGACTTCACCTTCTCCTTCTTCTTCTGATTCACCCTCCAGACTTCACCTTCTCCTTCTCCTTCTTCTACTTCTTCTGATTCACCCTCCAGACTTCACCTTATCCTTCTCCTTCTTCTGCTTGTTCTGATTCACCCTGCAGACTTCACCAACTCCTTCTCCTTCGTCTACTTCTTCTGATTCACCGTCCAGACTACACCTTCTCCTTCTCCTTCTTCTACTTCTTCTGATTCACCCTCCAGACTTCATCTTCTCCTTCTCCTTCTTCTGCTTCTTCTGATTCACCCTCCAGACTTCACCTTCTCCTTCTCCTTCTTCTACTTCTTCTGATTGACCCTCCAGACTTCACCTTCTCCTTCTCCTTCTTCTACTTCTTCTGCTTCTCCCTCCAGACTTCACCTTCTCCTTCTTCTGCTTCTTCTGATTCACCCTCCAGACTTCACATTCTCCTTCTCCTTCTTCTACTTCTTCTGATTCACCTTCCAGACTTCACCTTCTCCTTCTCCTTCTTCTACGTCTTCTGATTCACCCTCCAGACTTCACCTTCTCCTTCTCCTTCTTCTACTTCTTCTAATTCACCCTCCTTACTTCACCTTCTCCTTCTCCTTCTTCTGCTTCTTCTGCTTCACCCTCCAGACTTCACCTTCTCCTTCTCCTTCTTCTGCTTCTTCTGCTTCACCCTCCAGACTTCACCTTCTCCTTCTCCTTCTTCTGCTTCTTCTGCTTCACCCTCCTGACTTCACCTTCTCCTTCTCCTTCTTCTACTTCTTCTGATTCACCCTCCAGACTTCACCTTCTCCTTCTCCTTCTTCTGCTTCTTCTGCTTCACCCTCCAGACTTCACCTTCTCCTTCTCCTTCTTCTGCTTCTTCTGCTTTGCCCTCCAGACTTCACCTTCTCCTTCTCCTTCTTCTGCTTCTTCTGCTTCACCCTCCAGACTTCACCTTCTCCTTCTCCTTCTTCTGCTTCTTCTGCTTCACTCTCCAGACTTCACCTTCTCCTTCTCCTTCTTCTGCTTCTTCTGATTCACCCTCCAGACCTCACCTTCTCCTTCTCGTTCTTCTACTTCTTCTGATTCACCCTCCAGACTTCATCTTCTCCTTCTCCTTCTTCTGCTTCTTCTGATTCACCCTCCAGACTTCACCTTCTCCTTCTCCTTCTTCTGCTTCTTCTGATTCACCCTCCAGACTTCACCTTCTCCTTCTCCTTCTTCTACTTCTTCTGATTCACCCTTCAGTCTTCACCTTCTCCTTCTCCTTCTTCTGTTTCTTCTGCTTCACCCTCCAGACTTCACCTTCTCCTTCTCCTTCTTCTACTTCTTCTGATTCACCCTCCAGACATCACCTTCTCCTTCTCCTTCTTCTGCTTCTTCTGCTTCACCCTCCAGACTTCACCTTCTCCTTCTCCTTCTTCTGCTTCTTTTGCTTCGCCCTCCAGACTTCACCTTCTCCTTCTCCTTCTTCTGCTTCTTCTGCTTCACCCTCCAGACTTCACCTTCTCCTTCTCCTTCTTCTGCTTCTTCTGCTTCACTCTCCAGACTTCACCTTCTCCTTCTCCTTCTTCTACTTCTTCTGATTCACCCTCCAGACTTCAACTTCTCCTTCTCCTTCTTCTACTTCTTCTGATTCACCCTCCAGACTTCACCTTCTCCTTCTCCTTCTTCTGCTTCTTCTGATTCACCCTCCAGACTTCACCTTCTCCTTCTCCTTATTCTGCTTCTTCTGATTCACCCTCCAGACTTCACCTTCTCCTTCTCCGTCTTCTGCTTCTTCTGATTCATCCTCCAGACTTCACCTTCTCCTTCTTCTTCTGATTCACCCTCCAGACTTCACCTTCTCCTTCTCCTTCTTCTACTTCTTCTGATCCACCCTCCAGACTTCACCTTCTCCTTCTCCTTCTTCTGCTTCTTCTGATTCACCCTGCAGACTTCACCTTCTCCTTCTCCTTCGTCTACTTCTTCTGATTCACCGTCCAGACTATACCTTCTCCTTCTCCTTCTTCTACTTCTTCTGATTCACCCTCCAGACTTCATCTTCTCCTTCTCCTTCTTCTGCTTCTTCTGATTTACCCTCCAGACTTCACCTTCTCCTTCTCCTTCTTCTACTTCTTCTGATTGACCCTCCAGACTTCACCTTCTCCTTCTCCTTCTTCTACTTCTTCTGATTCACCCTCCAGACTTCAACTTCTCCTTCTCCTTCTTCTACTTCTTCTGCTTCTCCCTCCAGACTTCACCTTCTCCTTCTCCTTCTTCTGCTTCTTCTGATTCACCCTCCAGACTTCACCTTCTCCTTCTCCTTCTTCTGCTTCTTCTGCTTCACCCTCCTGACTTCACCTTCTCCTTCTCCTTCTTCTACTTCTTCTGATTCACCCTCCAGACTTCACCTTCTCCTTCTCCTTCTTCTGCTTCTTCTGCTTCACCCTCCAGACTTCACCTTCTCCTTCTCCTTCTTCGGCTTCTTCTGCTTCGCCCTCCAGACTTCACCTTCTCCTTCTCCTTCTTCTGCTTCTTCTGCTTCACCCTCCAGACTTCACCTTCTCCTTCTCCTTCTTCTGCTTCTTCTGCTTCACTCTCCTGACTTCACCTTCTCCCTCTCCTTCTTCTACTTCTTCTGATTCACCCTCCAGACTTCACCTTCTCCTTCTCCTTCTTCTGCTTCTTCTGCTTCACCCTCCAGACTTCACCTTCTCCTTCTCCTTCTTCGGCTTCTTCTGCTGCGCCCTCCAGACTTCACCTTCTCCTTCTCCTTCTTCTGCTTCTTCTGCTTCACCGTCCTGACTTCACCTTCTCCTTCTCCTTCTTCTACTTCTTCTGCTTCACCCCCCTCACTTCACCTGCTCCTTCTCCTTCTTCTGCTTCTTCTGATTCACCCTCCTAACTTCACCTTCTCCTTCTCCTTCTTCTGCTTCTTCTGCTTCACCGTCCTGACTTCACCTTCTCCTTCTCCTTCTTCTACTTCTTCTGCTTCACCCCCCTCACTTCACCTGCTCCTTCTCCTTCTTCTGCTTCTTCTGATTCACCCTCCTAACTTCACCTTCTCCTTCTCCTTCTTCTGCTTCTTCTGATTCACCCTCCTGACTTCACCTTCTCCTTCTCCTTCTTTTGCTTCTTCTGATTCACCCTCCTGACTTCACCTTCTCCTTCTCCTTCTTTTGCTTCTTCTGATTCACCCTCCAGTCTTCACCTTCTCCTTCTCCTTCTTCTGCTTCTTCTGATTCACCCTCCAGACTTCACCTTCTCCTTCTCCTTCTTCTACTTCTTCTGATTCACCCTCCAGACTTCATCTTCTCCTTCTCCTTCTTCTGCTTCATCTGATTCACCCTCCAGACTTCACCTTCTCCTTCTCCTTCTTCTGCTTCTTCTGATTCACCCTCCAGACTTCACCTTCTCCTTCGCCTTCTTCTACTTCTTCTGATTCACCCTCCAGACTTCACCTTCTCCTTCTCCTTCTTCTACTTCTTCTGATTCACCCTTCAGTCTTCACCTTCTCCTTCTCCTTCTTCTGTTTCTTCTGCTTCACCCTCCAGACTTCACCTTCTCCTTCTCTTTCTTCTGCTTCTTCTGATTCACCCTCCAGACTTCACCTTCTCCTTCTCCTTCTTCTGATTCTTCTGTTTCACCCTCCAGACTTCACCTTCTCCTTCTCCATCTTCTGCTTCTTCTGCTTCACCCTCCTGACTTCACCTTCTCCTTCTCCTTCTTCTACTTCTTCTGCTTCACCCTCCAGACTTCACCTTCTCCTTCTCCTTCTTCTGCTTCTTCTGCTTCGCCCTCCAGACTTCACCTTCTCCTTCTCCTTCTTCTGCTTCTTCTGCTTCACCCTCCAGACTTCACCTTCTCCTTCTCCTTCTTCTGCTTCTTCTGCTTCACTCTCCTGACTTCACCTTCTCCTTCTCCTTCTTCTACTTCTTCTGATTCACCCTCCAGACTTCACCTTCTCCTTCTCCTTCTTCTGCTTCTTCTGCTTCACCCTCCAGACTTCACCTTCTCCTTCTCCTTCTTCTGCTTCTTCTGCTGCGCCCTCCAGACTTCACCTTCTCCTTCTCCTTCTTCTGCCTCTTCTGCTTCACCGTCCTGACTTCACCTTCTCCTTCTCCTTCTTCTACTTCTTCTGCTTCACCCCCCTGACTTCACCTTCTCCTTCTCCTTCTTCTGCTTCTTCTGATTCACCCTCCTAACTTCACCTTCTCCTTCTCCTTCTTCTGCTTCTTCTGATTCACCCTCCTGACTTCACCTTCTCCTTCTCCTTCTTTTGCTTCTTCTGATTCACCCTCCAGACATCACCTTCTCCTTCTCCTTCTTCTGCTTCTTCTGATTCACCCTCCAGACTTCACCTTCTCCTTCTCCTTCTTCTGCTTCTTCTGATTCACCCTCCAGACCTCACCTTCTCCTTCTCCTTCTTCTACTTCTTCTGATTCACCCTCCAGACTTCATCTTCTCCTTCTCCTTCTTCTGCTTCTTCTGATTCACCCTCCAGACTTCACCTTCTCCTTCTCCTTCTTCTGCTTCTTCTGATTCACCCTCCAGACTTCACATTCTCCTTCTCCTTCTTCTACTTCTTCTGATTCACCCTCCAGACTTCACCTTCTCCTTCTCCTTCTTCTACGTCTTCTGATTCACCCACCAGACTTAACCTTCTCCTTCTCCTTCTTCTACTTCTTCTGATTCACCCTCCTTACTTCACCTTCTCCTTCTCCTTCTTCTGCTTCTTCTGCTTCACCCTCCAGACTTCACCTTCTCCTTCTCCTTCTTCTGCTTCTTCTGCTTCACCCTCCAGACTTCACCTTCTCCTTCTCCTTCTTCTGCTTCTTCTGCTTCACCCTCCTGACTTCACCTTCTCCTTCTCCTTCTTCTACTTCTTCTGATTCACCCTCCAGACTTCACCTTCTCCTTCTCCTTCTTCTGCTTCTTCTGCTTCACCCTCCAGACTTCACCTTCTCCTTCTCCTTCTTCGGCTTCTTCTGCTTCGCCCTCCAGACTTCACCTTCTCCTTCTCCTCCTTCTGCTTCTTCTGCTTCACCCTCCAGACTTCACCTTCTCCTTCTCCTTCTTCTGCTTCTTCTGCTTCACTCTCCTGACTTCACCTTCTCCCTCTCCTTCTTCTACTTCTTCTGATTCACCCTCCAGACTTCACCTTCTCCTTCTCCTTCTTCTGCTTCTTCTGCTTCACCCTCCAGACTTCACCTTCTCCTTCTCCTTCTTCGGCTTCTTCTGCTGCGCCCTCCAGACTTCACCTTCTCCTTCTCCTTCTTCTGCTTCTTCTGCTTCACCGTCCTGACTTCACCTTCTCCTTCTCCTTCTTCTACTTCTTCTGCTTCACCCCCCTCACTTCACCTGCTCCTTCTCCTTCTTCTGCTTCTTCTGATTCACCCTCCTAACTTCACCTTCTCCTTCTCCTTCTTCTGCTTCTCCTGATTCACCCTCCTGACTTCACCTTCTCCTTCTCCTTCTTTTGCTTCTTCTGATTCACCCTCCAGTCTTCACCTTCTCCTTCTCCTTCTTCTGCTTCTTCTGATTCACCCTCCAGACTTCACCTTCTCCTTCTCCTTCTTCTACTTCTTCTGATTCACCCTCCAGACTTCATCTTCTCCTTCTCCTTCTTCTGCTTCATCTGATTCACCCTCCAGACTTCACCTTCTCCTTCTCCTTCTTCTGCTTCTTCTGATTCACCCTCCAGACTTCACCTTCTCCTTCGCCTTCTTCTACTTCTTCTGATTCACCCTCCAGACTTCACCTTCTCCTTCTCCTTCTTCTACTTCTTCTGATTCACCCTTCAGTCTTCACCTTCTCCTTTTCCTTCTTCTGTTTCTTCTGCTTCACCCTCCAGACTTCACCTTCTCCTTCTCTTTCTTCTGCTTCTTCTGATTCACCCTCCAGACTTCACCTTCTCCTTCTCCTTCTTCTGATTCTTCTGTTTCACCCTCCAGACTTCACCTTCTCCTTCTCCATCTTCTGCTTCTTCTGCTTCACCCTCCTGACTTCACCTTCTCCTTCTCCTTCTTCTACTTCTTCTGCTTCACCCTCCAGACTTCACCTTCTCCTTCTCCTTCTTCTGCTTCTTCTGCTTCGCCCTCCAGACTTCACCTTCTCCTTCTCCTTCTTCTGCTTCTTCTGCTTCACCCTCCAGACTTCACCTTCTCCTTCTCCTTCTTCTGCTTCTTCTGCTTCACTCTCCTGACTTCACCTTCTCCTTCTCCTTCTTCTACTTCTTCTGATTCACCCTCCAGACTTCACCTTCTCCTTCTCCTTCTTCTGCTTCTTCTGCTTCACCCTCCAGACTTCACCTTCTCCTTCTCCTTCTTCTGCTTCTTCTGCTGCGCCCTCCAGACTTCACCTTCTCCTTCTCCTTCTTCTGCCTCTTCTGCTTCACCGTCCTGACTTCACCTTCTCCTTCTCCTTCTTCTACTTCTTCTGCTTCACCCCCCTGACTTCACCTTCTCCTTCTCCTTCTTCTGCTTCTTCTGATTCACCCTCCTAACTTCACCTTCTCCTTCTCCTCCTTCTGCTTCTTCTGATTCACCCTCCTGACTTCACCTTCTCCTTCTCCTTCTTTTGCTTCTTCTGATTCACCCTCCAGACATCACCTTCTCCTTCTCCTTCTTCTGCTTCTTCTGATTCACCCTCCAGACTTCACCTTCTCCTTCTCCTTCTTCTGCTTCTTCTGATTCACCCTCCAGACCTCACCTTCTCCTTCTCCTTCTTCTACTTCTTCTGATTCACCCTCCAGACTTCATCTTCTCCTTCTCCTTCTTCTGCTTCTTCTGATTCACCCTCCAGACTTCACCTTCTCCTTCTCCTTCTTCTGCTTCTTCTGATTCACCCTCCAGACTTCACCTTCTCCTTCTCCTTCTTCTACTTCTTCTGATTCACCCTCCAGACCTCACCTTCTCCTTCTCCTTCTTCTACTTCTTCTGATTCACCCTTCAGTCTTCACCTTCTCCTTCTCCTTCTTCTGTTTCTTCTGCTTCACCCTCGAGACTTCACCTTCTCCTTCTCTTTCTTCTGCTTCTTCTGATTCACCCTCCAGACTTCACCTTCTCCTTCTCCTTCTTCTGATTCTTCTGATTCACCCTCCAGACTTCACCTTCTCCTTCTCCTTCTTCTGCTTCTTCTGAATCACCCTCCTGACTTCACCTTCTCCTTCTCCTTCTTCTACTTCTTCTGATTCACCCTCCTGACTTCACCTTCTCCTTCTCCTTCTTCTACTTCTTCTGCTTCACCCTCCAGACTTCACCTTCTCCTTCTCCTTCTTCTACTTCTTCTGATTCACCCTCCAGACTTCACCTTCTCCTTCTACTTCTTCTGCTTCTTCTGATTCACCCTCCAGACTTCACCTTCTCCTTCTCCTTATTCTGCTTCTTCTGATTCACCCTCCAGACTTCACCTTCTCCTTCTCCTTCTTCTGCTTCTTCTGATTCACCCTCCAGACTTCACCTTCTCCTTCTCCTTCTTCTGCTTCTTCTGATTCACCCTCCAGACTTCACCTTCTCCTTCTCCTTCTTCTACTTCTTGTGATTCACCCTCCAGACTTCATCGTCTCCTTCTCCTTCTTCTGCTTCTTCTGATTCACCCTCCAGACTTCACCTTCTCCTTCTCCTTCTTCTGCTTCTTCTGATTCACCCTCCAGTCTACACCTTCTCCTTCTCCTTCTTCTACTTCTTCTGATTCACCCTCCAGACTTCACCTTCTCCTTCTCCTTCTTCTACTTCTTCTGATTCACCCTCCAGACTTCACCTTCTCCTTCTCCTTCTTCTGCTTCTTCTGATTCACCCTCCAGACTTCACCTTCTCCTTCTCCTTATTCTGCTTCTTCTGATTCACCCTCCAGACTTCACCTTCTCCTTCTCCTTCTTCTGCTTCTTGTGATTCACCCTCCAGACTTCACCTTCTCCTTCTCCTTCTTCTGCTTCTTCTGATTCACCCTCCAGACTTCACCTTCTCCTTCGCCTTCTTCTACTTCTTCTGATTCACCCTCCAGACTTCACCTTCTCCTTCTCCTTCTTCTACTTCTTCTGATTCACCCTTCAGTCTTCACCTTCTCCTTCTCCATCTTCTGCTTCTTCTGCTTCACCCTCCTGACTTCACCTTCTCCTTCTCCTTCTTCTACTTCTTCTGCTTCACCCTCCAGACTTCACCTTCTCCTTCTCCTTCTTCTGCTTCTTCTGCTTCGCCCTCCAGACTTCACCTTCTCCTTCTCCTTCTTCTGCTTCTTCTGCTTCACCCTCCAGACTTCACCTTCTCCTTCTCCTTCTTCTGCTTCTTCTGCTTCACTCTCCTGACTTCACCTTCTCCTTCTCCTTCTTCTACTTCTTCTGATTCACCCTCCAGACTTCACCTTCTCCTTCTCCTTCTTCTGCTTCTTCTGCTTCACCCTCCAGACTTCACCTTCTCCTTCTCCTTCTTCTGCTTCTTCTGCTGCGCCCTCCAGACTTCACCTTCTCCTTCTCCTTCTTCTGCCTCTTCTGCTTCACCGTCCTGACTTCACCTTCTCCTTCTCCTTCTTCTACTTCTTCTGCTTCACCCCCCTGACTTCACCTTCTCCTTCTCCTTCTTCTGCTTCTTCTGATTCACCCTCCTAACTTCACCTTCTCCTTCTCCTCCTTCTGCTTCTTCTGATTCACCCTCCTGACTTCACCTTCTCCTTCTCCTTCTTTTGCTTCTTCTGATTCACCCTCCAGACATCACCTTCTCCTTCTCCTTCTTCTGCTTCTTCTGATTCACCCTCCAGACTTCACCTTCTCCTTCTCCTTCTTCTGCTTCTTCTGATTCACCCTCCAGACCTCACCTTCTCCTTCTCCTTCTTCTACTTCTTCTGATTCACCCTCCAGACTTCATCTTCTCCTTCTCCTTCTTCTGCTTCTTCTGATTCACCCTCCAGACTTCACCTTCTCCTTCTCCTTCTTCTGCTTCTTCTGATTCACCCTCCAGACTTCACCTTCTCCTTCTCCTTCTTCTACTTCTTCTGATTCACCCTCCAGACCTCACCTTCTCCTTCTCCTTCTTCTACTTCTTCTGATTCACCCTTCAGTCTTCACCTTCTCCTTCTCCTTCTTCTGTTTCTTCTGCTTCACCCTCGAGACTTCACCTTCTCCTTCTCTTTCTTCTGCTTCTTCTGATTCACCCTCCAGACTTCACCTTCTCCTTCTCCTTCTTCTGATTCTTCTGATTCACCCTCCAAACTTCACCTTCTCCTTCTCCTTCTTCTGCTTCTTCTGAATCACCCTCCTGACTTCACCTTCTCCTTCTCCTTCTTCTACTTCTTCTGATTCACCCTCCTGACTTCACCTTCTCCTTCTCCTTCTTCTACTTCTTCTGCTTCACCCTCCAGACTTCACCTTCTCCTTCTCCTTCTTCTACTTCTTCTGATTCACCCTCCAGACTTCACCTTCTCCTTCTACTTCTTCTGCTTCTTCTGATTCACCCTCCAGACTTCACCTTCTCCTTCTCCTTATTCTGCTTCTTCTGATTCACCCTCCAGACTTCACCTTCTCCTTCTCCTTCTTCTGCTTCTTCTGATTCACCCTCCAGACTTCACCTTCTCCTTCTCCTTCTTCTGCTTCTTCTGATTCACCCTCCAGACTTCACCTTCTCCTTCTCCTTCTTCTACTTCTTGTGATTCACCCTCCAGACTTCATCGTCTCCTTCTCCTTCTTCTGCTTCTTCTGATTCACCCTCCAGACTTCACCTTCTCCTTCTCCTTCTTCTGCTTCTTCTGATTCACCCTCCAGTCTACACCTTCTCCTTCTCCTTCTTCTACTTCTTCTGATTCACCCTCCAGACTTCACCTTCTCCTTCTCCTTCTTCTACTTCTTCTGATTCACCCTCCAGACTTCACCTTCTCCTTCTCCTTCTTCTGCTTCTTCTGATTCACCCTCCAGACTTCACCTTCTCCTTCTCCTTATTCTGCTTCTTCTGATTCACCCTCCAGACTTCACCTTCTCCTTCTCCTTCTTCTGCTTCTTGTGATTCACCCTCCAGACTTCACCTTCTCCTTCTCCTTCTTCTGCTTCTTCTGATTCACCCTCCAGACTTTACCTTCTCCTTCGCCTTCTTCTACTTCTTCTGATTCACCCTCCAGACTTCACCTTCTCCTTCTCCTTCTTCTACTTCTTCTGATTCACCCTTCAGTCTTCACCTTCTCCTTCTCCTTCTTCTGTTTCTTCTGCTTCACCCTCCAGACTTCACCTTCTCCTTCTCTTTCTTCTGCTTCTTCTGATTCACCCTCCAGACTTCACCTTCTCCTTCTCCTTCTTCTGATTCTTATGTTTCACCCTCCAGACTTCACCTTCTCCTTCTCCATCTTCTGCTTCTTCTGCTTCACCCTCCTGACTTCACCTTCTCCTTCTCCTTCTTCTACTTCTTCTGATTCACCCTCCAGACTTCACCTTCTCCTTCTCCTTCTTCAGCTTCTTCTGCTTCACCCTCCAGACTTCACCTTCTCCTTCTCCTTCTTCTGCTTCTTCTGCTTCGCCCTCCAGACTTCACCTTCTCCTTCTCCTTCTTCTGCTTCTTCTGCTTCACCCTCCAGACTTCACCTTCTCCTTCTCCTCCTTCTGCTTCTTCTGCTTCACTCTCCTGACTTCACCTTCTCCTTCTCCTTCTTCTACTTCTTCTGATTCACCCTCCAGACTTCACCTCCTCCTTCTCCTTCTTCTGCTTCTTCTGCTTCACCCTCCAGACTTCACCTTCTCCTTCTCCTTCTTCTGCTTCTTCTGCTGCGCCCTCCAGACTTCACCTTCTCCTTCTCCTTCTTCTGCCTCTTCTGCTTCACCGTCCTGACTTCACCTTCTCCTTCTCCTTCTTCTACTTCTTCTGCTTTACCCCCCTGACTTCACCTGCTCCTTCTCCTTCTTCTGCTTCTTCTGATTCACCCTCCTAACTTCACCTTCTCCTTCTCCTTCTTCTGCTTCTTCTGATTCACCCTCCTGACTTCACCTTCTCCTTCTCCTTCTTTTGCTTCTTCTGATTCACCCTCCAGACATCACCTTCTCCTTCTCCTTCTTCTGCTTCTTCTGATTCACCCTCCAGACTTCACCTTCTCCTTCTCCTTCTTCTGCTTCTTCTGATTCACCCTCCAGACCTCACCTTCTCCTTCTCCTTCTTCTACTTCTTCTGATTCACCCTCCAGACTTCATCTTCTCCTTCTCCTTTTTCTGCTTCTTCTGATTCACCCTCCAGACTTCACCTTCTCCTTCTCCTTCTTCTGCTTCTTCTGATTCACCCTCCAGACTTCACCTTCTCCTTCTCCTTCTTCTACTTCTTCTGATTCACCCTCCAGACCTCACCTTCTCCTTCTCCTTCTTCTACTTCTTCTGATTCACCCTTCAGTCTTCACCTTCTCCTTCTCCTTCTTCTGTTTCTTCTGCTTCACCCTCCAGACTTCACCTTCTCCTTCTCTTTCTTCTGCTTCTTCTGATTCACCCTCCAGACTTCACCTTCTCCTTCTCCTTCTTCTGATTCTTCTGATTCACCCTCCAGACTTCACCTTCTCCTTCTCCTTCTTCTGCTTCTTCTGAATCACCCTTCTGACTTCACCTTCTCCTTCTCCTTCTTCTACTTCTTCTGATTCACCCTCCTGACTTCACCTTCTCCTTCTCCTTCTTCTACTTCTTCTGCTTCACCCTCCAGACTTCACCTTCTCCTTCTCCTTCTTCTACTTCTTCTGTTTCACCCTCCAGACTTCACCTTCTCCTTCTACTTCTTCTGCTTCTTCTGATTCACCCTCCAGACTTCACCTTCTCCTTCTCCTTATTCTGCTTCTTCTGATTCACCCTCCAGACTTCACCTTCTCCTTCTCCTTCTTCTGCTTCTTCTGATTCACCCTCCAGACTTCACCTTCTCCTTCTCCTTCTTCTGCTTCTTCTGATTCACCCTCCAGACTTCACCTTCTCCTTCTCCTTCTTCTACTTCTTCTGATTCACCCTCCAGACTTCATCGTCTCCTTCTCCTTCTTCTGCTTCTTCTGATTCACCCTCCAGACTTCACCTTCTCCTTCTCCTTCTTCTGCTTCTTCTGATTCACCCTCCAGTCTTCACCTTCTCCTTCTCCTTCTTCTACTTCTTCTGATTCACCCTCCAGACTTCACCTTCTCCTTCTCCTTCTTCTACTTCTTCTGATTCACCCTCCAGACTTCACCTTCTCCTTCTCCTTCTTCTGCTTCTTCTGATTCACCCTCCAGACTTCACCTTCTCCTTCTCCTTATTCTGCTTCTTCTGATTCACCCTCCAGACTTCACCTTCTCCTTCTCCTTCTTCTGCTTCTTCTGATTCACCCTCCAGACTTCACCTTCTCCTTCTCCTTCTTCTGCTTCTTCTGATTCACCCTCCAGACTTCACCTTCTCCTTCTGCTTCTTCTACTTCTTCTGATTCACCCTCCAGACTTCACCTTCCCCTTCTCCTTCTTCTGCTTCTTCTGCTTCGCCCTCCAGACTTCACCTTCTCCTTCTCCTTCTTCTGCTTCTTCTGCTTCACCCTCCAGACTTCACCTTCTCCTTCTCCTTCTTCTGCTTCTTCTGCTTCACTCTCCTGACTTCACCTTCTCCTTCTCCTTCTTCTACTTCTTCTGATTCACCCTCCAGACTTCACCTTCTCCTTCTCCTTCTTCTGCTTCTTCTGCTTCACCCTCCAGACTTCACCTTCTCCTTCTCCTTCTTCTGCTTCTTCTGCTGCGCCCTCCAGACTTCACCTTCTCCTTCTCCTTCTTCTGCTTCTTCTGCTTCACCCTCCTGACTTCACCTTCTCCTTCTCCTTCTTCTACTTCTTCTGCTTCACCCCCCTGACTTCACCTGCTCCTTCTCCTTCTTCTGCTTCTTCTGGTTCACCCTCCTAACTTTACCTTCTGCTTCTCCTTCTTCTGCTTCTTCTGATTCACCACCCTGACTTCACCTTCTCCTTCTCCTTCTTCTGCTTCTTCTAATTCACCCTCCAGACTTCACCTTCTCCTTCTCCTTCTTCTGCTTCTTCTGATTCACCCTCCAGACTTCACCTTCTCCTTCTCCTTCTTCTGCTTCTTCTGATTCACCCTCCTAACTTCACCTTCTCCTTCTCCTTCTTCTGCTTCTTCTGATTCACCCTCCTGACTTCACCTTCTCCTTCTCCTTCTTCTGCTTCTTCTGATTCACCCTCCAGACTTCACCTTCTCCTTCTCCTTCTTCTGCTTCTTCTGATTCACCCTCCAGACTTCACCTTCTCCTTCTCCTTCTTCTGCTTCTTCTGATTCACCCTCCAGACCTCACCTTTTCCTTCTACTTCTTCTACTACTTCTGATTCACCCTCCAGACTTCATCTTCTCCTTCTCCTTCTGCTGCTTCTTCTGATTCACCCTCCAGACTTCACCTTCTCCTTCTCCTTCTTCTGCTTCTTCTGATTCACCCTCCAGACTTCACCTTCTCCTTCTCCTTCTTCTACTTCTTCTGATTCACCCTCCAGACCTCACCTTCTCCTTCTCCTTCTTCTACTTCTTCTGATACATCCTCCAGTCTTCACCTTCTCCTTCTCCTTCTTCTGTTTCTTCTGCTTCACCCTCCAGAATTCACCTTCTCCTTCTCTTTCTTCTGCTTCTTCTGATTCACCCTCCAGACTTCACCTTCTCCTTCTCCTTCTTCTGATTCTTCTGATTCACTCTCCAGACTTCACCTTCTCCTTCTCCTTCTTCTGCTTCTTCTGATTCACACTCCTGACTTCACCTTCTCCTTCTCCTTCTTCTACTTCTTCTGATTCACATTCCTGACTTCACCTTCTCCTTCTCCTTCTTCTACTTCTTCTGCTTCACCCTCCAGACTTCACCTTCTCCTTCTCCTTCTTCTACTGCTTCTGATTCACCCTCCAGACTTCACCTTCTCCTTCTCCTTCTTCTACTTCTTCTGATTCACCCTGTAGACTTCACCTTCTCCTTCTCCTTCTTCTACTTCTTCTGATTCACCCTCCAGACTTCACCTTCTCCTTCTCCTTCTTCTGCTTCTTCTGATTCACCCTCCAGACTTCACCTTCTCCTTCTCCTTATTCTGCTTCTTCTGATTCTCCCTCCAGACTTCACCTTCTCCTTC
Source organism: Somniosus microcephalus (assembly GCF_052327205.1). NCBI lineage: Eukaryota > Metazoa > Chordata > Chondrichthyes > Squaliformes > Somniosidae > Somniosus > Somniosus microcephalus. The sequence goes on along the minus strand of NW_028225267.1, from coordinate 139,298 downwards.
TCCTTCTTCTGCTTCTTCTGATTCACCCTCCAGACTTCACCTTCTCCTTCTCCTTCTTCTGCTTCTTCTGATTCATCCTCCAGACTTCACCTTCTCATTCTCCTTCTTCTACTTCTTCTGATTCACCCTCCAGACTTCACCTTCTCCTTCTCGTTCTTCTGCTTCTTCTGATTCACCCTCCAGACTTCACCTTCTCCTTCTCCTTCGTCAACTTCTTCTGATTCACCCTCCAGACCACACCTTCTCCTTCTCCTTCTTCTACTTCTGCTGATTCACCCTCCAGACTTCACCTTCTCCTTCTCGTTCTTCTGCTTCTTCTGATTCACCCTCCAGACTTCACCTTCTCCTTCTCCATCTTCTACTTCTTCTGATTCACCCTCCAGACTTCACCTTCTCCTTCTCCTTCTTCTACTTCTTCTGATTCACCCTCCATACTTCACCTTCTCCTTCTCCTTCTTCTACTTCTTCTGCTTCTCCCTCCAGACGTCACCTTCTCCTTCTCCTTCTTCTGCTTCTTCTGATTCACCCTCCAGACTTCACCTTCTCCTTCTCCTTCTTCTACTTCTTCTGATTCACCCTCCAGACTTCACCTTCTCCTTCTCCTTCTTTTACTTCTTCTGATTCACCCTCCAGACTTCACCTTCTCCTTCTCCTTCTTCTACTTCTTCCGATTCACCCTCCTGACTTCACTATCTGCTTCTCCTTCTTCTGCTTCTTCTGCTTCACCCTCCTGACTTCACCTTCTCCTTCTCCTTCTTCTACTTCTTCTGATTCACCCTCCTGACTTCACCTTCTCCTTCTCCTTCTTCTACTTCTTCTGATTCACCCTCCAGACTTCACCTTCTCCTTCTCCTTCTTCTGCTTCTTCTGCTTCACCCTCCAGACTTCACCTTCTCCTTCTCCTTCTTCTGCTTCTTCTGCTTCGCCCTCCAGACTTCACCTTCTCCTTCACCTTCTTCTGCTTCTTCTGCTTCACCCTCCAGACTTCACCTTCTCCTTCTCCTTCTTCTGCTTCTTCTGCTTCACTCTCCTGACTTCACCTTCTCCTTCTCCTTCTTCTACTTCTTCTGATTCACCCTGCAGACTTCACCTTCTCCTTCTCCTTCTTCTGCTTCTTCTGCTGCGCCCTCCAGACTTCACCTTCTCCTTCTCCTTCTTCTGCTTCTTCTGCTGCGCCCTCCAGACTTCACCTTCTCCTTCTCCTTCTTCTGCTTCTTCTGCTTCACCCTCCTGACTTCACCTTCTCCTTCTCCTTCTTCTACTTCTTCTGCTTCACCCCCCTGACTTCACCTTCTCCTTCTCCTTCTTCTGCTTCTTCTGATTCACCCTCCAGACTTCACCTTCTCCTTCTCCTTCTTCTGCTTCTTCTGATTCACCCTCCTAACTTCACCTTCTCCTTCTCCTTCTTCTGCTTCTTCTGATTCACCCTCCTGACTTCACCTTCTCCTTCTCCTTCTTCTGCTTCTTCTGATTCACCCTCCAGACTTCACCTTCTCCTTCTCCTTCTTCTGCTTCTTCTGATTCACCCTCCAGACTTCACCTTCTCCTTCTCCTTCTTCTGCTTCTTCTGATTCACCCTCCAGACCTCACCTTCTCCTTCTACTTCTTCTACTACTTCTGATTCACCCTCCAGACTTCATCTTCTCCTTCTCCTTCTGCTGCTTCTTCTGATTCACCCTCCAGACTTCACCTTCTCCTTCTCCTTCTTCTGCTTCTTCTGATTCACCCTCCAGACTTCACCTTCTCCTTCTCCTTCTTCTACTTCTTCTGATTCACCCTCCAGACCTCACCTTCTCCTTCTCCTTCTTCTACTTCTTCTGATACATCCTCCAGTCTTCACCTTCTCCTTCTCCTTCTTCTGTTTCTTCTGCTTCACCCTCCAGAATTCACCTTCTCCTTCTCTTTCTTCTGCTTCTTCTGATTCACCCTCCAGACTTCACCTTCTCCTTCTCCTTCTTCTGATTCTTCTGATTCACTCTCCAGACTTCACCTTCTCCTTCTCCTTCTTCTGCTTCTTCTGATTCACACTCCTGACTTCACCTTCTCCTTCTCCTTCTTCTACTTCTTCTGATTCACCCTCCTGACTTCACCTTCTCCTTCTCCTTCTTCTACTTCTTCTGCTTCACCCTCCAGACTTCACCTTCTCCTTCTCCTTCTTCTACTGCTTCTGATTCACCCTCCAGACTTCACCTTCTCCTTCTCCTTCTTCTACTTCTTCTGATTCACCCTCCAGACTTCACCTTCTCCTCCAGACTTCACCTTCTCCTTCTCCTTCTTCTGCTTCTTCTGATTCACCCTCCAGACTTCACCTTCTCCTTCTCCTTATTCTGCTTCTTCTGATTCTCCCTCCAGACTTCACCTTCTCCTTCTCCTTCTTCTGCTTCTTCTGATTCACCCTCCAGACTTCACCTTCTCCTTCTCCTTCTTCTGCTTCTTCTGATTCATCCTCCAGACTTCACCTTCTCATTCTCCTTCTTCTACTTCTTCTGATTCACCCTCCAGACTTCACCTTCTCCTTCTCGTTCTTCTGCTTCTTCTGATTCACCCTCCAGACTTCACCTTCTCCTTCTCCTTCGTCAACTTCTTCTGATTCACCCTCCAGACTACACCTTCTCCTTCTCCTTCTTCTACTTCTGCTGATTCACCCTCCAGACTTCACCTTCTCCTTCTCGTTCTTCTGCTTCTTCTGATTCACCCTCCAGACTTCACCTTCTCCTTCTCCGTCTTCTACTTCTTCTGATTCACCCGCCAGACTTCACCTTCTCCTTCTCCTTCTTCTACTTCTTCTGATTCACCCTCCAGACTTCACCTTCTCCTTCTCCTTCTTCTACTTCTTCTGCTTCTCCCTCCAGACGTCACCTTCTCCTTCTCCTTCTTCTGCTTCTTCTGATTCACCCTCCAGACTTCACCTTCTCCTTCTCCTTCTTCTACTTCTTCTGATTCACCCTCCAGACTTCACCTTCTCCTTCTCCTTCTTCTACTTCTTCTGATTCCCCCCCCCCCCCCCCCCCCCCCCCCCCCCCCCCCTCCCAGACTTCACCTTCTCCTTCTCCTTCTTCTACTTCTTCCGATTCACCCTCCTGACTTCACCTTCTCCTTCTCCTTCTTCTGCTTCTTTTGCTTCACCCTCCTGACTTCACCTTCTCCTTCTCCTTCTTCTACTTCTTCTGATTCACCCTCCTGACTTCACCTTCTCCTTCTCCTTCTTCTACTTCTTCTGATTCACCCTCCAGACTTCACCTTCTCCTTCTCCTTCTTCTGCTTCTTCTGCTTCACCCTCCAGACTTCACCTTCTCCTTCTCCTTCTTCTGCTTCTTCTGCTTCGCCCTCCAGACTTCACCTTCTCCTTCACCTTCTTCTGCTTCTTCTGCTTCACCCTCCAGACTTCACCTTCTCCTTCTCCTTCTTCTGCTTCTTCTGCTTCACTCTCCTGACTTCACCTTCTCCTTCTCCTTCTTCTACTTCTTCTGATTCACCCTGCAGACTTCACCTTCTCCTTCTCCTTCTTCTGCTTCTTCTGCTACGCCCTCCAGACTTCACCTTCTCCTTCTCCTTCTTCTGCTTCTTCTGCTTCACCCTCCTGACTTCACCTTCTCCTTCTCCTTCTTCTACTTCTTCTGCTTCACCCCCCTGACTTCACCTGCTCCTTCTCCTTCTTCTGCTTCTTCTGATTCACCCTCCTGACTTCACCTTTTCCTTCTCCTTCTTCTGCTTCTTCTGATTCACCCTCCAGACTTCACCTTCTCCTTCTCCTTCCTCTGCTTCTTCTGATTCACCCTCCAGACTTCACCTTCTCCTTCTCCTTCTTCTGCTTCTTCTGATTCACCCTCCAGACCTCACCTTCTCCTTCTCCTTCTTCTACTTCTTCTGATTCACCCTGCAGACTTCACCTTCTCCTTCTCCTTCTTCTGCTTCTTCTGCTGCGCCCTCCAGACTTCACCTTCTCCTTCTCCTTCTTCTGCTTCTTCTGCTGCGCCCTCCAGACTTCACCTTCTCCTTCTCCTTCTTCTGCTTCTTCTGCTTCACCCTCCTGACTTCACCTTCTCCTTCTCCTTCTTCTACTTCTTCTGCTTCACCCCCCTGACTTCACCTCCTCCTTCTCCTTCTTCTGCTTCTTCTGGTTCACCCTCTTAACTTTACCTTCTGCTTCTCCTTCTTCTGCTTCTTCTGATTCACCCCCCTGACTTCACCTTCTCCTTCTCCTTCTTCTGCTTCTTCTAATTCACCCTCCAGACTTCACCTTCTCCTTCTCCTTCTTCTGCTTCTTCTGATTCACCCTCCAGACTTCACCTTCTCCTTCTCCTTCTTCTGCTTCTTCTGATTCACCCTCCTAACTTCACCTTCTCCTTCTCCTTCTTCTGCTTCTTCTGATTCACCCTCCTGACTTCACCTTCTCCTTCTCCTTCTTCTGCTTCTTCTGATTCACCCTCCAGACTTCACCTTCTCCTTCTCCTTCTTCTGCTTCTTCTGATTCACCCTCCAGACTTCACCTTCTCCTTCTCCTTCTTCTGCTTCTTCTGATTCACCCTCCAGACCTCACCTTCTCCTTCTACTTCTTCTACTACTTCTGATTCACCCTCCAGACTTCATCTTCTCCTTCTCCTTCTGCTGCTTCTTCTGATTCACCCTCCAGACTTCACCTTCTCCTTCTCCTTCTTCTGCTTCTTCTGATTCACCCTCCAGACTTCACCTTCTCCTTCTCCTTCTTCTACTTCTTCTGATTCACCCTCCAGACCTCACCTTCTCCTTCTCCTTCTTCTACTTCTTCTGATACATCCTCCAGTCTTCACCTTCTCCTTCTCCTTCTTCTGTTTCTTCTGCTTCACCCTCCAGAATTCACCTTCTCCTTCTCTTTCTTCTGCTTCTTCTGATTCACCCTCCAGACTTCACCTTCTCCTTCTCCTTCTTCTGATTCTTCTGATTCACTCTCCAGACTTCACCTTCTCCTTCTCCTTCTTCTGCTTCTTCTGATTCACACTCCTGACTTCACCTTCTCCTTCTCCTTCTTCTACTTCTTCTGATTCACCCTCCTGACTTCACCTTCTCCTTCTCCTTCTTCTACTTCTTCTGCTTCACCCTCCAGACTTCACCTTCTCCTTCTCCTTCTTCTACTGCTTCTGATTCACCCTCCAGACTTCACCTTCTCCTTCTCCTTCTTCTACTTCTTCTGATTCACCCTCCAGACTTCACCTTCTCCTTCTCCTTCTTCTACTTCTTCTGATTCACCCTCCAGACTTCACCTTCTCCTTCTCCTTCTTCTGCTTCTTCTGATTCACCCTCCAGACTTCACCTTCTCCTTCTCCTTATTCTGCTTCTTCTGATTCTCCCTCCAGACTTCACCTTCTCCTTCTCCTTCTTCTGCTTCTTCTGATTCACCCTCCAGACTTCACCTTCTCCTTCTCCTTCTTCTGCTTCTTCTGATTCACCCTCCAGACTTCACCTTCTCCTTCTCCTTCTTCTGCTTCTTCTGATTCATCCTCCAGACTTCACCTTCTCATTCTCCTTCTTCTACTTCTTCTGATTCACCCTCCAGACTTCACCTTCTCCTTCTCGTTCTTCTGCTTCTTCTGATTCACCCTCCAGACTTCACCTTCTCCTTCTCCTTCGTCAACTTCTTCTGATTCACCCTCCAGACTACACCTTCTCCTTCTCCTTCTTCTACTTCTGCTGATTCACCCTCCAGACCTCATCTTCTCCTTCTCCTTCATCTGCTTCTTCTGACTCACCCTCCCGACTTCACCTTCTCCTTCTCCTTCTTCTACTTCTTCTGATTCACCCTCCAGACTTCACCTTCTCCTTCTCCTTCTTCTACTTCGTCTGATTCACCCTCCAGACTTCACCTTCTCCTTCTCCTTCTTCTACTTCTTCTGATTCACCCTCCAGTCTTCACCTACTCCTTCTCCTTCTTCTGTTTCTTCTGCTTCACCCTCCAGACTTCCCCTTCTCCTTCTCTTTCTTCTGCTTCTTCTGATTCACCCTCCAGACTTCATCTTCTCCTTCTCCTTCTTCTGATTCTTCTGATTCACCCTCCAGACTTCACCTTCTCCTTCTCCTTCTTCTGCTTCTTCTGATTCACCCTCCTGACTTCACCTTCTCCTTCTCCTTCTTCTACTTCTTCTGCTTCACCCTCCAGACTTCACCTTCTCCTTCTCCTTCTTCTACTTCTTCTGATTCACCCTCCAGACTTCACCTTCTCCTTCTCCTTCTTCTGCTTCTTCTGATTCACCCTCCAGACTTCACCTTCTCCTTCTCCTTATTCTGCTTCTTCTGATACACCCTCCAGACTTCACCTTCTCCTTCTCCTTCTTCTGCTTCTTCTGATTCACCCTCCAGACTTCACCTTTTCCTTCTCCTTCTTCTGCTTCTTCTGATACACCCTCCAGACTTCACCTTCTCCTTCTCCTTCTTCTGCTTCTTCTGATTCACCCTCCTGACTTCACCTTTTCCTTCTCCTTCTTCTGCTTCTACTGATTCACCCTCCAGACTTCACCTTCTCCTTCTCCTTCCTCTGCTTCTTCTGATTCACCCTCCAGACTTCACCTTCTCCTTCTCCTTCTTCTGCTTCTTCTGATTCACCCTCCAGACCTCACCTTCTCCTTCTCCTTCTTCTACTTCTTCTGATTCACCCTCCAGACCTCATCTTCTCCTTCTCCTTCATCTGCTTCTTCTGACTCACCCTCCCGACTTCACCTTCTCCTTCTCCTTCTTCTACTTCTTCTGATTCACCCTCCAGACTTCACCTTCTCCTTCTCCTTCTTCTACTTCGTCTGATTCACCCTCCAGACTTCACCTTCTCCTTCTCCTTCTTCTACTTCTTCTGATTCACCCTCCAGTCTTCACCTACTCCTTCTCCTTCTTCTGTTTCTTCTGCTTCACCCTCCAGACTTCCCCTTCTCCTTCTCTTTCTTCTGCTTCTTCTGATTCACCCTCCAGACTTCATCTTCTCCTTCTCCTTCTTCTGATTCTTCTGATTCACCCTCCAGACTTCACCTTCTCCTTCTCCTTCTTCTGCTTCTTCTGATTCACCCTCCTGACTTCACCTTCTCCTTCTCCTTCTTCTACTTCTTCTGCTTCACCCTCCAGACTTCACCTTCTCCTTCTCCTTCTTCTACTTCTTCTGATTCACCCTCCAGACTTCACCTTCTCCTTCTCCTTCTTCTGCTTCTTCTGATTCACCCTCCAGACTTCACCTTCTCCTTCTCCTTATTCTGCTTCTTCTGATACACCCTCCAGACTTCACCTTCTCCTTATCCTTCTTCTGCTTCTTCTGATTCACCCTCCAGACTTCACCTTTTCCTTCTCCTTCTTCTGCTTCTTCTGATACACCCTCCAGACTTCACCTTCTCCTTCTCCTTCTTCTGCTTCTTCTGATTCACCCTCCAGACTTCACCTTCTCCTTCTCCTTCTTCTACTTCTTCTGATTCACCCTCCAGACTTCACCTTCTCCTTCTCTTTCTTCTGCTTCTTCTGATTCTCCCTCCAGACTTCACCTTCTCCTTCTACTTCTTCTGATTCTTCTGATTCACCCTCCAGACTTCACCTTCTCCTTCTCCTTCTTCTGCTTCTTCTGATTCACCCTCCTGACTTCACCTTCTCCTTCTCCTTCTTCTACTTCTTCTGATTCACCCTCCTGACTTCACCTTCTCCTTCTCCTTCTTCTACTTCTTCTGCTTCACCCTCCAGACTTCACCTTCTCCTTCTCCTTCTTCTACTTCTTCTGATTCACCCTCCAGACTTCACCTTCTCCTTCTCCTTCTTCTACTTCTTCTGATTCACCCTCCAGACTTCACCTTCTCCTTCTCCTTATTCTGCTTCTTCTGGTTCACCCTCCAGACTTCACCTACTCCTTCTCCTTCTTCTGCTTCTTCTGATTCACCCTCCAGACTTCACCTTCTCCTTCTCCTTCTTCTGCTTCTTCTGATTCACCCTCCAGACTTCACCTTCTCCTTCTCCTTCTTCTACTTCTTCTGATTCACCCTCCAGACTTCATCTTCTCCTTCTCCTTCTTCTGCTTCTTCTGATTCACCCTCCAGACTTCACCTTCTCCTTCTCCTTCTTCTACTTCTTCTGATTCACCCTCCAGACTTCACCTTCTCCTTCTCCTTCTTCTGTTTCTTCTGATTCACCCTCCAGACTTCACCTTCTCCTTCTCCTTCTTCTACTTCTTCTGATTCACCCTCCAGACTTCACCTTCTCCTTCTCCTTCTTCTATTTCTTCTGATTCACCCTCCAGACTTCATCTTCTCCTTCTCCTTCTTCTGCATCTTCTGATTCACCCTCCAGACTTCACCTTCTCCTTCTCCTTCTTCTGCTTCTTCTGATTCACCCTCCAGACTTCACCTTCTCCTTCTCCTTCTTCTACTTCTTCTGATTCACCCTCCAGACTTCACCTTCTCCTTCTCCTTCTTCTACTTCTTCTGATTCACCCTCCAGTCTTCACATTCTCCTTCTCCTTCTTCTGTTTCTTCTGCTTCAGCCTCCAGACTTCACCTTCTCCTTCTCTTTCTTCTGATTCTTCTGATTCACCCTCCAGACTTCACCTTCTCCTTCTCCTTCTTCTGATTCTTCTGATTCACCCTCCAGACTTCACCTTCTCCTTCTCCTTCTTCTGCTTCTTCTGATTCACCCTCCAGACTTCACCTTCTCCTTCTCCTTCTTCTGATTCTTCTGATTCACCCTCCAGACTTCACCTTCTCCTTCTCCTTCTTCTACTTCTTCTGATTCACCCTCCAGACTTCACCTTCTCCTTCTCCTTCTTCTACTTCTTCCGATTCACCCTCCTGACTTCACCTTCTCCTTCTCCTTCTTCTGCTTCTTCTGCTTCACCCTCCTGACTTCACCTTCTCCTTCTCCTTCTTCTACTTCTTCTGATTCACCCTCCTGACTTCACCTTCTCCTTCTCCTTCTTCTACTTCTTCTGATTCACCCTCCAGACTTCACCTTCTCCTTCTCCTTCTTCTGCTTCTTCTGCTTCACCCTCCAGACTTCACCTTCTCCTTCTCCTTCTTCTGCTTCTTCTGCTTCTCCCTCCAGACTTCACCTTCTCCTTCACCTTCTTCTGCTTCTTCTGCTTCACCCTCCAGACTTCACCTTCTCCTTCTCCTTCTTCTGCTTCTTCTGCTTCACTCTCCTGACTTCACCTTCTCCTTCTCCTTCTTCTACTTCTTCTGATTCACCCTGCAGACTTCACCTTCTCGTTCTCCTTCTTCTGCTTCTTCTGCTGCGCCCTCCAGACTTCACCTTCTCCTTCTCCTTCTTCTGCTTCTTCTGCTTCACCCTCCTGACTTCACCTTCTCCTTCTCCTTCTTCTACTTCTTCTGCTTCACCCCCCTGACTTCACCTGCTCCTTCTCCTTCTTCTGCTTCTTCTGATTCACCCTCCTGACTTCACCTTTTCCTTCTCCTTCTTCTGCTTCTTCTGATTCACCCTCCAGACTTCACCTTCTCCTTCTCCTTCCTCTGCTTCTTCTGATTCACCCTCCAGACTTCACCTTCTCCTTCTCCTTCTTCTGCTTCTTCTGATTCACCCTCCAGACCTCACCTTCTCCTTCTCCTTCTTCTACTTCTTCTGATTCACCCTCCAGACCTCATCTTCTCCTTCTCCTTCATCTGCTTCTTCTGACTCACCCTCCAGACTTCACCTTCTCCTTCTCCTTCTTCTACTTCTTCTGATTCACCCTCCAGACTTCACCTTCTCCTTCTCCTTCTTCTACTTCGTCTGATTCACCCTCCAGACTTCACCTTCTCCTTCTCCTTCTTCTACTTCTTCTGATTCACCCTCCAGTCTTCACCTACTCCTTCTCCTTCTTCTGTTTCTTCTGCTTCACCCTCCAGACTTCCCCTTCTCCTTCTCTTTCTTCTGCTTCTTCTGATTCACCCTCCAGACTTCATCTTCTCCTTCTCCTTCTTCTGATTCTTCTGATTCACCCTCCAGACTTCACCTTCTCCTTCTCCTTCTTCTGCTTCTTCTGATTCACCCTCCTGACTTCACCTTCTCCTTCTCCTTCTTCTACTTCTTCTGCTTCACCCTCCAGACTTCACCTACTCCTTCTCCTTCTTCTGCTTCTTCTGATTCACCCTCCAGACTTCACCTTCTCCTTCTCCTTCTTCTACTTCTTCTGATTCACCCTCCAGACTTCACCTTCTCCTTCTCTTTCTTCTGCTTCTTCTGATTCTCCCTCCAGACTTCACCTTCTCCTTCTACTTCTTCTGATTCTTCTGATTCACCCTCCAGACTTCACCTTCTCCTTCTCCTTTTTCTGCTTCTTCTGATTCACCCTCCTGACTTCACCTTCTCCTTCTCCTTCTTCTACTTCTTCTGATTCACCCTCCTGACTTCACCTTCTCCTTCTCCTTCTTCTACTTCTTCTGCTTCACCCTCCAGACTTCACCTTCTCCTTCTCCTTCTTCTACTTCTTCTGATTCACCCTCCAGACTTCACCTTCTCCTTTTCGTTCTTCTACTTCTTCTGATTCACCCTCCAGACTTCACCTTCTCCTTCTCCTTATTCTGCTTCTTCTGGTTCACCCTCCAGACTTCACCTACTCCTTCTCCTTCTTCTGCTTCTTCTGATTCACCCTCCAGACTTCACCTTCTCCTTCTCCTTCTTCTGCTTCTTCTGATTCACCCTCCAGACTTCACCTTCTCCTTCTCCTTCTTCTACTTCTTCTGATTCACCCTCCAGACTTCATCTTCTCCTTCTCCTTCTTCTGCTTCTTCTGATTCACCCTCCAGACTTCACCTTCTCCTTCTCCTTCTTCTACTTCTTCTGATTCACCCTCCAGACTTCACCTTCTCCTTCTCCTTCTTCTGTTTCTTCTGATTCACCCTCCAGACTTCACGTTCTCCTTCTCCTTCTTCTACTTCTTCTGATTCACCCTCCAGACTTCACCTTCTCCTTCTCCTTCTTCTACTTCTTCTGATTCACCCTCCAGACTTCATCTTCTCCTTCTCCTTCTTCTGCATCTTCTGATTCACCCTCCAGACTTCACCTTCTCCTTCTCCTTCTTCTGCTTCTTCTGATTCACCCTCCAGACTTCACCTTCTCCTTCTCCTTCTTCTACTTCTTCTGATTCACCCTCCAGACTTCACCTTCTCCTTCTCCTTCTTCTACTTCTTCTGATTCACCCTCCAGTCTTCACATTCTCCTTCTCCTTCTTCTGTTTCTTCTGCTTCAGCCTCCAGACTTCACCTTCTCCTTCTCTTTCTTCTGATTCTTCTGATTCACCCTCCAGACTTCACCTTCTCCTTCTCCTTCTTCTGATTCTTCTGATTCACCCTCCAGACTTCACCTTCTCCTTCTCCTTCTTCTGCTTCTTCTGATTCACCCTCCAGACTTCACCTTCTCCTTCTCCTTCTTCTGATTCTTCTGATTCACCCTCCAGACTTCACCTTCTCCTTCTCCTTCTTCTACTTCTTCTGATTCACCCTCCAGACTTCACCTACTCCTTCTCCTTCTTCTGCTTCTTCTGCTTCACCCTCCAGACTTCACCTTCTCCTTCTCCTTCTTCTGCTTCTTCTGCTTCGCCCTCCAGACTTCACCTTCTCCTTCTCCTTCTTCTGCTTCTTCTGCTTCACTCTCCTGACTTCACCTTCTCCTTCTCCTTCTTCTACTTCTTCTGATTCACCCTCCAGACTTCACCCTCTCCTTCTCCTTCTTCTGCTTCTTCTGCTTCACCCTCCAGACTTCACCTTCTCTTTCTCCTTCTTCTGCTTCTTCTGCTGCGCCCTCCAGACTTCACCTTCTCCTTCTCCTTCTTCTGCTTCTTCTGATACACCCTCCAGACTTCACCTTCTCCTTCTCCTTCTTCTACTTCTTCTGATCCACCCTCCTGACTTCACCTTCTCCTTCTCCTTCTTCTGCTTCTTCTGCTTCACCCTCCAGACGTCACCTTCTCCTTCTCCTTCTTCTACTTCTTCTGCTTCACCCTGCAGACTTCACCTTCTCCTTCTCCTTCTTCTGCTTCTTCTGCTTCACCATCCTGACTTCACCTTATCCTTCTCCTTCTTCTACTTCTTCTGATTCACCCTCCAGACTTCACCTACTCCTTCTCCTTCTTCTGCTTCTTCTGCTTCACCCTCCAGACTTCACCTTCTCCTTCTACTTCTTCTGATTCTTCTGATTCACCCTCCAGACTTCACCTTCTCCTTCTCCTTCTTCTACTTCTTCTGATTCACCCTCCTGACCTCACCTTCTCCTTCTCCTTCTTCTACTTCTTCTGCTTCACCCTCCAGACTTCACCTTCTCCTTCTCCTTCTTCTACTTCTTCTGATTCACCCTCCAGACTTCACCTTCTCCTTCTCCTTTTTCTACTTCTTCTGATTCACCCTCCAGACTTCACCTTCTCCTTCTCCTTATTCTGCTTCTTCTGGTTCACCCTCCAGACTTCACCTACTCCTTCTCCTTCTTCTGCTTCTTCTGATTCACCCTCCAGACTTCACCTTCTCCTTCTCCTTCTTCTGCTTCTTCTGATTCACCCTCCAGACTTCACCTTCTCCTTCTCCTTCTTCTACTTCTTCTGATTCACCCTCCAGACTTCATCTTCTCCTTCTCCTTCTTCTGCTTCTTCTGATTCACCCTCCAGACTTCACCTTCTCCTTCTCCTTCTTCTACTTCTTCTGATTCACCCTCCAGACTTCACCTTCTCCTTCTCCTTCTTCTGTTTCTTCTGATTCACCCTCCAGACTTCACCTTCTCCTTCTCCTTCTTCTACTTCTTCTGATTCACCCTCCAGACTTCACCTTCTCCTTCTCCTTCTTCTACTTCTTCTGATTCACCCTCCAGACTTCATCTTCTCCTTCTCCTTCTTCTGCATCTTCTGATTCACCCTCCAGACTTCACCTTCTCCTTCTCCTTCTTCTGCTTCTTCTGATTCACCCTCCAGACTTCACCTTCTCCTTCTCCTTCTTCTACTTCTTCTGATTCACCCTCCAGACTTCACCTTCTCCTTCTCCTTCTTCTACTTCTTCTGATTCACCCTCCAGTCTTCACATTCTCCTTCTCCTTCTTCTGTTTCTTCTGCTTCAGCCTCCAGACTTCACCTTCTCCTTCTCTTTCTTCTGATTCTTCTGATTCACCCTCCAGACTTCACCTTCTCCTTCTCCTTCTTCTGATTCTTCTGATTCACCCTCCAGACTTCACCTTCTCCTTCTCCTTCTTCTGCTTCTTCTGATTCACCCTCCAGACTTCACCTTCTCCTTCTCCTTCTTCTGATTCTTCTGATTCACCCTCCAGACTTCACCTTCTCCTTCTCCTTCTTCTACTTCTTCTGATTCACCCTCCAGACTTCATCTTCTCCTTCTCCTTCTTCTGCTTCTTCTGATTCACCCTCCAGACTTCACCTTCTCCTTCTCCTTCTTCTACTTCTTCTGATTCACCCTCCAGACTTCACCTTCTCCTTCTCCTTCTTCTGTTTCTTCTGATTCACCCTCCAGACTTCACCTTCTCCTTCTCCTTCTTCTACTTCTTCTGATTCACCCTCCAGACTTCACCTTCTCCTTCTCCTTCTTCTACTTCTTCTGATTCACCCTCCAGACTTCATCTTCTCCTTCTCCTTCTTCTGCATCTTCTGATTCACCCTCCAGACTTCACCTTCTCCTTCTCCTTCTTCTGCTTCTTCTGATTCACCCTCCAGACTTCACCTTCTCCTTCTCCTTCTTCTACTTCTTCTGATTCACCCTCCAGACTTCACCTTCTCCTTCTCCTTCTTCTACTTCTTCTGATTCACCCTCCACTCTTCACATTCTCCTTCTCCTTCTTCTGTTTCTTCTGCTTCAGCCTCCAGACTTCACCTTCTCCTTCTCTTTCTTCTGATTCTTCTGATTCACCCTTCAGACTTCACCTTCTCCTTCTCCTTCTTCTGATTCTTCTGATTCACCCTCCAGACTTCACCTTCTCCTTCTCCTTCTTCTGCTTCTTCTGATTCACCCTCCAGACTTCACCTTCTCCTTCTCCTTCTTCTGATTCTTCTGATTCACCCTCCAGACTTCACCTTCTCCTTCTCCTTCTTCTACTTCTTCTGATTCACCCTCCAGACTTCACCTACTCCTTCTCCTTCTTCTGCTTCTTCTGATTCACCCTCCAGACTTCACCCTCTCCTTCTCCTTCTTCTGCTTCTTCTGCTTCACCCTCCAGACTTCACCTTCTCTTTCTCCTTCTTCTGCTTCTTCTGCTGCGCCCTCCAGACTTCACCTTCTCCTTCTCCTTCTTCTGCTTCTTCTGATACTCCCTCCAGACTTCACCTTCTCCTTCTCCTTCTTCTACTTCTTCTGATCCACCCTCCTGACTTCACCTTCTCCTTCTCCTTCTTCTGCTTCTTCTGCTTCACCCTCCAGACTTCACCTTCTCCTTCTCCTTCTTCTACTTCTTCTGCTTCACCCTGCAGACTTCACCTTCTCCTTCTCCTTCTTCTGCTTCTTCTGCTTCACCATCCTGACTTCACCTTATCCTTCTCCTTCTTCTACTTCTTCTGATTCACCCTCCAGACTTCACCTACTCCTTCTCCTTCTTCTGCTTCTTCTGCTTCACCCTCCAGACTTCACCTTCTCCTTCTCCTTCTTCTGCTTCTTCTGCTTCGCCCTCCAGACTTCACCTTCCCCTTCTCCTTCTTCTGCTTCTTCTGCTTCACTCTCCTGACTTCACCTTCTCCTTCTCCTTCTTCTACTTCTTCTGATTCACCCTCCAGACTTCACCCTCTCCTTCTCCTTCTTCTGCTTCTTCTGCTTCACCCTCCAGACTTGACCTTCTCCTTCTCCTTCTTCTGCTTCTTCTGCTTCACCGTCCTGACTTCACCTTCTCCTTCTCCTTCTTCTACTTCTTCTGCTTCACCCCCCTGACTTCACCTGCTCCTTCTCCTTCTTCTGCTTCTTCTGATTCACCCTCCTAACTTCACCTTCTCCTTCTCCTTCTTCTGCTTCTTCTGATTCACGCTCCTGACTTCACCTTTTCCTTCTCCTTCTTCTGCTTCTTCTGATTCACCCTCCAGACTTCACCTTCTCCTTCTCCTTCCTCTGCTTCTTCTGATTCACCCTCCAGACTTCACCTTCTCCTTCTCCTTCTTCTGCTTCTTCTGATTCACCCTCCAGACCTCACCTTCTCCTTCTCCTTCTTCTACTTCTTCTGATTCACCCTCCAGACCTCATCTTCTCCTTCTCCTTCATCTGCTTCTTCTGACTCACCCTCCAGACTTCACCTTCTCCTTCTCCTTCTTCTACTTATTCTGATTCACCCTCCAGACTTCACCTTCTCCTTCTCCTTCTTCTACTTCGTCTGATTCACCCTCCAGACTTCACCTTCTCCTTCTCCTTCTTCTACTTCTTCTGATTCACCCTCCAGTCTTCACCTACTCCTTCTCCTTCTTCTGTTTCTTCTGCTTCACCCTCCAGACTTCCCCTTCTCCTTCTCTTTCTTCTGCTTCTTCTGATTCACCCTCCAGACTTCATCTTCTCCTTCACCTTCTTCTGATTCTTCTGATTCACCCTCCAGACTTCACCTTCTCCTTCTCCTTCTTCTGCTTCTTCTGATTCACCCTCCTGACTTCACCTTCTCCTTCTCCTTCTTCTACTTCTTCTGCTTCACCCTCCAGACTTCACCTTCTCCTTCTCCTTCTTCTACTTCTTCTGATTCACCCTCCAGACTTCACCTTCTCCTTCTCCTTCTTCTGCTTCTTCTGATACACCCTCCAGACTTCACCTTCTCCTTCTCCTTCTTCTGCTTCTTCTGATTCACCCTCCAGACTTCACCTTTTCCTTCTCCTTCTTCTGCTTCTTCTGATACACCCTCCAGACTTCACCTTCTCCTTCTCCTTCTTCTGCTTCTTCTGATTCACCCTCCAGACTTCACCTTCTCCTTCTCCTTCTTCTACTTCTTCTGATTCACCCTCCAGACTTCACCTTCTCCTTCTCTTTCTTCTGCTTCTTCTGATTCTCCCTCCAGACTTCACCTTCTCCTTCTCCTTCTTCTGATTCTTCTGATTCACCCTCCAGACTTCACCTTCTCCTTCTCCTTCTTCTGCTTCTTCTGATTCACCCTCCTGACTTCACCTTCTCCTTCTCCTTCTTCTACTTCTTCTGATTCACCCTCCTGACTTCATCTTCTCCTTCTCCTTCTTCTACTTCTTCTGCTTCACCCTCCAGACTTCACCTTCTCCTTCTCCTTCTTCTACTTCTTCTGATTCACCCTCCAGACTTCACCTTCTCCTTCTCCTTCTTCTACTTCTTCTGATTCACCCTCCAGACTTCACCTTCTCCTTCTCCTTATTCTGCTTCTTCTGGTTCACCCTCCAGACTTCACCTTCTCCTTCTCCTTATTCTGCTTCTTCTGATTCACCCTCCAGACTTCACCTTCTCCTTCTCCTTCTTCTGCTTCTTCTGATTCACCCTCCAGACTTCACCCTCTCCTTCTTCTTCTGCTTCTTCTGCTTCACCCTCCAGACTTGACCTTCTCCTTCTCCTTCTTCTGCTTCTTCTGCTTCACCGTCCTGACTTCACCTTCTCCTTCTCCTTCTTCTACTTCTTCTGCTTCACCCCCCTGACTTCACCTGCTCCTTCTCCTTCTTCTGCTTCTTCTGATTCACCCTCCTAACTTCACCTTCTCCTTCTCCTTCTTCTGCTTCTTCTGATTCACGCTCCTGACTTCACCTTTTCCTTCTCCTTCTTCTGCTTCTTCTGATTCACCCTCCAGACTTCACCTTCTCCTTCTCCTTCCTCTGCTTCTTCTGATTCACCCTCCAGACTTCACCTTCTCCTTCTCCTTCTTCTGCTTCTTCTGATTCACCCTCCAGACCTCACCTTCTCCTTCTCCTTCTTCTACTTCTTCTGATTCACCCTCCAGACCTCATCTTCTCCTTCTCCTTCATCTGCTTCTTCTGACTCACCCTCCAGACTTCACCTTCTCCTTCTCCTTCTTCTACTTATTCTGATTCACCCTCCAGACTTCACCTTCTCCTTCTCCTTCTTCTACTTCGTCTGATTCACCCTCCAGACTTCACCTTCTCCTTCTCCTTCTTCTACTTCTTCTGATTCACCCTCCAGTCTTCACCTACTCCTTCTCCTTCTTCTGTTTCTTCTGCTTCACCCTCCAGACTTCCCCTTCTCCTTCTCTTTCTTCTGCTTCTTCTGATTCACCCTCCAGACTTCATCTTCTCCTTCACCTTCTTCTGATTCTTCTGATTCACCCTCCAGACTTCACCTTCTCCTTCTCCTTCTTCTGCTTCTTCTGATTCACCCTCCTGACTTCACCTTCTCCTTCTCCTTCTTCTACTTCTTCTGCTTCACCCTCCAGACTTCACCTTCTCCTTCTCCTTCTTCTACTTCTTCTGATTCACCCTCCAGACTTCACCTTCTCCTTCTCCTTCTTCTGCTTCTTCTGATACACCCTCCAGACTTCACCTTCTCCTTCTCCTTCTTCTGCTTCTTCTGATTCACCCTCCAGACTTCACCTTTTCCTTCTCCTTCTTCTGCTTCTTCTGATACACCCTCCAGACTTCACCTTCTCCTTCTCCTTCTTCTGCTTCTTCTGATTCACCCTCCAGACTTCACCTTCTCCTTCTCCTTCTTCTACTTCTTCTGATTCACCCTCCAGACTTCACCTTCTCCTTCTCTTTCTTCTGCTTCTTCTGATTCTCCCTCCAGACTTCACCTTCTCCTTCTCCTTCTTCTGATTCTTCTGATTCACCCTCCAGACTTCACCTTCTCTACTCCTTCTCCTTCTTCTGTTTCTTCTGCTTCACCCTCCAGACTTCCCCTTCTCCTTCTCTTTCTTCTGCTTCTTCTGATTCACCCTCCAGACTTCATCTTCTCCTTCACCTTCTTCTGATTCTTCTGATTCACCCTCCAGACTTCACCTTCTCCTTCTCCTTCTTCTGACTTCTTCTGATTCACCCTCCTGACTTCACCTTCTCCTTCTCCTTCTTCTACTTCTTCTGCTTCACCCTCCAGACTTCACCTTCTCCTTCTCCTTCTTCTACTTCTTCTGATTCAACCTCCAGACTTCACCTTCTCCTTCTCCTTCTTCTGCTTCTTCTGATACACCCTCCAGACTTCACCTTCTCCTTCTCCTTCTTCTGCTTCTTCTGATTCACCCTCCAGACTTCACCTTTCCTTCTCCTTCTTCTGCTTCTTCTGATACACCCTCCAGACTTCACCTTCTCCTTCTCCTTCTTCTGCTTCTTCTGATTCACCCTCCAGACTTCACCTTCTCCTTCTCCTTCTTCTACTTCTTCTGATTCACCCTCCAGACTTCACCTTCTCCTTCTCTTTCTTCTGCTTCTTCTGATTCTCCCTCCAGACTTCACCTTCTCCTTCTCCTTCTTCTGATTCTTCTGATTCACCCTCCAGACTTCACCTTCTCCTTCTCCTTCTTCTGCTTCTTCTGATTCACCCTCCTGAATTCACCTTCTCCTTCTCCTTCTTCTACTTCTTCTGATTCACCCTCCTGACCTTTCACCTTCTCCTTCTCCTTCTTCTACTTCTTCTGCTTCACCCTCCAGACTTCACCTTCTCCTTCTCCTTCTTCTACTTCTTCTGATTCACCCTCCAGACTTCACCTTCTCCTTCTCCTTCTTCTACTTCTTCTGATTCACCCTCCAGACTTCACCTTCTCCTTCTCCTTATTCTGCTTCTTCTGGTTCACCCTCCAGACTTCACCTTCTCCTTCTCCTTATTCTGCTTCTTCTGATTCACCCTCCAGACTTCACCTTCTCCTTCTCCTTCTTCTGCTTCTTCTGATTCACCCTCCAGACTTCACCTTCTCCTTCTCCTTCTTCTACTTCTTCTGATTCACCCTCCAGACTTCATCTTCTCCTTCTCCTTCTTCTGCTTCTTCTGATTCACCCTCCAGACTTCACCTTCTCCTTCTCCTTCTTCTACTTCTTCTGATTCACCCTCCAGACTTCACCTTCTCCTTCTCCTTCTTCTGTTTCTTCTGATTCACCCTCCAGACTTCACCTTCTCCTTCTCCTTCTTCTACTTCTTCTGATTCACCCTCCAGACTTCACCTTCTCCTTCTCCTTCTTCTACTTCTTCTGATTCACCCTCCAGACTTCATCTTCTCCTTCTCCTTCTTCTGCATCTTCTGATTCACCCTCCAGACTTCACCTTCTCCTTCTCCTTCTTCTGCTTCTTCTGATTCACCCTCCAGACTTCACCTTCTCCTTCTCCTTCTTCTACTTCTTCTGATTCACCCTCCAGACTTCACCTTCTCCTTCTCCTTCTTCTACTTCTTCTGATTCACCCTCCAGTCTTCACATTCTCCTTCTCCTTCTTCTGTTTCTTCTGCTTCAGCCTCCAGACTTCACCTTCTCCTTCTCTTTCTTCTGATTCTTCTGATTCACCCTCCAGACTTCACCTTCTCCTTCTCCTTCTTCTGATTCTTCTGATTCACCCTCCAGACTTCACCTTCTCCTTCTCCTTCTTCTGCTTCCTCTGATTCACCCTCCTGGCTTCACCTTCTCCTTCTCCTTCTTCTACTTCTTCTGATTCACCCTCCTGACTTCACCTTCTCCTTCTCCTTCTTCTCCTTCTTCTGCTTCACCCTCCAGACTTCACCTTCTCCTTCTCCTTCTTCTACCTCTTCTGATTCACCCTCCAGACTTCACCTTCTCCTTCTCCTTCTTCTGCTTCTTCTGATTCACCCTCCAGACTTCACCTTCTCCTTCTCCTTACTCTGCTTCTTCTGATTCACCCTCCAGACTTCACCTTCTCCTTCTCCTTATTCTGCTTCTTCTGATTCAACCTCCAGACTTCACCTTCTCCTTCTCCTTCTTCTGTTTCTTCTGATTCGCCCTCCAGACTTCACCTTCTCCTTCTCCTTCTTCTGCTTCTTCTGATTCACCCTCCTGACTTCACCTTCTCCTTCTCCTTCTTCTACTTCTTCTGATTCACCCTCCTGACTTCACCTTCTCCTTCTCCTTCTTCTACTTCTTCTGCTTCACCCCCCAGACTTCACCTTCTCCTTCTCCTTCTTCTACTTCTTCTGATTCACCCTCCAGACTTCACCTTCTCCTTCTCCTTCTTCTGCTTCTTCTGATTCACCCTCCAGACTTCACCTTCTCCTTCTCCTTATTCTGCTTCTTCTGATTCACCCTCCAGACTTCACCTTCTCCTTCTCCTTCTTCTGCTTCTTCTGATTCACCCTCCAGACTTCACCTTCTCCTTCTCCTTCTTCTGCTTCTTTTGATTCACCCTCCAGACATCACCTTCTCCTTCTCCTTCTTCTGCTTCTTCTGATTCACCCTCCAGACTTCACCTTCTCCTTCTCCTTCTTCTACTTCTTCTGATTCACCCTCCAGACTTCACCTTCTCCTTCTCTTTCTTCTGCTTCTTCTGATTCACCCTCCAGACTTCACCTTCTCCTTCTCCTTCTTCTGATTCTTCTGATTCACCCTCCAGACTTCACCTTCTCCTTCTCCTTCTTCTGCTTCTTCTGATTCACCCTCCTGACTTCACCTTCTCCTTCTCCTTCTTCTACTTCTTCTGATTCACCCTCCTGACTTCACCTTCTCCTTCTCCTTCTTCTACTTCTTCTGCTTCACCCTCCAGACTTCACCTTCTCCTTCTCCTTTTTCTACTTCTTCTGATTCACCCTCCAGACTTCACCTTCTCCTTCTCCTTCTTCTACTTCTTCTGATTCACCCTACAGACTTCACCTTCTCCTTCTCCTTCTTCTACTTCTTCTGATTCACCCTCCAGACTTCACCTTCTCCTTCTCTTTCTTCTGCTTCTTCTGATTCTCCCTCCAGACTTCACCTTCTCCTTCTCCTTCTTCTGATTCTTCTGATTCACCCTCCAGACTTCACCTTCTCCTTCTCCTTCTTCTGCTTCTTCTGATTCACCCTCCTGACTTCACCTTCTCCTTCTCCTTCTTCTACTTCTTCTGATTCACCCTCCTGACTTCACCTTCTCCTTCTCCTTCTTCTACTTCTTCTGCTTCACCCTCCAGACTTCACCTTCTCCTTCTCCTTCTTCTACTTCTTCTGATTCACCCTCCAGACTTCACCTTCTCCTTCTCCTTCTTCTACTTCTTCTGATTCACCCTCCAGACTTCACCTTCTCCTTCTCCTTATTCTGCTTCTTCTGGTTCACCCTCCAGACTTCACCTTCTCCTTCTCCTTATTCTGCTTCTTCTGATTCACCCTCCAGACTTCACCTTCTCCTTCTCCTTCTTCTGCTTCTTCTGATTCACCCTCCAGACTTCACCTTCTCCTTATCCTTCTTCTACTTCTTCTGATTCACCCTCCAGACTTCATCTTCTCCTTCTCCTTCTTCTGCTTCTTCTGATTCACCCTCCAGACTTCACCTTCTCCTTCTCCTTCTTCTACTTCTTCTGATTCTCCCTCCAGACTTCACCTTCTCCTTCTCCTTCTTCTGATTCTTCTGATTCACCCTCCAGACTTCACCTTCTCCTTCTCCTTCTTCTGCTTCTTCTGATTCACCCTCCTGACTTCACCTTCTCCTTCTCCTTCTTCTACTTCTTCTGATTCACCCTCCTGACTTCACCTTCTCCTTCTCCTTCTTCTACTTCTTCTGCTTCACCCTCCAGACTTCACCTTCTCCTTCTCCTTCTTCTACTTCTTCTGATTCACCCTCCAGACTTCACCTTCTCCTTCTCCTTCTTCTACTTCTTCTGATTCACCCTCCAGACTTCACCTTCTCCTTCTCCTTATTCTGCTTCTTCTGGTTCACCCTCCAGACTTCACCTTCTCCTTCTCCTTATTCTGCTTCTTCTGATTCACCCTCCAGACTTCACCTTCTCCTTCTCCTTCTTCTGCTTCTTCTGATTCACCCTCCAGACTTCACCTTCTCCTTCTCCTTCTTCTACTTCTTCTGATTCACCCTCCAGACTTCATCTTCTCCTTCTCCTTCTTCTGCTTCTTCTGATTCACCCTCCAGACTTCACCTTCTCCTTCTCCTTCTTCTACTTCTTCTGATTCACCCTCCAGACTTCACCTTCTCCTTCTCCTTCTTCTGTTTCTTCTGATTCACCCTCCAGACTTCACCTTCTCCTTCTCCTTCTTCTACTTCTTCTGATTCACCCTCCAGACTTCACCTTCTCCTTCTCCTTCTTCTACTTCTTCTGATTCACCCTCCAGACTTCATCTTCTCCTTCTCCTTCTTCTGCATCTTCTGATTCACCCTCCAGACTTCACCTTCTCCTTCTCCTTCTTCTGCTTCTTCTGATTCACCCTCCAGACTTCACCTTCTCCTTCTCCTTCTTCTACTTCTTCTGATTCACCCTCCAGACTTCACCTTCTCCTTCTCCTTCTTCTACTTCTTCTGATTCACCCTCCAGTCTTCACATTCTCCTTCTCCTTCTTCTGTTTCTTCTGCGTCAGCCTCCAGACTTAACCTTCTCCTTCTCTTTCTTCTGATTCTTCTGATTCACCCTCCAGACTTCACCTTCTCCTTCTCCTTCTTCTGATTCTTCTGATTCACCCTCCAGACTTCACCTTCTCCTTCTCCTTCTTCTGCTTCCTCTGATTCACCCTCCTGGCTTCACCTTCTCCTTCTCCTTCTTCTACTTCTTCTGATTCACCCTCCTGACTTCACCTTCTCCTTCTCCTTCTTCTCCTTCTTCTGCTTCACCCTCCAGACTTCACCTTCTCCTTCTCCTTCTTCTACCTCTTCTGATTCACCCTCCAGACTTCACCTTCTCCTTCTCCTTCTTCTGCTTCTTCTGATTCACCCTCCAGACTTCACCTTCTCCTTCTCCTTACTCTGCTTCTTCTGATTCACCCTCCAGACTTCACCTTCTCCTTCTCCTTATTCTGCTTCTTCTGATTCAACCTCCAGACTTCACCTTCTCCTTCTCCTTCTTCTGTTTCTTCTGATTCGCCCTCCAGACTTCACCTTCTCCTTCTCCTTCTTCTGCTTCTTCTGATTCACCCTCCTGACTTCACCTTCTCCTTCTCCTTCTTCTACTTCTTCTGATTCACCCTCCTGACTTCACCTTCTCCTTCTCCTTCTTCTACTTCTTCTGCTTCACCCCCCAGACTTCACCTTCTCCTTCTCCTTCTTCTACTTCTTCTGATTCACCCTCCAGACTTCACCTTCTCCTTCTCCTTCTTCTGCTTCTTCTGATTCACCCTCCAGACTTCACCTTCTCCTTCTCCTTATTCTGCTTCTTCTGATTCACCCTCCAGACTTCACCTTCTCC
This sequence comes from Somniosus microcephalus, assembly GCF_052327205.1. NCBI lineage: Eukaryota > Metazoa > Chordata > Chondrichthyes > Squaliformes > Somniosidae > Somniosus > Somniosus microcephalus. Next base: position 116,147 of record NW_028225267.1, on the reverse strand, counting down.
TTCTCCTTCTTCTGCTTCTTCTGATTCACCCTCCAGACTTCACCTTCTCCTTCTCCTTCTTCTGCTTCTTTTGATTCACCCTCCAGACATCACCTTCTCCTTCTCCTTCTTCTGCTTCTTCTGATTCACCCTCCAGACTTCACCTTCTCCTTCTCCTTCTTCTACTTCTTCTGATTCACCCTCCAGACTTCACCTTCTCCTTCTCTTTCTTCTGCTTCTTCTGATTCACCCTCCAGACTTCACCTTCTCCTTCTCCTTCTTCTGATTCTTCTGATTCACCCTCCAGACTTCACCTTCTCCTTCTCCTTCTTCTGCTTCTTCTGATTCACCCTCCTGACTTCACCTTCTCCTTCTCCTTCTTCTACTTCTTCTGATTCACCCTCCTGACTTCACCTTCTCCTTCTCCTTCTTCTACTTCTTCTGCTTCACCCTCCAGACTTCACCTTCTCCTTCTCCTTTTTCTACTTCTTCTGATTCACCCTCCAGACTTCACCTTCTCCTTCTCCTTCTTCTACTTCTTCTGATTCACCCTACAGACTTCACCTTCTCCTTCTCCTTCTTCTGCTTCTTCTGATTCACCCTCCAGACTTCACCTTCTCCTTCTCCTTATTCTGCTTCTTCTGTTTCACCCTCCAGACTTCACCTTCTCCTTCTCCTTCTTCTGCTTCTTCTGATTCACCCTCCAGACTTCACCTTCTCCTTCTCCTTCTTCTGCTTCTTCTGATTCACCCTCCAGACTTCACCTTCTCCTTCTCCTTCTTCTACTTCTTCTGATTCACCCTCCAGACTTCACCTTCTCCTTCTCCTTCTTCTGCTTCTTCTGATTCACCCTCCAGACTTCACCTTCTCCTTCTCCTTCGTCTACTTCTTCTGATTCACCCTCCAGACTTCACCTTCTCCTTCTCCTTCTTCTACTTCTTCTGATTCACCCTCCAGACTTCACCTTCTCCTTCTCCTTCTTCTACTTCTTCTGATTCACCCTCCAGTCTTCACCTTCTCCTTCTCCTTCTTCTGTTTCTTCTGCTTCACCCTCCAGACTTCATCTTCTCCTTCTCCTTCTTCTCCTTCTTCTGATTCACCCTCCAGACTTCACCTTCTCCTTCTCCTTCTTCTACTTCTTCTGATTCACACTCCAGACTTCATCTTCTCCTTCTCCTTCTGCTCCTTCTTCTGATTCACCCTCCAGACTTCACCTTCTCCTTCTCCTTCTTCTGCTTCTTCTGATTCACCCTCCAGACTTCACCTTCTCCTTCTCCTTCTTCTCCTTCTTCTGATTCACCCTCCAGACTTCACCTTCTCCTTCTCCTTCTTCTACTTCTTCTGATTCACCCTCCAGTCTTCACCTTCTCCTTCTCCTTCTTCTGTTTCTTCTGCTTCACCCTCCAGACTTCACCTTCTCCTTCTCTTTCTTCTGCTTCTTCTGATTCACCCTCCAGACTTCACCTTCTCCTTCTCCTTCTTCTGATTCTTCTGATTCACCCTCCAGACTTCACTTTCTCCTTCTCCTTCTTCTGCTTCTTCTGATTCACCCTCCAGACCTCACCTTCTCCTTCTCCTTCTTCTACTTCTTCTGATTCACCCTCCAGACCTCACCTTCTCCTTCTCCTTCTTCTACTTCTTCTGCTTCACCCTCCAGACTTCACCTTCTCCTTCTCCTTCTTCTACTTCTTCTGATTCACCCTCCAGACTTCACCTTCTCCTTCTCCTTCTTCTACTTCTTCTGATTCACCCTCCAGACTTCACCTTCTCCTTCTCCTTCTTCTGCTTCTTCTGATTCACCCTCCAGACTTCACCTTCTCCTTCTCCTTATTCTGCTTCTTCTGATTCACCCTCCAGACTTCACCTTCTCCTTCTCCTTCTTCTGCTTCTTCTGATTCACCCTCCAGACTTCACCTTCTCCTTCTCCTTCTTCTGCTTCTTCTGATTCACCCTCCAGACTTCACCTTCTCCTTCTCCTTCTTCTACTTCTTCTGATTCACCCTCCAGACTTCACCTTCTCCTTCTCCTTCTTCTGCTTCTTCTGATTCACCCTCCAGACTTCACCTTCTCCTTCTCCTTCGTCTACTTCTTCTGATTCACCCTCCAGACTACACCTTCTCCTTCTTCTACTTCTTCTGATTCACCCTCCAGACTTCACCTTCTCCTTCTCCTTCTTCTGTTTCTTCTGATTCACCCTCCAGACTTCATCTTCTCATTCTCCTTCTTCTACTTCTTCTGATTCACCCTCCAGACTTCACCTTCTCCTTCTCCTTCTTCTGCTTCTTCTGATTCACCCTCCAGACTTCAACTTCTCCTTCTCCTTCTTCTACTTCTTCTGATTCACCCTCCAGACTTCACCTTCTCCTTCTCCTTCTTCTACTTCTTCTGATTCACCCTCCAGTCTTCACCTTCTCCTTCTCCTTCTTCTGTTTCTTCTGCTTCACCCTCCAGACTTCACCTTCTCCTTCTCTTTCTTCTGCTTCTTCTGATTCACCCTCCAGACTTCACCTTCTTCTTCTCCTTCTTCTGATTCTTCTGATTCACCCTCCAGACTTCACCTTCTCCTTCTCCTTCTTCTGCTTCTTCTGATTCACCCTCCTGACTTCACCTTCTCCTTCTCCTTCTTCTACTTCTTCTGATTCACCCTCCTGACTTCACCTTCTCCTTCTCCTTCTTCTACTTCTTCTGCTTCACCCTCCAGACTTCACCTTCTCCTTCTCCTTCTTCTACTTCTTCTGATTCACCCTCCAGACTTCACCTTCTCCTTCTCCTTCTTCTGCTTCTTCTGATTCACCCTCCAGACTTCACCTTCTCCTTCTCCTTATTCTGCTTCTTCTGTTTCACCCTCCAGACTTCACCTTCTCCTTCTCCTTCTTCTGCTTCTTCTGATTCACCCTCCAGACTTCACCTTCTCCTTCTCCTTCTTCTACTTCTTCTGCTTCACCCTGCAGACTTCACCTTCTCCTTCTCCTTCTTCTGCTTCTTCTGCTTCACCATCCTGACTTCACCTTATCCTTCTCCTTCTTCTACTTCTTCTGATTCACCCTCCAGACTTCACCTACTCCTTCTCCTTCTTCTGCTTCTTCTGCTTCACCCTCCAGACTTCACCTTCTCCTTCTCCTTCTTCTGCTTCTTCTGCTTCGCCCTCCAGACTTCACCTTCTCCTTCTCCTTCTTCTGCTTCTTCTGCTTCACTCTCCTGACTTCACCTTCTCCTTCTCCTTCTTCTACTTCTTCTGATTCACCCTCCAGACTTCACCCTCTCCTTCTCCTTCTTCTGCTTCTTCTGCTTCACCCTCCAGACTTCACCATCTCCTTCTCCTTCTTCTGCTTCTTCTGCTTCACCGTCCTGACTTCACCTTCTCCTTCTCCTTCTTCTACTTCTTCTGCTTCACCCCCTGACTTCACCTGCTCCTTCTCCTTCTTCTGATTCTTCTGATTCACCCTCCTAACTTCACCTTCTCCTTCTCCTTCTTCTGCTTCTTCTGATTCACGCTCCTGACTTCACCTTTTCCTTCTCCTTCTTCTGCTTCTTCTGATTCACCCTCCAGACTTCACCTTCTCCTTCTCCTTCCTCTGCTTCTTCTGATTCACCCTCCAGACTTCACCTTCTCCTTCTCCTTCTTCTGCTTCTTCTGATTCACCCTCCAGACCTCACCTTCTCCTTCTCCTTCTTCTACTTCTTCTGATTCACCCTCCAGACCTCATCTTCTCCTTCTCCTTCATCTGCTTCTTCTGACTCACCCTCCAGACTTCACCTTCTCCTTCTCCTTCTTCTACTTATTCTGATTCACCCTCCAGACTTCACCTTCTCCTTCTCCTTCTTCTACTTCGTCTGATTCACCCTCCAGACTTCACCTTCTCCTTCTCCTTCTTCTACTTCTTCTGATTCACCCTCCAGTCTTCACCTACTCCTTCTCCTTCTTCTGTTTCTTCTGCTTCACCCTACAGACTTCCCCTTCTCCTTCTCTTTCTTCTGCTTCTTCTGATTCACCCTCCAGACTTCATCTTCTCCTTCTCCTTCTTCTGATTCTTCTGATTCACCCTCCAGACTTCACCTTCTCCTTCTCCTTCTTCTGCTTCTTCTGATTCACCCTCCTGACTTCACCTTCTCCTTCTCCTTCTTCTACTTCTTCTGCTTCACCCTCCAGACTTCACCTTCTCCTTCTCCTTCTTCTACTTCTTCTGATTCACCCTCCAGACTTCACCTTCTCCTTCTCCTTCTTCTGCTTCTTCTGATTCACCCTCCAGACTTCACCTTCTCCTTCTCCTTATTCTGCTTCTTCTGATATACCCTCCAGACTTCACCTTCTCCTTCTCCTTCTTCTGCTTCTTCTGATTCACCCTCCAGACTTCACCTTTTCCTTCTCCTTCTTCTGCTTCTTCTGATACACCCTCCAGACTTCACCTTCTCCTTCTCATTCTTCTGCTTCTTCTGATTCACCCTCCAGACTTCACCTTCTCCTTCTCCTTCTTCTACTTCTTCTGATTCACCCTCCAGACTTCACCTTCTCCTTCTCTTTCTTCTGCTTCTTCTGATTCTCCCTCCAGACTTCACCTTCTCCTTCTCCTTCTTCTGATTCTTCTGATTCACCCTCCAGACTTCACCTTCTCCTTCTCCTTCTTCTGCTTCTTCTGATTCACCCTCCTGACTTCACCTTCTCCTTCTCCTTCTTCTACTTCTTCTGATTCACCCTCCTGACTTCACCTTCTCCTTCTCCTTCTTCTACTTCTTCTGCTTCACCCTCCAGACTTCACCTTCTCCTTCTCCTTCTTCTACTTCTTCTGATTCACCCTCCAGACTTCACCTTCTCCTTCTCCTTCTTCTACTTCTTCTGATTCACCCTCCAGACTTCACCTTCTCCTTCTCCTTATTCTGCTTCTTCTGGTTCACCCTCCAGACTTCACCTTCTCCTTCTCCTTCTTCTGCTTCTTCTGATTCACCCTCCAGACTTCACCTTCTCCTTCTCCTTCTTCTGCTTCTTCTGATTCACCCTCCAGACTTCACCTTCTCCTTCTCCTTCTTCTACTTCTTCTGATTCACCCTCCAGACTTCATCTTCTCCTTCTCCTTCTTCTGCTTCTCCTGATTCACCCTCCAGACTTCACCTTCTCCTTCTCCTTCTTCTACTTCTTCTGATTCACCCTCCAGACTTCACCTTCTCCTTCTCCTTCTTCTGTTTCTTCTGATTCACCCTCCAGACTTCACCTTCTCCTTCTCCTTCTTCTACTTCTTCTGATTCACCCTCCAGACTTCACCTTCTCCTTCTCCTTCTTCTACTTCTTCTGATTCACCCTCCAGACTTCATCTTCTCCTTCTCCTTCTTCTGCATCTTCTGATTCACCCTCCAGACTTCACCTTCTCCTTCTCCTTCTTCTGCTTCTTCTGATTCACCCTCCAGACTTCACCTTCTCCTTCTCCTTCTTCTACTTCTTCTGATTCACCCTCCAGACTTCACCTTCTCCTTCTCCTTCTTCTACTTCTTCTGATTCACCCTCCAGTCTTCACATTCTCCTTCTCCTTCTTCTGTTTCTTCTGCTTCAGCCTCCAGACTTCACCTTCTCCTTCTCTTTCTTCTGATTCTTCTGATTCACCCTCCAGACTTCACCTTCTCCTTCTCCTTCTTCTGATTCTTCTGATTCACCCTCCAGACTTCACCTTCTCCTTCTCCTTCTTCTGCTTCTTCTGATTCACCCTCCTGGCTTCACATTCTCCTTCTCCTTCTTCTACTTCTTCTGATTCACCCTCCTGACTTCACCTTCTCCTTCTCCTTCTTCTCCTTCTTCTGCTTCACCCTCCAGACTTCACCTTCTCCTTCTCCTTCTTCTACCTCTTCTGATTCACCCTCCAGACTTCACCTTCTCCTTCTCCTTCTTCTGCTTCTTCTGATTCACCCTCCAGACTTCACCTTCTCCTTCTCCTTACTCTGCTTCTTCTGATTCACCCTCCAGACTTCACCTTCTCCTTCTCCTTATTCTGCTTCTTCTGATTCAACCTCCAGACTTCACCTTCTCCTTCTCCTTCTTCTGTTTCTTCTGATTCGCCCTCCAGACTTCACCTTCTCCTTCTCCTTCTTCTGCTTCTTCTGATTCACCCTCCTGACTTCACCTTCTCCTTCTCCTTCTTCTACTTCTTCTGATTCACCCTCCTGACTTCACCTTCTCCTTCTCCTTCTTCTACTTCTTCTGCTTCACCCCCCAGACTTCACCTTCTCCTTCTCCTTCTTCTACTTCTTCTGATTCACCCTCCAGACTTCACCTTCTCCTTCTCCTTCTTCTGCTTCTTCTGATTCACCCTCCAGACTTCACCTTCTCCTTCTCCTTATTCTGCTTCTTCTGATTCACCCTCCAGACTTCACCTTCTCCTTCTCCTTCTTCTGCTTCTTCTGATTCACCCTCCAGACTTCACCTTCTCCTTCTCCTTCTTCTGCTTCTTCTGATTCACCCTCCAGACATCACCTTCTCCTTCTCCTTCTTCTGCTTCTTCTGATTCACCCTCCAGACTTCACCTTCTCCTTCTCCTTCTTCTACTTCTTCTGATTCACCCTCCAGACTTCACCTTCTCCTTCTCTTTCTTCTGCTTCTTCTGATTCACCCTCCAGACTTCACCTTCTCCTTCTCCTTCTTCTCATTCTTCTGATTCACCCTCCAGACTTCACCTTCTCCTTCTCCTTCTTCTGCTTCTTCTGATTCACCCTCCTGACTTCACCTTCTCCTTCTCCTTCTTCTACTTCTTCTGATTCACCCTCCTGACTTCACCTTCTCCTTCTCCTTCTTCTACTTCTTCTGCTTCACCCTCCAGACTTCACCTTCTCCTTCTCCTTTTTCTACTTCTTCTGATTCACCCTCCAGACTTAACCTTCTCCTTCTCCTTCTTCTACTTCTTCTGATTCACCCTACAGACTTCACCTTCTCCTTCTCCTTCTTCTGCTTCTTCTGATTCACCCTCCAGACTTCACCTTCTCCTTCTCCTTATTCTGCTTCTTCTGTTTCACCCTCCAGACTTCACCTTCTCCTTCTCCTTCTTCTGCTTCTTCTGATTCACCCTCCAGACTTCACCTTCTCCTTCTCCTTCTTCTGCTTCTTCTGATTCACCCTCCAGACTTCACCTTCTCCTTCTCCTTCTTCTACTTCTTCTGATTCACCCTCCAGACTTCACCTTCTCCTTCTCCTTCTTCTGCTTCTTCTGATTCACCCTCCAGACTTCACCTTCTCCTTCTCCTTCGTCTACTTCTTCTGATTCACCCTCCAGACTTCACCTTCTCCTTCTCCTTCTTCTACTTCTTCTGATTCACCCTCCAGACTTCACCTTCTCCTTCTCCTTCTTCTACTTCTTCTGATTCACCCTCCAGTCTTCACCTTCTCCTTCTCCTTCTTCTGTTTCTTCTGCTTCACCCTCCAGACTTCATCTTCTCCTTCTCCTTCTTCTCCTTCTTCTGATTCACCCTCCAGACTTCACCTTCTCCTTCTCCTTCTTCTACTTCTTCTGATTCACCCTCCAGACTTCATCTTCTCCTTCTCCTTCTGCTCCTTCTTCTGATTCACCCTCCAGACTTCACCTTCTCCTTCTCCTTCTTCTGCTTCTTCTGATTCACCCTCCAGACTTCACCTTCTCCTTCTCCTTCTTCTCCTTCTTCTGATTCACCCTCCAGACTTCACCTTCTCCTTCTCCTTCTTCTACTTCTTCTGATTCACCCTCCAGTCTTCACCTTCTCCTTCTCCTTCTTCTGTTTCTTCTGCTTCACTCTCCAGACTTCACCTTCTCCTTCTCTTTCTTCTGCTTCTTCTGATTCACCCTCCAGACTTCACCTTCTCCTTCTCCTTCTTCTGATTCTTCTGATTCACCCTCCAGACTTCACTTTCTCCTTCTCCTTCTTCTGCTTCTTCTGATTCACCCTCCAGACCTCACCTTCTCCTTCTCCTTCTTCTACTTCTTCTGATTCACCCTCCTGACTTCACCTTCTCCTTCTCCTTCATCTACTTCTTCTGCTTCACCCTCCAGACTTCACCTTCTCCTTCTCCTTCTTCTACTTCTTCTGATTCACCCTCCAGACTTCACCTTCTCCTTCTCCTTCTTCTACTTCTTCTGATTCACCCTCCAGACTTCACCTTCTCCTTCTCCTTCTTCTGCTTCTTCTGATTCACCCTCCAGACTTCACCTTCTCCTTCTCCTTATTCTGCTTCTTCTGATTCACCCTCCAGACTTCACCTTCTCCTTCTCCTTCTTCTGCTTCTTCTGATTCACCCTCCAGACTTCACCTTCTCCTTCTCCTTCTTCTGCTTCTTCTGATTCACCCTCCAGACTTCACCTTCTCCTTCTCCTTCTTCTACTTCTTCTGATTCACCCTCCAGACTTCACCTTCTCCTTCTCCTTCTTCTGCTTCTTCTGATTCACCCTCCAGACTTCACCTTCTCCTTCTCCTTCGTCTACTTCTTCTGATTCACCCTCCAGACTACACCTTCTCCTTCTCCTTCTTCTACTTCTTCTGATTCACCCTCCAGACTTCACCTTCTCCTTCTCCTTCTTCTGTTTCTTCTGATTCACCCTCCAGACTTCATCTTCTCATTCTCCTTCTTCTACTTCTTCTGATTCACCCTCCAGACTTCACCTTCTCCTTCTCCTTCTTCTACTTCTTCTGATTCACCCTCCAGACTTCATCTTCTCCTTCTCCTTCTTCTGCTTCTTCTGATTCACCCTCCAGACTTCACCTTCTCCTTCTCCTTCTTCTGCTTCTTCTGATTCACCCTCCAGACTTCAACTTCTCCTTCTCCTTCTTCTACTTCTTCTGATTCACCCTCCAGACTTCATCTTCTCCTTCTCCTTCTTCTACTTCTTCTGATTCACCCTCCAGTCTTCACCTTCTCCTTCTCCTTCTTCTGTTTCTTCTGCTTCACCCTCCAGACTTCACCTTCTCCTTCTCTTTCTTCTGCTTCTTCTGATTCACCCTCCAGACTTCACCTTCTTCTTCTCCTTCTTCTGATTCTTCTGATTCACCCTCCAGACTTCACCTTCTCCTTCTCCTTCTTCTGCTTCTTCTGATTCACCCTCCTGACTTCACCTTCTCCTTCTCCTTCTTCTACTTCTTCTGATTCACCCTCCTGACTTCACCTTCTCCTTCTCCTTCTTCTACTTCTTCTGCTTCACCCTCCAGACTTCACCTTCTCCTTCTCCTTCTTCTACTTCTTCTGATTCACCCTCCAGACTTCACCTTCTCCTTCTCCTTCTTCTGCTTCTTCTGATTCACCCTCCAGACTTCACCTTCTCCTTCTCCTTATTCTGCTTCTTCTGTTTCACCCTCCAGACTTCACCTTCTCCTTCTCCTTCTTCTGCTTCTTCTGATTCACCCTCCAGACTTCACCTTCTCCTTCTCCTTCTTCTGCTTCTTCTGATTCACCCTCCAGACTTCACCTTCTCCTTCTCCTTCTTCTACTTCTTCTGATTCACCCTCCAGACTTCACCTTCTACTTCTCCTTCTTCTGCTTCTTCTGATTCACCCTCCAGACTTCACCTTCTCCTTCTCCTTCGTCTACTTCTTCTGATTCACCCTCCAGACTATACCTTCTCCTTCTCCTTCTTCTACTTCTTCTGATTCACCCTCCAGACTTCATCTTCTCCTTCTCCTTCTTCTCCTTCTTCTGATTCACCCTCCAGACTTCACCTTCTCCTTCTCCTTCTTCTGCTTCTTCTGATTCACCCTCCAGACTTCACCTTCTCCTTCTCCTTCTTCTACTTCTTCTGATTCACCCTCCAGACTTCACCTTCTCCTTCTCCTTCTTCTACTTCTTCTGATTCACCCTCCAGTCTTCACCTTCTCCTTCTCCTTCTTCTGTTTCTTCTACTTCACCCTCCAGACTTCACCTTCTCCTTCTCTTTCTTCTGCTTCTTCTGATTCACCCTCCAGACTTCACCTTCTCCTTCTCCTTCTTCTGATTCTTCTGATTCACCCTCCAGACTTCACCTTCTCCTTCTCCTTCTTCTGCTTCTTCTGATTCACCCTCCTGACTTCACCTTCTCCTTCTCCTTCATCTACTTCTTCTGCTTCACCCTCCAGACTTCACCTTCTCCTTCTCCTTCTTCTACTTCTTCTGATTCAGCCTCCAGACTTCACCTTCTCCTTCTCCTTCTTCTACTTCTTCTGATTCACCCTCCAGACTTCACCTTCTCCTTCTCCTTCTTCTACTTCTTCTGATTCACCCTCCAGACTTCACCTTCTCCTTCTCCTTCTTCTGCTTCTTCTGATTCACCCTCCAGACTTCACCTTCTCCTTCTCCTTATTCTGCTTCTTCTGATTCACCCTCCAGACTTCACCTTCTCCTTCTCCTTCTTCTGCTTCTTCTGATTCACCCTCCAGACTTCACCTTCTCCTTCTCCTTCTTCTGCTTCTTCTGATTCACCCTCCAGACTTCACCTTCTCCTTCTCCTTCTTCTACTTCTTCTGATTCACCATCCAGACTTCACCTTCTCCTTCTCCTTCTTCTGCTTCTTCTGATTCACCCTCCAGACTTCACCTTCTCCGTCTCCTTCGTCTACTTCTTCTGATTCACCCTCCAGACTACACCTTCTCCTTCTCCTTCTTCTACTTCTTCTGATTCACCCTCCAGACTTCACCTTCTCCTTCTCCTTCTTCTCTTTCTTCTGATTCACCCTCCAGACTTCATCTTCTCCTTCTCCTTCTTCTACTTCTTCTGATTCACCCTCCAGACTTCACCTTCTCCTTCTCCTTCTTCTACTTCTTCTGATTCGCCCTCCAGACTTCATCTTCTCCTTCTCCTTCTTCTGCTTCTTCTGATTCACCCTCCAGACTTCACCTTCTCCTTCTCCTTCTTCTGCTTCTTCTGATTCACCCTCCAGACTTCAACTTCTCCTTCTCCTTCTTCTACTTCTTCTGATTCACCCTCCAGACTTCACCTTCTCCTTCTCCTTCTTCTACTTCTTCTGATTCACCCTCCAGTCTTCACCTTCTCCTTCTCCTTCTTCTGTTTCTTCTGCTTCACCCTCCAGACTTCACCTTCTCCTTCTCCTTCTTCTGCTTCTTCTGCTTCACACTCCAGACTTCACCTTCTCCTTCTCCTTCTTCTGCTTCTTCTGCTGCGCCCTCCAGGCTTCACCTTCTCCTTCTCCTTCTTCTGCTTCTTCTGCTTCACCGTCCTGACTTCACCTTCTCCTTCTCCTTCTTCTACTTCTTCTGCTACACCCCCCTGACTTCACCTGCTCCTTCTCCTTCTTCTGCTTCTTCTGATTCACCCTCCTAAATTCACCTTCCCCTTCTCCTTCTTCTGCTTCTTCTGATTCACCCTCCTGACTTCACCTTCTCCTTCTCCTTCTTCTGCTTCTTCTGATTCACCCTCCAGACTTCACCCTCTCCTTCTCCTTCTTCTGCTTCTTCTGATTCACCCTCCAGACTTCACCTTCTCCTTCTCCTTCTTCTGCTTCTTCTGCTTCACCCTCCAGACTTCACCTTCTCCTTCTCCTTCTTCTGCTTCTTCTGCTTCACCCTCCTGACTTCACCTTCTCCTTCTCCTTCTTCTACTTCTTCTGATTCACCCTCCAGACTTCACCTACTCCTTCTCCTTCTTCTGCTTCTTCTGCTTCACCCTCCAGACTTCACCTTCTCCTTCTCCTTCTTCTGCTTCTTCTGCTTCGCCCTCCAGACTTCACCTTCTCCTTCTCCTTCTTCTGCTTCTTCTGCTTCACTCTCCTGACTTCACCTTCTCCTTCTCCTTCTTCTACTTCTTCTGATTCACCCTCCAGACTTCACCCTCTCCTTCTCCTTCTTCTGCTTCTTCTGCTTCACCCTCCAGACTTCACCTTCTCTTTCTCCTTCTTCTGCTTCTTCTGCTGCGCCCTCCAGACTTCACCTTCTCCTTCTCCTTCTTCTGCTTCTTCTGATTCACCCTCCAGACTTCACCTTCTCCTTCTCCTTCTTCTACTTCTTCTGATCCACCCTCCTGACTTCACCTTCTCCTTCTCCTTCTTCTGCTTCTTCTGCTTCACCCTCCAGACTTCACCTTCTCCTTCTCCTTCTTCTGCTTCTTCTGCTTCACCCACCAGACTTCACCTTCTCCTTCCCCTTCTTCTGCTTCTTCTGCTTCACCCTCCTGACTTCACCTTCTCCTTCTCCTTCGTCTACTTCTTCTGATTCACCCTCCAGACTACACCTTCTCCTTCTCCTTCTTCTACTTCTTCTGATTCACCCTCCAGACTTCACCTTCTCCTTCTCCTTCTTCTGTTTCTTCTGATTCACCCTCCAGACTTCATCTTCTCATTCTCCTTCTTCTACTTCTTCTGATTCACCCTCCAGACTTCACCTTCTCCTTCTCCTTCTTCTACTTCTTCTGATTCACCCTCCAGACTTCATCTTCTCCTTCTCCTTCTTCTGCTTCTTCTGATTCCCCCTCCAGACTTCACCTTCTCCTTCTCCTTCTTCTGCTTCTTCTGATTCACCCTCCAGACTTCAACTTCTCCTTCTCCTTCTTCTACTTCTTCTGATTCACCCTCCAGACTTCACCTTCTCCTTCTCCTTCTTCTACTTCTTCTGATTCACCCTCCAGTCTTCACCTTCTCCTTCTCCTTCTTCTGTTTCTTCTGCTTCACCCTCCAGACTTCACCATCTCCTTCTCTTTCTTCTGCTTCTTCTGATTCACCCTCCAGACTTCACCTTCTCCTTCTCCTTCTTCTGATTCTTCTGATTCACCCTCCAGACTTCACCTTCTCCTTCTCCTTCTTCTGCTTCTTCTGATTCACCCTCCTGACTTCACCTTCTCCTTCTCCTTCTTCAACGTCTTCTGATTCACCCTCCTGACTTCACCTTCTCCTTCTCCTTCTTCGACTTCTTCTGCTTCACCCTCCAGACTTCACATTCTCCTGCTCCTTCTTCTACTTCTTCTGATTCACCCTCCAGACTTCACCTTCTCCTTCTCCTTCTTCTGCTTCTTCTGATTCACCCTCCAGACTTCACCTTCTCCTTCTCCTTCTTCTACTTCTTCTGATTCACCCTCCAGACTTCACCTTCTCCTTCTCCTTCTTCTGCTTCTTCTGATTCACCCTCCAGACTTCACCTTCTCCTTCTCCTTCGTCTACTTCTTCTGATTCACCCTCCAGACTACACCTTCTCCTTCTCCTTCTTCTACTTCTTCTGATTCACCCTCCAGACTTCACCTTCTCCTTCTCCTTCTTCTACTTCTTCTGATTCACCCTCCAGACTTCATCTTCTCCTTCTCCTTCTTCTCCTTCTTCTGATTCACCCTCCAGACTTCACCTTCTCCTTCTCCTTCTTCTGCTTCTTCTGATTCACCCTCCAGACTTCACCTTCTCCTTCTCCTTCTTCTACTTCTTCTGATTCACCCTCCAGACTTCACCTTCTCCTTCTCCTTCTTCTACTTCTTCTGATTCACCCTCCAGTCTTCACCTTCTCCTTCTCCTTCTTCTGTTTCTTCTGCTTCACCCTCCAGACTTCACCTTCTCCTTCTCTTTCTTCTGCTTCTTCTGATTCACCCTCCAGAGTTCACCTTCTCCTTCTCCTTCTTCTGATTCTTCTGATTCACCCTCCAGACTTCACCTTCTCCTTCTCCTTCTTCTGCTTCTTCTGATTCACCCTCCAGACCTCACCTTCTCCTTCTCCTTCTTCTCCTTCTTCTGATTCACCCTCCTGACTTCACCTTCTCCTTCTCCTTCTTCTGATTCTTCTGATTCACCCTCCAGACTTCACCTTCTCCTTCTCCTTCTTCTGCTTCTTCTGATTCACCCTCCAGACCTCACCTTCTCCTTCTCCTTCTTCTACTTCTTCTGATTCACCCTCCAGTCTTCACCTACTCCTTTTCCTTCTTCTGTTTCTTCTGCTTCACCCTCCAGACTTCACCTTCTCCTTCTCTTTCTTCTGCTTCTTCTGATTCACCCTCCAGACTTCATCTTCTCCTTCTCCTTCTTCTGATTCTTCTGATTCACCCTCCAGACTTCACCTTCTCCTTCTCCTTCTTCTGCTTCTTCTGATTCACCCTCCTGACTTCACCTTCTCCTTCTCCTTCTTCTACTGCTTCTGCTTCACCCTCCAGACTTCACCTTCTCCTTCTCCTTCTTCTACTTCTTCTGATTCACCCTCCAGACTTCACCTTCTCCTTCTCCTTCTTCTGCTTCTTCTGATTCACCCTCCAGACTTCACCTTCTCCTTCTCCTTATTCTGCTTCTTCTGATTCACCCTCCAGACTTCACCTTCTCCTTCTCCTTCTTCTGCTTCTTCTGATTCACCCTCCAGACTTCACCTTTTCCTTCTCCTTCTTCTGCTTCTTCTGATTCACCCTCCAGACTTCACCTTCTCCTTCTCCTTCTTCTGCTTCTTCTGATTCACCCTCCAGACTTCACTTTCTCCTTCTCCTTCTTCTACTTCTTCTGATTCACCCTCCAGACTTCACCTTCTCCTTCTCTTTCTTCTGCTTCTTCTGATTCACCCTCCAGACTTCACCTTCTCCTTCTCCTTCTTCTACTTCTTCTGATTCACCCTCCAGACTTCACCTTCTCCTTCTCCTTCTTCTGCTTCTTCTGATTCACCCTCCAGACTTCACCTTCTCCTTCTCCTTCGTCTACTTCTTCTGATTCACCCTCCAGACTACACCTTCTCCTTCTCCTTCTTCTACTTCTTCTGATTCACCCTCCAGACTTCACCTTCTCCTTCTCCTTCTTCTCTTTCTTCTGATTCACCCTCCAGACTTCACCTTCTCCTTCTCCTTATTCTGCTTCTTCTGATTCACCCTCCAGACTTCACCTTCTCCTTCTCCTTCTTCTGCTTCTTCTGATTCACCCTCCAGACTTCACCTTCTCCTTCTCCTTTTTCTGCTTCTTCTGATTCACCCTCCAGACTTCACCTTCGACTTCTCCTTCTACTACTTCTTCTGATTCACCCTCCAGACTACACCTTCTCCTTCTCCTTCTTCTGCTTCTTCTGATTCACCCTCCAGACTTCACCTTCTCCTTCTCCTTCGTCTACTTCTTCTGATTCACCCTCCAGACTACACCTTCTCCTTCTCCTTCTTCTACTTCTTCTGATTCACCCTCCAGACTTCACCTTCTCCTTCTCCTTCTTCTGTTTCTTCTGATTCACCCTCCAGACTTCATCTTCTCATTCTCCTTCTTCTACTTCTTCTGATTCACCCTCCAGACTTCACCTTCTCCTTCTCCTTCTTCTACTTCTTCTGATTCACCCTCCAGACTTCATCTTCTCCTTCTCCTTCTTCTGCTTCTTCTGATTCCCCCTCCAGACTTCACCTTCTCCTTCTCCTTCTTCTGCTTCTTCTGATTCACCCTCCAGACTTCAACTTCTCCTTCTCCTTCTTCTACTTCTTCTGATTCACCCTCCAGACTTCACCTTCTCCTTCTCCTTCTTCTACTTCTTCTGATTCACCCTCCAGTCTTCACCTTCTCCTTCTCCTTCTTCTGTTTCTTCTGCTTCACCCTCCAGACTTCACCATCTCCTTCTCTTTCTTCTGCTTCTTCTGATTCACCCTCCAGACTTCACCTTCTCCTTCTCCTTCTTCTGATTCTTCTGATTCACCCTCCAGACTTCACCTTCTCCTTCTCCTTCTTCTGCTTCTTCTGATTCACCCTCCTGACTTCACCTTCTCCTTCTCCTTCTTCAACGTCTTCTGATTCACCCTCCTGACTTCACCTTCTCCTTCTCCTTCTTCGACTTCTTCTGCTTCACCCTCCAGACTTCACATTCTCCTGCTCCTTCTTCTACTTCTTCTGATTCACCCTCCAGACTTCACCTTCTCCTTCTCCTTCTTCTGCTTCTTCTGATTCACCCTCCAGACTTCACCTTCTCCTTCTCCTTCTTCTACTTCTTCTGATTCACCCTCCAGACTTCACCTTCTCCTTCTCCTTCTTCTGCTTCTTCTGATTCACCCTCCAGACTTCACCTTCTCCTTCTCCTTCGTCTACTTCTTCTGATTCACCCTCCAGACTACACCTTCTCCTTCTCCTTCTTCTACTTCTTCTGATTCACCCTCCAGACTTCACCTTCTCCTTCTCCTTCTTCTACTTCTTCTGATTCACCCTCCAGACTTCATCTTCTCCTTCTCCTTCTTCTCCTTCTTCTGATTCACCCTCCAGACTTCACCTTCTCCTTCTCCTTCTTCTGCTTCTTCTGATTCACCCTCCAGACTTCACCTTCTCCTTCTCCTTCTTCTACTTCTTCTGATTCACCCTCCAGACTTCACCTTCTCCTTCTCCTTCTTCTACTTCTTCTGATTCACCCTCCAGTCTTCACCTTCTCCTTCTCCTTCTTCTGTTTCTTCTGCTTCACCCTCCAGACTTCACCTTCTCCTTCTCTTTCTTCTGCTTCTTCTGATTCACCCTCCAGAGTTCACCTTCTCCTTCTCCTTCTTCTGATTCTTCTGATTCACCCTCCAGACTTCACCTTCTCCTTCTCCTTCTTCTGCTTCTTCTGATTCACCCTCCAGACCTCACCTTCTCCTTCTCCTTCTTCTCCTTCTTCTGATTCACCCTCCTGACTTCACCTTCTCCTTCTCCTTCATCTAGTTCTTCTGCTTCACCCTCCAGACTTCACCTTCTCCTTCTCCTTCTTCTACTTCTTCTGATTCACCCTCCAGACTTCACCTTCTCCTTCTCCTTCTTCTACTTCTTATGATTCACGCTCCAGACTTCACCTTCTCCTTCTCCTTCTTCTACTTCTTCTGGTTCACCCTCCTGACTTCACCTTCTCCTTCTCCTTCTTCTGCTTCTTCTGATTCACCCTCCAGACTTCACCTTCTCCTTCTCCTTATTCTGCTTCTTCTGATTCACCCTCCAGACCTCACCTTCACCTTCTCCTTCTTCTGCTTCTTCTGATTCACCCTCCAGACTTCACCTTCTCCTTCTCCTTCTTCTGCTTCTTCTGATTCACCCTCCAGACTTCACCTTCTCCTTCTCCTTCTTCTACTTCTTCTGATTCACCCTCCAGACTTCACCTTCTCCTTCTCCTTCTTCTGCTTCTTCTGATTCACCCTCCAGACTTCACCTTCTCCTTCTCCTTCGTCTACTTCTTCTGATTCACCCTCCAGTCTACACCTTCTCCTTCTCCTTCTTCTACTTCTTCTGATTCACCCTCCAGACTTCACCTTCTCCTTCTCCTTCTTCTCTTTCTTCTGATTCACCCTCCAGACTTCATCTTCTCCTTCTCCTTCTTCTACTTCTTCTGATTCATCCTCCAGACTTCACCTTCTCCTTCTCCTTCTTCTACTTCTTCTGATTCACCCTCCAGACTTCACCTTCTCCTTCTCCTTCTTCTGCTTCTTCTGATTCACCCTCCAGACTTCAACTTCTCCTTCTCCTTCTTCTACTTCTTCTGATTCACCCTCCAGACTTCACCTTCTCCTTCTCCTTCTTCTACTTCTTCTGATTCACCCTCCAGTCTTCACCTTCTCCTTCTCCTTCTTCTGTTTCTTCTGCTTCACCCTCCAGACTTCACCTTCTCCTTCTCCTTCTTCTGCTTCTTCTGCTTCACACTCCAGACTTCACCTTCTCCTTTTCCTTCTTCTGCTTCTTCTGCTGCGCCCTCCAGGCTTCACCTTCTCCTTCTCCTTCTTCTGCTTCTTCTGCTTCACCGTCCTGACTTCACCTTCTCCTTCTCCTTCTTCTACTTCTTCTGCTACACCCCCCTGACTTCACCTGCTCCTTCTCCTTCTTCTGCTTCTTCTGATTCACTCTCCTAAATTCACCTTCTCCTTCTCCTTCTTCTGCTTCTTCTGATTCACCCTCCTGACTTCACCTTCTCCTTCTCCTTCTTCTGCTTCTTCTGATTCTCCCTCCAGTCTTCACCTTCTCCTTCTCCTTCTTCTGTTTCTTCTGCTTCACCCTCCAGACTTCACCTTCTCCTTCTCCTTCTTCTGCTTCTTCTGATTCACACTCCAGACTTCACCTTCTCCTTCTCCTTCTTCTGCTTCTTCTGCTTCACCCTCCAGACTTCACCTTCTCCTTCTCCTTCTTCTGCTTCTTCTGCTTCACCCTCCTGACTTCACCTTCTCCTTCTCCTTCTTCTACTTCTTCTGATTCACCCTCCAGACTTCACCTACTCCTTCTCCTTCTTCTGCTTCTTCTGCTTCACCCTCCAGACTTCACCTTCTCCTTCTCCTTCTTCTGCTTCTTCTGCTTCGCCCTCCAGACTTCACCTTCTCCTTCTCCTTCTTCTGCTTCTTCTGCTTCACTCTCCTGACTTCACCTTCTCCTTCTCCTTCTTCTACTTCTTCTGATTCACCCTCCAGACTTCACCCTCTCCTTCTCCTTCTTCTGCTTCTTCTGCTTCACCCTCCAGACTTCACCTTCTCTTTCTCCTTCTTCTGCTTCTTCTGCTGCGCCCTCCAGACTTCACCTTCTCCTTCTCCTTCTTCTGCTTCTTCTGATTCACCCTCCAGACTTCACCTTCTCCTTCTCCTTCTTCTACTTCTTCTGATCCACCCTCCTGACTTCACCTTCTCCTTCTCCTTCTTCTGCTTCTTCTGCTTCACCCTCCAGACTTCACCTTCTCCTTCTCCTTCTTCTGCTTCTTCTGCTTCACCCACCAGACTTCACCTTCTCCTTCTCCTTCTTCTGCTTCTTCTGCTTCACCCTCCTGACTTCACCTTATCCTTCTCCTTCTTCTACTTCTTCTGATTCACCCTCCAGACTTCACCTACTCCTTCTCCTTCTTCTGCTTCTTCTGCTTCACCCTCCAGACTTCACCTTCTCCTTCTCCTTCTTCTGCTTCTTCTGCTTCGCCCTCCAGACTTCACCTTCTCCTTCTCCTTCTTCTGCTTCTTCTGCTTCACTCTCCTGACTTCACCTTCTCCTTCTCCTTCTTCTACTTCTTCTGATTCACCCTCCAGACTTCACCCTCTCCTTCTCCTTCTTCTGCTTCTTCTGCTTCACCCTCCAGACTTCACCTTCTCCTTCTCCTTCTTCTGCTTCTTCTGCTTCACCGTCCTGACTTCACCTTCTCCTTCTCCTTCTTCTACTTCTTCTGCTTCACCCCCCTGACTTCACCTGCTCCTTCTCCTTCTTCTGCTTCTTCTGATTCACCCTCCTAACTTCACCTTCTCCTTCTCCTTCTTCTGCTTCTTCTGATTCACCCTCCAGACTTCACCTTCTCCTTCTCCTTCTTATACTTCGTCTGATTCACCCTCCAGACTTCACCTTCTCCTTCTCTTTCTTCTGCTTCTTCTGATTCACCCTCCAGACTTCATCTTCTCCTTCTCCTTCTTCTGATTCTTCTGATTCACCCTCCAGACTTCACCTTCTCCTTCTCCTTCTTCTGCTTCTTCTGATTCACCCTCCTGACTTCACCTTCTCCTTCTTCTACTTCTTCTGCTTCACCCTCCAGACTTCACCTTCTCCTTCTCCTTCTTCTACTTCTTCTGATTCACCCTCCAGACTTCACCTTCTCCTTCTCCTTCTTCTGCTTCTTCTGATTCACCCTCCAGACTTCACCTTCTCCTTCTCCTTATTCTGCTTCTTCTGATTCACCCTCCAGACTTCATCTTCTCCTTCTCCTTCTTCTGATTCTTCTGATTCACCCTCCAGACTTCACCTTCTCCTTCTCCTTCTTCTGCTTCTTCTGATTCACCCTCCTGACTTCACCTTCTCCTTCTTCTACTTCTTCTGCTTCACCCTCCAGACTTCACCTTCTCCTTCTCCTTCTTCTACTTCTTCTGATTCACCCTCCAGACTTCACCTTCTCCTTCTCCTTCTTCTGCTTCTTCTGATTCACCCTCCAGACTTCACCTTCTCCTTCTCCTTATTCTGCTTCTTCTGATTCACCCTCCAGACTTCACCTTCTCCTTCTCCTTCTTCTGCTTCTTCTGATTCACCCTCCAGACTTCACCTTTTCCTTCTCCTTCTTCTGCTTCTTCTGATTCACCCTCCAGACTTCACCTTCTCCTTCTCCTTCTTCTGCTTCTTCTGATTCACCCTCCAGACTTCACCTTCTCCTTCTCCTTCTTCTACTTCTTCTGATTCACCCTCCAGACTTCACCTTCTCCTTCTCTTTTTTCTGCTTCTTCTGATTCACCCTCCAGACTTCACCTTCTCCTTCTCCTTCTTCTACTTCTTCTGATTCACCCTCCAGACTTCACCTTCTCCTTCTCCTTCTTCTGCTTCTTCCGATTCACCCTCCAGACTTCACCTTCTCCTTCTCCTTCGTCTACTTCTTCTGATTCACCCTCCAGACTACACCTTCTCCTTCTCCTTCTTCGACTTCTTCTGATTCACCCTCCAGACTTCACCTACTCCTTCTCCTTCTTCTGCTTCTTCTGCTTCACCCTCCAGACTTCACCTTCTCCTTCTCCTTCTTCTGCTTCTTCTGCTTCGCCCTCCAGACTTCACCTTCTCCTTCTCCTTCTTCTGCTTCTTCTGCTTCACTCTCCTGACTTCACCTTCTCCTTCTCCTTCTTCTACTTCTTCTGATTCACCCTCCAGACTTCACCCTCTCCTTCTCCTTCTTCTGCTTCTTCTGCTTCACCCTCCAGACTTCACCTTCTCTTTCTCCTTCTTCTGCTTCTTCTGCTGTGCCCTCCAGACTTCACCTTCTCCTTCTCCTTCTTCTGCTTCTTCTGATTCACCCTCCAGACTTCACCTTCTCCTTCTCCTTCTTCTACTTCTTCTGATCCACCCTCCTGACTTCACCTTCTCCTTCTCCTTCTTCTGCTTCTTCTGCTTCACCCTCCAGACTTCACCTTCTCCTTCTCCTTCTTCTGCTTCTTCTGCTTCACCCACCAGACTTCACCTTCTCCTTCTCCTTCTTCTGCTTCTTCTGCTTCACCCTCCTGACTTCACCTACTCCTTCTACTTCTTCTGCTTCTTCTGCTTCGCCCTCCAGACTTCACCTTCTCCTTCTCCTTCTTCTGCTTCTTCTGCTTCACTCTCCTGACTTCACCTTCTCCTTCTCCTTCTTCTACTTCTTCTGATTCACCCTCCAGACTTCACCTTCTCCTTCTCCTTCTTCTACTTCTTCTGATTCACCCTCCAGACTTCATCTTCTCCTTCTCCTTCTTCTGCTTCTTCTGATTCACCCTCCAGACTTCACCTTCTCCTTCTCCTTCTTCTGCTTCTTCTGATTCACCCTCCAGACTTCAACTTCTCCTTCTCCTTCTTCTACTTCTTCTGATTCACCCTCCAGACTTCACCTTCTCCTTCTCCTTCTTCTACTTCTTCTGATTCACCCTCCAGTCTTCACCTTCTCCTTCTCCTTCTTCTGTTTCTTCTGCTTCACCCTCCAGACTTCACCTTCTCCTTCTCCTTCTTCTGCTTCTTCTGCTTCACACTCCAGACTTCACCTTCTCCTTCTCCTTCTTCTGCTTCTTCTGCTGCGCCCTCCAGGCTTCACCTTCTCCTTCTCCTTCTTCTGCTTCTTCTGCTTCACCGTCCTGACTTCACCTTCTCCTTCTCCTTCTTCTACTTCTTCTGCTACACCCCCCTGACTTCACCTGCTCCTTCTCCTTCTTCTGCTTCTTCTGATTCACCCTCCTAAATTCACCTTCTCCTTCTCCTTCTTCTGCTTCTTCTGATTCACCCTCCTGACTTCACCTTCTCCTTCTCCTTCTTCTGCTTCTTCTGATTCACCCTCCAGACTTCACCTTCTCCTTCTCCTTCTTCTGCTTCTTCTGATTCACCCTCCAGACTTCACCTTCTCCTTCTCCTTCTTCTGCTTCTTCTGCTTCACCCTCCAGACTTCACCTTCTCCTTCTCCTTCTTCTGCTTCTTCTGCTTCACCCTCCTGACTTCACCTTCTCCTTCTCCTTCTTCGACTTCTTCTGATTCACCCTCCAGACTTCACCTACTCCTTCTCCTTCTTCTGCTTCTTCTGCTTCACCCTCCAGACTTCACCTTCTCCTTCTCCTTCTTCTGCTTCTTCTGCTTCGCCCTCCAGACTTCACCTTCTCCTTCTCCTTCTTCTGCTTCTTCTGCTTCACTCTCCTGACTTCACCTTCTCCTTCTCCTTCTTCTACTTCTTCTGATTCACCCTCCAGACTTCACCCTCTCCTTCTCCTTCTTCTGCTTCTTCTGCTTCACCCTCCAGACTTCACCTTCTCTTTCTCCTTCTTCTGCTTCTTCTGCTGTGCCCTCCAGACTTCACCTTCTCCTTCTCCTTCTTCTGCTTCTTCTGATTCACCCTCCAGACTTCACCTTCTCCTTCTCCTTCTTCTACTTCTTCTGATCCACCCTCCTGACTTCACCTTCTCCTTCTCCTTCTTCTACTGCTTCTGCTTCACCCTCCAGACTTCACCTTCTCCTTCTCCTTCTTCTACTTCTTCTGATTCACCCTCCAGACTTCACCTTCTCCTTCTCCTTCTTCTGCTTCTTCTGATTCACCCTCCAGACTTCACCTTCTCCTTCTCCTTATTCTGCTTCTTCTGATTCACCCTCCAGACTTCACCTTCTCCTTCTCCTTCTTCTGCTTCTTCTGATTCACCCTCCAGACTTCACCTTTTCCTTCTCCTTCTTCTGCTTCTTCTGATTCACCCTCCAGACTTCACCTTCTCCTTCTCCTTCTTCTGCTTCTTCTGATTCACCCTCCAGACTTCACTTTCTCCTTCTCCTTCTTCTACTTCTTCTGATTCACCCTCCAGACTTCACCTTCTCCTTCTCTTTCTTCTGCTTCTTCTGATTCACCCTCCAGACTTCACCTTCTCCTTCTCCTTCTTCTACTTCTTCTGATTCACCCTCCAGACTTCACCTTCTCCTTCTCCTTCTTCTGCTTCTTCTGATTCACCCTCCAGACTTCACCTTCTCCTTCTCCTTCGTCTACTTCTTCTGATTCACCCTCCAGACTACACCTTCTCCTTCTCCTTCTTCTACTTCTTCTGATTCACCCTCCAGACTTCACCTTCTCCTTCTCCTTCTTCTCTTTCTTCTGATTCACCCTCCAGACTTCACCTTCTCCTTCTCCTTATTCTGCTTCTTCTGATTCACCCTCCAGACTTCACCTTCTCCTTCTCCTTCTTCTGCTTCTTCTGATTCACCCTCCAGACTTCACCTTCTCCTTCTCCTTTTTCTGCTTCTTCTGATTCACCCTCCAGACTTCACCTTCGACTTCTCCTTCTACTACTTCTTCTGATTCACCCTCCAGACTACACCTTCTCCTTCTCCTTCTTCTGCTTCTTCTGATTCACCCTCCAGACTTCACCTTCTCCTTCTCCTTCGTCTACTTCTTCTGATTCACCCTCCAGACTACACCTTCTCCTTCTCCTTCTTCTACTTCTTCTGATTCACCCTCCAGACTTCACCTTCTCCTTCTCCTTCTTCTGTTTCTTCTGATTCACCCTCCAGACTTCATCTTCTCATTCTCCTTCTTCTACTTCTTCTGATTCACCCTCCAGACTTCACCTTCTCCTTCTCCTTCTTCTACTTCTTCTGATTCACCCTCCAGACTTCATCTTCTCCTTCTCCTTCTTCTGCTTCTTCTGATTCCCCCTCCAGACTTCACCTTCTCCTTCTCCTTCTTCTGCTTCTTCTGATTCACCCTCCAGACTTCAACTTCTCCTTCTCCTTCTTCTACTTCTTCTGATTCACCCTCCAGACTTCACCTTCTCCTTCTCCTTCTTCTACTTCTTCTGATTCACCCTCCAGTCTTCACCTTCTCCTTCTCCTTCTTCTGTTTCTTCTGCTTCACCCTCCAGACTTCACCATCTCCTTCTCTTTCTTCTGCTTCTTCTGATTCACCCTCCAGACTTCACCTTCTCCTTCTCCTTCTTCTGATTCTTCTGATTCACCCTCCAGACTTCACCTTCTCCTTCTCCTTCTTCTGCTTCTTCTGATTCACCCTCCTGACTTCACCTTCTCCTTCTCCTTCTTCAACGTCTTCTGATTCACCCTCCTGACTTCACCTTCTCCTTCTCCTTCTTCGACTTCTTCTGCTTCACCCTCCAGACTTCACATTCTCCTGCTCCTTCTTCTACTTCTTCTGATTCACCCTCCAGACTTCACCTTCTCCTTCTCCTTCTTCTGCTTCTTCTGATTCACCCTCCAGACTTCACCTTCTCCTTCTCCTTCTTCTACTTCTTCTGATTCACCCTCCAGACTTCACCTTCTCCTTCTCCTTCTTCTGCTTCTTCTGATTCACCCTCCAGACTTCACCTTCTCCTTCTCCTTCGTCTACTTCTTCTGATTCACCCTCCAGACTACACCTTCTCCTTCTCCTTCTTCTACTTCTTCTGATTCACCCTCCAGACTTCACCTTCTCCTTCTCCTTCTTCTACTTCTTCTGATTCACCCTCCAGACTTCATCTTCTCCTTCTCCTTCTTCTCCTTCTTCTGATTCACCCTCCAGACTTCACCTTCTCCTTCTCCTTCTTCTGCTTCTTCTGATTCACCCTCCAGACTTCACCTTCTCCTTCTCCTTCTTCTACTTCTTCTGATTCACCCTCCAGACTTCACCTTCTCCTTCTCCTTCTTCTACTTCTTCTGATTCACCCTCCAGTCTTCACCTTCTCCTTCTCCTTCTTCTGTTTCTTCTGCTTCACCCTCCAGACTTCACCTTCTCCTTCTCTTTCTTCTGCTTCTTCTGATTCACCCTCCAGAGTTCACCTTCTCCTTCTCCTTCTTCTGATTCTTCTGATTCACCCTCCAGACTTCACCTTCTCCTTCTCCTTCTTCTGCTTCTTCTGATTCACCCTCCAGACCTCACCTTCTCCTTCTCCTTCTTCTCCTTCTTCTGATTCACCCTCCTGACTTCACCTTCTCCTTCTCCTTCATCTAGTTCTTCTGCTTCACCCTCCAGACTTCACCTTCTCCTTCTCCTTCTTCTACTTCTTCTGATTCACCCTCCAGACTTCACCTTCTCCTTCTCCTTCTTCTACTTCTTATGATTCACGCTCCAGACTTCACCTTCTCCTTCTCCTTCTTCTACTTCTTCTGGTTCACCCTCCTGACTTCACCTTCTCCTTCTCCTTCTTCTGCTTCTTCTGATTCACCCTCCAGACTTCACCTTCTCCTTCTCCTTATTCTGCTTCTTCTGATTCACCCTCCAGACCTCACCTTCACCTTCTCCTTCTTCTGCTTCTTCTGATTCACCCTCCAGACTTCACCTTCTCCTTCTCCTTCTTCTGCTTCTTCTGATTCACCCTCCAGACTTCACCTTCTCCTTCTCCTTCTTCTACTTCTTCTGATTCACCCTCCAGACTTCACCTTCTCCTTCTCCTTCTTCTGCTTCTTCTGATTCACCCTCCAGACTTCACCTTCTCCTTCTCCTTCGTCTACTTCTTCTGATTCACCCTCCAGTCTACACCTTCTCCTTCTCCTTCTTCTACTTCTTCTGATTCACCCTCCAGACTTCACCTTCTCCTTCTCCTTCTTCTCTTTCTTCTGATTCACCCTCCAGACTTCATCTTCTCCTTCTCCTTCTTCTACTTCTTCTGATTCATCCTCCAGACTTCACCTTCTCCTTCTCCTTCTTCTACTTCTTCTGATTCACCCTCCAGACTTCACCTTCTCCTTCTCCTTCTTCTGCTTCTTCTGATTCACCCTCCAGACTTCAACTTCTCCTTCTCCTTCTTCTACTTCTTCTGATTCACCCTCCAGACTTCACCTTCTCCTTCTCCTTCTTCTACTTCTTCTGATTCACCCTCCAGTCTTCACCTTCTCCTTCTCCTTCTTCTGTTTCTTCTGCTTCACCCTCCAGACTTCACCTTCTCCTTCTCCTTCTTCTGCTTCTTCTGCTTCACACTCCAGACTTCACCTTCTCCTTTTCCTTCTTCTGCTTCTTCTGCTGCGCCCTCCAGGCTTCACCTTCTCCTTCTCCTTCTTCTGCTTCTTCTGCTTCACCGTCCTGACTTCACCTTCTCCTTCTCCTTCTTCTACTTCTTCTGCTACACCCCCCTGACTTCACCTGCTCCTTCTCCTTCTTCTGCTTCTTCTGATTCACTCTCCTAAATTCACCTTCTCCTTCTCCTTCTTCTGCTTCTTCTGATTCACCCTCCTGACTTCACCTTCTCCTTCTCCTTCTTCTGCTTCTTCTGATTCTCCCTCCAGTCTTCACCTTCTCCTTCTCCTTCTTCTGTTTCTTCTGCTTCACCCTCCAGACTTCACCTTCTCCTTCTCCTTCTTCTGCTTCTTCTGATTCACACTCCAGACTTCACCTTCTCCTTCTCCTTCTTCTGCTTCTTCTGCTTCACCCTCCAGACTTCACCTTCTCCTTCTCCTTCTTCTGCTTCTTCTGCTTCACCCTCCTGACTTCACCTTCTCCTTCTCCTTCTTCTACTTCTTCTGATTCACCCTCCAGACTTCACCTACTCCTTCTCCTTCTTCTGCTTCTTCTGCTTCACCCTCCAGACTTCACCTTCTCCTTCTCCTTCTTCTGCTTCTTCTGCTTCGCCCTCCAGACTTCACCTTCTCCTTCTCCTTCTTCTGCTTCTTCTGCTTCACTCTCCTGACTTCACCTTCTCCTTCTCCTTCTTCTACTTCTTCTGATTCACCCTCCAGACTTCACCCTCTCCTTCTCCTTCTTCTGCTTCTTCTGCTTCACCCTCCAGACTTCACCTTCTCTTTCTCCTTCTTCTGCTTCTTCTGCTGCGCCCTCCAGACTTCACCTTCTCCTTCTCCTTCTTCTGCTTCTTCTGATTCACCCTCCAGACTTCACCTTCTCCTTCTCCTTCTTCTACTTCTTCTGATCCACCCTCCTGACTTCACCTTCTCCTTCTCCTTCTTCTGCTTCTTCTGCTTCACCCTCCAGACTTCACCTTCTCCTTCTCCTTCTTCTGCTTCTTCTGCTTCACCCACCAGACTTCACCTTCTCCTTCTCCTTCTTCTGCTTCTTCTGCTTCACCCTCCTGACTTCACCTTATCCTTCTCCTTCTTCTACTTCTTCTGATTCACCCTCCAGACTTCACCTACTCCTTCTCCTTCTTCTGCTTCTTCTGCTTCACCCTCCAGACTTCACCTTCTCCTTCTCCTTCTTCTGCTTCTTCTGCTTCGCCCTCCAGACTTCACCTTCTCCTTCTCCTTCTTCTGCTTCTTCTGCTTCACTCTCCTGACTTCACCTTCTCCTTCTCCTTCTTCTACTTCTTCTGATTCACCCTCCAGACTTCACCCTCTCCTTCTCCTTCTTCTGCTTCTTCTGCTTCACCCTCCAGACTTCACCTTCTCCTTCTCCTTCTTCTGCTTCTTCTGCTTCACCGTCCTGACTTCACCTTCTCCTTCTCCTTCTTCTACTTCTTCTGCTTCACCCCCCTGACTTCACCTGCTCCTTCTCCTTCTTCTGCTTCTTCTGATTCACCCTCCTAACTTCACCTTCTCCTTCTCCTTCTTCTGCTTCTTCTGATTCACCCTCCAGACTTCACCTTCTCCTTCTCCTTCTTATACTTCGTCTGATTCACCCTCCAGACTTCACCTTCTCCTTCTCTTTCTTCTGCTTCTTCTGATTCACCCTCCAGACTTCATCTTCTCCTTCTCCTTCTTCTGATTCTTCTGATTCACCCTCCAGACTTCACCTTCTCCTTCTCCTTCTTCTGCTTCTTCTGATTCACCCTCCTGACTTCACCTTCTCCTTCTTCTACTTCTTCTGCTTCACCCTCCAGACTTCACCTTCTCCTTCTCCTTCTTCTACTTCTTCTGATTCACCCTCCAGACTTCACCTTCTCCTTCTCCTTCTTCTGCTTCTTCTGATTCACCCTCCAGACTTCACCTTCTCCTTCTCCTTATTCTGCTTCTTCTGATTCACCCTCCAGACTTCATCTTCTCCTTCTCCTTCTTCTGATTCTTCTGATTCACCCTCCAGACTTCACCTTCTCCTTCTCCTTCTTCTGCTTCTTCTGATTCACCCTCCTGACTTCACCTTCTCCTTCTTCTACTTCTTCTGCTTCACCCTCCAGACTTCACCTTCTCCTTCTCCTTCTTCTACTTCTTCTGATTCACCCTCCAGACTTCACCTTCTCCTTCTCCTTCTTCTGCTTCTTCTGATTCACCCTCCAGACTTCACCTTCTCCTTCTCCTTATTCTGCTTCTTCTGATTCACCCTCCAGACTTCACCTTCTCCTTCTCCTTCTTCTGCTTCTTCTGATTCACCCTCCAGACTTCACCTTTTCCTTCTCCTTCTTCTGCTTCTTCTGATTCACCCTCCAGACTTCACCTTCTCCTTCTCCTTCTTCTGCTTCTTCTGATTCACCCTCCAGACTTCACCTTCTCCTTCTCCTTCTTCTACTTCTTCTGATTCACCCTCCAGACTTCACCTTCTCCTTCTCTTTTTTCTGCTTCTTCTGATTCACCCTCCAGACTTCACCTTCTCCTTCTCCTTCTTCTACTTCTTCTGATTCACCCTCCAGACTTCACCTTCTCCTTCTCCTTCTTCTGCTTCTTCCGATTCACCCTCCAGACTTCACCTTCTCCTTCTCCTTCGTCTACTTCTTCTGATTCACCCTCCAGACTACACCTTCTCCTTCTCCTTCTTCGACTTCTTCTGATTCACCCTCCAGACTTCACCTACTCCTTCTCCTTCTTCTGCTTCTTCTGCTTCACCCTCCAGACTTCACCTTCTCCTTCTCCTTCTTCTGCTTCTTCTGCTTCGCCCTCCAGACTTCACCTTCTCCTTCTCCTTCTTCTGCTTCTTCTGCTTCACTCTCCTGACTTCACCTTCTCCTTCTCCTTCTTCTACTTCTTCTGATTCACCCTCCAGACTTCACCCTCTCCTTCTCCTTCTTCTGCTTCTTCTGCTTCACCCTCCAGACTTCACCTTCTCTTTCTCCTTCTTCTGCTTCTTCTGCTGTGCCCTCCAGACTTCACCTTCTCCTTCTCCTTCTTCTGCTTCTTCTGATTCACCCTCCAGACTTCACCTTCTCCTTCTCCTTCTTCTACTTCTTCTGATCCACCCTCCTGACTTCACCTTCTCCTTCTCCTTCTTCTGCTTCTTCTGCTTCACCCTCCAGACTTCACCTTCTCCTTCTCCTTCTTCTGCTTCTTCTGCTTCACCCACCAGACTTCACCTTCTCCTTCTCCTTCTTCTGCTTCTTCTGCTTCACCCTCCTGACTTCACCTACTCCTTCTACTTCTTCTGCTTCTTCTGCTTCGCCCTCCAGACTTCACCTTCTCCTTCTCCTTCTTCTGCTTCTTCTGCTTCACTCTCCTGACTTCACCTTCTCCTTCTCCTTCTTCTACTTCTTCTGATTCACCCTCCAGACTTCACCTTCTCCTTCTCCTTCTTCTACTTCTTCTGATTCACCCTCCAGACTTCATCTTCTCCTTCTCCTTCTTCTGCTTCTTCTGATTCACCCTCCAGACTTCACCTTCTCCTTCTCCTTCTTCTGCTTCTTCTGATTCACCCTCCAGACTTCAACTTCTCCTTCTCCTTCTTCTACTTCTTCTGATTCACCCTCCAGACTTCACCTTCTCCTTCTCCTTCTTCTACTTCTTCTGATTCACCCTCCAGTCTTCACCTTCTCCTTCTCCTTCTTCTGTTTCTTCTGCTTCACCCTCCAGACTTCACCTTCTCCTTCTCCTTCTTCTGCTTCTTCTGCTTCACACTCCAGACTTCACCTTCTCCTTCTCCTTCTTCTGCTTCTTCTGCTGCGCCCTCCAGGCTTCACCTTCTCCTTCTCCTTCTTCTGCTTCTTCTGCTTCACCGTCCTGACTTCACCTTCTCCTTCTCCTTCTTCTACTTCTTCTGCTACACCCCCCTGACTTCACCTGCTCCTTCTCCTTCTTCTGCTTCTTCTGATTCACCCTCCTAAATTCACCTTCTCCTTCTCCTTCTTCTGCTTCTTCTGATTCACCCTCCTGACTTCACCTTCTCCTTCTCCTTCTTCTGCTTCTTCTGATTCACCCTCCAGACTTCACCTTCTCCTTCTCCTTCTTCTGCTTCTTCTGATTCACCCTCCAGACTTCACCTTCTCCTTCTCCTTCTTCTGCTTCTTCTGCTTCACCCTCCAGACTTCACCTTCTCCTTCTCCTTCTTCTGCTTCTTCTGCTTCACCCTCCTGACTTCACCTTCTCCTTCTCCTTCTTCGACTTCTTCTGATTCACCCTCCAGACTTCACCTACTCCTTCTCCTTCTTCTGCTTCTTCTGCTTCACCCTCCAGACTTCACCTTCTCCTTCTCCTTCTTCTGCTTCTTCTGCTTCGCCCTCCAGACTTCACCTTCTCCTTCTCCTTCTTCTGCTTCTTCTGCTTCACTCTCCTGACTTCACCTTCTCCTTCTCCTTCTTCTACTTCTTCTGATTCACCCTCCAGACTTCACCCTCTCCTTCTCCTTCTTCTGCTTCTTCTGCTTCACCCTCCAGACTTCACCTTCTCTTTCTCCTTCTTCTGCTTCTTCTGCTGTGCCCTCCAGACTTCACCTTCTCCTTCTCCTTCTTCTGCTTCTTCTGATTCACCCTCCAGACTTCACCTTCTCCTTCTCCTTCTTCTACTTCTTCTGATCCACCCTCCTGACTTCACCTTCTCCTTCTCCTTCTTCTGCTTCTTCTGCTTCACCCTCCAGACTTCACCTTCTCCTTCTCCTTCTTCTGCTTCTTCTGCTTCACCCACCAGACTTCACCTTCTCCTTCTCCTTCTTCTGCTTCTTCTGCTTCACCCTCCTGACTTCACCTACTCCTTCTACTTCTTCTGCTTCTTCTGCTTCGCCCTCCAGACTTCACCTTCTCCTTCTCCTTCTTCTGCTTCTTCTGCTTCACTCTCCTGACTTCACCTTCTCCTTCTCCTTCTTCTACTTCTTCTGATTCACCCTCCAGACTTCACCCTCTCCTTCTCCTTCTTCTGCTTCTTCTGCTTCACCCTCCAGACTTCACCTTCTCTTTCTCCTTCTTCTGCTTCTTCTGCTGCGCCCTCCAGACTTCACCTTCTCCTTCTCCTTCTTCTGCTTCTTCTGATTCACCCTCCAGACTTCACCTTCTCCTTCTCCTTCTTCTACTTCTTCTGATCCACCCTCCTGACTTCACCTTCTCCTTCTCCTTCTTCTGCTTCTTCTGCTTCACCCTCCAGACTTCACCTTCTCCTTCTCCTTCTTCTGCTTCTTCTGCTTCACCCACCAGACTTCACCTTCTCCTTCTCCTTCTTCTGCTTCTTCTGCTTCACCCTCCTGACTTCACCTTATCCTTCTCCTTCTTCTACTTCTTCTGATTCACCCTCCAGACTTCACCTACTCCTTCTCCTTCTTCTGCTTCTTCTGCTTCACCCTCCAGACTTCACCTTCTCCTTCTCCTTCTTCTGCTTCTTCTGCTTCGCCCTCCAGACTTCACCTTCTCCTTCTTCTGCTTCTTCTGCTTCACTCTCCTGACTTCACCTTCTCCTTCTCCTTCTTCTACTTCTTCTGATTCACCCTCCAGACTTCACCCTCTCCTTCTCCTTCTTCTGCTTCTTCTGCTTCACCCTCCAGACTTCACCTTCTCCTTCTGCTTCTTCTGCTTCGTCTGCTTCGCCGTCCTGTCTTCACCTTCTCCTTCTCCTTCTTCTACTTCTTCTGCTTCACCCCCCTGACTTCACCTGCTCCTTCTCCTTCTTCTGCTTCTTCTGATTCACCCTCCTAACTTCACCTTCTCCTTCTCCTTCTTCTGCTTCTTCTGATTCACCCTCCAGACTTCACCTTCTCCTTCTCCTTCTTCTACTTCGTCTGATTCACCCTCCAGACTTCACCTTCTCCTTCTCCTTCGTCTACTTCTTCTGATTCACCCTCCAGACTACACCTTCTCCTTCTCCTTCTTCTACTTCTTCTGATTCACCCTCCAGACTTCACCTTCTCCTTCTCCTTCTTCTCTTTCTTCTGATTCACCCTCCAGACTTCATCTTCTCCTTCTCCTTCTTCTACTTCTTCTGATTCACCCTCCAGACTTCACCTTCTCCTTCTCCTTCTTCTACTTCTTCTGATTCACCCTCCAGACTTCATCTTCTCCTTCTCCTTCTTCTGCTTCTTCTGATTCACCCTCCAGACTTCACCTTCTCCTTCTCCTTCTTCTGCTTCTTCTGATTCACCCTCCAGACTTCAACTTCTCCTTCTCCTTCTTCTACTTCTTCTGATTCACCCTCCAGACTTCACCTTCTCCTTCTCCTTCTTCTACTTCTTCTGATTCACCCGCCAGTCTTCACCTTCTCCTTCTCCTTCTTCTGTTTCTTCTGCTTCACCCTCCAGACTTCACCTTCTCCTTCTCCTTCTTCTGCTTCTTCTGCTTCACACTCCAGACTTCACCTTCTCCTTCTCCTTCTTCTGCTTCTTCTGCTGCGCCCTCCAGGCTTCACCTTCTCCTTCTCCTTCTTCTGCTTCTTCTGCTTCACCGTCCTGACTTCACCTTCTCCTTCTCCTTCTTCTACTTCTTCTGCTACACCCCCCTGACTTCACCTGCTCCTTCTACTTCTTCTGCTTCTTCCGATTCACCCTCCTAAATTCACCTTCTCCTTCTCCTTCTTCTGCTTCTTCTGATTCACCCTCCTGACTTCACCATCTCCTTCTCCTTCTTCTGCTTCTTCTGATTCACCCTC
Organism: Somniosus microcephalus; assembly: GCF_052327205.1. NCBI lineage: Eukaryota > Metazoa > Chordata > Chondrichthyes > Squaliformes > Somniosidae > Somniosus > Somniosus microcephalus. The sequence continues at coordinate 83,751 of NW_028225267.1, read as the reverse complement.
CAGACTTCACCTTCTCCTTCTCCTTCTTCTGCTTCTTCTGATTCACCCTCCAGACTTCACCTTCTCCTTCTCCTTCTTCTACTTCTTCTGCTTCACCCTCCAGACTTCACCTTCTCCTTCTCCTTCTTCTGCTTCTTCTGCTTCACCGTCCTGACTTCACCTTCTCCTTCTCCTTCTTCTACTTCTTCTGCTACACCCCCCTGACTTCACCTGCTCCTTCTCCTTCTTCTGCTTCTTCCGATTCACCCTCCTAAATTCACCTTCTCCTTCTCCTTCTTCTGCTTCTTCTGATTCACCCTCCTGACTTCACCATCTCCTTCTCCTTCTTCTGCTTCTTCTGATTCACCCTCCAGACTTCACCTTCTCCTTCTCCTTCTTCTGCTTCTTCTGATTCACCCTCCAGACTTCACCTTCTCCTTCTCCTTCTTCTACTTCTTCTGATTCACCCTCCAGACTTCACCTACTCCTTCTCCTTCTTCTGCTTCACCCTCCAGACTTCACCTTCTCCTTCTCCTTCTTCTGCTTCTTCTGCTTCGCCCTCCAGACTTCACCTTCTCCTTCTCCTTCTTCTGCTTCTTCTGCTTCACTCTCCTGACTTCACCTTCTCCTTCTCCTTCTTCTACTTCTTCTGATTCACCCTCCAGACTTCACCCTCTCCTTCTCCTTCTTCTGCTTCTTCTGCTTCACCCTCCAGACTTCACCTTCTCTTTCTCCTTCTTCTGCTTCTTCTCTGCGCCCTCCAGACTTCACCTTCTCCTTCTCCTTTTCTGCTTCTTCTGATTCACCCTCCAGACTTCACCTTCTCCTTCTCCTTCTTCTACTTCTTCTGATCCACCCTCCTGACTTCACCTTCTCCTTCTCCTTCTTCTGCTTCTTCTGCTTCACCCTCCAGACTTCACCTTCTCCTTCTCCTTCTTCTGCTTCTTCTGCTTCACCCACCAGACTTCACCTTCTCCTTCTCCTTCTTCTGCTTCTTCTGCTTCACCCTCCTGACTTCACCTTATCCTTCTCCTTCTTCTACTTCTTCTGATTCACCCTCCAGACTTCACCTTCTCCTTCTCCTTCTTCTGCTTCTTCTGCTTCACCCTCCAGACTTCACCTTCTCCTTCTCCTTCTTCTGCTTCTTCTGCTTCGCCCTCCAGTCTTCACCTTCTCCTTCTCCTTCTTCTGCTTCTTCTGCTTCACTCTCCTGACTTCACCTTCTCCTTCTCCTTCTTCTACTTCTTCTGATTCGCCCTCCAGACTTCACCTTCTCCTTCTCCTTCTTCTGCTTCTTCTGCTTCACTCTCCTGACTTCACCTTCTCCTTCTCCTTCTTCTACTTCTTCTGATTCACCCTCCAGACTTCACCCTCTCCTTCTCCTTCTTCTGCTTCTTCTGCTTCACCCTCCAGACTTCACCTTCTCTTTCTCCTTCTTCTGCTTCTTCTGCTGTGCCCTCCAGACTTCACCTTCTCCTTCTCCTTCTTCTGCTTCTTCTGATTCACCCTCCAGACTTCACCTTCTCCTTCTCCTTCTTCTACTTCTTCTGATCCACCCTCCTGACTTCACCTTCTCCTTCTCCTTCTTCTGCTTCTTCTGCTTCACCCTCCAGACTTTACCTTCTCCTTCTCCTTCTTCTGCTTCTTCTGCTTCACCCACCAGACTTCACCTTCTCCTTCTCCTTCTTCTGCTTCTTCTGCTTCACCCTCCTGACTTCACCTACTCCTTCTCCTTCTTCTGCGTCTTCTGCTTCACCCTCCAGACTTCACCTACTCCTTCTACTTCTTCTGCTTCTTCTGCTTCGCCCTCCAGACTTCACCTTCTCCTTCTCCTTCTTCTGCTTCTTCTGCTTCACTCTCCTGACTTCACCTTCTCCTTCTCCTTCTTCTACTTCTTCTGATTCACCCTCCAGACTTCACCCTCTCCTTCTCCTTCTTCTGCTTCTTCTGCTTCACCCTCCAGACTTCACCTTCTCTTTCTCCTTCTTCTGCTTCTTCTGCTGCGCCCTCCAGACTTCACCTTCTCCTTCTCCTTCTTCTGCTTCTTCTGATTCACCCTCCAGACTTCACCTTCTCCTTCTCCTTCTTCTACTTCTTCTGATCCACCCTCCTGACTTCACCTTCTCCTTCTCCTTCTTCTGCTTCTTCTGCTTCACCCTCCAGACTTCACCTTCTCCTTCTCCTTCTTCTGCTTCTTCTGCTTCACCCACCAGACTTCACCTTCTCCTTCTCCTTCTTCTGCTTCTTCTGCTTCACCCTCCTGACTTCACCTTATCCTTCTCCTTCTTCTACTTCTTCTGATTCACCCTCCAGACTTCACCTACTCCTTCTCCTTCTTCTGCTTCTTCTGCTTCACCCTCCAGACTTCACCTTCTCCTTCTCCTTCTTCTGCTTCTTCTGCTTCGCCCTCCAGACTTCACCTTCTCCTTCTCCTTCTTCTGCTTCTTCTGCTTCACTCTCCTGACTTCACCTTCTCCTTCTCCTTCTTCTACTTCTTCTGATTCACCCTCCAGACTTCACCCTCTCCTTCTCCTTCTTCTGCTTCTTCTGCTTCACCCTCCAGACTTCAACTTCTCCTTCTGCTTCTTCTGCTTCGTCTGCTTCACCGTCCTGTCTTCACCTTCTCCTTCTCCTTCTTCTACTTCTTCTGCTTCACCCCCCTGACTTCACCTGCTCCTTCTCCTTCTTCTGCTTCTTCTGATTCACCCTCCTAACTTCACCTTCTCCTTCTCCTTCTTCTGCTTCTTCTGATTCACCCTCCAGACTTCACCTTCTCCTTCTCCTTCTTCTACTTCGTCTGATTCACCCTCCAGACTTCACCTTCTCCTTCTCCTTCGTCTACTTCTTCTGATTCACCCTCCAGACTACACCTTCTCCTTCTCCTTCTTCTACTTCTTCTGATTCACCCTCCAGACTTCACCTTCTCCTTCTCCTTCTTCTCTTTCTTCTGATTCACCCTCCAGACTTCATCTTCTCCTTCTCCTTCTTCTACTTCTTCTGATTCACCCTCCAGACTTCACCTTCTCCTTCTCCTTCTTCTACTTCTTCTGATTCACCCTCCAGACTTCATCTTCTCCTTCTCCTTCTTCTGCTTCTTCTGATTCACCCTCCAGACTTCACCTTCTCCTTCTCCTTCTTCTGCTTCTTCTGATTCACCCTCCAGACTTCAACTTCTCCTTCTCCTTCTTCTACTTCTTCTGATTCACCCTCCAGACTTCACCTTCTCCTTCTCCTTCTTCTACTTCTTCTGATTCACCCGCCAGTCTTCACCTTCTCCTTCTCCTTCTTCTGTTTCTTCTGCTTCACCCTCCAGACTTCACCTTCTCCTTCTCCTTCTTCTGCTTCTTCTGCTTCACACTCCAGACTTCACCTTCTCCTTCTCCTTCTTCTGCTTCTTCTGCTGCGCCCTCCAGGCTTCACCTTCTCCTTCTCCTTCTTCTGCTTCTTCTGCTTCACCGTCCTGACTTCACCTTCTCCTTCTCCTTCTTCTACTTCTTCTGCTACACCCCCCTGACTTCACCTGCTCCTTCTACTTCTTCTGCTTCTTCCGATTCACCCTCCTAAATTCACCTTCTCCTTCTCCTTCTTCTGCTTCTTCTGATTCACCCTCCTGACTTCACCATCTCCTTCTCCTTCTTCTGCTTCTTCTGATTCACCCTCCAGACTTCACCTTCTCCTTCTCCTTCTTCTGCTTCTTCTGATTCACCCTCCAGACTTCACCTTCTCCTTCTCCTTCTTCTACTTCTTCTGCTTCACCCTCCAGACTTCACCTTCTCCTTCTCCTTCTTCTGCTTCTTCTGCTTCACCGTCCTGACTTCACCTTCTCCTTCTCCTTCTTCTACTTCTTCTGCTACACCCCCCTGACTTCACCTGCTCCTTCTCCTTCTTCTGCTTCTTCCGATTCACCCTCCTAAATTCACCTTCTCCTTCTCCTTCTTCTGCTTCTTCTGATTCACCCTCCTGACTTCACCATCTCCTTCTCCTTCTTCTGCTTCTTCTGATTCACCCTCCAGACTTCACCTTCTCCTTCTCCTTCTTCTGCTTCTTCTGATTCACCCTCCAGACTTCACCTTCTCCTTCTCCTTCTTCTACTTCTTCTGATTCACCCTCCAGACTTCACCTACTCCTTCTCCTTCTTCTGCTTCACCCTCCAGACTTCACCTTCTCCTTCTCCTTCTTCTGCTTCTTCTGCTTCGCCCTCCAGACTTCACCTTCTCCTTCTCCTTCTTCTGCTTCTTCTGCTTCACTCTCCTGACTTCACCTTCTCCTTCTCCTTCTTCTACTTCTTCTGATTCACCCTCCAGACTTCACCCTCTCCTTCTCCTTCTTCTGCTTCTTCTGCTTCACCCTCCAGACTTCACCTTCTCTTTCTCCTTCTTCTGCTTCTTCTCTGCGCCCTCCAGACTTCACCTTCTCCTTCTCCTTTTCTGCTTCTTCTGATTCACCCTCCAGACTTCACCTTCTCCTTCTCCTTCTTCTACTTCTTCTGATCCACCCTCCTGACTTCACCTTCTCCTTCTCCTTCTTCTGCTTCTTCTGCTTCACCCTCCAGACTTCACCTTCTCCTTCTCCTTCTTCTGCTTCTTCTGCTTCACCCACCAGACTTCACCTTCTCCTTCTCCTTCTTCTGCTTCTTCTGCTTCACCCTCCTGACTTCACCTTATCCTTCTCCTTCTTCTACTTCTTCTGATTCACCCTCCAGACTTCACCTTCTCCTTCTCCTTCTTCTGCTTCTTCTGCTTCACCCTCCAGACTTCACCTTCTCCTTCTCCTTCTTCTGCTTCTTCTGCTTCGCCCTCCAGACTTCACCTTCTCCTTCTCCTTCTTCTGCTTCTTCTGCTTCACTCTCCTGACTTCACCTTCTCCTTCTCCTTCTTCTACTTCTTCTGATTCGCCCTCCAGACTTCACCTTCTCCTTCTCCTTCTTCTGCTTCTTCTGCTTCACTCTCCTGACTTCACCTTCTCCTTCTCCTTCTTCTACTTCTTCTGATTCACCCTCCAGACTTCACCCTCTCCTTCTCCTTCTTCTGCTTCTTCTGCTTCACCCTCCAGACTTCACCTTCTCTTTCTCCTTCTTCTGCTTCTTCTGCTGTGCCCTCCAGACTTCACCTTCTCCTTCTCCTTCTTCTGCTTCTTCTGATTCACCCTCCAGACTTCACCTTCTCCTTCTCCTTCTTCTACTTCTTCTGATCCACCCTCCTGACTTCACCTTCTCCTTCTCCTTCTTCTGCTTCTTCTGCTTCACCCTCCAGACTTCACCTTCTCCTTCTCCTTCTTCTGCTTCTTCTGCTTCACCCACCAGACTTCACCTTCTCCTTCTCCTTCTTCTGCTTCTTCTGCTTCACCCTCCTGACTTCACCTACTCCTTCTCCTTCTTCTGCGTCTTCTGCTTCACCCTCCAGACTTCACCTACTCCTTCTACTTCTTCTGCTTCTTCTGCTTCGCCCTCCAGACTTCACCTTCTCCTTCTCCTTCTTCTGCTTCTTCTGCTTCACTCTCCTGACTTCACCTTCTCCTTCTCCTTCTTCTACTTCTTCTGATTCACCCTCCAGACTTCACCCTCTCCTTCTCCTTCTTCTGCTTCTTCTGCTTCACCCTCCAGACTTCACCTTCTCTTTCTCCTTCTTCTGCTTCTTCTGCTGCGCCCTCCAGACTTCACCTTCTCCTTCTCCTTCTTCTGCTTCTTCTGATTCACCCTCCAGACTTCACCTTCTCCTTCTCCTTCTTCTACTTCTTCTGATCCACCCTCCTGACTTCACCTTCTCCTTCTCCTTCTTCTGCTTCTTCTGCTTCACCCTCCAGACTTCACCTTCTCCTTCTCCTTCTTCTGCTTCTTCTGCTTCACCCACCAGACTTCACCTTCTCCTTCTCCTTCTTCTGCTTCTTCTGCTTCACCCTCCTGACTTCACCTTATCCTTCTCCTTCTTCTACTTCTTCTGATTCACCCTCCAGACTTCACCTACTCCTTCTCCTTCTTCTGCTTCTTCTGCTTCACCCTCCAGACTTCACCTTCTCCTTCTCCTTCTTCTGCTTCTTCTGCTTCGCCCTCCAGACTTCACCTTCTCCTTCTCCTTCTTCTGCTTCTTCTGCTTCACTCTCCTGACTTCACCCTCTCCTTCTCCTTCTTCTGCTTCTTCTGCTTCACCCTCCAGACTTCAACTTCTCCTTCTGCTTCTTCTGCTTCGTCTGCTTCACCGTCCTGTCTTCACCTTCTCCTTCTCCTTCTTCTACTTCTTCTGCTTCACCCCCCTGACTTCACCTGCTCCTTCTCCTTCTTCTGCTTCTTCTGATTCACCCTCCTAACTTCACCTTCTCCTTCTCCTTCTTCTGCTTCTTCTGATTCACCCTCCAGACTTCACCTTCTCCTTCTCCTTCTTCTACTTCGTCTGATTCACCCTCCAGACTTCACCTTCTCCTTCTCCTTCGTCTACTTCTTCTGATTCACCCTCCAGACTACACCTTCTCCTTCTCCTTCTTCTGCTTCTTCTGATTCACCCTCCAGACTTCACCTTCTCCTTCTCCTTCTTCTGCTTCTTCTGATTCACCCTCCAGACTTCACCTTCTCCTTCTCCTTCTTCTACTTCGTCTGATTCACCCTCCAGACTTCACCTTCTCCTTCTCCTTCGTCTACTTCTTCTGATTCACCCTCCAGACTACACCTTCTCCTTCTCCTTCTTCTACTTCTTCTGATTCACCCTCCAGACTTCACCTTCTCCTTCTCCTTCTTCTCTTTCTTCTGATTCACCCTCCAGACTTCATCTTCTCCTTCTCCTTCTTCTACTTCTTCTGATTCACCCTCCAGACTTCACCTTCTCCTTCTCCTTCTTCTACTTCTTCTGATTCACCCTCCAGACTTCATCTTCTCCTTCTCCTTCTTCTGCTTCTTCTGATTCACCCTCCAGACTTCACCTTCTCCTTCTCCTTCTTCTGCTTCTTCTGATTCACCCTCCAGACTTCAACTTCTCCTTCTCCTTCTTCTACTTCTTCTGATTCACCCTCCAGACTTCACCTTCTCCTTCTCCTTCTTCTACTTCTTCTGATTCACCCGCCAGTCTTCACCTTCTCCTTCTCCTTCTTCTGTTTCTTCTGCTTCACCCTCCAGACTTCACCTTCTCCTTCTCCTTCTTCTGCTTCTTCTGCTTCACACTCCAGACTTCACCTTCTCCTTCTCCTTCTTCTGCTTCTTCTGCTGCGCCCTCCAGGCTTCACCTTCTCCTTCTCCTTCTTCGGCTTCTTCTGCTTCACCGTCCTGACTTCACCTTCTCCTTCTCCTTCTTCTACTTCTTCTGCTACACCCCCCTGACTTCACCTGCTCCTTCTACTTCTTCTGCTTCTTCCGATTCACCCTCCTAAATTCACCTTCTCCTTCTCCTTCTTCTGCTTCTTCTGATTCACCCTCCTGACTTCACCATCTCCTTCTCCTTCTTCTGCTTCTTCTGATTCACCCTCCAGACTTCACCTTCTCCTTCTCCTTCTTCTGCTTCTTCTGATTCACCCTCCAGACTTCACCTTCTCCTTCTCCTTCTTCTACTTCTTCTGCTTCACCCTCCAGACTTCACCTTCTCCTTCTCCTTCTTCTGCTTCTTCTGCTTCACCGTCCTGACTTCACCTTCTCCTTCTCCTTCTTCTACTTCTTCTGCTACACCCCCCTGACTTCACCTGCTCCTTCTCCTTCTTCTGCTTCTTCCGATTCACCCTCCTAAATTCACCTTCTCCTTCTCCTTCTTCTGCTTCTTCTGATTCACCCTCCTGACTTCACCATCTCCTTCTCCTTCTTCTGCTTCTTCTGATTCACCCGCCAGACTTCACCTTCTCCTTCTCCTTCTTCTGCTTCTTCTGATTCACCCTCCAGACTTCACCTTCTCCTTCTCCTTCTTCTACTTCTTCTGATTCACCCTCCAGACTTCACCTACTCCTTCTCCTTCTTCTGCTTCACCCTCCAGACTTCACCTTCTCCTTCTCCTTCTTCTGCTTCTTCTGATCGCCCTCCAGACTTCACCTTCTCCTTCTCCTTCTTCTGCTTCTTCTGCTTCACTCTCCTGACTTCACCTTCTCCTTCTCCTTCTTCTACTTCTTCTGATTCACCCTCCAGACTTCACCCTCTCCTTCTCCTTCTTCTGCTTCTTCTGCTTCACCCTCCAGACTTCACCTTCTCTTTCTCCTTCTTCTGCTTCTTCTCTGCGCCCTCCAGACTTCACCTTCTCCTTCTCCTTTTCTGCTTCTTCTGATTCACCCTCCAGACTTCACCTTCTCCTTCTCCTTCTTCTACTTCTTCTGATCCACCCTCCTGACTTCACCTTCTCCTTCTCCTTCTTCTGCTTCTTCTGCTTCACCCTCCAGACTTCACCTTCTCCTTCTCCTTCTTCTGCTTCTTCTGCTTCACCCACCAGACTTCACCTTCTCCTTCTCCTTCTTCTGCTTCTTCTGCTTCACCCTCCTGACTTCACCTTATCCTTCTCCTTCTTCTACTTCTTCTGATTCACCCTCCAGACTTCACCTTCTCCTTCTCCTTCTTCTGCTTCTTCTGCTTCACCCTCCAGACTTCACCTTCTCCTTCTCCTTCTTCTGCTTCTTCTGCTTCGCCCTCCAGACTTCACCTTCTCCTTCTCCTTCTTCTGCTTCTTCTGCTTCACTCTCCTGACTTCACCTTCTCCTTCTCCTTCTTCTACTTCTTCTGATTCGCCCTCCAGACTTCACCTTCTCCTTATCCTTCTTCTGCTTCTTCTGCTTCACTCTCCTGACTTCACCTTCTCCTTCTCCTTCTTCTACTTCTTCTGATTCACCCTCCAGACTTCACCCTCTCCTTCTCCTTCTTCTGCTTCTTCTGCTTCACCCTCCAGACTTCACCTTCTCTTTCTCCTTCTTCTGCTTCTTCTGCTGTGCCCTCCAGACTTCACCTTCTCCTTCTCCTTCTTCTGCTTCTTCTGATTCACCCTCCAGACTTCACCTTCTCCTTCTCCTTCTTCTACTTCTTCTGATCCACCCTCCTGACTTCACCTTCTCCTTCTCCTTCTTCTGCTTCTTCTGCTTCACCCTCCAGACTTCACCTTCTCCTTCTCCTTCTTCTGCTTCTTCTGCTTCACCCACCAGACTTCACCTTCTCCTTCTCCTTCTTCTGCTTCTTCTGCTTCACCCTCCTGACTTCACCTACTCCTTCTCCTTCTTCTGCGTCTTCTGCTTCACCCTCCAGACTTCACCTACTCCTTCTACTTCTTCTGCTTCTTCTGCTTCGCCCTCCAGACTTCACCTTCTCCTTCTCCTTCTTCTGCTTCTTCTGCTTCACTCTCCTGACTTCACCTTCTCCTTCTCCTTCTTCTACTTCTTCTGATTCACCCTCCAGACTTCACCCTCTCCTTCTCCTTCTTCTGCTTCTTCTGCTTCACCCTCCAGACTTCACCTTCTCTTTCTCCTTCTTCTGCTTCTTCTGCTGCGCCCTCCAGACTTCACCTTCTCCTTCTCCTTCTTCTGCTTCTTCTGATTCACCCTCCAGACTTCACCTTCTCCTTCTCCTTCTTCTACTTCTTCTGATCCACCCTCCTGACTTCACCTTCTCCTTCTCCTTCTTCTGCTTCTTCTGCTTCACCCTCCAGACTTCACCTTCTCCTTCTCCTTCTTCTGCTTCTTCTGCTTCACCCACCAGACTTCACCTTCTCCTTCTCCTTCTTCTGCTTCTTCTGCTTCACCCTCCTGACTTCACCTTATCCTTCTCCTTCTTCTACTTCTTCTGATTCACCCTCCAGACTTCACCTACTCCTTCTCCTTCTTCTGCTTCTTCTGCTTCACCCTCCAGACTTCACCTTCTCCTTCTCCTTCTTCTGCTTCTTCTGCTTCGCCCTCCAGACTTCACCTTCTCCTTCTCCTTCTTCTGCTTCTTCTGCTTCACTCTCCTGACTTCACCTTCTCCTTCTCCTTCTTCTACTTCTTCTGATTCACCCTCCAGACTTCACCCTCTCCTTCTCCTTCTTCTGCTTCTTCTGCTTCACCCTCCAGACTTCAACTTCTCCTTCTGCTTCTTCTGCTTCGTCTGCTTCACCGTCCTGTCTTCACCTTCTCCTTCTCCTTCTTCTACTTCTTCTGCTTCACCCCCCTGACTTCACCTGCTCCTTCTCCTTCTTCTGCTTCTTCTGATTCACCCTCCTAACTTCACCTTCTCCTTCTCCTTCTTCTGCTTCTTCTGATTCACCCTCCAGACTTCACCTTCTCCTTCTCCTTCTTCTACTTCGTCTGATTCACCCTCCAGACTTCACCTTCTCCTTCTCCTTCGTCTACTTCTTCTGATTCACCCTCCAGACTACACCTTCTCCTTCTCCTTCTTCTACTTCTTCTGATTCACCCTCCAGACTTCACCTTCTCCTTCTCCTTCTTCTCTTTCTTCTGATTCACCCTCCAGACTTCATCTTCTCCTTCTCCTTCTTCTACTTCTTCTGATTCACCCTCCAGACTTCACCTTCTCCTTCTCCTTCTTCTACTTCTTCTGATTCACCCTCCAGACTTCATCTTCTCCTTCTCCTTCTTCTGCTTCTTCTGATTCACCCTCCAGACTTCACCTTCTCCTTCTCCTTCTTCTGCTTCTTCTGCTTCACCGTCCTGACTTCACCTTCTCCTTCTCCTTCTTCTACTTCTTCTGCTACACCCCCCTGACTTCACCTGCTCCTTCTCCTTCTTCTGCTTCTTCCGATTCACCCTCCTAAATTCACCTTCTCCTTCTCCTTCTTCTGCTTCTTCTGATTCACCCTCCTGACTTCACCATCTCCTTCTCCTTCTTCTGCTTCTTCTGATTCACCCTCCAGACTTCACCTTCTCCTTCTCCTTCTTCTGCTTCTTCTGATTCACCCTCCAGACTTCACCTTCTCCTTCTCCTTCTTCTACTTCTTCTGATTCACCCTCCAGACTTCACCTACTCCTTCTCCTTCTTCTGCTTCACCCTCCAGACTTCACCTTCTCCTTCTCCTTCTTCTGCTTCTTCTGCTTCGCCCTCCAGACTTCACCTTCTCCTTCTCCTTCTTCTGCTTCTTCTGCTTCACTCTCCTGACTTCACCTTCTCCTTCTCCTTCTTCTACTTCTTCTGATTCACCCTCCAGACTTCACCCTCTCCTTCTCCTTCTTCTGCTTCTTCTGCTTCACCCTCCAGACTTCACCTTCTCTTTCTCCTTCTTCTGCTTCTTCTCTGCGCCCTCCAGACTTCACCTTCTCCTTCTCCTTTTCTGCTTCTTCTGATTCACCCTCCAGACTTCACCTTCTCCTTCTCCTTCTTCTACTTCTTCTGATCCACCCTCCTGACTTCACCTTCTCCTTCTCCTTCTTCTGCTTCTTCTGCTTCACCCTCCAGACTTCACCTTCTCCTTCTCCTTCTTCTGCTTCTTCTGCTTCACCCACCAGACTTCACCTTCTCCTTCTCCTTCTTCTGCTTCTTCTGCTTCACCCTCCTGACTTCACCTTATCCTTCTCCTTCTTCTACTTCTTCTGATTCACCCTCCAGACTTCACCTTCTCCTTCTCCTTCTTCTGCTTCTTCTGCTTCACCCTCCAGACTTCACCTTCTCCTTCTCCTTCTTCTGCTTCTTCTGCTTCGCCCTCCAGACTTCACCTTCTCCTTCTCCTTCTTCTGCTTCTTCTGCTTCACTCTCCTGACTTCACCTTCTCCTTCTCCTTCTTCTACTTCTTCTGATTCGCCCTCCAGACTTCACCTTCTCCTTCTCCTTCTTCTGCTTCTTCTGCTTCACTCTCCTGACTTCACCTTCTCCTTCTCCTTCTTCTACTTCTTCTGATTCACCCTCCAGACTTCACCCTCTCCTTCTCCTTCTTCTGCTTCTTCTGCTTCACCCTCCAGACTTCACCTTCTCTTTCTCCTTCTTCTGCTTCTTCTGCTGTGCCCTCCAGACTTCACCTTCTCCTTCTCCTTCTTCTGCTTCTTCTGATTCACCCTCCAGACTTCACCTTCTCCTTCTCCTTCTTCTACTTCTTCTGATCCACCCTCCTGACTTCACCTTCTCCTTCTCCTTCTTCTGCTTCTTCTGCTTCACCCTCCAGACTTCACCTTCTCCTTCTCCTTCTTCTGCTTCTTCTGCTTCACCCACCAGACTTCACCTTCTCCTTCTCCTTCTTCTGCTTCTTCTGCTTCACCCTCCTGACTTCACCTACTCCTTCTCCTTCTTCTGCGTCTTCTGCTTCACCCTCCAGACTTCACCTACTCCTTCTACTTCTTCTGCTTCTTCTGCTTCGCCCTCCAGACTTCACCTTCTCCTTCTCCTTCTTCTGCTTCTTCTGCTTCACTCTCCTGACTTCACCTTCTCCTTCTCCTTCTTCTACTTCTTCTGATTCACCCTCCAGACTTCACCCTCTCCTTCTCCTTCTTCTGCTTCTTCTGCTTCACCCTCCAGACTTCACCTTCTCTTTCTCCTTCTTCTGCTTCTTCTGCTGCGCCCTCCAGACTTCACCTTCTCCTTCTCCTTCTTCTGCTTCTTCTGATTCACCCTCCAGACTTCACCTTCTCCTTCTCCTTCTTCTACTTCTTCTGATCCACCCTCCTGACTTCACCTTCTCCTTCTCCTTCTTCTGCTTCTTCTGCTTCACCCTCCAGACTTCACCTTCTCCTTCTCCTTCTTCTGCTTCTTCTGCTTCACCCACCAGACTTCACCTTCTCCTTCTCCTTCTTCTGCTTCTTCTGCTTCACCCTCCTGACTTCACCTTATCCTTCTCCTTCTTCTACTTCTTCTGATTCACCCTCCAGACTTCACCTACTCCTTCTCCTTCTTCTGCTTCTTCTGCTTCACCCTCCAGACTTCACCTTCTCCTTCTCCTTCTTCTGCTTCTTCTGCTTCGCCCTCCAGACTTCACCTTCTCCTTCTCCTTCTTCTGCTTCTTCTGCTTCACTCTCCTGACTTCACCTTCTCCTTCTCCTTCTTCTACTTCTTCTGATTCACCCTCCAGACTTCACCCTCTCCTTCTCCTTCTTCTGCTTCTTCTGCTTCACCCTCCAGACTTCAACTTCTCCTTCTGCTTCTTCTGCTTCGTCTGCTTCACCGTCCTGTCTTCACCTTCTCCTTCTCCTTCTTCTACTTCTTCTGCTTCACCCCCCTGACTTCACCTGCTCCTTCTCCTTCTTCTGCTTCTTCTGATTCACCCTCCTAACTTCACCTTCTCCTTCTCCTTCTTCTGCTTCTTCTGATTCACCCTCCAGACTTCACCTTCTCCTTCTCCTTCTTCTACTTCGTCTGATTCACCCTCGAGACTTCACCTTCTCCTTCTCCTTCGTCTACTTCTTCTGATTCACCCTCCAGACTACACCTTCTCCTTCTCCTTCTTCTACTTCTTCTGATTCACCCTCCAGACTTCACCTTCTCCTTCTCCTTCTTCTCTTTCTTCTGATTCACCCTCCAGACTTCATCTTCTCCTTCTCCTTCTTCTACTTCTTCTGATTCACCCTCCAGACTTCACCTTCTCCTTCTCCTTCTTCTACTTCTTCTGATTCACCCTCCAGACTTCATCTTCTCCTTCTCCTTCTTCTGCTTCTTCTGATTCACCCTCCAGACTTCACCTTCTCCTTCTCCTTCTTCTGCTTCTTCTGATTCACCCTCCAGACTTCAACTTCTCCTTCTCCTTCTTCTACTTCTTCTGATTCACCCTCCAGACTTCACCTTCTCCTTCTCCTTCTTCTACTTCTTCTGATTCACCCGCCAGTCTTCACCTTCTCCTTCTCCTTCTTCTGTTTCTTCTGCTTCACCCTCCAGACTTCACCTTCTCCTTCTCCTTCTTCTGCTTCTTCTGCTTCACACTCCAGACTTCACCTTCTCCTTCTCCTTCTTCTGCTCCTTCTGCTGCGCCCTCCAGGCTTCACCTTCTCCTTCTCCTTCTTCTGCTTCTTCTGCTTCACCGTCCTGACTTCACCTTCTCCTTCTCCTTCTTCTACTTCTTCTGCTACACCCCCCTGACTTCACCTGCTCCTTCTACTTCTTCTGCTTCTTCCGATTCACCCTCCTAAATTCACCTTCTCCTTCTCCTTCTTCTGCTTCTTCTGATTCACCCTCCTGACTTCACCATCTCCTTCTCCTTCTTCTGCTTCTTCTGATTCACCCTCCAGACTTCACCTTCTCCTTCTCCTTCTTCTGCTTCTTCTGATTCACCCTCCAGACTTCACCTTCTCCTTCTCCTTCTTCTACTTCTTCTGCTTCACCCTCCAGACTTCACCTTCTCCTTCTCCTTCTTCTGCTTCTTCTGCTTCACCGTCCTGACTTCACCTTCTCCTTCTCCTTCTTCTACTTCTTCTGCTACAACCCCCTGACTTCACCTGCTCCTTCTGCTTCTTCTGCTTCTTCCGATTCACCCTCCTAAATTCACCTTCTCCTTCTCCTTCTTCTGCTTCTTCTGATTCACCCTCCTGACTTCACCATCTCCTTCTCCTTCTTCTGCTTCTTCTGATTCACCCTCCAGACTTCACCTTCTCCTTCTCCTTCTTCTGCTTCTTCTGATTCACCCTCCAGACTTCACCTTCTCCTTCTCCTTCTTCTACTTCTTCTGATTCACCCTCCAGACTTCACCTACTCCTTCTCCATCTTCTGCTTCACCCTCCAGACTTCACCTTCTCCTTCTCCTTCTTCTGCTTCTTCTGCTTCGCCCTCCAGACTTCACCTTCTCCTTCTCCTTCTTCTGCTTCTTCTGCTTCACTCTCCTGACTTCACCTTCTCCTTCTCCTTCTTCTACTTCTTCTGATTCACCCTCCAGACTTCACCCTCTCCTTCTCCTTCTTCTGCTTCTTCTGCTTCACCCTCCAGACTTCACCTTCTCTTTCTCCTTCTTCTGCTTCTTCTCTGCGCCCTCCAGACTTCACCTTCTCCTTCTCCTTTTCTGCTTCTTCTGATTCACCCTCCAGACTTCACCTTCTCCTTCTCCTTCTTCTACTTCTTCTGATCCACCCTCCTGACTTCACCTTCTCCTTCTCCTTCTTCTGCTTCTTCTGCTTCACCCTCCAGACTTCACCTTCTCCTTCTCCTTCTTCTGCTTCTTCTGCTTCACCCACCAGACTTCACCTTCTCCTTCTCCTTCTTCTGCTTCTTCTGCTTCACCCTCCTGACTTCACCTTATCCTTCTCCTTCTTCTACTTCTTCTGATTCACCCTCCAGACTTCACCTACTCCTTCTCCTTCTTCTGCTTCTTCTGCTTCACCCTCCAGACTTCACCTTCTCCTTCTCCTTCTTCTGCTTCTTCTGCTTCGCCCTCCAGACTTCACCTTCTCCTTCTCCTTCTTCTGCTTCTTCTGCTTCACTCTCCTGACTTCACCTTCTCCTTCTCCTTCTTCTACTTCTTCTGATTCACCCTCCAGACTTCACCCTCTCCTTCTCCTTCTTCTGCTTCTTCTGCTTCACCCTCCAGACTTCACCTTCTCCTTCTCCTTCTTCTGCTTCTTCTGCTTCACCGTCCTGACTTCACCT
The DNA here is from genome assembly GCF_052327205.1 of Somniosus microcephalus. Classification (NCBI taxonomy): domain Eukaryota; kingdom Metazoa; phylum Chordata; class Chondrichthyes; order Squaliformes; family Somniosidae; genus Somniosus; species Somniosus microcephalus. The sequence goes on along the minus strand of NW_028225267.1, from coordinate 68,345 downwards.
TCTCCTTCTCCTTCTTCTACTTCTTCTGCTTCACCCCCTTGACTTCACCTGCTCCTTCTCCTTCTTCTGATTCTTCTGATTCACCCTCCTAACTTCACCTTCTCCTTCTCCTTCTTCTGCTTCTTCTGATTCACCCTCCAGACTTCACCTTCTCCTTCTCCTTCTTCTACTTCGTCTGATTCACCCTCCAGACTTCACCTTCTCCTTCTCCTTCTTCTACTTCTTCTGATTCACCCTCCAGTCTTCACCTACTCCTTCTCCTTCTTCTGTTTCTTCTGCTTCACCCTCCAGACTTCACCTTCTCCTTCTCTTTCTTCTGCTTCTTCTGATTCACCCTCCAGACTTCATCTTCTCCTTCTCCTTCTTCTGATTCTTCTGATTCACCCTCCAGACTTCACCTTCTCCTTCTCCTTCTTCTGCTCCTTCTGATTCACCCTCCTGACTTCACCTTCTCCTTCTCCTTCTTCTACTTCTTCTGCTTCACCCTCCAGACTTCACCTTCTCCTTCTCCTTCTTCTACTTCTTCTGATTCACCCTCCAGACTTCACCTTCTCCTTCTCCTTCTTCTGCTTCTTCTGATTCACCCTCCAGACTTCACCTTCTCCTTCTCCTTATTCTGCTTCTTCTGATTCACCCTCCACACTTCACCTTCTCCTTCTCCTTCTTCTGCTTCTTCTGATTCACCCTCCAGACTTCACCTTTTCCTTCTCCTTCTTCTGCTTCTTCTGATTCACCCTCCAGACTTCACCTTCTCCTTCTCCTTCTTCTGCTTCTTCTGATTCACCCTCCAGACTTCACCTTCTCCTTCTCCTTCTTCTACTTCTTCTGATTCACCCTCCAGACTTCACCTTCTCCTTCTCTTTCTTCTGCTTCTTCTGATTCACCCTCCAGACTTCACCTTCTCCTTCTCCTTCTTCTACTTCTTCTGATTCACCCTCCAGACTTCACCTTCTCCTTCGCCTTCTTCTGCTTCTTCTGATTCACCCTCCAGACTTCACCTTCTGCTTCTCCTTCGTCTACTTCTTCTGATTCACCCTCCAGACTACACCTTCTCCTTCTCCTTCTTCTACTTCTTCTGATTCACCCTCCAGACTTCACCTTCTCCTTCTCCTTCTTCTCTTTCTTCTGATTCACCCTCCAGACTTCATCTTCTCCTTCTCCTTCTTCTACTTCTTCTGATTCACCCTCCAGACTTCATCTTCTCCTTCTCCTTCTTCTGCTTCTTCTGATTCACCCTCCAGACTTCACCTTCTCCTTCTCCTTCTCCTTCTTCTGCTTCTTCTGATTCACCCTCCAGACTTCAACTTCTCCTTCTCCTTCTTCTACTTCTTCTGATTCACCCTCCAGACTTCACCTTCTCCTTCTCCTTCTTCTACTTCTTCTGATTCACCCTCCAGTCTTCACCTTCTCCTTCTCCTTCTTCTGTTTCTTCTGCTTCACCCTCCAGACTTCACCTTCTCCTTCTCCTACTTCTGCTTCTTCTGCTTCACACTCGAGACTTCACCTTCTCCTTCTCCTTCTTCTGCTTCTTCTGCTGCGCCCTCCAGGCTTCACCTTCTCCTTCTCCTTCTTCTGCTTCTTCTGCTTCACCGTCCTGACTTCAACTGCTCCTTCTCCTTCTTCTACTTCTTCTGCTACACCCCCCTGACTTCACCTGCTCCTTCTCCTTCTTCTGCTTCTTCTGATTCACCCTCCTAAATTCACCTTCTCCTTCTTCTGCTTCTTCTGATTCACCCTCCTGACTTCACCTTCTCCTTCTCCTTCTTCTGCTTCTTCTGATTCACCCTCCAGACTTCACCTTCTCCTTCTCCTTCTTCTGCTTCTTCTGATTCACCCTCCAGACTTCACCTTCTCCTTCTCCTTCTTCTGCTTCTTCTGCTTCACCCTCCAGACTTCACCTTCTCCTTCTCCTTCTTCTGCTTCTTCTGCTTCACCCTCCTGACTTCACCTTCTCCTTCTCCTTCTTCGACTTCTTCTGATTCACCCTCCAGACTTCACCTACTCCTTCTCCTTCTTCTGCTTCTTCTGCTTCACCCTCCAGACTTCACCTTCTCTTTCTCCTTCTTTTGCTTCTTCTGCTGTGCCCTCCAGACTTCACCTTCTCCTTCTCCTTCTTCTGCTTCTTCTGCTTCACCCTCCAGACTTCACCTTCTCCTTCTCCTTCTTCTGCTTCTTCTGCTTCACCCACCAGACTTCTCCTTCTCCTTCTCCTTCTTCTGCTTCTTCTGCTTCACCCTCCTGACTTCACCTACTGCTTCTCCTTCTTCTGCTTCTTCTGCTTCACCCTCCAGACTTCACCTACTCCTTCTACTTCTTCTGCTTCTTCTGCTTCGCCCTCCAGACTTCACCTTCTCCTTCTCCTTCTTCTGCTTCTTCTGCTTCACTCTCCTGACTTCACCTTCTCCTTCTCCTTCTTCTACTTCTTCTGATTCACCCTCCAGACTTCACCCTCTCCTTCTCCTTCTTCTGCTTCTTCTGCTTCACCCTCCAGACTTCACCTTCTCTTTCTCCTTCTTCTGCTTCTTCTGCTGCGCCCTCCAGACTTCACCTTCTCCTTCTCCTTCTTCTGCTTCTTCTGATTCACCCTCCAGACTTCACCTTCTCCTTCTCCTTCTTCTACTTCTTCTGATCCACCCTCCTGACTTCACCTTCTCCTTCTCCTTCTTCTGCTTCTTCTGCTTCACCCTCCAGACTTCACCTTCTCCTTCTCCTTCTTCTGCTTCTTCTGCTTCACCCACCAGACTTCAGCTTCTCCTTCTCCTTCTTCTGCTTCTTCTGCTTCACCCTCCTGACTTCACCTTCTCCTTCTCCTTCTTCTCCTTCTTCTGATTCACCCTCCAGACTTCACCTACTCCTTCTCCTTCTTCTGCTTCTTCTGCTTCACCCTCCAGACTTCACCTTCTCCTTCTCCTTCTTCTGCTTCTTCTGCTTCGCCCTCCAGACTTCACCTTCTCCTTCTCCTTCTTCTGCTTCTTCTGCTTCACTCTCCTGACTTCACCTTCTCCTTCTCCTTCTTCTGCTTCTTCTGCTTCACCCTCCAGACTTCACCTTCTCCTTCTCCTTCTTCTGCTTCTTCTGCTTCACCCTCCTGACTTCACCTTCTCCTTCTCCTTCTTCTACTTCTTCTGATTCACCCGCCAGTCTTCACCTTCTCCTTCTCCTTCTTCTGTTTCTTCTGCTTCACCCTCCAGACTTCACCTTCTCCTTCTCCTTCTTCTGCTTCTTCTGCTTCACACTCCAGACTTCACCTTCTCCTTCTCCTTCTTCTGCTTCTTCTGCTGCGCCCTCCAGGCTTCACCTTCTCCTTCTCCTTCTTCTGCTTCTTCTGCTTCACCGTCCTGACTTCACCTTCTCCTTCTCCTTCTTCTACTTCTTCTGCTACACCCCCCTGACTTCACCTGCTCCTTCTCCTTCTTCTGCTTCTTCCGATTCACCCTCCTAAATTCACCTTCTCCTTCTCCTTCTTCTGCTTCTTCCGATTCACCCTCCTGACTTCACCATCTCCTTCTCCTTCTTCTGCTTCTTCTGATTCACCCTCCAGACTTCACCTTCTCCTTCTCCTTCTTCTGCTTCTTCTGATTCACCCTCCAGACTTCACCTTCTCCTTCTCCTTCTTCTGCTTCTTCTGCTTCACCCTCCAGACTTCACCTTCTCCTTCTCCTTCTTCTGCTTCTTCTGCTTCACCCTCCTGACTTCACCTTCTCCTTCTCCTTCTTCTACTTCTTCTGATTCACCCTCCAGACTTCACCTACTCCTTCTCCTTCTTCTGCTTCACCCTCCAGACTTCACCTTCTCCTTCTCCTTCTTCTGCTTCTTCTGCTTCGCCCTCCAGACTTCTCCTTCTCCTTCTCCTTCTTCTGCTTCTTCTGCTTCACTCTCCTGACTTCACCTTCTCCTTCTCCTTCTTCTACTTCTTCTGATTCACCCTCCAGACTTCACCCTCTCCTTCTCCTTCTTCTGCTTCTACTGCTTCACCCTCCAGACTTCACCTTCTCTTTCTCCTTCTTCTGCTTCTTCTCTGCGCCCTCCAGACTTCACCTTCTCCTTCTCCTTTTCTGCTTCTTCTGATTCACCCTCCAGACTTCACCTTCTCCTTCTCCTTCTTCTACTTCTTCTGATCCACCCTCCTGACTTCACCTTCTCCTTCTCCTTCTTCTGCTTCTTCTGCTTCACCCTCCAGACTTCACCTTCTCCTTCTCCTTCTTCTGCTTCTTCTGCTTCACCCACCAGACTTCACCTTCTCCTTCTCCTTCTTCTGCTTCTTCTGCTTCACCCTCCTGACTTCACCTTATCCTTCTCCTTCTTCTACTTCTTCTGATTCACCCTCCAGACTTCACCTACTCCTTCTCCTTCTTCTGCTTCTTCTGCTTCACCCTCCAGACTTCACCTTCTCCTTCTCCTTCTTCTGCTTCTTCTGCTTCGCCCTCCAGACTTCACCTTCTCCTTCTCCTTCTTCTGCTTCTTCTGCTTCACTCTCCTGACTTCACCTTCTCCTTCTCCTTCTTCTACTTCTTCTGATTCACCCTCCAGACTTCACCCTCTCCTTCTCCTTCTTCTGCTTCTTCTGCTTCACCCTCCAGACTTCACCTTCTCCTTCTCCTTCTTCTGCTTCTTCTGCTTCACCGTCCTGACTTCACCTTCTCCTTCTCCTTCTTCTACTTCTTCTGCTTCACCCCCTTGACTTCACCTGCTCCTTCTCCTTCTTCTGCTTCTTCTGATTCACCCTCCTAACTTCACCTTCTCCTTCTCCTTCTTCTGCTTCTTCTGATTCACCCTCCAGACTTCACCTTCTCCTTCTCCTTCTTCTACTTCGTCTGATTCACCCTCCAGACTTCACCTTCTCCTTCTCCTTCTTCTACTTCTTCTGATTCACCCTCCAGTCTTCACCTACTCCTTCTCCTTCTTCTGTTTCTTCTGCTTCACCCTCCAGACTTCACCTTCTCCTTCTCTTTCTTCTGCTTCTTCTGATTCACCCTCCAGACTTCATCTTCTCCTTCTCCTTCTTCTGATTCTTCTGATTCACCCTCCAGACTTCACCTTCTCCTTCTCCTTCTTCTGCTTCTTCTGATTCACCCTCCTGACTTCACCTTCTCCTTCTCCTTCTTCTACTTCTTCTGCTTCACCCTCCAGACTTCACCTTCTCCTTCTCCTTCTTCTACTTCTTCTGATTCACCCTCCAGACTTCACCTTCTCCTTCTTCTTCTTCTGCTTCTTCTGATTCACCCTCCAGACTTCACCTTCTCCTTCTCCTTATTCTGCTTCTTCTGATTCACCCTCCAGACTTCACCTTCTCCTTCTCCTTCTTCTGCTTCTTCTGATTCACCCTCCAGACTTCACCTTTTCCTTCTCCTTCTTCTGCTTCTTCTGATTCACCCTCCAGACTTCACCTTCTCCTTCTCCTTCTTCTGCTTCTTCTGATTCACCCTCCAGACTTCACCTTCTCCTTCTCCTTCTTCTACTTCTTCTGATTCACCCTCCAGACTTCACCTTCTCCTTCTCTTTCTTCTGCTTCTTCTGATTCACCCTCCAGACTTCACCTTCTCCTTCTCCTTCTTCTACTTCTTCTGATTCACCCTCCAGACTTCACCTTCTCCTTCTCCTTCTTCTGCTTCTTCTGATTCACCCTCCAGACTTCACCTTCTGCTTCTCCTTCGTCTACTTCTTCTGATTCACCCTCCAGACTACACCTTCTCCTTCTCCTTCTTCTACTTCTTCTGATTCACCCTCCAGACTTCACCTTCTCCTTCTCCTTCTTCTCTTTCTTCTGATTCACCCTCCAGACTTCATCTTCTCCTTCTCCTTCTTCTACTTCTTCTGATTCACCCTCCAGACTTCATCTTCTCCTTCTCCTTCTTCTGCTTCTTCTGATTCACCCTCCAGACTTCACCTTCTCCTTCTCCTTCTTCTGCTTCTTCTGATTCACCCTCCAGACTTCAACTTCTCCTTCTCCTTCTTCTACTTCTTCTGATTCACCCTCCAGACTTCACCTTCTCCTTCTCCTTCTTCTACTTCTTCTGATTCACCCTCCAGTCTTCACCTTCTCCTTCTCCTTCTTCTGTTTCTTCTGCTTCACCCTCCAGACTTCACCTTCTCCTTCTCCTACTTCTGCTTCTTCTGCTTCACACTCGAGACTTCACCTTCTCCTTCTCCTTCTTCTGCTTCTTCTGCTGCGCCCTCCAGGCTTCACCTTCTCCTTCTCCTTCTTCTGCTTCTTCTGCTTCACCGTCCTGACTTCACCTTCTCCTTCTCCTTCTTCTACTTCTTCTGCTACACCCCCCTGACTTCACCTGCTCCTTCTCCTTCTTCTGCTTCTTCTGATTCACCCTCCTAAATTCACCTTCTCCTTCTCCTTCTTCTGCTTCTTCTGATTCACCCTCCTGACTTCACCTTCTCCTTCTCCTTCTTCTGCTTCTTCTGATTCACCCTCCAGACTTCACCTTCTCCTTCTCCTTCTTCTGCTTCTTCTGATTCACCCTCCAGACTTCACCTTCTCCTTCTCCTTCTTCTGCTTCTTCTGCTTCACCCTCCAGACTTCACCTTCTCCTTCTCCTTCTTCTGCTTCTTCTGCTTCACCCTCCTGACTTCACCTTCTCCTTCTCCTTCTTCGACTTCTTCTGATTCACCCTCCAGACTTCACCTACTCCTTCTCCTTCTTCTGCTTCTTCTGCTTCACCCTCCAGACTTCACCTTCTCTTTCTCCTTCTTTTGCTTCTTCTGCTGTGCCCTCCAGACTTCACCTTCTCCTTCTCCTTCTTCTGCTTCTTCTGCTTCACCCTCCAGACTTCACCTTCTCCTTCTCCTTCTTCTGCTTCTTCTGCTTCACCCACCAGACTTCTCCTTCTCCTTCTCCTTCTTCTGCTTCTTCTGCTTCACCCTCCTGACTTCACCTACTCCTTCTCCTTCTTCTGCTTCTTCTGCTTCACCCTCCAGACTTCACCTACTCCTTCTACTTCTTCTGCTTCTTCTGCTTCGCCCTCCAGACTTCACCTTCTCCTTCTCCTTCTTCTGCTTCTTCTGCTTCACTCTCCTGACTTCACCTTCTGCTTCTCCTTCTTCTACTTCTTCTGATTCACCCTCCAGACTTCACCCTCTCCTTCTCCTTCTTCTGCTTCTTCTGCTTCACCCTCCAGACTTCACCTTCTCTTTCTCCTTCTTCTGCTTCTTCTGCTGCGCCCTCCAGACTTCACCTTCTCCTTCTCCTTCTTCTGCTTCTTCTGATTCACCCTCCAGACTTCACCTTCTCCTTCTCCTTCTTCTACTTCTTCTGATCCACCCTCCTGACTTCACCTTCTCCTTCTCCTTCTTCTGCTTCTTCTGCTTCACCCTCCAGACTTCACCTTCTCCTTCTCCTTCTTCTGCTTCTTCTGCTTCACCCACCAGACTTCAGCTTCTCCTTCTCCTTCTTCTGCTTCTTCTGCTTCACCCTCCTGACTTCACCTTCTCCTTCTCCTTCTTCTACTTCTTCTGATTCACCCTCCAGACTTCACCTACTCCTTCTCCTTCTTCTGCTTCTTCTGCTTCACCCTCCAGACTTCACCTTCTCCTTCTCCTTCTTCTGCTTCTTCTGCTTCGCCCTCCAGACTTCACCTTCTCCTTCTCCTTCTTCTGCTTCTTCTGCTTCACTCTCCTGACTTCACCTTCTCCTTCTCCTTCTTCTACTTCTTCTGATTCACCCTCCAGACTTCACCCTCTCCTTCTCCTTCTTCTGCTTCTTCTGCTTCACCCTCCAGACTTCACCTTCTCCTTCTCCTTCTTCTACTTCTTCTGATTCACCCTCCAGTCTTCACCTACTCCTTCTCCTTCTTCTGTTTCTTCTGCTTCACCCTCCAGACTTCACCTTCTCCTTCTCTTTCTTCTGCTTCTTCTGATTCACCCTCCAGACTTCATCTTCTCCTTCTCCTTCTTCTGATTCTTCCGATTCACCCTCCAGACTTCACCTTCTCCTTCTCCTTCTTCTGCTTCTTCTGATTCACCCTCCTGACTTCACCTTCTCCTTCTCCTTCTTCTACTTCTTCTGCTTCACCCTCCAGACTTCACCTTCTCCTTCTCCTTCTTCTACTTCTTCTGATTCACCCTCCAGACTTCACCCTCTCCTTCTCCTTCTTCTGCTTCTTCTGCTTCACCCTCCAGACTTCACCTTCTCTTTCTCCTTCTTCTGCTTCTTCTGCTGCGCCCTCCAGACTTCACCTTCTCCTTCTCCTTCTTCTGCTTCTTCTGATTCACCCTCCAGACTTCACCCTCTCCTTCTCCTTCTTCTACTTCTTCTGATCCACCCTCCTGACTTCACCTTCTCCTTCTCCTTCTTCTGCTTCTTCTGCTTCACCCTCCAGACTTCACCTTCTCCTTCTCCTTCTTCTGCTTCTTCTGCTTCACCCACCAGACTTCACCTTCTCCTTCTCCTTCTTCTGTTTCTTCTGCTTCACCCTCCAGACTTCACCTTCTCCTTCTCCTTCTTCTGCTTCTTCTGCTTCACACTCCAGACTTCTCCTTCTCCTTCTCCTTCTTCTGCTTCTTCTGCTGCGCCCTCCAGGCTTCACCTTCTCCTTCTCCTTCTTCGGCTTCTTCTGCTTCACCGTCCTGACTTCACCTTCTCCTTCTCCTTCTTCTACTTCTTCTGCTGCACCCCCCTGACTTCTCCTGCTCCTTCTACTTCTTCTGCTTCTTCCGATTCACCCTCCTAAATTCACCTTCTCCTTCTCCTTCTTCTGCTTCTTCTGATTCACCCTCCTGACTTCACCATCTCCTTCTCCTTCTTCTGCTTCTTCTGATTCACCCTCCAGACTTCACCTTCTCCTTCTCCTTCTTCTGCTTCTTCTGATTCACCCTCCAGACTTCACCTTCTCCTTCTCCTTCTTCTACTTCTTCTGCTTCACCCTCCAGACTTCACCTTCTCCTTCTCCTTCTTCTGCTTCTTCTGCTTCACCGTCCTGACTTCACCTTCTCCTTCTCCTTCTTCTACTTCTTCTGCTACACCCCCCTGACTTCACCTGCTCCTTCTCCTTCTTCTGCTTCTTCCGATTCACCCTCCTAAATTCACCTTCTCCTTCTCCTTCTTCTGCTTCTTCTGATTCACCCTCCTGACTTCACCATCTCCTTCTCCTTCTTCTGCTTCTTCTGATTCACCCTCCAGACTTCACCTTCTCCTTCTCCTTCTTCTGCTTCTTCTGATTCACCCTCCAGACTTCACCTTCTCCTTCTCCTTCTTCTACTTCTTCTGATTCACCCTCCAGACTTCACCTACTCCTTCTCCTTCTTCTGCTTCACCCTCCAGACTTCACCTTCTCCTTCTCCTTCTTCTGCTTCTTCTGCTTCGCCCTCCAGACTTCACCTTCTCCTTCTCCTTCTTCTGCTTCTTCTGCTTCACTCTCCTGACTTCACCTTCTCCTTCTCCTTCTTCTACTTCTTCTGATTCACCCTCCAGACTTCACCCTCTCCTTCTCCTTCTTCTGCTTCTTCTGCTTCACCCTCCAGACTTCACCTTCTCTTTCTCCTTCTTCTGCTTCTTCTCTGCGCCCTCCAGACTTCACCTTCTCCTTCTCCTTTTCTGCTTCTTCTGATTCACCCTCCAGACTTCACCTTCTCCTTCTCCTTCTTCTACTTCTTCTGATCCACCCTCCTGACTTCACCTTCTCCTTCTCCTTCTTCTGCTTCTTCTGCTTCACCCTCCAGACTTCACCTTCTCCTTCTCCTTCTTCTGCTTCTTCTGCTTCACCCACCAGACTTCACCTTCTCCTTCTCCTTCTTCTGCTTCTTCTGCTTCACCCTCCTGACTTCACCTTATCCTTCTCCTTCTTCTACTTCTTCTGATTCACCCTCCAGACTTCACCTTCTCCTTCTCCTTCTTCTGCTTCTTCTGCTTCACCCTCCAGACTTCACCTTCTCCTTCTCCTTCTTCTGCTTCTTCTGCTTCGCCCTCCAGACTTCACCTTCTCCTTCTCCTTCTTCTGCTTCTTCTGCTTCACTCTCCTGACTTCACCTTCTCCTTCTCCTTCTTCTACTTCTTCTGATTCGCCCTCCAGACTTCACCTTCTCCTTATCCTTCTTCTGCTTCTTCTGCTTCACTCTCCTGACTTCACCTTCTCCTTCTCCTTCTTCTACTTCTTCTGATTCACCCTCCAGACTTCACCCTCTCCTTCTCCTTCTTCTGCTTCTTCTGCTTCACCCTCCAGACTTCACCTTCTCTTTCTCCTTCTTCTGCTTCTTCTGCTGTGCCCTCCAGACTTCACCTTCTCCTTCTCCTTCTTCTGCTTCTTCTGATTCACCCTCCAGACTTCACCTTCTCCTTCTCCTTCTTCTACTTCTTCTGATCCACCCTCCTGACTTCACCTTCTCCTTCTCCTTCTTCTGCTTCTTCTGCTTCACCCTCCAGACTTCACCTTCTCCTTCTCCTTCTTCTGCTTCTTCTGCTTCACCCACCAGACTTCACCTTCTCCTTCTCCTTCTTCTGCTTCTTCTGCTTCACCCTCCTGACTTCACCTACTCCTTCTCCTTCTTCTGCGTCTTCTGCTTCACCCTCCAGACTTCACCTACTCCTTCTACTTCTTCTGCTTCTTCTGCTTCGCCCTCCAGACTTCACCTTCTCCTTCTCCTTCTTCTGCTTCTTCTGCTTCACTCTCCTGACTTCACCTTCTCCTTCTCCTTCTTCTACTTCTTCTGATTCACCCTCCAGACTTCACCCTCTCCTTCTCCTTCTTCTGCTTCTTCTGCTTCACCCTCCAGACTTCACCTTCTCTTTCTCCTTCTTCTGCTTCTTCTGCTGCGCCCTCCAGACTTCACCTTCTCCTTCTCCTTCTTCTGCTTCTTCTGATTCACCCTCCAGACTTCACCTTCTCCTTCTCCTTCTTCTACTTCTTCTGATCCACCCTCCTGACTTCACCTTCTCCTTCTCCTTCTTCTGCTTCTTCTGCTTCACCCTCCAGACTTCACCTTCTCCTTCTCCTTCTTCTGCTTCTTCTGCTTCACCCACCAGACTTCACCTTCTCCTTCTCCTTCTTCTGCTTCTTCTGTTTCACCCTCCTGACTTCACCTTATCCTTCTCCTTCTTCTACTTCTTCTGATTCACCCTCCAGACTTCACCTACTCCTTCTCCTTCTTCTGCTTCTTCTGCTTCACCCTCCAGACTTCACCTTCTCCTTCTCCTTCTTCTGCTTCTTCTGCTTCGCCCTCCAGACTTCACCTTCTCCTTCTCCTTCTTCTGCTTCTTCTGCTTCACTCTCCTGACTTCACCTTCTCCTTCTCCTTCTTCTACTTCTTCTGATTCACCCTCCAGACTTCACCCTCTCCTTCTCCTTCTTCTGCTTCTTCTGCTTCACCCTCCAGACTTCAACTTCTCCTTCTGCTTCTTCTGCTTCGTCTGCTTCACCGTCCTGTCTTCACCTTCTCCTTCTCCTTCTTCTACTTCTTCTGCTTCACCCCCCTGACTTCACCTGCTCCTTCTCCTTCTTCTGCTTCTTCTGATTCACCCTCCTAACTTCACCTTCTCCTTCTCCTTCTTCTGCTTCTTCTGATTCACCCTCCAGACTTCACCTTCTCCTTCTCCTTCTTCTACTTCGTCTGATTCACCCTCCAGACTTCACCTTCTCCTTCTCCTTCGTCTACTTCTTCTGATTCACCCTCCAGACTACACCTTCTCCTTCTCCTTCTTCTACTTCTTCTGATTCACCCTCCAGACTTCACCTTCTCCTTCTCCTTCTTCTCTTTCTTCTGATTCACCCTCCAGACTTCATCTTCTCCTTCTCCTTCTTCTACTTCTTCTGATTCACCCTCCAGACTTCACCTTCTCCTTCTCCTTCTTCTACTTCTTCTGATTCACCCTCCAGACTTCATCTTCTCCTTCTCCTTCTTCTGCTTCTTCTGATTCACCCTCCAGACTTCACCTTCTCCTTCTCCTTCTTCTGCTTCTTCTGCTTCACCGTCCTGACTTCACCTTCTCCTTCTCCTTCTTCTACTTCTTCTGCTACACCCCCCTGACTTCACCTGCTCCTTCTCCTTCTTCTGCTTCTTCCGATTCACCCTCCTAAATTCACCTTCTCCTTCTCCTTCTTCTGCTTCTTCTGATTCACCCTCCTGACTTCACCATCTCCTTCTCCTTCTTCTGCTTCTTCTGATTCACCCTCCAGACTTCACCTTCTCCTTCTCCTTCTTCTGCTTCTTCTGATTCACCCTCCAGACTTCACCTTCTCCTTCTCCTTCTTCTACTTCTTCTGATTCACCCTCCAGACTTCACCTACTCCTTCTCCTTCTTCTGCTTCACCCTCCAGACTTCACCTTCTCCTTCTCCTTCTTCTGCTTCTTCTGCTTCGCCCTCCAGACTTCACCTTCTCCTTCTCCTTCTTCTGCTTCTTCTGCTTCACTCTCCTGACTTCACCTTCTCCTTCTCCTTCTTCTACTTCTTCTGATTCACCCTCCAGACTTCACCCTCTCCTTCTCCTTCTTCTGCTTCTTCTGCTTCACCCTCCAGACTTCACCTTCTCTTTCTCCTTCTTCTGCTTCTTCTCTGCGCCCTCCAGACTTCACCTTCTCCTTCTCCTTTTCTGCTTCTTCTGATTCACCCTCCAGACTTCACCTTCTCCTTCTCCTTCTTCTACTTCTTCTGATCCACCCTCCTGACTTCACCTTCTCCTTCTCCTTCTTCTGCTTCTTCTGCTTCACCCTCCAGACTTCACCTTCTCCTTCTCCTTCTTCTGCTTCTTCTGCTTCACCCACCAGACTTCACCTTCTCCTTCTCCTTCTTCTGCTTCTTCTGCTTCACCCTCCTGACTTCACCTTATCCTTCTCCTTCTTCTACTTCTTCTGATTCACCCTCCAGACTTCACCTTCTCCTTCTCCTTCTTCTGCTTCTTCTGCTTCACCCTCCAGACTTCACCTTCTCCTTCTCCTTCTTCTGCTTCTTCTGCTTCGCCCTCCAGACTTCACCTTCTCCTTCTCCTTCTTCTGCTTCTTCTGCTTCACTCTCCTGACTTCACCTTCTCCTTCTCCTTCTTCTACTTCTTCTGATTCGCCCTCCAGACTTCACCTTCTCCTTCTCCTTCTTCTGCTTCTTCTGCTTCACTCTCCTGACTTCACCTTCTCCTTCTCCTTCTTCTACTTCTTCTGATTCACCCTCCAGACTTCACCCTCTCCTTCTCCTTCTTCTGCTTCTTCTGCTTCACCCTCCAGACTTCACCTTCTCTTTCTCCTTCTTCTGCTTCTTCTGCTGTGCCCTCCAGACTTCACCTTCTCCTTCTCCTTCTTCTGCTTCTTCTGATTCACCCTCCAGACTTCACCTTCTCCTTCTCCTTCTTCTACTTCTTCTGATCCACCCTCCTGACTTCACCTTCTCCTTCTCCTTCTTCTGCTTCTTCTGCTTCACCCTCCAGACTTCACCTTCTCCTTCTCCTTCTTCTGCTTCTTCTGCTTCACCCACCAGACTTCACCTTCTCCTTCTCCTTCTTCTGCTTCTTCTGCTTCACCCTCCTGACTTCACCTACTCCTTCTCCTTCTTCTGCGTCTTCTGCTTCACCCTCCAGACTTCACCTACTCCTTCTACTTCTTCTGCTTCTTCTGCTTCGCCCTCCAGACTTCACCTTCTCCTTCTCCTTCTTCTGCTTCTTCTGCTTCACTCTCCTGACTTCACCTTCTCCTTCTCCTTCTTCTACTTCTTCTGATTCACCCTCCAGACTTCACCCTCTCCTTCTCCTTCTTCTGCTTCTTCTGCTTCACCCTCCAGACTTCACCTTCTCTTTCTCCTTCTTCTGCTTCTTCTGCTGCGCCCTCCAGACTTCACCTTCTCCTTCTCCTTCTTCTGCTTCTTCTGATTCACCCTCCAGACTTCACCTTCTCCTTCTCCTTCTTCTACTTCTTCTGATCCACCCTCCTGACTTCACCTTCTCCTTCTCCTTCTTCTGCTTCTTCTGCTTCACCCTCCAGACTTCACCTTCTCCTTCTCCTTCTTCTGCTTCTTCTGCTTCACCCACCAGACTTCACCTTCTCCTTCTCCTTCTTCTGCTTCTTCTGTTTCACCCTCCTGACTTCACCTTATCCTTCTCCTTCTTCTACTTCTTCTGATTCACCCTCCAGACTTCACCTACTCCTTCTCCTTCTTCTGCTTCTTCTGCTTCACCCTCCAGACTTCACCTTCTCCTTCTCCTTCTTCTGCTTCTTCTGCTTCGCCCTCCAGACTTCACCTTCTCCTTCTCCTTCTTCTGCTTCTTCTGCTTCACTCTCCTGACTTCACCTTCTCCTTCTCCTTCTTCTACTTCTTCTGATTCACCCTCCAGACTTCACCCTCTCCTTCTCCTTCTTCTGCTTCTTCTGCTTCACCCTCCAGACTTCAACTTCTCCTTCTGCTTCTTCTGCTTCGTCTGCTTCACCGTCCTGTCTTCACCTTCTCCTTCTCCTTCTTCTACTTCTTCTGCTTCACCCCCCTGACTTCACCTGCTCCTTCTCCTTCTTCTGCTTCTTTTGATTCACCCTCCTAACTTCACCTTCTCCTTCTCCTTCTTCTGCTTCTTCTGATTCACCCTCCAGACTTCACCTTCTCCTTCTCCTTCTTCTACTTCGTCTGATTCACCCTCCAGACTTCACCTTCTCCTTCTCCTTCGTCTACTTCTTCTGATTCACCCTCCAGACTACACCTTCTCCTTCTCCTTCTTCTACTTCTTCTGATTCACCCTCCAGACTTCACCTTCTCCTTCTCCTTCTTCTCTTTCTTCTGATTCACCCTCCAGACTTCATCTTCTCCTTCTCCTTCTTCTACTTCTTCTGATTCACCCTCCAGACTTCACCTTCTCCTTCTCCTTCTTCTACTTCTTCTGATTCACCCTCCAGACTTCATCTTCTCCTTCTCCTTCTTCTGCTTCTTCTGATTCACCCTCCAGACTTCACCTTCTCCTTCTCCTTCTTCTGCTTCTTCTGCTTCACCGTCCTGACTTCACCTTCTCCTTCTCCTTCTTCTACTTCTTCTGCTACACCCCCCTGACTTCACCTGCTCCTTCTCCTTCTTCTGCTTCTTCCGATTCACCCTCCTAAATTCACCTTCTCCTTCTCCTTCTTCTGCTTCTTCTGATTCACCCTCCTGACTTCACCATCTCCTTCTCCTTCTTCTGCTTCTTCTGATTCACCCTCCAGACTTCACCTTCTCCTTCTCCTTCTTCTGCTTCTTCTGATTCACCCTCCAGACTTCACCTTCTCCTTCTCCTTCTTCTACTTCTTCTGATTCACCCTCCAGACTTCACCTACTCCTTCTCCTTCTTCTGCTTCACCCTCCAGACTTCACCTTCTCCTTCTCCTTCTTCTGCTTCTTCTGCTTCGCCCTCCAGACTTCACCTTCTCCTTCTCCTTCTTCTGCTTCTTCTGCTTCACTCTCCTGACTTCACCTTCTCCTTCTCCTTCTTCTACTTCTTCTGATTCACCCTCCAGACTTCACCCTCTCCTTCTCCTTCTTCTGCTTCTTCTGCTTCACCCTCCAGACTTCACCTTCTCTTTCTCCTTCTTCTGCTTCTTCTCTGCGCCCTCCAGACTTCACCTTCTCCTTCTCCTTTTCTGCTTCTTCTGATTCACCCTCCAGACTTCACCTTCTCCTTCTCCTTCTTCTACTTCTTCTGATCCACCCTCCTGACTTCACCTTCTCCTTCTCCTTCTTCTGCTTCTTCTGCTTCACCCTCCAGACTTCACCTTCTCCTTCTCCTTCTTCTGCTTCTTCTGCTTCACCCACCAGACTTCACCTTCTCCTTCTCCTTCTTCTGCTTCTTCTGCTTCACCCTCCTGACTTCACCTTATCCTTCTCCTTCTTCTACTTCTTCTGATTCACCCTCCAGACTTCACCTTCTCCTTCTCCTTCTTCTGCTTCTTCTGCTTCACCCTCCAGACTTCACCTTCTCCTTCTCCTTCTTCTGCTTCTTCTGCTTCGCCCTCCAGACTTCACCTTCTCCTTCTCCTTCTTCTGCTTCTTCTGCTTCACTCTCCTGACTTCACCTTCTCCTTCTCCTTCTTCTACTTCTTCTGATTCGCCCTCCAGACTTCACCTTCTCCTTCTCCTTCTTCTGCTTCTTCTGCTTCACTCTCCTGACTTCACCTTCTCCTTCTCCTTCTTCTACTTCTTCTGATTCACCCTCCAGACTTCACCCTCTCCTTCTCCTTCTTCTGCTTCTTCTGCTTCACCCTCCAGACTTCACCTTCTCTTTCTCCTTCTTCTGCTTCTTCTGCTGTGCCCTCCAGACTTCACCTTCTCCTTCTCCTTCTTCTGCTTCTTCTGATTCACCCTCCAGACTTCACCTTCTCCTTCTCCTTCTTCTACTTCTTCTGATCCACCCTCCTGACTTCACCTTCTCCTTCTCCTTCTTCTGCTTCTTCTGCTTCACCCTCCAGACTTCACCTTCTCCTTCTCCTTCTTCTGCTTCTTCTGCTTCACCCACCAGACTTCACCTTCTCCTTCTCCTTCTTCTGCTTCTTCTGCTTCACCCTCCTGACTTCACCTACTCCTTCTCCTTCTTCTGCGTCTTCTGCTTCACCCTCCAGACTTCACCTACTCCTTCTACTTCTTCTGCTTCTTCTGCTTCGCCCTCCAGACTTCACCTTCTCCTTCTCCTTCTTCTGCTTCTTCTGCTTCACTCTCCTGACTTCACCTTCTCCTTCTCCTTCTTCTACTTCTTCTGATTCACCCTCCAGACTTCACCCTCTCCTTCTCCTTCTTCTGCTTCTTCTGCTTCACCCTCCAGACTTCACCTTCTCTTTCTCCTTCTTCTGCTTCTTCTGCTGCGCCCTCCAGACTTCACCTTCTCCTTCTCCTTCTTCTGCTTCTTCTGATTCACCCTCCAGACTTCACCTTCTCCTTCTCCTTCTTCTACTTCTTCTGATCCACCCTCCTGACTTCACCTTCTCCTTCTCCTTCTTCTGCTTCTTCTGCTTCACCCTCCAGACTTCACCTTCTCCTTCTCCTTCTTCTGCTTCTTCTGCTTCACCCACCAGACTTCACCTTCTCCTTCTCCTTCTTCTGCTTCTTCTGCTTCACCCTCCTGACTTCACCTTATCCTTCTCCTTCTTCTACTTCTTCTGATTCACCCTCCAGACTTCACCTACTCCTTCTCCTTCTTCTGCTTCTTCTGCTTCACCCTCCAGACTTCACCTTCTCCTTCTCCTTCTTCTGCTTCTTCTGCTTCGCCCTCCAGACTTCACCTTCTCCTTCTCCTTCTTCTGCTTCTTCTGCTTCACTCTCCTGACTTCACCTTCTCCTTCTCCTTCTTCTACTTCTTCTGATTCACCCTCCAGACTTCACCCTCTCCTTCTCCTTCTTCTGCTTCTTCTGCTTCACCCTCCAGACTTCAACTTCTCCTTCTGCTTCTTCTGCTTCGTCTGCTTCACCGTCCTGTCTTCACCTTCTCCTTCTCCTTCTTCTACTTCTTCTGCTTCACCCCCCTGACTTCACCTGCTCCTTCTCCTTCTTCTGCTTCTTCTGATTCACCCTCCTAACTTCACCTTCTCCTTCTCCTTCTTCTGCTTCTTCTGATTCACCCTCCAGACTTCACCTTCTCCTTCTCCTTCTTCTACTTCGTCTGATTCACCCTCCAGACTTCACCTTCTCCTTCTCCTTCGTCTACTTCTTCTGATTCACCCTCCAGACTACACCTTCTCCTTCTCCTTCTTCTACTTCTTCTGATTCACCCTCCAGACTTCACCTTCTCCTTCTCCTTCTTCTCTTTCTTCTGATTCACCCTCCAGACTTCATCTTCTCCTTCTCCTTCTTCTACTTCTTCTGATTCACCCTCCAGACTTCACCTTCTCCTTCTCCTTCTTCTACTTCTTCTGATTCACCCTCCAGACTTCATCTTCTCCTTCTCCTTCTTCTGCTTCTTCTGATTCACCCTCCAGACTTCACCTTCTCCTTCTCCTTCTTCTGCTTCTTCTGATTCACCCTCCAGACTTCAACTTCTCCTTCTCCTTCTTCTACTTCTTCTGATTCACCCTCCAGACTTCACCTTCTCCTTCTCCTTCTTCTACTTCTTCTGATTCACCCGCCAGTCTTCACCTTCTCCTTCTCCTTCTTCTGTTTCTTCTGCTTCACCCTCCAGACTTCACCTTCTCCTTCTCCTTCTTCTGCTTCTTCTGCTTCACACTCCAGACTTCACCTTCTCCTTCTCCTTCTTCTGCTTCTTCTGCTGCGCCCTCCAGGCTTCACCTTCTCCTTCTCCTTCTTCTGCTTCTTCTGCTTCACCGTCCTGACTTCACCTTCTCCTTCTCCTTCTTCTACTTCTTCTGCTACACCCCCCTGACTTCACCTGCTCCTTCTACTTCTTCTGCTTCTTCCGATTCACCCTCCTAAATTCACCTTCTCCTTCTCCTTCTTCTGCTTCTTCTGAATCACCCTCCTGACTTCACCATCTCCTTCTCCTTCTTCTGCTTCTTCTGATTCACCCTCCAGACTTCACCTTCTCCTTCTCCTTCTTCTGCTTCTTCTGATTCACCCTCCAGACTTCACCTTCTCCTTCTCCTTCTTCTACTTCTTCTGCTTCACCCTCCAGACTTCACCTTCTCCTTCTCCTTCTTCTGCTTCTTCTGCTTCACCGTCCTGACTTCACCTTCTCCTTCTCCTTCTTCTACTTCTTCTGCTACAACCCCCTGACTTCACCTGCTCCTTCTGCTTCTTCTGCTTCTTCCGATTCACCCTCCTAAATTCACCTTCTCCTTCTCCTTCTTCTGCTTCTTCTGATTCACCCTCCTGACTTCACCATCTCCTTCTCCTTCTTCTGCTTCTTCTGATTCACCCTCCAGACTTCACCTTCTCCTTCTCCTTCTTCTGCTTCTTCTGATTCACCCTCCAGACTTCACCTTCTCCTTCTCCTTCTTCTACTTCTTCTGATTCACCCTCCAGACTTCACCTACTCCTTCTCCTTCTTCTGCTTCACCCTCCAGACTTCACCTTCTCCTTCTCCTTCTTCTGCTTCTTCTGCTTCGCCCTCCAGACTTCACCTTCTCCTTCTCCTTCTTCTGCTTCTTCTGCTTCACTCTCCTGACTTCACCTTCTCCTTCTCCTTCTTCTACTTCTTCTGATTCACCCTCCAGACTTCACCCTCTCCTTCTCCTTCTTCTGCTTCTTCTGCTTCACCCTCCAGACTTCACCTTCTCTTTCTCCTTCTTCTGCTTCTTCTCTGCGCCCTCCAGACTTCACCTTCTCCTTCTCCTTTTCTGCTTCTTCTGATTCACCCTCCAGACTTCACCTTCTCCTTCTCCTTCTTCTACTTCTTCTGATCCACCCTCCTGACTTCACCTTCTCCTTCTCCTTCTTCTGCTTCTTCTGCTTCACCCTCCAGACTTCACCTTCTCCTTCTCCTTCTTCTGCTTCTTCTGCTTCACCCACCAGACTTCACCTTCTCCTTCTCCTTCTTCTGCTTCTTCTGCTTCACCCTCCTGACTTCACCTTATCCTTCTCCTTCTTCTACTTCTTCTGATTCACCCTCCAGACTTCACCTACTCCTTCTCCTTCTTCTGCTTCTTCTGCTTCACCCTCCAGACTTCACCTTCTCCTTCTCCTTCTTCTGCTTCTTCTGCTTCGCCCTCCAGACTTCACCTTCTCCTTCTCCTTCTTCTGCTTCTTCTGCTTCACTCTCCTGACTTCACCTTCTCCTTCTCCTTCTTCTACTTCTTCTGATTCACCCTCCAGACTTCACCCTCTCCTTCTCCTTCTTCTGCTTCTTCTGCTTCACCCTCCAGACTTCACCTTCTCCTTCTCCTTCTTCTGCTTCTTCTGCTTCACCGTCCTGACTTCACCTTCTCCTTCTCCTTCTTCTACTTCTTCTGCTTCACCCCCTTGACTTCACCTGCTCCTTCTCCTTCTTCTGATTCTTCTGATTCACCCTCCTAACTTCACCTTCTCCTTCTCCTTCTTCTGCTTCTTCTGATTCACCCTCCAGACTTCACCTTCTCCTTCTCCTTCTTCTACATCGTCTGATTCACCCTCCAGACTTCACCTTCTCCTTCTCCTTCTTCTACTTCTTCTGATTCACCCTCCAGTCTTCACCTACTCCTTCTCCTTCTTCTGTTTCTTCTGCTTCACCCTCCAGACTTCACCTTCTCCTTCTCTTTCTTCTGCTTCTTCTGATTCACCCTCCAGACTTCATCTTCTCCTTCTCCTTCTTCTGATTCTTCTGATTCACCCTCCAGACTTCACCTTCTCCTTCTCCTTCTTCTGCTCCTTCTGATTCACCCTCCTGACTTCACCTTCTCCTTCTCCTTCTTCTACTTCTTCTGCTTCACCCTCCAGACTTCACCTTCTCCTTCTCCTTCTTCTATTTCTTCTGATTCACCCTCCAGACTTCACCTTCTCCTTCTCCTTCTTCTGCTTCTTCTGATTCACCCTCCAGACTTCACCTTCTCCTTCTCCTTATTCTGCTTCTTCTGATTCACCCTCCACACTTCACCTTCTCCTTCTCCTTCTTCTGCTTCTTCTGATTCACCCTCCAGACTTCACCTTTTCCTTCTCCTTCTTCTGCTTCTTCTGATTCACCCTCCAGACTTCACCTTCTCCTTCTCCTTCTTCTGCTTCTTCTGATTCACCCTCCAGACTTCACCTTCTCCTTCTCCTTCTTCTACTTCTTCTGATTCACCCTCCAGACTTCACCTTCTCCTTCTCTTTCTTCTGCTTCTTCTGATTCACCCTCCAGACTTCACCTTCTCCTTCTCCTTCTTCTACTTCTTCTGATTCACCCTCCAGACTTCACCTTCTCCTTCGCCTTCTTCTGCTTCTTCTGATTCACCCTCCAGACTTCACCTTCTGCTTCTCCTTCGTCTACTTCTTCTGATTCACCCTCCAGACTACACCTTCTCCTTCTCCTTCTTCTACTTCTTCTGATTCACCCTCCAGACTTCACCTTCTCCTTCTCCTTCTTCTCTTTCTTCTGATTCACCCTCCAGACTTCATCTTCTCCTTCTCCTTCTTCTACTTCTTCTGATTCACCCTCCAGACTTCATCTTCTCCTTCTCCTTCTTCTGCTTCTTCTGATTCACCCTCCAGACTTCACCTTCTCCTTCTCCTTCTCCTTCTTCTGCTTCTTCTGATTCACCCTCCAGACTTCAACTTCTCCTTCTCCTTCTTCTACTTCTTCTGATTCACCCTCCAGACTTCACCTTCTCCTTCTCCTTCTTCTACTTCTTCTGATTCACCCTCCAGTCTTCACCTTCTCCTTCTCCTTCTTCTGTTTCTTCTGCTTCACCCTCCAGACTTCACCTTCTCCTTCTCCTACTTCTGCTTCTTCTGCTTCACACTCGAGACTTCACCTTCTCCTTCTCCTTCTTCTGCTTCTTCTGCTGCGCCCTCCAGGCTTCACCTTCTCCTTCTCCTTCTTCTGCTTCTTCTGCTTCACCGTCCTGACTTCAACTGCTCCTTCTCCTTCTTCTCCTTCTTCTGCTACACCCCCCTGACTTCACCTGCTCCTTCTCCTTCTTCTGCTTCTTCTGATTCACCCTCCTAAATTCACCTTCTCCTTCTTCTGCTTCTTCTGATTCACCCTCCTGACTTCACCTTCTCCTTCTCCTTCTTCTGCTTCTTCTGATTCACCCTCCAGACTTCACCTTCTCCTTCTCCTTCTTCTGCTTCTTCTGATTCACCCTCCAGACTTCACCTTCTCCTTCTCCTTCTTCTGCTTCTTCTGCTTCACCCTCCAGACTTCACCTTCTCCTTCTCCTTCTTCTGCTTCTTCTGCTTCACCCTCCTGACTTCACCTTCTCCTTCTCCTTCTTCGACTTCTTCTGATTCACCCTCCAGACTTCACCTACTCCTTCTCCTTCTTCTGCTTCTTCTGCTTCACCCTCCAGACTTCACCTTCTCTTTCTCCTTCTTTTGCTTCTTCTGCTGTGCCCTCCAGACTTCACCTTCTCCTTCTCCTTCTTCTGATTCTTCTGATTCACCCTCCTAACTTCACCTTCTCCTTCTCCTTCTTCTGCTTCTTCTGATTCACCCTCCAGACTTCACCTTCTCCTTCTCCTTCTTCTACATCGTCTGATTCACCCTCCAGACTTCACCTTCTCCTTCTCCTTCTTCTACTTCTTCTGATTCACCCTCCAGTCTTCACCTACTCCTTCTCCTTCTTCTGTTTCTTCTGCTTCACCCTCCAGACTTCACCTTCTCCTTCTCTTTCTTCTGCTTCTTCTGATTCACCCTCCAGACTTCATCTTCTCCTTCTCCTTCTTCTGATTCTTCTGATTCACCCTCCAGACTTCACCTTCTCCTTCTCCTTCTTCTGCTCCTTCTGATTCACCCTCCTGACTTCACCTTCTCCTTCTCCTTCTTCTACTTCTTCTGCTTCACCCTCCAGACTTCACCTTCTCCTTCTCCTTCTTCTATTTCTTCTGATTCACCCTCCAGACTTCACCTTCTCCTTCTCCTTCTTCTGCTTCTTCTGATTCACCCTCCAGACTTCACCTTCTCCTTCTCCTTATTCTGCTTCTTCTGATTCACCCTCCACACTTCACCTTCTCCTTCTCCTTCTTCTGCTTCTTCTGATTCACCCTCCAGACTTCACCTTTTCCTTCTCCTTCTTCTGCTTCTTCTGATTCACCCTCCAGACTTCACCTTCTCCTTCTCCTTCTTCTGCTTCTTCTGATTCACCCTCCAGACTTCACCTTCTCCTTCTCCTTCTTCTACTTCTTCTGATTCACCCTCCAGACTTCACCTTCTCCTTCTCTTTCTTCTGCTTCTTCTGATTCACCCTCCAGACTTCACCTTCTCCTTCTCCTTCTTCTACTTCTTCTGATTCACCCTCCAGACTTCACCTTCTCCTTCGCCTTCTTCTGCTTCTTCTGATTCACCCTCCAGACTTCACCTTCTGCTTCTCCTTCGTCTACTTCTTCTGATTCACCCTCCAGACTACACCTTCTCCTTCTCCTTCTTCTACTTCTTCTGATTCACCCTCCAGACTTCACCTTCTCCTTCTCCTTCTTCTCTTTCTTCTGATTCACCCTCCAGACTTCATCTTCTCCTTCTCCTTCTTCTACTTCTTCTGATTCACCCTCCAGACTTCATCTTCTCCTTCTCCTTCTTCTGCTTCTTCTGATTCACCCTCCAGACTTCACCTTCTCCTTCTCCTTCTCCTTCTTCTGCTTCTTCTGATTCACCCTCCAGACTTCAACTTCTCCTTCTCCTTCTTCTACTTCTTCTGATTCACCCTCCAGACTTCACCTTCTCCTTCTCCTTCTTCTACTTCTTCTGATTCACCCTCCAGTCTTCACCTTCTCCTTCTCCTTCTTCTGTTTCTTCTGCTTCACCCTCCAGACTTCACCTTCTCCTTCTCCTACTTCTGCTTCTTCTGCTTCACACTCGAGACTTCACCTTCTCCTTCTCCTTCTTCTGCTTCTTCTGCTGCGCCCTCCAGGCTTCACCTTCTCCTTCTCCTTCTTCTGCTTCTTCTGCTTCACCGTCCTGACTTCAACTGCTCCTTCTCCTTCTTCTCCTTCTTCTGCTACACCCCCCTGACTTCACCTGCTCCTTCTCCTTCTTCTGCTTCTTCTGATTCACCCTCCTAAATTCACCTTCTCCTTCTTCTGCTTCTTCTGATTCACCCTCCTGACTTCACCTTCTCCTTCTCCTTCTTCTGCTTCTTCTGATTCACCCTCCAGACTTCACCTTCTCCTTCTCCTTCTTCTGCTTCTTCTGATTCACCCTCCAGACTTCACCTTCTCCTTCTCCTTCTTCTGCTTCTTCTGCTTCACCCTCCAGACTTCACCTTCTCCTTCTCCTTCTTCTGCTTCTTCTGCTTCACCCTCCTGACTTCACCTTCTCCTTCTCCTTCTTCGACTTCTTCTGATTCACCCTCCAGACTTCACCTACTCCTTCTCCTTCTTCTGCTTCTTCTGCTTCACCCTCCAGACTTCACCTTCTCTTTCTCCTTCTTTTGCTTCTTCTGCTGTGCCCTCCAGACTTCACCTTCTCCTTCTCCTTCTTCTGCTTCTTCTGCTTCACCCTCCAGACTTCACCTTCTCCTTCTCCTTCTTCTGCTTCTTCTGCTTCACCCACCAGACTTCTCCTTCTCCTTCTCCTTCTTCTGCTTCTTCTGCTTCACCCTCCTGACTGCACCTACTGCTTCTCCTTCTTCTGCTTCTTCTGCTTCACCCTCCAGACTTCACCTACTCCTTCTACTTCTTCTGCTTCTTCTGCTTCGCCCTCCAGACTTCACCTTCTCCTTCTCCTTCTTCTGCTTCTTCTGCTTCACTCTCCTGACTTCACCTTCTCCTTCTCCTTCTTCTACTTCTTCTGATTCACCCTCCAGACTTCACCCTCTCCTTCTCCTTCTTCTGCTTCTTCTGCTTCACCCTCCAGACTTCACCTTCTCTTTCTCCTTCTTCTGCTTCTTCTGCTGCGCCCTCCAGACTTCACCTTCTCCTTCTCCTTCTTCTGCTTCTTCTGATTCACCCTCCAGACTTCACCTTCTCCTTCTCCTTCTTCTACTTCTTCTGATCCACCCTCCTGACTTCACCTTCTCCTTCTCCTTCTTCTGCTTCTTCTGCTTCACCCTCCAGACTTCACCTTCTCCTTCTCCTTCTTCTGCTTCTTCTGCTTCACCCACCAGACTTCAGCTTCTCCTTCTCCTTCTTCTGCTTCTTCTGCTTCACCCTCCTGACTTCACCTTCTCCTTCTCCTTCTTCTACTTCTTCTGATTCACCCTCCAGACTTCACCTACTCCTTCTCCTTCTTCTGCTTCTTCTGCTTCACCCTCCAGACTTCACCTTCTCCTTCTCCTTCTTCTGCTTCTTCTGCTTCGCCCTCCAGACTTCACCTTCTCCTTCTCCTTCTTCTGCTTCTTCTGCTTCACTCTCCTGACTTCACCTTCTCCTTCTCCTTCTTCTGCTTCTTCTGCTTCACCCTCCAGACTTCACCTTCTCCTTCTCCTTCTTCTGCTTCTTCTGCTTCACCCTCCTGACTTCACCTTCTCCTTCTCCTTCTTCTACTTCTTCTGATTCACCCGCCAGTCTTCACCTTCTCCTTCTCCTTCTTCTGTTTCTTCTGCTTCACCCTCCAGACTTCACCTTCTCCTTCTCCTTCTTCTGCTTCTTCTGCTTCACACTCCAGACTTCACCTTCTCCTTCTCCTTCTTCTGCTTCTTCTGCTGCGCCCTCCAGGCTTCACCTTCTCCTTCTCCTTCTTCTGCTTCTTCTGCTTCACCGTCCTGACTTCACCTTCTCCTTCTCCTTCTTCTACTTCTTCTGCTACACCCCCCTGACTTCACCTGCTCCTTCTCCTTCTTCTGCTTCTTCCGATTCACCCTCCTAAATTCACCTTCTCCTTCTCCTTCTTCTGCTTCTTCTGATTCACCCTCCTGACTTCACCATCTCCTTCTCCTTCTTCTGCTTCTTCTGATTCACCCTCCAGACTTCACCTTCTCCTTCTCCTTCTTCTGCTTCTTCTGATTCACCCTCCAGACTTCACCTTCTCCTTCTCCTTCTTCTGCTTCTTCTGCTTCACCCTCCAGACTTCACCTTCTCCTTCTCCTTCTTCTGCTTCTTCTGCTTCACCCTCCTGACTTCACCTTCTCCTTCTCCTTCTTCTACTTCTTCTGATTCACCCTCCAGACTTCACCTACTCCTTCTCCTTCTTCTGCTTCACCCTCCAGACTTCACCTTCTCCTTCTCCTTCTTCTGCTTCTTCTGCTTCGCCCTCCAGACTTCTCCTTCTCCTTCTCCTTCTTCTGCTTCTTCTGCTTCACTCTCCTGACTTCACCTTCTCCTTCTCCTTCTTCTACTTCTTCTGATTCACCCTCCAGACTTCACCCTCTCCTTCTCCTTCTTCTGCTTCTACTGCTTCACCCTCCAGACTTCACCTTCTCTTTCTCCTTCTTCTGCTTCTTCTCTGCGCCCTCCAGACTTCACCTTCTCCTTCTCCTTTTCTGCTTCTTCTGATTCACCCTCCAGACTTCACCTTCTCCTTCTCCTTCTTCTACTTCTTCTGATCCACCCTCCTGACTTCACCTTCTCCTTCTCCTTCTTCTGCTTCTTCTGCTTCACCCTCCAGACTTCACCTTCTCCTTCTCCTTCTTCTGCTTCTTCTGCTTCACCCACCAGACTTCACCTTCTCCTTCTCCTTCTTCTGCTTCTTCTGCTTCACCCTCCTGACTTCACCTTATCCTTCTCCTTCTTCTACTTCTTCTGATTCACCCTCCAGACTTCACCTACTCCTTCTCCTTCTTCTGCTTCTTCTGCTTCACCCTCTAGACTTCACCTTCTCCTTCTCCTTCTTCTGCTTCTTCTGCTTCGCCCTCCAGACTTCACCTTCTCCTTCTCCTTCTTCTGCTTCTTCTGCTTCACTCTCCTGACTTCACCTTCTCCTTCTCCTTCTTCTACTTCTTCTGATTCACCCTCCAGACTTCACCCTCTCCTTCTCCTTCTTCTGCTTCTTCTGCTTCACCCTCCAGACTTCACCTTCTCCTTCTCCTTCTTCTGCTTCTTCTGCTTCACCGTCCTGACTTCACCTTCTCCTTCTCCTTCTTCTACTTCTTCTGCTTCACCCCCTTGACTTCACCTGCTCCTTCTCCTTCTTCTGCTTCTTCTGATTCACCCTCCTAACTTCACCTTCTCCTTCTCCTTCTTCTGCTTCTTCTGATTCACCCTCCAGACGTCACCTTCTCCTTCTCCTTCTTCTACTTCGTCTGATTCACCCTCCAGACTTCACCTTCTCCTTCTCCTTCTTCTACTTCTTCTGATTCACCCTCCAGTCTTCACCTACTCCTTCTCCTTCTTCTGTTTCTTCTGCTTCACCCTCCAGACTTCACCTTCTCCTTCTCTTTCTTCTGCTTCTTCTGATTCACCCTCCAGACTTCATCTTCTCCTTCTCCTTCTTCTGATTCTTCTGATTCACCCTCCAGACTTCACCTTCTCCTTCTCCTTCTTCTGCTTCTTCTGATTCACCCTCCTGACTTCACCTTCTCCTTCTCCTTCTTCTACTTCTTCTGCTTCACCCTCCAGACTTCACCTTCTCCTTCTCCTTCTTCTACTTCTTCTGATTCACCCTCCAGACTTCACCTTCTCCTTCTCCTTCTTCTGCTTCTTCTGATTCACCCTCCAGACTTCACCTTCTCCTTCTCCTTATTCTGCTTCTTCTGATTCACCCTCCAGACTTCACCTTCTCCTTCTCCTTCTTCTGCTTCTTCTGATTCACCCTCCAGACTTCACCTTTTCCTTCTCCTTCTTCTGCTTCTTCTGATTCACCCTCCAGACTTCACCTTCTCCTTCTCCTTCTTCTGCTTCTTCTGATTCACCCTCCAGACTTCACCTTCTCCTTCTCCTTCTTCTACTTCTTCTGATTCACCCTCCAGACTTCACCTTCTCCTTCTCTTTCTTCTGCTTCTTCTGATTCACCCTCCAGACTTCACCTTCTCCTTCTCCTTCTTCTACTTCTTCTGATTCACCCTCCAGACTTCACCTTCTCCTTCTCCTTCTTCTGCTTCTTCTGATTCACCCTCCAGACTTCACCTTCTGCTTCTCCTTCGTCTACTTCTTCTGATTCACCCTCCAGACTACACCTTCTCCTTCTCCTTCTTCTACTTCTTCTGATTCACCCTCCAGACTTCACCTTCTCCTTCTCCTTCTTCTCTTTCTTCTGATTCACCCTCCAGACTTCATCTTCTCCTTCTCCTTCTTCTACTTCTTCTGATTCACCCTCCAGACTTCATCTTCTCCTTCTCCTTCTTCTGCTTCTTCTGATTCACCCTCCAGACTTCACCTTCTCCTTCTCCTTCTTCTGCTTCTTCTGATTCACCCTCCAGACTTCAACTTCTCCTTCTCCTTCTTCTACTTCTTCTGATTCACCCTCCAGACTTCACCTTCTCCTTCTCCTTCTTCTACTTCTTCTGATTCACCCTCCAGTCTTCACCTTCTCCTTCTCCTTCTTCTGTTTCTTCTGCTTCACCCTCCAGACTTCACCTTCTCCTTCTCCTACTTCTGCTTCTTCTGCTTCACACTCGAGACTTCACCTTCTCCTTCTCCTTCTTCTGCTTCTTCTGCTGCGCCCTCCAGGCTTCACCTTCTCCTTCTCCTTCTTCTGCTTCTTCTGCTTCACCGTCCTGACTTCACCTTCTCCTTCTCCTTCTTCTACTTCTTCTGCTACACCCCCCTGACTTCACCTGCTCCTTCTCCTTCTTCTGCTTCTTCTGATTCACCCTCCTAAATTCACCTTCTCCTTCTCCTTCTTCTGCTTCTTCTGATTCACCCTCCTGACTTCACCTTCTCCTTCTCCTTCTTCTGCTTCTTCTGATTCACCCTCCAGACTTCACCTTCTCCTTCTCCTTCTTCTGCTTCTTCTGATTCACCCTCCAGACTTCACCTTCTCCTTCTCCTTCTTCTGCTTCTTCTGCTTCACCCTCCAGACTTCACCTTCTCCTTCTCCTTCTTCTGCTTCTTCTGCTTCACCCTCCTGACTTCACCTTCTCCTTCTCCTTCTTCGACTTCTTCTGATTCACCCTCCAGACTTCACCTACTCCTTCTCCTTCTTCTGCTTCTTCTGCTTCACCCTCCAGACTTCACCTTCTCTTTCTCCTTCTTTTGCTTCTTCTGCTGTGCCCTCCAGACTTCACCTTCTCCTTCTCCTTCTTCTGCTTCTTCTGCTTCACCCTCCAGACTTCACCTTCTCCTTCTCCTTCTTCTGCTTCTTCTGCTTCACCCACCAGACTTCTCCTTCTCCTTCTCCTTCTTCTGCTTCTTCTGCTTCACCCTCCTGACTTCACCTACTCCTTCTCCTTCTTCTGCTTCTTCTGCTTCACCCTCCAGACTTCACCTACTCCTTCTACTTCTTCTGCTTCTTCTGCTTCGCCCTCCAGACTTCACCTTCTCCTTCTCCTTCTTCTGCTTCTTCTGCTTCACTCTCCTGACTTCACCTTCTCCTTCTCCTTCTTCTACTTCTTCTGATTCACCCTCCAGACTTCACCCTCTCCTTCTCCTTCTTCTGCTTCTTCTGCTTCACCCTCCAGACTTCACCTTCTCTTTCTCCTTCTTCTGCTTCTTCTGCTGCGCCCTCCAGACTTCACCTTCTCCTTCTCCTTCTTCTGCTTCTTCTGATTCACCCTCCAGACTTCACCTTCTCCTTCTCCTTCTTCTACTTCTTCTGATCCACCCTCCTGACTTCACCTTCTCCTTCTCCTTCTTCTGCTTCTTCTGCTTCACCCTCCAGACTTCACCTTCTCCTTCTCCTTCTTCTGCTTCTTCTGCTTCACCCACCAGACTTCAGCTTCTCCTTCTCCTTCTTCTGCTTCTTCTGCTTCACCCTCCTGACTTCACCTTCTCCTTCTCCTTCTTCTACTTCTTCTGATTCACCCTCCAGACTTCACCTACTCCTTCTCCTTCTTCTGCTTCTTCTGCTTCACCCTCCAGACTTCACCTTCTCCTTCTCCTTCTTCTGCTTCTTCTGCTTCGCCCTCCAGACTTCACCTTCTCCTTCTCCTTCTTCTGCTTCTTCTGCTTCACTCTCCTGACTTCACCTTCTCCTTCTCCTTCTTCTACTTCTTCTGATTCACCCTCCAGACTTCACCCTCTCCTTCTCCTTCTTCTGCTTCTTCTGCTTCACCCTCCAGACTTCACCTTCTCCTTCTCCTTCTTCTACTTCTTCTGATTCACCCTCCAGTCTTCACCTACTCCTTCTCCTTATTCTGTTTCTTCTGCTTCACCCTCCAGACTTCACCTTCTCCTTCTCTTTCTTCTGCTTCTTCTGATTCACCCTCCAGACTTCATCTTCTCCTTCTCCTTCTTCTGATTCTTCCGATTCACCCTCCAGACTTCACCTTCTCCTTCTCCTTCTTCTGCTTCTTCTGATTCACCCTCCTGACTTCACCTTCTCCTTCTCCTTCTTCTACTTCTTCTGCTTCACCCTCCAGACTTCACCTTCTCCTTCTCCTTCTTCTACTTCTTCTGATTCACCCTCCAGACTTCACCCTCTCCTTCTCCTTCTTCTGCTTCTTCTGCTTCACCCTCCAGACTTCACCTTCTCTTTCTCCTTCTTCTGCTTCTTCTGCTGCGCCCTCCAGACTTCACCTTCTCCTTCTCCTTCTTCTGCTTCTTCTGATTCACCCTCCAGACTTCACCTTCTCCTTCTCCTTCTTCTACTTCTTCTGATCCACCCTCCTGACTTCACCTTCTCCTTCTCCTTCTTCTGCTTCTTCTGCTTCACCCTCCAGACTTCACCTTCTCCTTCTCCTTCTTCTGCTTCTTCTGCTTCACCCACCAGACTTCACCTTCTCCTTCTCCTTCTTCTGCTTCTTCTGCTTCACCCTCCTGACTTCACCTTATTCTTCTCCTTCTTCTACTTCTTCTGATTCACCCTCCAGACTTCACCTACTCCTTCTCCTTCTTCTGCTTCTTCTGCTTCACCCCCCAGACTTCACCTTCTCCTTCTCCTTCTTCTGCTTCTTCTGCTTCACCCACCAGACTTCACCTTCTCCTTCTCCTTCTTCTGCTTCTTTTGCTTCACTCTCCTGACTTCACCTTCTCCTTCTCCTTCTTCTACTTCTTCTGATTCACCCTCCAGACTTCATCCTCTCCTTCTCCTTCTTCTGCTTCTTCTGCTTCACCCTCCAGACTTCACCTTCTCCTTCTCCTTCTTCTGCTTCTTCTGCTTCACCGTCCTGACTTCACCTTCTCCTTCTCCTTCTTCTACTTCTTCTGCTTCACCCCCCTGACTTCACCTGCTCCTTCTCCTTCTTCTGCTTCTTCTGATTCACCCTCCTAACTTCACCTTCTCCTTCTCCTTCTTCTGCTTCTTCTGATTCACCCTCCAGATTTCACCTTCTCCTTCTCCTTCTTCTACTTCGTCTGATTCACCCTCCAGACTTCACCTTCTCCTTCTCCTTCTTCTACTTCTTCTGATTCACCCTCCAGTCTTCACCTACTCCTTCTCCTTCTTCTGTTTCTTCTGCTTCACCCTCCAGACTTCACCTTCTCCTTCTCTTTCTTCTGCTTCTTCTGATTCACCCTCCAGACTTCATCTTCTCCTTCTCCTTCTTCTGATTCTTCTGATTCACCCTCCAGACTTCACCTTCTCCTTCTCCTTCTTCTGCTTCTTCTGATTCACCCTCCTGACTTCACCTTCTCCTTCTCCTTCTTCTACTTCTTCTGCTTCACCCTCCAGACTTCACCTTCTCCTTCTCCTTCTTCTACTTCTTCTGATTCACCCTCCAGACTTCACCTTCTCCTTCTCCTTCTTCTGCTTCTTCTGATTCACCCTCCAGACTTCACCTTCTCCTTCTCCTTATTCTGCTTCTTCTGATTCACCCTCCAGACTTCACCTTCTCCTTCTCCTTCTTCTGCTTCTTCTGATTCACCCTCCAGACTTCACCTTTTCCTTCTCCTTCTTCTGCTTCTTCTGATTCACCCTCCAGACTTCACCTTCTCCTTCTCCTTCTTCTGCTTCTTCTGATTCACCCTCCAGACTTCACCTTCTCCTTCTCCTTCTTCTACTTCTTCTGATTCACCCTCCAGACTTCACCTTCTCCTTCTTTTTCTTCTGCTTCTTCTGATTCACCCTCCAGACTTCACCTTCTCCTTCTCCTTCTTCTGCTTCTTCTGCTTCACCCTCCAGACTTCACCTTCTCCTTCTCCTTCTTCTGCTTCTTCTGCTTCACCCTCCTGACTTCACCTTCTCCTTCTCCTTCTTCTACTTCTTCTGATTCACCCTCCTGACTTCACCTTCTCCTTCTCCTTCTTCTACTTCTTCTGCTTCACCCTCCAGACTTCACCTTCTCCTTCTCCTTCTTCTACTTCTTCTGATTCACCCTCCAGACTTCACCTTCTCCTTCTCCTTCTTCTACTTCTTCTGATTCACCCTCCAGACTTCACCTTCTCCTTCTCCTTCTTCTACTTCTTCTGATTCATCCTCCAGACTTCACCTTCTCCTTCTCCTTCTTCTGCTTCTTCTGATTCACCCTCCAGACTTCACCTTCTCCTTCTCCTTATTTTGCTTCTTCTGATTCACCCTCCAGACTTCACCTTCTCCTTCTCCTTCTTCTGCTTCTTCTGAGTCACCCTCCAGACTTCACCTTCTCCTTCTCCTTCTTCTGCTTCTTCTGATTCACCCTCCAGACTTCACCTTCTCCTTCTCCTTCTTCTACTTCTTCTGATTCACCCTCCAGACTTCATCTTCTCCTTCTCCTTCTTCTGCTTCGTCTGATTCACCCTCCAGACTTCACCTTCTCCTTCTCCTTCGTCTACTTCTTCTGATTCACCCTCCAGACTACACCTTCTCCTTCTCCTTCTTCTACTTCTTCTGATTCACCCTCCAGACTTCACCTTCTCCTTCTCCTTCTTCTGTTTCTTCTGATTCACCCTCCAGACTTCACCTTCTCCTTCTCCTTCTTCTACTTCTTCTGATTCACCCTCCAGACTTCACCTTCTCCTTCTCCTTCTTCTACTTCTTCTGATTCACCCTCCAGACTTCATCTTCTCCTTCTCCTTCTTCTGCATCTTCTGATTCACCCTCCAGACTTCACCTTCTCCTTCTCCTTCTTCTGCTTCTTCTGATTCACCCTCCAGACTTCACCTTCTCCTTCTCCTTCTTCTAATTCTTCTGATTCACCCTCCAGACTTCACCTTCTCCTTCTCCTTCTTCTACTTCTTCTGATTCTCCCTCCAGTCTTCACATTCTCCTTCTCCTTCTTCTGTTTCTTCTGCTTCAGCCTCCAGACTTCACCTTCTCCTTCTCTTTCTTCTGATTCTTCTGATTCACCCTCCAGACTTCACCTTCGCCTTCTCCTTCTTCTGATTCTTCTGATTCACCCTCCAGACTTCACCTTCTCCTTCTCCTTCTTCTGCTTCTTCTGATTCACCCTCCTGGCTTCACCTTCTCCTTCTCCTTCTTCTACTTCTTCTGATTCACCCTCCTGACTCCACCTTCTCCTTCTCCTTCTTCTCCTTCTTCTGCTTCACCCTCCAGACTTCACCTTCTCCTTCTCCTTCTTCTACCTCTTCTGATTCACCCTCCAGACTTCACCTTCTCCTTCTCCTTCTTCTGCTTCTTCTGATTCACCCTCCAGACTTCACCTTCTCCTTCTCCTTATTCTGCTTCTTCTGATTCACCCTCCAGACTTCACCTTCTCCTTCTCGTTATTCTGCTTCTTCTGATTCAACCTCCAGACTTCACCTTCTCCTTCTCCTTCTTCTGCTTCTTCTGATTCACCCTCCAGACTTCACCTTCTCCTTCTCCTTCTTCTGCTTCTTCTGATTCACCCTCCAGACTTCACCTTCTCCTTCTCCTTATTCTGCTTCTTCTGATTCACCCTCCAGACTTCACCTTCTCCTTCTCCTTCTTCTGCTTCTTCTGATTCACCCTCCAGACTTCACCTTTTCCTTCTCCTTCTTCTGCTTCTTCTGATTCACTCTCCAGACTTCACCTTCTCCTTCTCCTTCTTCTGCTTCTTCTGATTCACCCTCCAGACTTCACCTTCTCCTTCTCCTTCTTCTACTTCTTCTGATTCACCCTCCAGACTTCACCTTCTCCTTCTCTTTCTTCTGCTTCTTCTGATTCACCCTCCAGACTTCACCTTCTCCTTCTCCTTCTTCTGCTTCTTCTGCTTCACCCTCCAGACTTCACCTTCTCCTTCTCCTTCTTCTGCTTCTTCTGCTTCACCCTCCTGACTTCACCTTCTCCTTCTCCTTCTTCTACTTCTTCTGATTCACCCTCCTGACTTCACCTTCTCCTTCTCCTTCTTCTACTTCTTCTGCTTCACCCTCCAGACTTCACCTTCTCCTTCTCCTTCTTCTACTTCTTCTGATTCACCCTCCAGACTTCACCTTCTCCTTCTCCTTCTTCTACTTCTTCTGATTCACCCTCCAGACTTCACCTTCTCCTTCTCCTTCTTCTACTTCTTCTGATTCATCCTCCAGACTTCACCTTCTCCTTCTCCTTCTTCTGCTTCTTCTGATTCACCCTCCAGACTTCACCTTCTCCTTCTCCTTATTCTGCTTCTTCTGATTCACCCTCCAGACTTCACCTTCTCCTTCTCCTTCTTCTGCTTCTTCTGATTCACCCTCCAGACTTCACCTTCTCCTTCTCCTTCTTCTGCTTCTTCTGATTCACCCTCCAGACTTCACCTTCTCCTTCTCCTTCTTCTACTTCTTCTGATTCACCCTCCAGACTTCATCTTCTCCTTCTCCTTCTTCTGCTTCTTCTGCTTCACCCTCCTGACTTCACCTTCTCCTTCTCCTTCTTCTACCTCTTCTGATTCACCCTCCAGACTTCACCTTCTCCTTCTCCTTCTTCTGCTTCTTCTGATTCACCCTCCAGACTTCACCTTCTCCTTCTCCTTATTCTGCTTCTTCTGATTCACCCTCCAGACTTCAACTTCTCCTTCTCGTTATTCTGCTTCTTCTGATTCAACCTCCAGACTTCACCTTCTCCTTCTCCTTCTTCTGCTTCTTCTGATTCACCCTCCAGACTGCACCTTCTCCTTCTCCTTCTTCTACTTCTTCTGATCCACCCTCCTGACTTCACCTTCTCCTTCTCCTTCTTCTGCTTCTTCTGATTCACCCTCCTGGCTTCACCTTCTCCTTCTCCTTCTTCTACTTCTTCTGATTCACCCTCCTGACTTCACCTTCTCCTTCTCCTTCTTCTCCTTCTTCTGCTTCACCCTCCAGACTTCACCTTCTCCTTCTCCTTCTTCTACCTCTTCTGATTCACCCTCCAGACTTCACCTTCTCCTTCTCCTTCTTCTGCTTCTTCTGATTCACCCTCCAGACTTCACCTTCTCCTTCTCCTTCTTCTGCTTCTTCTGATTCACCCTCCAGACTTCACCTTCTCCTTCTCGTTATTCTGCTTCTTCTGATTCAACCTCCAGACTTCACCTTCTCCTTCTCCTTCTTCTGCTTCTTCTGATTCACCCTCCAGACTTCACCTT
Source organism: Somniosus microcephalus (assembly GCF_052327205.1). Lineage (NCBI taxonomy): Eukaryota > Metazoa > Chordata > Chondrichthyes > Squaliformes > Somniosidae > Somniosus > Somniosus microcephalus. The sequence goes on along the minus strand of NW_028225267.1, from coordinate 33,510 downwards.
CTCCTTCTCCTTCTTCTGTTTCTTCTGATTCGCCCTCCAGACTTCACCTTCTCCTTCTACTTCTTCTGCTTCTTCTGATTCACCCTCCTGACTTCACCTTCTCCTTCTCCTTTTTCTACTTCTTCTGATTCACCCTCCAGACTTCATCTTCTCCTTCTCCTTCTTCTGCTTCTTCTGCTTCACCCTCCTGACTTCACCTTCTCCTTCTCCTTCTTCTACCTCTTCTGATTCACCTTCCAGACTTCACCTTCTCCTTCTCCTTCTTCTGCTTCTTCTGATTCACCCTCCAGACTTCACCTTCTCCTTCTCCTTATTCTGCTTCTTCTGATTCACCCTCCAGACTTCACCTTCTCCTTCTCGTTATTCTGCTTCTTCTGATTCAACCTCCAGACTTCACCTTCTCCTTCTCCTTCTTCTGCTTCTTCTGATTCACCCTCCAGACTGCACCTTCTCCTTCTCCTTCTTCTACTTCTTCTGATCCACCCTCCTGACTTCACCTTCTCCTTCTCCTTCTTCTGCTTCTTCTGATTCACCCTCCTGGCTTCACCTTCTCCTTCTCCTTCTTCTACTTCTTCTGATTCACCCTCCTGACTTCACCTTCCCCTTCTCCTTCTTCTCCTTCTTCTGCTTCACCCTCCAGACTTCACCTTCTCCTTCTCCTTCTTCTACCTCTTCTGATTCACCCTCCTGACTTCACCTTCTCCTTCTCCTTCTTCTGCTTCTTCTGATTCACCCTCCAGACTTCACATTCTCCTTCTCCTTATTCTGCTTCTTCTGATTCACCCTCCAGACTTCACCTTCTCCTTCTCGTTATTCTGCTTCTTCTGATTCAACCTCCAGACTTCACCTTCTCCTTCTCCTTCTTCTGCTTCTTCTGATTCACCCTCCAGACTTCACCTTCTCCTTCTCCTTCTTCTGTTTCTTCTGATTCGCCCTCCTGACTGCACCTTCTCCTTCTCCTTCTTCTACTTCTTCTGATTCACCCTCCAGACTTCACCTTCTCCTTCTCCTTTTCTTCTTCTTCTGATTCACCCTCCAGACTTCACCTTCTCATTCTCCTTCTTCTGCTTCTTCTGCTGCGCCCTCCAGACTTCACCTTCTCCTTCTCCTTCTTCCGCTTCTTCTGCTTCACACTCCAGACTTCACCTTCTCCTTCTCCTTCTTCTGCTTCTTCTGCTTCACCGTCCTGACTTCACCTTCTCCTTCTCCTTCTTCTACTTCTTCTGCTACACCCCCCTGACTTCACCTGCTCCTTCTCCTTCTTCTGCTTCTTCTGATTCACCGTCCTGACTTCACCTTCTCCTTCTCCTTCTTCTACTTCTTCTGCTACACCCCCCTGACTTCACCTGCTCCTTCTCCTTCTTCTGCTTCTTCTGATTCACCCTCCTAAATTCACCTTCTCCTTCTCCTTCTTCTGCTTCTTCTGATTCACCCTCCTGACTTCACCTTCTCCTTCTCCTTCTTCTACTTCTTCTGATTCACCCTCCAGACTTCACCTACTCCTTCTCCTTCTTCTGCTTCGCCCTCCAGACTTCACCTTCTCCTTCTCCTTCTTCTGCTTCTTCTGCTTCACTCTCCTGACTTCACCTTCTCCTTCTCCTTCTTCTACTTCTTCTGATTCACCCTCCAGACTTCACCTTCTCCTTCTCCTTCTTCTACTTCTTCTGATTCACCCTCCAGACTTCACCTTCTCCTTCTCCTTCTTCTACTTCTTCTGATTCACCCTCCAGACTTCATCTTCTCCTTCTCCTTCTTCTGCATCTTCTGATTCACCCTCCAGACTTCACCTTCTCCTTCTCCTTCTTCTGCTTCTTCTGATTCACCCTCCAGACTTCACCTTCTCCTTCTCCTTCTTCTAATTCTTCTGATTCACCCTCCAGACTTCACCTTCTCCTTCTCCTTCTTCTACTTCTTCTGATTCTCCCTCCAGTCTTCACATTCTCCTTCTCCTTCTTCTGTTTCTTCTGCTTCAGCCTCCAGACTTCACGTTCTCCTTCTCTTTCTTCTGATTCTTCTGATTCACCCTCCAGACTTCACCTTCGCCTTCTCCTTCTTCTGATTCTTCTGATTCACCCTCCAGACTTCACCTTCTCCTTCTCCTTCTTCTGCTTCTTCTGATTCACCCTCCTGGCTTCACCTTCTCCTTCTCCTTCTTCTACTTCTTCTGATTCACCCTCCTGACTTCACCTTCTCCTTCTCCTTCTTCTCCTTCTTCTGCTTCACCCTCCAGACTTCACCTTCTCCTTCTCCTTCTTCTACCTCTTCTGATTCACCCTCCAGACTTCACCTTCTCCTTCTCCTTCTTCTGCTTCTTCTGATTCACCCTCCAGACTTCACCTTCTCCTTCTCCTTATTCTGCTTCTTCTGATTCACCCTCCAGACTTCACCTTCTCCTTCTCGTTATTCTGCTTCTTCTGATTCAACCTCCAGACTTCACCTTCTCCTTCTCCTTCTTCTGCTTCTTCTGATTCACCCTCCAGACTTCACCTTCTCCTTCTCCTTCTTCTACTTCTTCTGATTCACCCTCCTGACTTCACCTTCTCCTTCTCCTTCTTCTACTTCTTCTGCTTCACCCTCCAGACTTCACCTTCTCCTTCTCCTTCTTCTACTTCTTCTGATTCACCCTCCAGACTTCACCTTCTCCTTCTCCTTCTTCTACTTCTTCTGATTCACCCTCCAGACTTCACCTTCTCCTTCTCCTTCTTCTACTTCTTCTGATTCATCCTCCAGACTTCACCTTCTCCTTCTCCTTCTTCTGCTTCTTCTGATTCACCCTCCAGACTTCACCTTCTCCTTCTCCTTATTCTGCTTCTTCTGATTCACCCTCCAGACTTCACCTTCTCCTTCTCCTTCTTCTGCTTCTTCTGATTCACCCTCCAGACTTCACCTTCTCCTTCTCCTTCTTCTGCTTCTTCTGATTCACCCTCCAGACTTCACCTTCTCCTTCTCCTTCTTCTACTTCTTCTGATTCACCCTCCAGACTTCATCTTCTCCTTCTCCTTCTTCTGCTTCTTCTGCTTCACCCTCCTGACTTCACCTTCTCCTTCTCCTTCTTCTACCTCTTCTGATTCACCCTCCAGACTTCACCTTCTCCTTCTCCTTCTTCTGCTTCTTCTGATTCACCCTCCAGACTTCACCTTCTCCTTCTCCTTATTCTGCTTCTTCTGATTCACCCTCCAGACTTCAACTTCTCCTTCTCGTTATTCTGCTTCTTCTGATTCAACCTCCAGACTTCACCTTCTCCTTCTCCTTCTTCTGCTTCTTCTGATTCACCCTCCAGACTGCACCTTCTCCTTCTCCTTCTTCTACTTCTTCTGATCCACCCTCCTGACTTCACCTTCCCGTTCTCCTTCTTCTGCTTCTTCTGATTCACCCTCCTGGCTTCACCTTCTCCTTCTCCTTCTTCTACTTCTTCTGATTCACCCTCCTGACTTCACCTTCTCCTTCTCCTTCTTCTCCTTCTTCTGCTTCACCCTCCAGACTTCACCTGCTCCTTCTCCTTCTTCTACCTCTTCTGATTCACCCTCCAGACTTCACCTTCTCCTTCTCCTTCTTCTGCTTCTTCTGATTCACCCTCCAGACTTCACCTTCTCCTTCTCCTTCTTCTGCTTCTTCTGATTCACCCTCCAGACTTCACCTTCTCCTTCTCGTTATTCTGCTTCTTCTGATTCAACCTCCAGACTTCACCTTCTCCTTCTCCTTCTTCTGCTTCTTCTGATTCACCCTCCAGACTTCACCTTCTCCTTCTCCTTCTTCTGTTTCTTCTGATTCGCCCTCCAGACTTCACCTTCTCCTTCTACTTCTTCTGCTTCTTCTGATTCACCCTCCTGACTTCACCTTCTCCTTCTCCTTCTTCTACTTCTTCTGATTCACCCTCCAGACTTCATCTTCTCCTTCTCCTTCTTCTGCTTCTTCTGCTTCACCCTCCTGACTTCACCTTCTCCTTCTCCTTCTTCTACCTCTTCTGATTCACCCTCCAGACTTCACCTTCTCCTTCTTCTTCTTCTGCTTCTTCTGATTCACCCTCCAGACTTCACCTTCTCCTTCTCGTTATTCTGCTTCTTCTGATTCAACCTCCAGACTTCACCTTCTCCTTCTCCTTCTTCTGCTTCTTCTGATTCACCCTCCAGACTGCACCTTCTCCTTCTCCTTCTTCTACTTCTTCTGATCCACCCTCCTGACTTCACCTTCTCCTTCTCCTTCTTCTGCTTCTTCTGATTCACCCTCCTGGCTTCACCTTCTCCTTCTCCTTCTTCTACTTCTTCTGATTCACCCTCCTGACTTCACCTTCTCCTTCTCCTTCTTCTCCTTCTTCTGCTTCACCCTCCAGACTTCACCTTCTACTTCTCCTTCTTCTACCTCTTCTGATTCACCCTCCAGACTTCACCTTCTCCTTCTCCTTCTTCTGCTTCTTCTGATTCACCCTCCAGACTTCACCTTCTCCTTCTCCTTATTCTGCTTCTTCTGATTCACCCTCCAGACTTCACCTTCTCCTTCTCGTTATTCTGCTTCTTCTGATTCAACCTCCAGACTTCACCTTCTCCTTCTCCTTCTTCTGCTTCTTCTGATTCACCCTCCAGACTTCACCTTCTCCTTCTCCTTCTTCTGTTTCTTCTGATTCGCCCTCCAGACTTCACCTTCTCCTTCTCCTTCTTCTGCTTCTTCTGATTCACCCTCCTGACTTCACCTTCTCCTTCTCCTTCTTCTACTTCTTCTGATTCACCCTCCTGACTTCACCTTCTCCTTCTCCTTCTTCTACTTCTTCTGATTCACCCTCCAGACTTCACCTTCTCCTTCTCCTTCTTCTTCTTCTTCTGATTCACCCTCCAGACTTCACCTTCTCATTCTCCTTCTTCTGCTTCTTCTGCTGCGCCCTCCAGACTTCACCTTCTCCTTCTCCTTCTTCTGCTTCTTCTGCTTCACACTCCAGACTTCACCTTCTCCTTCTCCTTCTTCTGCTTCTTCTGCTGCGCCCTCCAGGCTTCACCTTCTCCTTCTCCTTCTTCTGCTTCTTCTGCTTCACCGTCCTGACTTCACCTTCTCCTTCTCCTTCTTCTACTTCTTCTGCTACACCCCCCTGACTTCACCTGCTCCTTCTCCTTCTTCTGCTTCTTCTGATTCACCCTCCTAAATTCACCTTCTCCTTCTCCTTCTTCTGCTTCTTCTGATTCACCCTCCTGACTTCACCTTCTCCTTCTCCTTCTTCTGCTTCTTCTGATTCACCCTCCAGACTTCACCTTCTCCTTCTCCTTCTTCTGCTTCTTCTGATTCTCCCTCCAGACTTCACCTTCTCCTTCTCCTTCTTCTGCTTCTTCTGCTTCACCCTCCAGACTTCACCTTCTCCTTCTCCTTCTTCTGCTTCTTCTGCTTCACCCTCCTGACTTCACCTTCTCCTTCTCCTTCTTCTGCTTCTTCTGCTTCGCCCTCCAGACTTCACCTTCTCCTTCTCCATCTTCTGCTTCTTCTGCTTCACTCTCCTGACTTCACCTTCTCCTTCTCCTTCTTCTACTTCTTCTGATTCACCCTCCAGACTTCACCCTCTCCTTCTCCTTCTTCTGCTTCTTCTGCTTCACCCTCCAGACTTCACCTTCTCTTTCTCCTTCTTCTGCTTCTTCTGCTGCGCCCTCCAGACTTCACCTTCTCCTTCTCCTTCTTCTGCTTCTTCTGATTCACCCTCCAGACTTCACCTTCTCCTTCTCCTTCTTCTACTTCTTCTGATCCACCCTCCTGACTTCACCTTCTCCTTCTCCTTCTTCTGCTTCTTCTGCTTCACCCTCCAGACTTCACCTTCTCCTTCTCCTTCTTCTGCTTCTTCTGCTTCACCCACCAGACTTCACCTTCTCCTTCTCCTTCTTCTGCTTCTTCTGCTTCACCCTCCTGACTTCACCTTCTCCTTCTCCTTCTTCTACCTCTTCTGATTCACCCTCCAGACTTCACCTTCTCCTTCTCCTTCTTCTGCTTCTTCTGATTCACCCTCCAGACTTCACCTTCTCCTTCTCCTTATTCTGCTTCTTCTGATTCACCCTCCAGACTTCACCTTCTCCTTCTCGTTATTCTGCTTCTTCTGATTCAACCTCCAGACTTCACCTTCTTCTTCTCCTTCTTCTGCTTCTTCTGATTCACCCTCCTGACTTCACCTTCTCCTTCTCCTTCTTCTCCTTCTTCTGCTTCACCCTCCAGACTTCACCTTCTCCTTCTCCTTCTTCTACCTCTTCTGATTCACCCTCCAGACTTCACCTTCTCCTTCTCCTTCTTCTACTTCTTCTGATTCACCCTCCAGACTTCACCTTCTCCTTCTCCTTCTTCTACTTCTTCTGATTCACCCTCCAGACTTCATCTTCTCCTTCTCCTTCTTCTGCATCTTCTGATTCACCCTCCAGACTTCACCTTCTCCTTCTCCTTCTTCTGCTTCTTCTGATTCACCCTCCAGACTTCACCTTCTCCTTCTCCTTCTTCTACTTCTTCTTATTCACCCTCCAGACTTCACCTTCTCCTTCTCCTTCTTCTACTTCTTCTGATTCACCCTCCAGTCTTCACATTCTCCTTCTCCTTCTTCTGTTTCTTCTGCTTCAGCCTCCAGACTTCACCTTCTCCTTCTCTTTCTTCTGATTCTTCTGATTCACCCTCCAGACTTCACCTTCTCCTTCTCCTTCTTCTGATTCTTCTGATTCACCCTCCAGACTTCACCTTCTCCTTCTCCTTCTTCTGCTTCTTCTGATTCACCCTCCTGGCTTCACCTTCTCCTTCTCCTTCTTCTACTTCTTCTGATTCACCCTCCTGACTTAACCTTCTCCTTCTCCTTCTTCTCCTTCTTCTGCTTCACCCTCCAGACTTCACCTTCTCCTTCTCCTTCTTCTACCTCTTCTGATTCACCCTCCAGACTTCACCTTCTCCTTCTCCTTCTTCTGCTTCTTCTGATTCACCCTCCAGACTTCACCTTCTCCTTCTCCTTATTCTGCTTCTTCTGATTCACCCTCCAGACTTCACCTTCTCCTTCTCGTTATTCTGCTTCTTCTGATTCAACCTCCAGACTTCACCTTCTCCTTCTCCTTCTTCTGCTTCTTCTGATTCACCCTCCAGACTTCACCTTCTCCTTCTCCTTCTTCTGTTTCTTCTGATTCGCCCTCCAGACTTCACCTTCTCCTTCTCCTTCTTCTGCTTCTTCTGATTCACCCTCCTGACTTCACCTTCTCCTTCTCCTTCTTCTACATCTTCTGATTCACCCTCCTGACTTCACCTTCTCCTTCTCCTTCTTCTACTTCTTCTGATTCACCCTCCAGACTTCACCTTCTCCTTCTCCTTCTTCTGCTTCTTCTGATTCACCCTCCAGACTTCACCTTCTCATTCTCCTTCTTCTGCTTCTTCTGCTGCGCCCTCCAGACTTCACCTTCTCCTTCTCCTTCTTCTGCTTCTTCTGCTTCACACTCCAGACTTCACCTTCTCCTTCTCCTTCTTCTGCTTCTTCTGCTGCGCCCTCCAGGCTTCACCTTCTCCTTCTCCTTCTTCTGCTTCTTCTGCTTCACCGTCCTGACTTCACCTTCTCCTTCTCCTTCTTCTACTTCTTCTGCTACACCCCCCTGACTTCACCTGCTCCTTCTCCTTCTTCTGCTTCTTCTGATTCACCCTCCTGACTTCACCTTCTCCTTCTCCTTCTTCTGCTTCTTCTGATTCACCCTCCAGACTTCACCTTCTCCTTCTCCTTCTTCTGCTTCTTCTGATTCACCCTCCAGACTTCACCTTCTCCTTCTCCTTCTTCTGCTTCTTCTGCTTCACCCTCCAGACTTCACCTTCTCCTTCTCCTTCTTCTGCTTCTTCTGCTTCACCCTCCTGACTTCACCTTCTCCTTCTCCTTCTTCTACTTCTTCTGATTCACCCTCCTGACTTCACCTTCTCCTTCTCCTTCTTCTACTTCTTCTGCTTCACCCTCCAGACTTCACCTTCTCCTTCTCCTTCTTCTATTTCTTCTGATTCACCCTCCACACTTCACCTTCTCCTTCTCCTTCTTCTACTTTTTCTGATTCACCCTCCAGACTTCACCTTCTCCTTCTCCTTCTTCTACTTCTTCTGATTCATCCTCCAGACTTCACCTTCTCCTTCTCCTTCTTCTGCTTCTTCTGATTCACCCTCCAGACTTCACCTTCTCCTTCTCCTTATTCTGCTTCTTCTGATTCACCCTCCAGACTTCACCTTCTCCTTCTCGTTATTCTGCTTCTTCTGATTCAACCTCCAGACTTCACCTTCTCCTTCTCCTTCTTCTGCTTCTTCTGATTCACCCTCCAGACTTCACCTTCTCCTTCTCCTTCTTCTGTTTCTTCTGATTCGCCCTCCAGACTTCACCTTCCCCTTCTCCTTCTTCTGCTTCAACTGATTCACCCTCCTGACTTCACCTTCTCCTTCTCCTTCTTCTACTTCTTCTGATTCACCCTCCTGACTTCACCTTCTCCTTCTCCTTCTTCTACTTCTTCTGATTCACCCTCCAGACTTCACCTTCTCCTTCTCCTTCTTCTGCTTCTTCTGATTCACCCTCCAGACTTCACCTTCTCATTCTCCTTCTTCTGCTTCTTCTGCTGCGCCCTCCAGACTTCACCTTCTCCTTCTCCTTCTTCTGCTTCTTCTGCTTCACACTCCAGACTTCACCTTCTCCTTCTCCTTCTTATGCTTCTTCTGCTGCGCCCTCCAGGCTTCACCTTCTCCTTCTCCTTCTTCTGCTTCTTCTGCTTCACCGTCCTGACTTCACCTTCTCCTTCTCCTTCTTCTACTTCTTCTGCTACACCCCCCGGACTTCACCTGCTCCTTCTCCTTCTTCTGCTTCTTCTGATTCACCCTCCTAAATTCACCTTCTCCTTCTCCTTCTTCTGCTTCTTCTGATTCACCCTCCTGACTTCACCTTCTCCTTCTCCTTCTTCTGCTTCTTCTGATTCACCCTCCAGACTTCACCTTCTCCTTCTCCTTCTTCTGCTTCTTCTGATTCACCCTCCAGACTTCACCTTCTCCTTCTCCTTCTTCTGCTTCTTTTGCTTCACCCTCCAGACTTCACCTTCTCCTTCTCCTTCTTCTGCTTCTTCTGCTTCACCCTCCTGACTTCACCTTCTCCTTCTCCTTCTTCTACTTCTTCTGATTCACCCTCCTGACTTCACCTTCTCCTTCTCCTTCTTCTACTTCTTCTGCTTCACCCTCCAGACTTCACCTTCTCCTTCTCCTTCTTCTACTTCTTCTGATTCACCCTCCAGACTTCACCTTCTCCTTCTCCTTCTTCTACTTTTTCTGATTCACCCTCCAGACTTCACCTTCTCCTTCTCCTTCTTCTACTTCTTCTGATTCATCCTCCAGACTTCACCTTCTCCTTCTCCTTCTTCTGCTTCTTCTGATTCACCCTCCAGACTTCACCTTCTCCTTCTCCTTATTCTGCTTCTTCTGATTCACCCTCCAGACTTCACCTTCTCCTTCTCCTTCTTCTGCTTCTTCTGATTCACCCTCCAGACTTCACCTTCTCCTTCTCCTTCTTCTGCTTCTTCTGATTCACCCTCCAGACTTCACCTTCTCCTTCTCCTTCTTCTACTTCTTCTGATTCACCCTCCAGACTTCATCTTCTCCTTCTCCTTCTTCTGCTTCTTCTGATTCACCCTCCAGACTTCACCTTCTCCTTCTCCTTCGTCTACTTCTTCTGATTCACCCTCCTGACTACACCTTCTCCTTCTCCTTCTTCTACTTCTTCTGATTCACCCTCCAGACTTCACCTTCTCCTTCTCCTTCTTCTGTTTCTTCTGATTCACCCTCCAGACTTCACCTTCTCCTTCTTCTACTTCTTCTGATTCACCCTCCAGACTTCACCTTCTCCTTCTCCTTCGTCTACTTCTTCTGATTCTCCCTCCAGACTACACCTTCTCCTTCTCCTTCTTCTACTTCTTCTGATTCACCCTCCAGACTTCACCTTCTCCTTCTCCTTCTTCTGTTTCTTCTGATTCACCCTCCAGACTTCACCTTCTCCTTCTCCTTCTTCTGCTTCTTCTGATTCACCCTCCAGACTTCACCTTCTCCTTCTCCTTCTTCTGCTTCTTCTGATTCACCCTCCAGACTTCACCTTCTCCTTCTCCTTCTTCTACTTCTTCTGATTCACCCTCCAGACTTCACCTTCTCCTTCTCCTTCTTCTGCTTCTTCTGATTCACCCTCCAGACTTCACCTTCTCCTTCTCCTTCGTCTACTTCTTCTGATTCACCCTCCAGACTACACCTTCTCCTTCTCCTTCTTCTACTTCTTCTGATACACCCTCCAGACTTCACCTTCTCCTTCTCCTTCTTCTGTTTCTTCTGATTCACCCTCCAGACTTCACCTTCTCCTTCTCCTTCTTCTACTTCTTCTGATTCAGCCTCCAGACTTCACCTTCTCCTTCTCCTTCTTCTACTTCTTCTGATTCACCCTCCAGACTTCATCTTCTCCTTCTCCTTCTTCTCCTTCTTCTGATTCACCCTCCAGACTTCACCTTCTCCTTCTCCTTCTTCTGCTTCTTCTGATTCACCCTCCAGACTTCACCATCTCCTTCTCCTTCTTCTACTTCTTCTGATTCACCCTCCAGACTTCACCTTCTCCTTCTCCTTCTTCTACTTCTTCTGATTCACCCTCCAGTCTTCACCTTCTCCTTCTCCTTCTTCTGTTTCTTCTGCTTCACCCTCCAGACTTCACCTTCTCCTTCTCTTTCTTCTGCTTCTTCTGATTCACCCTCCAGACTTCACCTTCTCCTTCTCCTTCTTCTGATTCTTCTGATTCACCCTCCAGACTTCACCTTCTCCCTCTCCTTATTCTGCTTCTTCTGATTCACCCTCCAGACCTCACCTTCTCCTTCTCCTTCTTCTACTTCTTCTGGTTCACCCTCCTGACTTCACCTTCTCCTTCTCCTTCATCTACTCCTTCTGCTTCACCCTCCAGACTTCACCTTCTCCTTCTCCTTCTTCTACTTCTTCTGATTCACCCTCCAGACTTCACCTTCTCCTTCTCCTTCTTATACTTCTTCTGATTCACCCTCCAGACTTCACCTTCTCCTTCTCCTTCTTCTACTTCTTCTGATTCAGCCTCCAGACTTCACCTTCTCCTTCTCCTTCTTCTGCTTCTTCTGATTCACCCTCCAGACTTCACCTTCTCCTTCTCCTTATTCTGCTTCTTCTGATTCACCCTCCAGACTTCACCTTCTCCTTCTCCTTCTTCTGCTTCTTCTGATTCACCCTCCAGACTTCACCTTCTCCTTCTCCTTCTTCTGCTTCTTCTGATTCACCCTCCAGACTTCACCTTCTCCTTCTCCTTCTTCTACTTCTTCTGATTCATCCTCCAGACTTCACCTTCTCCTTCTCCTTCTTCTGCTTCTTCTGATTCACCCTCCAGACTTCACCTTCTCCTTCTCCTTATTCTGCTTCTTCTGATTCACCCTCCAGACTTCACCTTCTCCTTCTCCTTCTTCTGCTTCTTCTGATTCACCCTCCAGACTTCACCTTCTCCTTCTCCTTCTTCTGCTTCTTCTGATTCACCCTCCAGACTTCACCTTCTCCTTCTCCTTCTTCTACTTCTTCTGATTCACCCTCCAGACTTCATCTTCTCCTTCTCCTTCTTCTGCTTCTTCTGATTCACCCTCCAGACTTCACCTTCTCCTTCTCCTTCGTCTACTTCTTCTGATTCACCCTCCTGACTACACCTTCTCCTTCTCCTTCTTCTACTTCTTCTGATTCACCCTCCAGACTTCACCTTCTCCTTCTCCTTCTTCTGTTTCTTCTGATTCACCCTCCAGACTTCACCTTCTCCTTCTTCTACTTCTTCTGATTCACCCTCCAGACTTCACCTTCTCCTTCTCCTTCGTCTACTTCTTCTGATTCACCCTCCAGACTACACCTTCTCCTTCTCCTTCTTCTACTTCTTCTGATTCACCCTCCAGACTTCACCTTCTCCTTCTCCTTCTTCTGTTTCTTCTGATTCACCCTCCAGACTTCACCTTCTCCTTCTCCTTCTTCTGCTTCTTCTGATTCACCCTCCAGACTTCACCTTCTCCTTCTCCTTCTTCTGCTTCTTCTGATTCACCCTCCAGACTTCACCTTCTCCTTCTCCTTCTTCTACTTCTTCTGATTCACCCTCCAGACTTCACCTTCTCCTTCTCCTTCTTCTGCTTCTTCTGATTCACCCTCCAGACTTCACCTTCTCCTTCTCCTTCGTCTACTTCTTCTGATTCACCCTCCAGACTACACCTTCTCCTTCTCCTTCTTCTACTTCTTCTGATACACACTCCAGACTTCACCTTCTCCTTCTCCTTCTTCTACTTCTTCTGATTCAGCCTCCAGACTTCACCTTCTCCTTCTCCTTCTTCTACTTCTTCTGATTCACCCTCCAGACTTCATCTTCTCCTTCTCCTTCTTCTCCTTCTTCTGATTCACCCTCCAGACTTCACCTTCTCCTTCTCCTTCTTCTGCTTCTTCTGATTCACCCTCCAGACTTCACCTTCTCCTTCTCCTTCTTCTACTTCTTCTGATTCACCCTCCAGACTTCACCTTCTCCTTCTCCTTCTTCTACTTCTTCTGGTTCACCCTCCAGTCTTCACCTTCTCCTTCTCCTTCTTCTGTTTCTTCTGCTTCACCCTCCAGACTTCACCTTCTCCTTCTCTTTCTTCTGCTTCTTCTGATTCACCCTCCAGACTTCACCTTCTCCTTCTCCTTCTTCTGATTCTTCTGATTCACCCTCCAGACTTCACCTTCTCCCTCTCCTTCTTCTGCTTCTTCTGATTCACCCTCCAGACCTCACCTTCTCCTTCTCCTTCTTCTACTTCTTCTGGTTCACCCTCCTGACTTCACCTTCTCCTTCTCCTTCATCTACTCCTTCTGCTTCACCCTCCAGACTTCACCTTCTCCTTCTCCTTCTTCTACTTCTTCTGATTCACCCTCCAGACTTCACCTTCTCCTTCTCCTTCTTATACTTCTTCTGATTCACCCTCCAGACTTCACCTTCTCCTTCTCCTTCTTCTACTTCTTCTGATTCAGCCTCCAGACTTCACCTTCTCCTTCTCCTTCTTCTGCTTCTTCTGATTCACCCTCCAGACTTCACCTTCTCCTTCTCCTTATTCTGCTTCTTCTGATTCACCCTCCAGACTTCACCTTCTCCTTCTCCTTCTTCTGCTTCTTCTGATTCACCCTCCAGACTTCACCTTCTCCTTCTCCTTCTTCTGCTTCTTCTGATTCACCCTCCAGACTTCACCTTCTCCTTCTCCTTCTTCTACTTCTTCTGATTCACCCTCCAGACTTCACCTTCTCCTTCTCCTTCTTCTGCTTCTTCTGATTCACCCTCCAGACTTCACCTTCTCCTTCTCCTTCGTCTACTTCTTCTGATTCACCCTCCAGACTACACCTTCTCCTTCTCCTTCTTCTACTTCTTCTGATTCACCCTCCAGACTTCACCTTCTCCTTCTCCTTCTTCTGTTTCTTCTGATTCACCCTCCAGACTTCATCTTCTCCTTCTCCTTCTTCTACTTCTTCTGATTCACCCTCCAGACTTCACCTTCTCCTTCTCCTTCTTCTACTTCTTCTGATTCACCCTCCAGACTTCATCTTCTCCTTCTCCTTCTTCTGCTTCTTCTGATTCACCCTCCAGACTTCACCTTCTCCTTCTCCTTCTTCTGCTTCTTCTGAATCACCCTCCAGACTTCAACTTCTCCTTCTCCTTCTTCCACTTCTTCTGATTCACCCTCCAGACTTCACCTTCTCCTTCTCCTTCTTCTACGTCTTCTGATTCACCCTCCAGTCTTCACCTTCTCCTTCTCCTTTTTTTGTTTCTTCTGCTTCACCCTCCAGACTTCACCTTCTCCTTCTCTTTCTTCTGCTTCTTCTGATTCACCCTCCAGACTTCACCTTCTCCTTCTCCTTCTTCTGATTCTTCTGATTCACCCTCCAGACTTCACCTTCTCCTTCTCCTTCTTCTGCTTCTTCTGATTCATCCTCCTGACTTCACCTTCTCCTTCTCCTTCTTCTACTTCTTCTGATTCACCCTCCTGACTTCACCTTCTCCTTCTCCTTCTTCTACTTCTTCTGCTTCACCCTCCAGACTTCACCTTCTCCTTCTCCTTCTTCTACTTCTTCTGATTCACCCTCCAGAATTCACCTTCTCCTTCTCCTTCTTCTGCTTCTTCTGATTCACCCTCCAGACTTCACCTTCTCATTCTCCTTCTTCTGCTTCTTCTGCTGCGCCCTCCAGACTTCACCTTCTCCTTCTCCTTCTTCTGCTTCTTCTGCTTCACACTCCAGACTTCACCTTCTCCTTCTCCTTCTTCTGCTTCTTCTGCTGCGCCCTCCAGGCTTCACCTTCTCCTTCTCCTTCTTCTGCTTCTTCTGCTTCACCGTCCTGACTTCACCTACTCCTTCTCCTTCTTCTACTTCTTCTGCTACACCCCCCTGACTTCACCTGCTCCTTCTCCTTCTTCTGCTTCTTCTGATTCACCCTCCTAAATTCACCTTCTCCTTCTCCTTCTTCTGCTTCTTCTGATTCACCCTCCTGACTTCACCTTCTCCTTCTCCTTCTTCTGCTTCTTCTGATTCACCCTCCAGACTTCACCTTCTCCTTCTCCTTCTTCTGCTTCTTCTGATTCACCCTCCAGACTTCACCTTCTCCTTCTCCTTCTTCTGCTTCTTCTGATTCACCCTCCAGACCTCACCTTCTCCTTCTCCTTCTTCTACTTCTTCTGATTCACCCTCCAGACTTCATCTTCTCCTTCTCCTTCTTCTGCTTCTTCTGATTCACCCTCCAGACTTCACCTTCTCCTTCTCGTTCTTCTACTTCTTCTGATTCAGCCTCCAGACTTCACCTTCTCCTTCTCCTTCTTCTACTTCTTCTGATTCACCCTCCAGACTTCATCTTCTCCTTCTCCTTCTTCTCCTTCTTCTGATTCACCCTCCAGACTTCACCTTCTCCTTCTCCTTCTTCTGCTTCTTCTGATTCACCCTCCAGACTTCACCTTCTCCTTCTCCTTCTTCTACTTCTTCTGATTCACCCTGCAGACTTCACCTTCTCCTTCTCCTTCTTCTACTTCTTCTGATTCACCCTCCAGTCTTCACCTTCTCCTTCTCCTTCTTCTGTTTCTTCTGCTTCACCCTCCAGACTTCACCTTCTCCTTCTCTTTCTTCTGCTTCTTCTGATTCACCCTCCAGACTTCACCTTCTCCTTCTCCTTCTTCTGATTCATCTGATTCACCCTCCAGACTTCACCTTCTCCTTCTCCTTCTTCTGCTTCTTCTGATTCACCCTCCAGAACTCACATTCTCCTTCTCCTTCTTCTACTTCTTCTGATTCACCCTCCTGACTTCACCTTCTCCTTCTCCTTCATCTACTTCTTCTGCTTCACCCTCCAGACTTCACCTTCTCCTTCTCCTTCTTATACTTCTTCTGATTCACCCTCCAGACTTCACCTTCTCTTTCTCCTTCTTCTACTTCTTCTGATTCACCCTCCAGACTTCACCTTCTCCTTCTCCTTCTTCTGCTTCTTCTGATTCACCCTCCAGACTTCACCTTCTCCTTCTCCTTCATCTACTTCTTCTGCTTCACCCTCTAGACTTCACCTTCTCCTTCTCCTTCTTATACTTCTTCTGATTCACCCTCCAGACTTCACCTTCTCTTTCTCCTTCTTCTACTTCTTCTGATTCACCCTCCAGACTTCACCTTCTCCTTCTCCTTCTTCTGCTTCTTCTGATTCACCCTCCAGACTTCACCTTCTCCTTCTCCTTATTCTGCTTCTTCTGATTCACCCTCCAGACTTCACCTTCTCCTTCTCCTTCTTCTGCTTCTTCTGATTCACCCTCCAGACTACACCTTCTCCTTCTCCTTCTTCTGCTTCTTCTGATTCACCCTCCAGACTTCACCTTCTCCTTCTCCTTCTTCTACTTCTTCTGATTCACCCTCCAGACTTCACCTTCTCCTTCTCCTTCTTCTGCTTCTTCTGATTCACCCTCCAGACTTCACCTTCTCCTTCTCCTTCGTCTACTTCTTCTGATTCACCCTCCAGACTTCACCTTCTCCTTCTCCTTCTTCTGCTTCTTCTGATTCACCCTCCAGACTTCACCTTCTCCTTCTCCTTCTTCTGCTTCTTCTGATTCACCCTCCAGACTTCAACTTCTCCTTCTCCTTCTTCCACTTCTTCTGATCCACCCTCCAGACTTCACCTTCTCCTTCTCCTTCTTCTACTTCTTCTGATTCACCCTCCAGTCTTCACCTTCTCCTTCTCCTTTTTTTGTTTCTTCTGCTTCACCCTCCAGACTTCACCTTCTCCTTCTCTTTCTTCTGCTTCTTCTGATTCACCCTCCAGACTTCACCTTCTCCTTCTCCTTCTTCTGATTCTTCTGATTCACCCTCCAGACTTCACCTTCTCCTTCTCCTTCATCTGCTTCTTCTGATTCACCCTCCTGACTTCACCTTCTCCTTCTCCTTCTTCTACTTCTTCTGATTCACCCTCCTGACTTCACCTTCTCCTTCTCCTTCTTCTACTTCTTCTGCTTCACCCTCCAGACTTCACCTTCTCCTTCTCCTTCTTCTACTTCTTCTGATTCACCCTCCAGACTTCACCTTCTCCTTCTCCTTCTTCTGCTTCTTCTGATTCACCCTCCAGACTTCACCTTCTCATTCTCCTTCTTCTGCTTCTTCTGCTGCGCCCTCCAGACTTCACCTTCTCCTTCTCCTTCTTCTGCTTCTTCTGCTTCACTCTCCAGACTTCACCTTCTCCTTCTCCTTCTTCTGCTTCTTCTGCTGCGCCCTCCAGGCTTCACCTTCTCCTTCTCCTTCTTCTGCTTCTTCTGCTTCACCGTCCTGACTTCACCTTCTCCTTCTCCTTCTTCTACTTCTTCTGCTACACCCCCCTGACTTCACCTGCTCCTTCTCCTTCTTCTGCTTCTTCTGATTCACCCTCCTAAATTCACCTTCTCCTTCTCCTTCTTCTGCTTCTTCTGATTCACCCTCCTGACTTCACCTTCTCCTTCTCCTTCTTCTGCTTCTTCTGATTCACCCTCCAGACTTCCCCTTCTCCTTCTCCTTCTTCTGCTTCTTCTGATTCACCCTCCAGACTTCACCTTCTCCTTCTCCTTCTTCTACTTCTTCTGATTCAGCCTCCAGACTTCACCTTCTCCTTCTCCTTCTTCTACTTCTTCTGATTCACCCTCCAGACTTCATCTTCTCCTTCTCCTTCTTCTCCTTCTTCTGATTCACCCTCCAGACTTCACCTTCTCCTTCTCCTTCTTCTGCTTCTTCTGATTCACCCTCCAGACTTCACCTTCTCCTTCTCCTTCTTCTACTTCTTCTGATTCACCCTCCAGACTTCACCTTCTCCTTCTCCTTCTTCTACTTCTTCTGATTCACTCTCCAGTCTACACCTTCTCCTTCTCCTTCTTCTGTTTCTTCTGCTTCACCCTCCAGACTTCACCTTCTCCTTCTCTTTCTTCTGCTTCTTCTGATTCACCCTCCAGACTTCACCTTCTCCTTCTCCTTCTTCTGATTCTTCTGATTCACCCTCCAGACTTCACCTTCTCCTTCTCCTTCTTCTGCTTCTTCTGATTCACCCTCCAGAACTCACCTTCTCCTTCTCCTTCTTCTACTTCTTCTGATTCACCCTCCTGACTTCACCTTCTCCTTCTCCTTCATCTACTTCTTCTGCTTCACCCTCCAGACTTCACCTTCTCCTTGTCCTTCTTCTACTTCTTCTGATTCACCCTCCAGACTTTACCTTCTCCTTCTCCTTCTTATACTTCTTCTGATTCACCCTCCAGACTTCACCTTCTCCTTCTCCTTCTTCTACTTCTTCTGATTCACCCTCCAGACTTCACCTTCTCCTTCTCCTTCTTCTGCTTCTTCTGATTCACCCTCCAGACTTCACCTTCTCCTTCTCCTTATTCTGCTTCTTCTGATTCACCCTCCAGACTTCACCTTCTCCTTCTCCTTCTTCTGCTTCTTCTGATTCACCCTCCAGACTTCACCTTCTCCTTCTCCTTCTTCTGCTTCTTCTGATTCACCCTCCAGACTTCACCTTCTCCTTCTCCTTCTTCTACTTCTTCTGATTCACCCTCCAGACTTCACCTTCTCCTTCTCCTTCTTCTGCTTCTTCTGATTCACCCTCCAGACTTCACCTTCTCCTTCTCCTTCGTCTACTTCTTCTGATTCACCCTCCAGACTACACCTTCTCCTTCTCCTTCTTCTACTTCTTCTGATTCACCCTCCAGACTTCACCTTCTCCTTCTCCTACTTCTGTTTCTTCTGATTCACCCTCCAGACTTCACCTTCTCCTTCTCCTTCTTCTACTTCTTCTGATTCACCCTCCAGATATCACCTTCTCCTTCTCCTTCTTCTACTTCTTCTGATTCACCCTCCAGACTTCATCTTCTCCTTCTCCTTCTTCTGCTTCTTCTGATTCACCCTCCAGACTTCACCTTCTCCTTCTCCTTCTTCTGCTTCTTCTGATTCACCCTCCAGACTTCAACTTCTCCTTCTCCTTCTTCTACTTCTTCTGATTCACCCTCCAGTCTTCACCTTCTCCTTCTCCTTTTTCCGTTTCTTCTGCTTCACCCTCCAGACTTCACCTTCTCCTTCTCTTTCTACTGCTTCTTCTGATTCACCCTCCAGACTTCACCTTCTCCTTCTCCTTCTTCTGATTCTTCTGATTCACCCTCCAGACATCACCTTCTCCTTCTCCATCTTCTGCTTCTTCTGATTCACCCTCCTGACTTCAACTTCTCCTTCTCCTTCTTCTACTTCTTCTGATTCACCCTCCTGACTTCACCTTCTCCTTCTCCTTCTTCTACTTCTTCTGCTTCACCCTCCAGACTTCACCTTCTCCTTCTCCTTCTTCTACTTCTTCTGATTCACCCTCCAGACTTCACCTTCTCCTTCTCCTTCTTCTGCTTCTTCTGATTCACCCTCCAGACTTCACCTTCTCATTCTCCTTCTTCTGCTTCTTATGCTGCGCCCTCCAGACTTCACCTTCTCCTTCTCCTTCTTCTGCTTCTTCTGCTTCACACTCCAGACTTCACCTTCTCCTTCTCCTTCTTCTGCTTCTTCTGCTGCGCCCTCCAGGCTTCACCTTCTCCTTCTCCTTCTTCTGCTTCTTCTGCTTCACCGTCCTGACTTCACCTTCTCCTTCTCCTTCTTCTACTTCTTCTGCTACACCCCCTTGACTTCACCTGCTCCTTCTCCTTTTTCTGCTTCTTCTGATTCACCCTCCTAAATTCACCTTCTCAATCTCCTTCTTCTGCTTCTTCTGATTCACCCTCCTGACTTCACCTTCTCCTTCTCCTTCTTCTGCTTCTTCTGATTCACCCTCCAGACTTCACCTTCTCCTTCTCCTTCTTCTGCTTCTTCTGATTCACCCTCCAGACTTCACCTTCTCCTTCTCCTTCTTCTGCTTCTTCTGATTCACCCTCCAGACCTCACCTTCTCCTTCTCCTTCTTCTACTTCTTCTGATTCACCCTCCAGACGTCATCTTCTCCTTCTCCTTCTTCTGCTTCTTCTGATTCACCCTCCAGACTTCACCTTCTCCTTCTCTTTCTTCTGCTTCTTCTGATTCACCCTCCAGACTTCACCTTCTCCTTCTCCTTCTTCTACTTCTTCTGATTCACCGTCCAGACTTCACCTTCTCCTTCTCCTTCTTCGACCTCTTCTGATTCAACCTCCAGTCTTCACCTTCTCCTTCTCCTTCTTCTGTTTCTTCTGCTTCACCCTCCAGACTTCACCTTCTCCTTCTCTTTCTTCTGCTTCTACTGCTTCACCCTCCAGACTTCACCTTCTCCTTCTCCTACTTCTGATTCTTCTGATTCACCCTCCAGACTTCACCTTCTCTATCTCCTTCTTCTGCTTCTTCTGATTCACCCTCCTGACTTCACCTTCTCCTTCTCCTTCTTCTACTTCTTCTGATTCACCCTCCTGACTTCACCTTCTCCTTCTCCTTCTTCTACTTCTTCTGCTTCACCCTCCAGACTTCACCTTCTCCTTCTCCTTTTCTACTTCTTCTGATTCACCCTCCAGACTTCACCTTCTCCTTCTCCTTCTTCTGCTTCTTCTGATTCACCCTCCAGACTTCACCTTCTCCTTCTCCTTATTCTGCTTCTTCTGATTCACCCTCCAGACTTCACCTTCTCCTTCTCCTTCTTCTGCTTCTTCTGATTCACTCTCCAGACTTCACCTTCTCCTTCTCCTTCTTCTGCTTCTTCTGATTCACCCTCCAGACTTCACCTTCTCCTTCTCCTTCTTCTGCTTCTTCTGATTCACCCTCCAGACTTCACCTTCTCCTTCTCCTTCTTCTACTTCTTCTGATTCACCCTCCAGACTTCACATTCTCCTTCTCCTTCTTCTGCTTCTTCTGATTCAACCTCCTGACTTCACCTTCTCCTTCTCCTTCTTCTACTTCTTCTGATTCACCCTCCTGACTTCACCTTCTCCTTCTCCTTCTTCTACTTCTTCTGCTTCACCCTCCAGACTTCACCTTCTCCTTCTCCTTCTTCTACTTCTTCTGATTCACACTCCAGACTTCACCTTCTCCTTCTCCTTCTTCTGCTTCTTCTGATTCACCCTCCAGACTTCACCTTCTCATTCTCCTTCTTCTGCTTCTTCTGCTGCGCCCTCCAGACTTCACCTTCTCCTTCTCCTTCTTCTGCTTCTTCTGCTTCACACTCCAGACTTCACCTTCTCCTTCTCCTTCTTCTGCTTCTTCTGCTGCGCCCTCCAGGCTTCACCTTCTCCTTCTCCTTCTTCTGCTTCCTCTGCTTCACCGTCCTGACTTCACCTTCTCCTTCTCCTTCTTCTACTTCTTCTGCTACCCCCCCCTGACTACACCTGCTCCTTCTCCTTCTTCTGCTTCTTCTGATTCACCCTCCTAACTTCACCTTCTCCTTCTCCTTCTTCTGCTTCTTCTGATTCACCCTCCTGACTTCACCTTCTCCTTCTCCTTCTTCTGCTTCTTCTGATTCACCCTCCAGACTTCACCTTCTCCTTCTCCTTCTTCTGCTTCTTCTGATTCACCCTCCAGACTTCACCTTCTCCTTCTCCTTCTTCTGCTTCTTCTGATTCACCCTCCAGACCTCACCATCTCCTTCTCCTTCTTCTACTTCTTCTGATTCACCCTCCAGACTTCATCTTCTCCTTCTCCTTCTTCTGCTTCTTCTGATTCACCCTCCAGACTTTACCTTCTCCTTCTTCTGCTTCTTCTGATTCACCCTCCAGACTTCACCTTCTCCTTCTCCTTCTTCTACTTCTTCTGATTCACCCTCCAGACTTCACCTTCTCCTTCTCCTTCTTCTACTTCTTCTGATTCACCCTCCAGTCTTCACCTTCTCCTTCTCCTTCTTCTGTTTCTTCTGCTTCACCCTCCAGACTTCACCTTCTCCTTCTCTTTCTTCTGCTTCTTCTGCTTCACCCTCCAGACTTCACCTTCTCCTTCTCCTTCTTCTGATTCTTCTGATTCACCCTCTAGACTTCACCTTCTCTATCTCCTTCTTCTGCTTCTTCTGATTCACCCTCCTGACTTCACCTTCTCCTTCTCCTTCTTCTACTTCTTCTGATTCACCCTCCTGACTTCACCTTCTCCTTCTCCTTCTTCTACTTCTTCTGCTTTACCCTCCAGACTTCACCTTCTCCTTCTCCTTCTTCTACTTCTTCTGATTCACCCTCCAGACTTCACCTTCTCCTTCTCCTTCTTCTGCTTCTTCTGATTCACCCTCCAGACTTCACCTTCTCCTTCTCCTTATTCTGCTTCTTCTGATTCACCCTCCAGACTTCACCTTCTCCTTCTCCTTCTTCTGCTTCTTCTGATTCACCCTCCAGACTTCACCTTCTCCTTCTCCTTCTTCTGCTTCTTCTGATTCACCCTCCAGACTTCACCTTCTCCTTCTCCTTCTTCTGCTTCTTCTGATTCACCCTCCAGACTTCACCTTCTCCTTCTCCTTCTTCTACTTCTTCTGATTCACCCTCCAGACTTCACCTTCTCCTTCTCCTTCTTCTGCTTCTTCTGATTCACCCTCCTGACTTCACCTTCTCCTTCTCCTTCTTCTACATCTTCTGATTCACCCTCCTGACTTCACCTTCTCCTTCTCCTTCTTCTACTTCTTCTGCTTCACCCTCCAGACTTCACCTTCTCCTTCTCCTTCTTCTACTTCTTCTGATTCACCCTCCAGACTTCACCTTCTCCTTCTCCTTCTTCTACTTCTTCTGATTCATCCTCCAGACTTCACCTTCTCCTTCTCCTTCTTCTGCTTCTTCTGATTCACCCTCCAGACTTCACCTTCTCCTTCTCCTTATTCTGCTTCTTCTGAATCACCCTCCAGACTTCACCTTCTCCTTCTCCTTCTTCTGCTTCTTCTGATTCACCCTCCAGACTTCACCTTCTCCTTCTCCTTCTTCTACATCTTCTGATTCACCCTCCTGACTTCACCTTCTCCTTCTCCTTCTTCTACTTCTTCTGCTTCACCCTCCAGACTTCACCTTCTCCTTCTCCTTCTTCTGCTTCTTCTGATTCACCCTCCAGACTTCACCTTCTCCTTCTCCTTCGTCTACTTCTTCTGATTCACCCTCCAGACTACACCTTCTCCTTCTCCTTCTTCTACTTCTTCTGATTCACCCTCCAGACTTCACCTTCTCCTTCTCCTTCTTCTGTTTCTTCTGATTCACCCTCCAGACTTCACCTACTCCTTCTCCTTCTTCTACTACTTCTGATTCACCCTCCAGACTTCACCTTCTCCTTCTCCTTCTTCTACTTCTTCTGATTCACCCTCCAGACTTCATCTTCTCCTTCTCCTTCTTCTGCTTCTTCTGATTCACCCTCCAGACTTCACCTTCTCCTTCTCCTTCTTCTACTTCTTCTGATTCACCCTCCAGACTTCACCTTCTCCTTCTCCTTCTTCTACTTCTTCTGATTCACCCTCCAGTCTTCACCTTCTCCTTCTCCTTCTTCTGTTTCTTCTGCTTCACCCTCCAGACTTCACCTTCTCCTTCTCTTTCTTCTGCTTCTTCTGATTCACCCTCCAGACTTCACCTTCTCCTTCTCCTTCTTCTGATTCTTCTGATTCACCCTCCAGACTTCACCTTCTCCTTCTCCTTCTTCTGCTTCTTCTGATTCACCCTCCTGACTTCACCTTCTCCTTCTCCTTCTTCTACTTCTTCTGATTCACCCTCCTGACTTCACCTTCTCCTTCTCCTTCTTCTACTTCTTCTGCTTCACCCTCCAGACTTCACCTTCTCCTTCTCCTTCTTCTACTTCTTCTGATTCACCCTCCAGACTTCACCTTCTCCTTCTCCTTCTTCTGCTTCTTCTGATTCACCCTCCAGACTTCACCTTCTCCTTCTCCTTATTCTGCTTCTTCTGATTCACCCTCCAGACTTCAACTTCTCCTTCTCCTTATTCTGCTTCTTCTGATTCACCCTCCAGACTTCACCTTCTCCTTCTCCTTCCTTTGCTTCTTCTGATTCACCCTCCAGACTTCACCTTCTCCTTCTCCTTCTTCTGATTCTTCTGATTCACCCTCCAGACTTCACCTTCTCCTTCTCCATCTTCTGCTTCTTCTGATTCACCCTCCTGACTTCACCTTCTCCTTCTCCTTCTTCTACTTCTTCTGATTCACCCTCCTGACTTCACCTTCTCCTTCTCCATCTTCTACTTCTTCTGCTTCACCCTCCAGACTTCAACTTCTCCTTCTCCTTCTTCTACTTCTTCTGATTCACCCTCCAGACTTCACCTTCTCCTTCTCCTTCTTCTGCTTCTTCTGATTCACCCTCCAGACTTCACCTTCTCCTTCTCCTTCTTCTGCTTCTTCTGATTCACCCTCCAGACTTCACCTTCTCCTTCTCCTTCTTCTACTTCTTCTGATTCACCCTCCAGACTTCACCTTCTCCTTCTCCTTCTTCTGCTTCTTCTGATTCACCCTCCAGACTTCACCTTCTCCTTCTCCTTCGTCTCCTTCTTCTGATTCACCCTCCAGACTACACCTTCTCCTTCTCCTTCTTCTACTTCTTCTGATTCACACTCCAGACTTCAACTTCTCCTTCTCATTCTTCTGTTTCTTCTGATTCACCCTCCAGACTTCATCTTCTCCTTCTCCTTCTTCTACTTCTTCTGATTCACCCTCCAGACTTCACCTTCTCCTTCTCCTTCTTCTACTTCTTCTGATTCACCCTCCAGACTTCATCTTCTATTTCTCCTTCTTCTACTTCTTCTGATTCACCCTCCAGACTTCACCTTCTCCTTCTCCTTCTTCTGCTTCTTCTGATTCACCCTCCAGACTTCACCTTCTCCTTCTCCTTATTCTGCTTCTTCTGATTCACCCTCCAGACTTCACCTTCTC
This sequence comes from Somniosus microcephalus, assembly GCF_052327205.1. NCBI lineage: Eukaryota > Metazoa > Chordata > Chondrichthyes > Squaliformes > Somniosidae > Somniosus > Somniosus microcephalus. The sequence continues at coordinate 9,186 of NW_028225267.1, read as the reverse complement.
CTTCTCCTTCTTCTACTTCTTCTGATTCACCCTCCAGACTTCACCTTCTCCTTCTCCTTCTTCTGCTTCTTCTGATTCACCCTCCAGACTTCACCTTCTCCTTCTCCTTCGTCTACTTCTTCTGATTCACCCTCCAGACTACACCTTCTCCTTCTCCTTCTTCTACTTCTTCTGATTCACCCTCCAGACTTCACCTTCTCCTTCTCCTTCTTCTGTTTCTTCTGATTCACCCTCCAGACTTCATCTTTTCCTTCTCCTTCTTCTCCTTCTTCTGATTCACCCTCCAGACTTCACCTTCTCCTTCTCCTTCTTCTACTTCTTCTGATTCACCCTCCAGACTTCATCTTCTCCTTCTCCTTCTTCTACTTCTTCTGATTCACCCTCCAGACTTCACCTTCTCCTTCTCCTTCTTCTGCTTCTTCTGATTCACCCTCCAGACTTCACCTTCTCCTTCTCCTTATTCTGCTTCTTCTGATTCACCTCCAGACTTCACCTTCTCCTTCTCCTTCTTCTGCTTCTTCTGATTCACCCTCCAGACTTCACCTTCTCCTTCTCCTTCTTCTGCTTCTTCTGATTCACCCTCCAGACTTCACCTTCTCCTTCTCCTTCTTCTACTTCTTCTGATTCACCCTCCAGACTTAACCTTCTCCTTCTCCTTCTTCTGCTTCTTCTGATTCACCCTCCAGACTTCACCTTCTCCTTCTCCTTCGTCTACTTCTTCTGATTCACCCTCCAGACGACACCTTCTCCTTCTCCTTCTTCTACTTCTTCTGATTCACCCTCCAGACTTCACCTTCTCCTTCTCCTTCTTCTGTTTCTTCTGATTCACCCTCCAGACTTCACCTTCTCCTTCTCCTTCTTCTACTCCTTCTGATTCACCCTCCGGACTTCATCTTCTCCTTCTCCTTCTTCTGCTTCTTCTGATTCACCCTCCAGACTTCACCTTCTCCTTCTCCTTCTTCTGCTTCTTCTGATTCACCCTCCAGACTTCAACTTCTCCTTCTCCTTCTTCTACTTCTTCTGATTCACCCTCCAGACTTCAAATTCTCCTTCTCCTTCTTCTACTTCTTCTGATTCACCCTCCAGTCTTCACCTTCTCCTTCTCCTTCTTCTGTTTCTTCTGCTTCACCCTCCAGACTTCAACTTCTCCTTCTCTTTCTTCTGCTTCTTCTGATTCACCCTCCAGACTTCACCTTCTCCTTCTCCTTCTTCTGATTCTTCTGATTCACCCTCCAGACTTCACCTTCCCCTTCTCCTTCTTCTGCTTCTTCTGTTTCACCCTCCTGACTTCACCTTCTCCTTCTCCTTCTTCTACTTCTTCTGATTCACCCTCCTGACTTCACCTTCTCCTTCTCCTTCTTCTACTTCTTCTGCTTCACCCTCCAGACTTCACCTTCTCCTTCTCCTTCTTCTACTTCTTCTGATTCACCCTCCAGACTTCACCTTCTCCTTCTCCTTCTTCTGCTTCTTCTGATTCACCCTCCAGACTTCACCTTCTCATTCTCCTTCTTCTCCTTCTTCTGCTGCGCCCTCCAGACTTCATCTTCTCCTTCTCCTTCTTCTGCTTCTTCTGCTTCACACTCCAGACTTCACCTTCTCCTTCTCCTTCTTCTGCTTCTTCTGCTGCGCCCTCCAGGCTTCACCTTCTCCTTCTCCTTCTTCTGCTTCTTCTGCTTCACCGTCCTGACTTCACCTTCTCCTTCTCCTTCTTCTACTTCTTCTGCTACACCCCCCTGACTTCACCTGCTCCTTCTCCTTCTTCTGCTTCTTCTGATTCACCCTCCTGACTTCACCTTCTCCTTCTCCTTCTTCTGCTTCTTCTGATTCACCCTCCAGACTTCACCTTCTCCTTCTCCTTCTTCTGCTTCTTCTGATTCACCCTCCAGACTTCACCTTCTCCTGCTCCTTCTTCTGCTTCTTCTGATTCACCCTCCAGACTTCACCTTCTCCTTCTCCTTCTTCTGCTTCTTCTGATTCACCCTCCAGACTTCACCTTCTCCTTCTCCTTCTTCTACTTCTTCTGATTCACCCTCCAGACTTCACCTTCTCCTTCTCCTTCTTCTACTTCTTCTGATTCACCCTCCAGTCTTCACCTTCTCCTTCTCCTTCTTCTGTTTCTTCTGCTTCACCCTCCAGACTTCACCTTCTCCTTCTCTTTCTTCTGCTTCTTCTGCTTCACCCTCCAGACTTCACCTTCTCCTTCTCCTTCTTCTGATTCTTCTGATTCACCCTCCAGACTTCACCTTCTCTATCTCCTTCTTCTGCTTCTTCTGATTCACCCTCCTGACTTCACCTTCTCCTTCTCCTTCTTCTACTTCTTCTGATTCACCCTCCTGACTTCACCTTCTCCTTCTCCTTCTTCTACTTCTTCAGCTTCACCCTCCAGACTTCACCTTCTCCTTCTCCTTCTTCTACTTCTTCTGATTCACCCTCCAGACTTCACCTTCTCCTTCTCCTTCTTCTGCTTCTTCTGATTCACCCTCCAGACTTCACCTTCTCCTTCTCCTTATTCTGCTTCTTCTGATTCACCCTCCAGACTTCACCTTCTCCTTCTCCTTCTTCTGCTTCTTCTGATTCACCCTCCAGACTTCACCTTCTCCTTCTCCTTCTTCTGCTTCTTCTGATTCACCCTCCAGACTTCACCTTCTCCTTCTCCTTCTTCTGCTTCTTCTGATTCACCCTCCAGACTTCACCTTCTCCTTCTCCTTCTTCTACTTCTTCTGATTCACCCTCCAGACTTCACCTTCTCCTTCTCCTTCTTCTGCTTCTTCTGATTCACCCTCCTGACTTCACCTTCTCCTTCTCCTTCTTCTACATCTTCTGATTCACCCTCCTGACTTCACCTTCTCCTTCTCCTTCTTCTACTTCTTCTGCTTCACCCTCCAGACTTCACCTTCTCCTTCTCCTTCTTCTACTTCTTCTGATTCACCCTCCAGACTTCACCTTCTACTTCTCCTTCTTCTGCTTCTTCTGATTCACCCTCCAGACTTCACCTTCTCCTTCTCCTTATTCTGCTTCTTCTGAATCACACTCCAGACTTCACCTTCTCCTTCTCCTTCTTCTGCTTCTTCTGATTCACCCTCCAGACTTCACCTTCTCCTTCTCCTTCTTCTGCTTCTTCTGATTCACCCTCCAGACTTCACCTTCACCTTCTCCTTCTTCTACTTCTTCTGATTCACCCTCCAGACTTCACCTTCTCCATCTCCTTCTTCTGCTTCTTCTGATTCACCCTCCAGACTTCACCTTCTCCTTCTCCTTCGTCTACTTCTTCTGATTCACCCTCCAGACTTCACCTTCTCCTTCTCCTTCTTCTGCTTCTTCTGATTCACCCTCCAGACTTCACCTTCTCCTTCTCCTTCTTCTACTTCTTCTGATTCACCCTCCAGACTTCACCTTCTCCTTCTCCTTCTTCTGATTCTTCTGATTCACCCTCCAGACTTCACCTTCTCCTTCTCCTTCTTCTGCTTCTTCTGATTCACCCTCCTGACTTCACCTTCTCCTTCTCCTTCTTCTACATCTTCTGATTCACCCTCCTGAATTCACCTTCTCCTTCTCCTTCTTCTACTTCTTCTGCTTCCCCCTCCAGACTTCACCTTCTCCTTCTCCTTCTTCTACTTCTTCTGATTCACCCTCCAGACTTCACCTTCTCCTTCTCCTTCTTCTACTTCTTCTGATTCACCCTCCAGACTTCACCTTCTCCTTCTCCTTCTTCTACTTCTTCTGATTCACCCTCCAGACTTCACCTTCTCCTTCTCCTTCTTCTGCTTCTTCTGATTCACCCTCCAGACATCACCTTCTCCTTCTCCTTATTCTGCTTCTTCTGAATCACCCTCCAGACTTCACCTTCTCCTTCTCCTTCTTCTGCTTCTTCTGATTCACCCTCCAGACTTCACCTTCTCCTTCTCCTTCTTCTACTTCTTCTGATTCACCCTCCAGACTTCACCTTCTCCATCTCCTTCTTCTGCTTCTTCTGATTCACCCTCCAGACTTCACCTTCTCCTTCTCCTTCGTCTACTTCTTCTGATTCACCCTCCAGACTACACCTTCTCCTTCTCCTTCTTCTACTTCTTCTGATTCACCCTCCAGACTTCACCTTCTCCTTCTCCTTCTTCTGATTCTTCTGATTCACCCTCCAGACTTCACCTTCTCTATCTCCTTCTTCTGCTTCTTCTGATTCACCCTCCTGACTTCACCTTCTCCTTCTCCTTCTTCTACTTCTTCTGATTCACCCTCCTGACTTCACCTTCTCCTTCTCCTTCTTCTACTTCTTCTGCTTCACCCTCCAGACTTCACCTTCTCCTTCTCCTTCTTCTACTTCTTCTGATTCACCCTCCAGACTTCACCTTCTCCTTCTCCTTCTTCTGCTTCTTCTGATTCACCCTCCAGACTTCACCTTCTCCTTCTCCTTATTCTGCTTCTTCTGATTCACCCTCCAGACTTCACCTTCTCCTTCTCCTTCTTCTGCTTCTTCTGATTCACCCTCCAGACTTCACCTTCTCCTTCTCCTTCTTCTGCTTCTTCTGATTCACCCTCCAGACTTCACCTTCTCCTTCTCCTTCTTCTGCTTCTTCTGATTCACCCTCCAGACTTCACCTTCTCCTTCTCCTTCTTCTACTTCTTCTGATTCACCCTCCAGACTTCACCTTCTCCTTCTCCTTCTTCTGCTTCTTCTGATTCACCCTCCTGACTTCACCTTCTCCTTCTCCTTCTTCTACATCTTCTGATTCACCCTCCTGACTTCACCTTCTCCTTCTCCTTCTTCTACTTCTTCTGCTTCACCCTCCAGACTTCACCTTCTCCTTCTCCTTCTTCTACTTCTTCTGATTCACCCTCCAGACTTCACCTTCTCCTTCTCCTTCTTCTACTTCTTCTGATTCACCCTGCAGACTTCACCTTCTCCTTCTCCTTCTTCTACTTCTTCTGATTCACCCTCCAGACTTCACCTTCTACTTCTCCTTCTTCTGCTTCTTCTGATTCACCCTCCAGACTTCACCTTCTCCTTCTCCTTATTCTGCTTCTTCTGAATCACCCTCCAGACTTCACCTTCTCCTTCTCCTTCTTCTGCTTCTTCTGATTCACCCTCCAGACTTCACCTTCTCCTTCTCCTTCTTCTGCTTCTTCTGATTCACACTCCAGACTTCACCTTCACCTTCTCCTTCTTCTACTTCTTCTGATTCACCCTCCAGACTTCACCTTCTCCATCTCCTTCTTCTGCTTCTTCTGATTCACCCTCCAGACTTCACCTTCTCCTTCTCCTTCGTCTGCTTCTTCTGATTCACCCTCCAGACTTCACCTTCTCCTTCTCCTTCTTCTGCTTCTTCTGATTCACCCTCCAGACTTCACCTTCTCCTTCTCCTTCTTCTACTTCTTCTGATTCACCCTCCAGACTTCACCTTCTCCTTCTCCTTCTTCTGCTTCTTCTGATTCACCCTCCTGACTTCACCTTCTCCTTCTCCTTCTTCTACATCTTCTGATTCACCCTCCTGACTTCACCTTCTCCTTCTCCTTCTTCTACTTCTTCTGCTTCACCCTCCAGACTTCACCTTCTCCTTCTCATTCTTCTACTTCTTCTGATTCACCCTCCAGACTTCACCTTCTACTTCTCCTTCTTCTGCTTCTTCTGATTCACCCTCCAGACTTCACCTTCTCCTTCTCCTTATTCTGCTTCTTCTGAATCACACTCCAGACTTCACCTTCTCCTTCTCCTTCTTCTGCTTCTTCTGATTCACCCTCCAGACTTCACCTTCTCCTTCTCCTTCTTCTGCTTCTTCTGATTCACCCTCCAGACTTCACCTTCACCTTCTCCTTCTTCTACTTCTTCTGATTCACCCTCCAGACTTCACCTTCTCCATCTCCTTCTTCTGCTTCTTCTGATTCACCCTCCAGACTTCACCTTCTCCTTCTCCTTCGTCTACTTCTTCTGATTCACCCTCCAGACTTCACCTTCTCCTTCTCCTTCTTCTGCTTCTTCTGATTCACCCTCCAGACTTCACCTTCTCCTTCTCCTTCTTCTACTTCTTCTGATTCACCCTCCAGACTTCACCTTCTCCTTCTCCTTCTTCTGATTCTTCTGATTCACCCTCCAGACTTCACCTTCTCCTTCTCCTTCTTCTGCTTCTTCTGATTCACCCTCCTGACTTCACCTTCTCCTTCTCCTTCTTCTACATCTTCTGATTCACCCTCCTGAATTCACCTTCTCCTTCTCCTTCTTCTACTTCTTCTGCTTCCCCCTCCAGACTTCACCTTCTCCTTCTCCTTCTTCTACTTCTTCTGATTCACCCTCCAGACTTCACCTTCTCCTTCTCCTTCTTCTACTTCTTCTGATTCACCCTCCAGACTTCACCTTCTCCTTCTCCTTCTTCTGCTTCTTCTGATTCACCCTCCTGACTTCACCTTCTCCTTCTCCTTCTTCTACATCTTCTGATTCACCCTCCTGACTTCACCTTCTCCTTCTCCTTCTTCTACTTCTTCTGCTTCACCCTCCAGACTTCACCTTCTCCTTCTCATTCTTCTACTTCTTCTGATTCACCCTCCAGACTTCACCTTCTACTTCTCCTTCTTCTGCTTCTTCTGATTCACCCTCCAGACTTCACCTTCTCCTTCTCCTTCTTCTGCTTCTTCTGATTCACCCTCCAGACTTCACCTTCACCTTCTCCTTCTTCTACTTCTTCTGATTCACCCTCCAGACTTCACCTTCTCCATCTCCTTCTTCTGCTTCTTCTGATTCACCCTCCAGACTTCACCTTCTCCTTCTCCTTCGTCTACTTCTTCTGATTCACCCTCCAGACTTCACCTTCTCCTTCTCCTTCTTCTGCTTCTTCTGATTCACCCTCCAGACTTCACCTTCTCCTTCTCCTTCTTCTACTTCTTCTGATTCACCCTCCAGACTTCACCTTCTCCTTCTCCTTCTTCTGATTCTTCTGATTCACCCTCCAGACTTCACCTTCTCCTTCTCCTTCTTCTGCTTCTTCTGATTCACCCTCCTGACTTCACCTTCTCCTTCTCCTTCTTCTACATCTTCTGATTCACCCTCCTGAATTCACCTTCTCCTTCTCCTTCTTCTACTTCTTCTGCTTCCCCCTCCAGACTTCACCTTCTCCTTCTCCTTCTTCTACTTCTTCTGATTCACCCTCCAGACTTCACCTTCTCCTTCTCCTTCTTCTACTTCTTCTGATTCACCCTCCAGACTTCACCTTCTCCTTCTCCTTCTTCTGCTTCTTCTGATTCACCCTCCTGACTTCACCTTCTCCTTCTCCTTCTTCTACATCTTCTGATTCACCCTCCTGACTTCACCTTCTCCTTCTCCTTCTTCTACTTCTTCTGCTTCACCCTCCAGACTTCACCTTCTCCTTCTCATTCTTCTACTTCTTCTGATTCACCCTCCAGACTTCACCTTCTACTTCTCCTTCTTCTGCTTCTTCTGATTCACCCTCCAGACTTCACCTTCTCCTTCTCCTTATTCTGCTTCTTCTGAATCACACTCCAGACTTCACCTTCTCCTTCTCCTTCTTCTGCTTCTTCTGATTCACCCTCCAGACTTCACCTTCTCCTTCTCCTTCTTCTGCTTCTTCTGATTCACCCTCCAGACTTCACCTTCACCTTCTCCTTCTTCTACTTCTTCTGATTCACCCTCCAGACTTCACCTTCTCCATCTCCTTCTTCTGCTTCTTCTGATTCACCCTCCAGACTTCACCTTCTCCTTCTCCTTCGTCTACTTCTTCTGATTCACCCTCCAGACTTCACCTTCTCCTTCTCCTTCTTCTGCTTCTTCTGATTCACCCTCCAGACTTCACCTTCTCCTTCTCCTTCTTCTACTTCTTCTGATTCACCCTCCAGACTTCACCTTCTCCTTCTCCTTCTTCTGATTCTTCTGATTCACCCTCCAGACTTCACCTTCTCCTTCTCCTTCTTCTGCTTCTTCTGATTCACCCTCCTGACTTCACCTTCTCCTTCTCCTTCTTCTACATCTTCTGATTCACCCTCCTGAATTCACCTTCTCCTTCTCCTTCTTCTACTTCTTCTGCTTCCCCTCCAGACTTCACCTTCTCCTTCTCCTTCTTCTACTTCTTCTGATTCACCCTCCAGACTTCACCTTCTCCTTCTCCTTCTTCTACTTCTTCTGATTCACCCTCCAGACTTCACCTTCTCCTTCTCCTTCTTCTGCTTCTTCTGATTCACCCTCCAGACATCACCTTCTCCTTCTCCTTATTCTGCTTCTTCTGAATCACCCTCCAGACTTCACCTTCTCCTTCTCCTTCTTCTGCTTCTTCTGATTCACCCTCCAGACTTCACCTTCTCCTTCTCCTTCTTCTACTTCTTCTGATTCACCCTCCTGAATTCACCTTCTCCTTCTCCTTCTTCTACTTCTTCTGCTTCCCCTCCAGACTTCACCTTCTCCTTCTCCTTCTTCTACTTCTTCTGATTCACCCTCCAGACTTCACCTTCTCCTTCTCCTTCTTCTGATTCTTCTGATTCACCCTCCAGACTTCACCTTCTCTATCTCCTTCTTCTGCTTCTTCTGATTCACCCTCCTGACTTCACCTTCTCCTTCTCCTTCTTCTACTTCTTCTGATTCACCCTCCTGACTTCACCTTCTCCTTCTCCTTCTTCTACTTCTTCTGCTTCACCCTCCAGACTTCACCTTCTCCTTCTCCTTCTTCTACTTCTTCTGATTCACCCTCCAGACTTCACCTTCTCCTTCTCCTTCTTCTGCTTCTTCTGATTCACCCTCCAGACTTCACCTTCTCCTTCTCCTTATTCTGCTTCTTCTGATTCACCCTCCAGACTTCACCTTCTCCTTCTCCTTCTTCTGCTTCTTCTGATTCACCCTCCAGACTTCACCTTCTCCTTCTCCTTCTTCTGCTTCTTCTGATTCACCCTCCAGACTTCACCTTCTCCTTCTCCTTCTTCTGCTTCTTCTGATTCACCCTCCAGACTTCACCTTCTCCTTCTCCTTCTTCTACTTCTTCTGATTCACCCTCCAGACTTCACCTTCTCCTTCTCCTTCTTCTGCTTCTTCTGATTCACCCTCCTGACTTCACCTTCTCCTTCTCCTTCTTCTGCTTCTTCTGATTCACCCTCCAGACTTCACCTTCTCCTTCTCCTTCTTGTACTTCTTCTAATTCACCCTCCAGACTTCACCTTCTCCTTCTCCTTCTTCTGCTTCTTCTGATTCACCCTCCAGAC